>NC_072009.2:55855000-56480000 GCF_028885655.2 Pongo abelii
AAGAAAAAGTTTTAAAAAATGGAAACCAGAGGTGGCCACACAAGGCTCAGACAGATTTAAAAGAATCCATAATCTGGAATTGTGACCTAGAATTACTAGTGTGGATATGCTGTATGTTTGTGCTGTGCTATGATTAAGGGAATAATACAGTTGCCAGGAATCGCAAGTCAATTGTGCATCATTTACCTGGCTTTGGTCCTTTTTGCTGCTAGAAAAACATAAGTTTAAAACACAAGTTGTAAATTAAGTGGTAATATTTTCTACAGAGGTAACATTAAAACTGTGTTCAGCACAATTACTATAATTAGATAGTGTTCCAATACAAATGGTGCCATTCATATAGTGGAGTGCTACATTCCCTATCAACTCTTGAATTGGACATCTCTTTCCTTGATAATACCACTGAGGCAAAAGTGGGCTAAAGTCTCTTCCATGTTAAGTGAACTTTGTTGCAGATTGGGATTGAATTCCAGCGCAAGGTAGTGAAGAGATGCTGACCAGTGTCAGTGAAGTTTATGTCATGAGGTTGGATTCTCCTCTCTCCCATCTAAATGACCACAGGGACTCAGAAAATAATGTCTACCATTAACATGAACTGTTGTCTAGCTAGGGGGTGAAGACACAGGGTCCAAGGAGGGTGGTAAGAATTCTCCAAGAGAGCCCATTGTGTATAATTAATACCATTTGGGGGATGGGACTGGGAGTGATTAATAGCTACACCAGTAATGTTAACAGAGCTAAGGCCTAATAGGTACATGATTTTTCCATGGTAACTTAACCATACTTGGAATTAATTTGTAGGCCACTGCAGTTGAGTGATGTACCTGGGTGATGCATAAAGGAAGTCCCTCCAATGGTGCAGCATAATTGATAATCATTGTTCTGAGGGTCTAATTACTCTTTTCAGGGGGTGTTAGGGCTCCTGGTTCCCATCCTCCATGATCATGATAAATGTCAGGTAAGTGTCACTCCAAATTACACTCCATAATACTGGGGTATTGGAAACATATGACCTGTAGGTTTTAGTCTCTGCACAAGGAAAACCTACTGCACAGGATGTTACAGGTAGCATGGCCACAAACTTGAAGTCAGGGGTGTTTGCCTGACCCTGATGCTGCAGCAGTTTCAAGTGACTCATGGCTTGTATTGGAGGAGCCGGATGCATAGTTGGGATCCATGGCTCTTTCCAGTCTCCATTTACATGGTCGCAAACACATTGAGGGCACCCACACAGTTTATCCATCTCTTGTGAAAGCACAAACTTACCCTCATCCCTACATCCCTACATCAGTGAAGTTACTGAGCCTTTCCATCGTTCTTAGGGGGATTTTCATAATATATTTGGGTATACTTTCCTTTTTCCCTATAACATTTACCAGTGTCGTTCTGCTGTAGTCTTACTATCTGTGCCAGGAGTCAAAAAATTTCACTAACTAAATAAATAATAATAATAATAATAATAATAATAATAATAATAATAATAATAATAAAGTAAAAGTAAATGTATTTTGTTTGAGGTGGTAACTGGTCTCCTGTTTCCCCTTTCCATTTTTTAAGCTCACGTTGTAGTGTTCAATTTGTCCATTCTATAATTCCTTGTCCTTGGGGGTTGTAAGGAATTCCTGTTTTATGAATGATTGACCATATCTGTAAAATATTTTAAAAAACATAAATAACACAAGCGTGTGCATTGTCGGTTTGTAATTGTATAGGAACTCACTATATGAGCAAATGATGACAGACAATGTCATTGTACATAACCAGCTGTCTGACCTGGTTTGCATGTAGCATGCCGCATATGAGAGTAAGTGTCTATAGTCACATGAACAAAGGAGAGCTTGCCAATGGCAGCTTTGTGAGTAACATCCATCTGCCAGATTTCATTTGAAGCTAAGTCTCATAGGTTACAGCCTTCTATGGGTGTGACTCCAGTGACGTGCTGGCATGTAGGACAGGCTTGTATAGGCTGAAGCCTGGTTGTTAGGCAAATGAAGCACACGAGTCAAGACAGAGTTTTGATGCAGTAATACAGGAGAAGTTTGAGCTTGTTGAAACGCAGAACAAATCAACTTATTGGCTCTATTATTACCTAGAAATAGTGGCGTAGGGAGTTGTGTGAGAGAGCAAATATGAGAAATGTAAAAAGCAGCACAAGGGCAAACAGCCTGTTGATGTCTTAGAAACAAGTTAAACAGCTTCGGCTCTAGGGTGCTTTTAATAGTGGCAGTCCAAATGTGACCGGCTACATTTACAACATAGGCTGAATCACAGAGAATGTTAATAAGAGATAAAGCAGTGAGCTCTAAAACCTGAATAACTGCCATTAGTTCTGAGCATTGAGCTGAAACTCTGGGGTTTTTTATTGTATGAGCATGCTTATACCATAAGTAGTTTTGTGAACTTTGGAAGAGCCATCAGTAAAATAGGTCTGGTTGTCCGAAATGGGCTTGCAAGGGGTAATCACAGGAAAGATGAAAGGTTGAACTTTTAAAATGGCAAAACTTTGTCTGATGGATAATCCTTATGTATCATTCCTCCATAATCTGAAAGAGCAATTTGCCACACAGTCAACATTTCCCATGCTGCAACCTGTTGTTGGGAATCCAATATTTTTCCTCACACTTTTAGACTGGCTCTAAAAGGAGAAAAGTAATTTTGTCTGGATCATATCTCTTAAGCAATGTTGATCTATCCCTACCCCTTGTTATAAATTGAGTAGGTAAAGAAAGATAAACTTGCAGATATTTTACTCTCTGATTGAATTTCACATATTTTTCTATGATCTGGCCTAAAAGTCCTGTTGGAGACTGGGGGCTAGAAGGAATAAAGAGAACCAATATCTTTCATGGCTGTAGCTGGGAGGCCTGTGTTTGCTGAAGAATCTGGACTACAAGCTGTAACTCAGCTTCTGCCTCCTTAGTAAGTTGCTGGAACAACTGGTTTGTCTCCTAAGCCCATTGCTCCTAATGAGGAATTTCCTTGGAGGGTCTGAGTGTTTGAGTTGATGAGTAACAATACCTAGGGTTGGGCACAGCCAATTTATATCTCCTAATAGTTGTTGGGAATCATTGAAAGCTTGTAATCTGTCCCTACAGAGGACGGCTTTCTGAGGTTGAGCATTTTTTTCAGTAACAATAGTGCCTAAGTATTGGTATGAGGTGGTTACTTCTACCTTTTCTTGAAATGTTTTGAGATTTCCTCCTGTTTTGCTTCTCTCAACATTTGGTGTAATAACTCTTCCATTGGAGCAGCCAAAAGATTTTCATCCATATAATGAATGATGTAGGCAGCAGGAAATATTTTCTGGGGCTCCTTTAAGGACTGTCCTACAAAATGCTGAAATAGCGTAGGACTAGTGAGGATGCTTTGGTGCAAAACTTTGCTTATCCTTCCCATGTAAGGGTATAATAAGGAAATAATCTTTAAAATCTAGTACTATGAGAGGTGAATCACTTGGAATGGCTGTGAGGAATGGCAGACCCTGCTGTAATGCACCCATTGATTTAATCTGCGAATTAATAGCTCTCAAATCATGTAGCAATTTGCTGGCAACGTGGTCTGTTTTTATATACTAAAATTTTTCTGAAACTTTACACTTGTGTTCACACTACTTAATCTTTGAAATTCTCTGTGTGTATGTACACACACATATATATACACATACACATGTATGATATGTGTATATACACATACACATGTATGATATGTGTATATACACATACATTTATATACACGTACCGTGGTGTATAGGTATACGTACATAAACTCTGAGTATTATATATGTGTTTATCAAATACATATATATACACACATTCATATGTGTGCATATGTGTATATACACATAACTGTGTGTATGTGTATATATACAAAAAATTGTGTGTAGTTGTATATATATACACATATACATATACGTATATATATTCATATTTGTCTAGGTGTGATACACATAAGTGTGTGTATGTGTATATGTATTCTTATACATATTTATATGTATATGTAAACATATATGTGTGTATAGATACACATATATGTATATGCATATGGCTTTATATATGTATATATGTGTGTGTGTATATACATATACACTTACATGCACATATGTATGCGTGCATATATATGTATGTTATATATATATATATGTAATACCCAGAGTTTATGTATGTATGACTATACACTCTGGTATGTATATATAGATGGTATGTCTATATGTATGTATATGCATATATATATACACATATGCATGTGTATATGTATTACACATGTGTATATATACACACATAAACACACGTATATAAGCGTGTGTGTATATATAAGTATATATGTATGCTCTGTCTATATATGTGTCTATATATACACACATATATGTATTTATATTACATACATATATACATATATGTGTATGTGCAGATATGTATGTGTATATATGTGTGTATATATACATATTTCCTAATTCATTACATAATATATATAAAATTATATATAAAAATATATATATATACACACATATATATATATATATAATTCCTTGTTTGTTTCCTAAGCCCATTCAACCCAAAAACTTTCAGGTATGTGGGAAGCCTAAGAGAGACTATGCAGTAGTTAGATTGAAGCAAGAGTCTTTAATAGAGTTTGAGTCTTTATACTATGCCTGGTTTCCCTTACTATTTTCCTAGCAAAACATTGACATCCTCTTAAATGAGAGGGATTGACTTTGAAACTTAACATTTTCTTCTTATTTAGATATCATTGTAGCTGGATGCAGAACAGTTGCCTCAAAAAAATAAAAAAAAGATTCCATTCCTTTTCTTCTTTTATAAAAACATCAGCAATGAAGTGGTAGTTTGTCTTTCAATGGCAGCCTTTTTTTGACTGTTGAAAGTGGAGATTTTCTGCTTATAGATGGGTCATAAAGTCCCATAATTATTAGCGAGACATCGGAGGAAGGGAAAGTTGGAAACTAGACATCTTAGGCAAAGGGCTGACAAGGCTGTATGCCGAGAAAAATCCTATCTTACTAGGTCTTGCTGTAGGATCCGAAATATTAAATTAAAGCTCTGATTACACAGAGTTTTCTGTCAAAAGTTAGAAAAGGAGGGTTAGGGCTTGATAAATGTTCCCTACACTATGCCTCTTAGATTAATAGGACAGTGAAGAAGGAGAAGAAAAAAATGCAGAACAAAGTATTCAATTGGGATAAGAAAACTTTTCGTACAGTGTTCTAAATGTCTATCATGGGATCCCAAAAAGGTTTTACCAAGTTAAAATTTAGAATAAAAACTTGAATTTCATTTGTTTCTCAGACACCACCAAAACAGCAACATTTGAATAATATTTCTGATTACTAAATCACCAACTGAATTCACCCAATAAGAATATATCTCCTGGTTGCAACATTGCATACAAAGAAAAAAATAAGGGACATGACCGCCATAAGCAGAAAGGCAAGAAAATAAAGTCGAAAATTCTGGAAATCCTGCTGCCAACATCCTGATGGACTGTCATGGACTGGCTTTAGTTCAGAAGTCTTTAGATAACACTGAGATATAGCCTTGGCCAGAAACTTTCAATTCTCTCAAGACCGAGTCTAAGTCTCTGCATGCATAAGCTGCTTTGTGAAGAAAAATGAGTCGCAACAGAGCCAACATTTTCATCAACTGAGGATGTGGGAGGATTGTCCAAGTTCTCTCTATCTGGCCTGCCACCTGAGTCTTATAAGGACGGAAGTCATCCTATTCATTTGAACTGGCTGACACTGGCTCAGTGTTGTTTGCTCTTTAGTACAAAAATGAAACAAAAAAAAAACACTTAGGACAAAATCCTCAGAAATAAAAGTAAAGCAAAGAATTTGAAGAAGTGTGCCTGTACTCCTACTCAGTCTTCTAATATATTTCTTTCTCAGAACATGTATCAAATATATATAAATTGAAAATGGGGCTTTGGTCTGTTTTCCACCTTTTTATTTTTTGGACTGGTTTTCTTCTTTGCCTTCCTATATTAAACATGCTATTTGTCTCTGAATCTCTCTGTTTCCTGTGTGGCTTTCTGTTGCTCTGCAGCAGTTAAGATTTGGCTTAGGAATGACATAACATGCAGCCAGGCAAAATCAAAATTCAGGTAAGATTTTGGAAAGCCTCTCCCTATCTGGGTTATCATAATACTTTCCTAAGTCCCAATCTGTCTGTTTAAAGTCTTGTAATACAAAGAGAATCAGCAATTTAGTGGCAACATGTTTTTTTGGTCATTTTCTTTATGGGTAGCAGTTTAATGGAGGGTTAGTTGGGAGAATTGAAGAAACTGGGGATGATAAAGTGACTAGAAAAGTATCTGGATAGGGGACACAAAAAAAGCTGGAACATCTAGAAGTTTCTTTTGAGGGTTTCCTGGGGGTTTGTTTCTCTGATTGTTGAGAATTGTTCACTATAGACAAGTCTGATGTGCTAAGAAGGCATGGTCAACATTACAGTGTTTAGAAATATCTGGGTTTTTTGCAGAACAAAGAAATCTGGCATATATGATACCACAGACAATTTGCCTTCTCAATTGCAGAAAATGTCTAGATGTTGGATAGTATTGAGAGAGAAAATTTAAGTAGATAGGATGGATTCTTGCTAAAACTACTTTAAGCAAAGAGACAGACTGAAATATCAGGCTGCATGAAAATTAAAAAAAAAAAAAAACCTGCACAAACCTGCAGTCCACTCATATAAAGAACAAAGCTTTATAAATAAACTCTTTTGTATTTTTTTGGCCTAAAATATGCCTACAGATAATCTGATAAAAGAAGAAGAATATTCTGCATAAAAACACTTCTCTTCCAGAAAATAGTCTCCATTTATTTTACCCAGTGGTCTTCAGTGTGTTCTGATGAACACTTTTGCAGTCATGTGGATGTACCACTATATATATCTGTATGCTATTTTTAGGTATCATTAGACTTTTTTTCTTCACTGTAGTGAAGTCAGATTGAAAACAAGAGGGAAAAAAATGACTGTTGACAGCACAGAAAGGAGAGAGATGTATTTCTCAGTATGAGGCAGGTTCTGATGATTTTATGAATTAAGAAAAGAGTGTGTTTACTAGTCTTGAAAAAGTACTAGTTGAGTCAGAACCTTGACACAGGACTGAAATTTAGCTGAAGTAAAAATTTATAGTGGCTCAGCTCACAGTGGAAAGCGTATCCAGAAAAAAGAAGAAGAAGAAGAAAAGTGCTTTTTGAGGCACATTGAAGCCCCTTGTGTAAAAGGAATAGAGACTGTTTTCTGAAAATATGTGCGTTATGTAAGAAGAAAAATACTTTTATGCAGAACATTCTTCTTTTATCAGATTATCTGTTGGCATAATTTAGGTAACAAAGAAATGCAAAAATATTTGTTTGTTAGGTTTTGTTCTTTTACATGAGTGGACTGAAGGTTTCTGCAGGTTTTTTAAAAATCTGCCTGCAGCCTGGTAGTTTAGCCTGTTTCTTTGTTCAATGTAGTTTTAGCAAGAATCCATCCTATCTACCTAACTTTTCTCTCTCAATACTATCCAACATCTAGATATTTTCTGTAAGTGGGAAGGCAAATTGCCTGAGGAACTTTCTTTGTCCTGCAAAAAACCTAGATATTTGTATGCATTGTAATGTTGACCATGCCTTCTTAGCATATCAGACTTGTCTATAGTGAACAATTCTCAAAAGTCAGAGAAACAAACCCCCAGGAAACCCTCAGAAGAAACTTCCAGATGTTCCAGCTTTTCCTGTGCCCCCTATCCAGAGACTCCTCTAGTCACTTTATCACCCTTATCTTCTTCAATTCTCCCAAGCAACCCTCCATTAAACTGTTAACCCTAAAGAAAATGTCCAATAAACATGGTGTATATAAACTCCTGGTTCTCTTTTTATTATAAGACTTTAAACAGATAGATTGGGACCTAGAAAAGCATTCTGATAACCCAGATGCATACAGACAGGCTTTCCAAAATGTTACCCAAGTGTTTGGTTTTACATGGCAACATGTTATGTCATTCCTAAGCCAAATCTTAAGTACTGCTGAGCAACAGGAAGCCACACAGGCAACAGAGAGTTTCAGAGACAAATAGCATGTTTAATATAGGCAGGCAAAGAACAAAACCAGTGCCAAAAAAAGATATGGGAAAGGAGACAGAAGCCCCATTTCCAATAAGAAGGGAGATGGTGCCCATTAAAAACCATAACTAAATACCTACTGATTATATGGATGAGTGGAAACAGAAAGAATTTCTAATGTGCATGTTAATAAGCTTTCAAGAAACTTGAATCAAACCTCTTAATTAATCCAAACTGGTTATATTGAAATAAAAATCACATATAAATATTTCAGACTTTATCAAAAGGCTGAGAGAGGATTCTGTGGATTTTGTGAAACAATCCTATCTGTCTCCTGATTTAAATAAAATACAGGTAATCTTAATAGGCAAGTTTATTACTCAAACTTTATTTATTTTTCTTGAGTGTTTTAATTTATTTTTAATTGACAAATAGCTGTAATATTTATGGGGTACAATGTGATATTTTTAATCTATGTATACATAGTAGAAAGATTACTTCAAGCTAATTAGCACATCTATCACCTAACTAGCTTATAATTTTGGTGATGAGAACATTTATAAAAATATATTTTTATGCAATTTTTTGGTTATTGTAATTGATTTATTTATTTATATATTATTTATTTATTTATTTATTTATTTATTATAATTGTTATTATAATTTAGGTTTTATGGTACATGTGCACAGTGTGCAAGTAAGTTACATATGTATACATGTGCCATGCTGGTGCGCTGCACCCACTAACTCGTCAAAAAGTGGGCGAAGGACGTGAACAGACACTTCTCAAAAGAAGACATTTATGCAGCCAAGAAACACATGAAATAATGCTCACCATCACTAGCCATCAGAGAAATGCAAATCAAAACCAAATGAGATACCATCTCACACCAGTTAGAATGGCAATCATTAAAAAGTCAGGAAACAACAGGTGCTGGAGAGGATGTGGAGAAATAGGAATACTTTTCCACTGTTGGTGGGACTGTAAACTAGTTCAACCATTGTGGAAGTCAGTGTGGTGATTCCTCAGGGATCTAGAACTAGAAATTCCATTTGACCCAGCCATCCCATTACTGGGTATATACCCAAAGGACTATAAATCATGCTGCTATAAAGACACACGCACACGTATGTTTATTGCAGCATTATGCACAATAGCAAAGACTTGGAACCAACCCAAATGTCCAACAATGATAGACTGGATTAAGAAAATGTGGCACATATACACCATGGAATACTATGCAGCCATAAAAATGGATGAGTTCATGTCCTTTGTAGGGACATGGATGAAATTGGAAATCATCATTCTCAGTAAACTATCACAAGAAGAAAAAAACAAACACCGCAAATTCTCACTCATATGTGGGAATTGAACAATGAGAACACATGGACACAGGAAAGGGAACATCACACTTCAGGGACTGTTGTGGGGTGGGGGGAGGGGGGAGGGATAGCATTGGGAGATATACCTAATGCTACATGACGAGTTATTTCTCAAACTTTAAATCAGAAGATAACTACAAAAGCAGACTATAGTAAAAGATACCACTGTAGAAAAATTGTAGGTGGCATTCTTGGTCTTTTACAGCAGGGCCCACAAAGAGGCACGGGAAAGGAGGAAAAGGCAAGAGATAGACAAAGGCATTAGTGAATGAATTACAGGTCTACAAAATCCAGGAGTTTTGAGCTGTACCTTCTAACTGCTGAAAGTTTGGCAAGCCAGGACTCTTCAGGAAGAACTGCAGAGAAAACAATACGATGCCACTTCAATCCACTCCAGCCATTGGTGGTGACCACTGCAAGGTGGAATGCCTGCAGAGACATAGTTTTTATTCCAGGGACAGATTTTTGATGACCAGGTAAGACTTACGCATCCCAGGGCTCAATTCAGGCTTGAATTGTAGTCTCACCAATGCACCACAAGTAGCAAATTCTCACTGTGTGACATCACAAAGAGTTATTTATCTCAGGTCCAAAACCTTGATGAAGGTGCACATAAAGTGTCGTTAGAACCGAAATTTAAGACGGAAATTAAAATAGCTCTCCACAGTGGAAACTCAAATTGTTTGTCCAGCGTGATGCTGGTGTTTGGGGTCCTCTTGTACTGGGAAATGGAAGAATGTGATGACTGATCTTGGAAGAAGCCTTATTCAGCTTGGCTTTGGAATTTTGCTTGAGACCAAACAAGTGCTGATGTGAAAGCTTGGTCAATGACCTCTACCCGTGACTAATCAGAGGGTGATGTGATTATTTATACTAGTTCAGGTTATATTCCAAATCGTGTCCAGAAAAGTGCCCACTAAAACTTGTTGTCGCCCACCATGTACTTTCCTCACCTGAAGAAAAGCCACCAATTTTGGAAGCCCACTGCTTATACAAAAGATGACGATGTTTCCTTGTTTTTCTTGTTTTTCAATCAGTATGTTTGTGAGCATATTTTGTGCATAAAGAAAAAAGATCTGTCTATGTTGGACTGTGTTTCTCCCTGTGAGTGGGCTGAAGGTTTGTGCAAGTTTACTAATATGTGTTTGTAGCCTATTTTTTGGTAAGCTGGATCTTTGTTCCTAGGAGTTATACCAAGGGCCCCCTCAACTACCTAACTATTCTCTGCTGTTAGGGAGAGTACAACCCTACTATCTAACTAACTGCCATTAGACAGAATTGATCTTACTAGCTACTTCCTGCTAGGGATGGGGGTTGTGCAACGAAACATAACAACTGGAGCTCCACCTGAGATCAGGATAAGGTTTCACAGAAACATGGTGTTTTCATAAGTGGTTTCATTTGCAGTACCATTTGGAGTTTGATTTCCTCTACGTGAGAAGAAAAATTTGGGTTATCAAAATGTATGTTATAAAATGAGGTGAGCTGAGGAAATAAACAGCTTAAAAATTCTGAGGCTGCTGACATGCCCTGTAACTGACAGCTATAGTTATGTCAGAGAATTTGTGGATGCATAGGGCTTGGTTTTGCTTAGCTTTCTTAGTCTTATCCCCACAAATACAAACACCACTTGAGAGTAGAAGATGATGTCCAATGTAAGATTTGAAAGAAATTTTTCTATTTTCCTTGTTCCTTTCTGTAAAAATCAAATATAATAGGCCTGAGTTGACAGCAAAATAGTCTAAAATTTAATAGCTAAAATAAACATTGGCATAAACTGTGGGCCAAATTATTGTTCTTAAATCAGCTTTCTACATTGCCTTTGATGAAACCCTTCTTCATGAGGAACCTCTGATAAGACCTCTTAAAGCCAAGCACAACCATGGGTTTTACTTCCAAATACCCATGTGTTGCAGGAAGTTTCGGACCCCAAACAGAGGGACCTGCTGGAGCTGTGGCAAAATAATGTATATTGTGAAGATTTCATGGACATTTATTAGTTCCCCAAATTAATAATCTTATAATTTCCAATGCCTGTTTTTATTTAATCACTTAATCCCTTCATCTTCATAAGCTGAGGACGTATTTCACCTCAGGACACTGTGATGATTGTGTTAACAGCACAAATTGTTTGTAAGGCATGTGTGTTTAACAATATGAAATCTGGGAACCTTCAAAAAGGATCAGGATAACAGTGATGTTCAGGGAACATTGGAGATAACCATTAGGTCTGACTGATTGGGAGCCTGGCAGAACAGAACCATATTTCTCTTATTGCCAAAAACAGGTAAGAGAAATATCATTGAATTATGTCCCTAGTAAGGAATATTAATAATTAGCAGCCCTGGGAAAAGATTGCATTCCCAGGAGGAGGCCCATAAAATGGCCGCTCTAGGGGTGTCCGCCTTATGCAGTTGTAGGTAAGGGATGAAACACAGCCTCGCCTCCTGCAGCACCCCCAGGATGGCTTGGATTAGGAAATTCCAGCCTGGTGAATTCCAGTAAGACTGATTCTCTGCTCTGGAACCCTGTTAAGCTGTTTATCAATGACACTGCATGCACAGCAAGGCATGGAACTTCATTAGTAATTCTAGGTTAACCCTGACATTGTGATTTCACCCTGACCTTCTGCCTTGTGGTCTTTTATTGCCCTATGGAGCATGTGATCTCTGTCTCCCATACCCTATTCATACACTCCCTTCCATTTGAAAATTGCTAATAAGTCTTGCTGGTTTTGTGGCTCAGGGGGCATCACAGAACCTGCTGACATGTGATGTCTCCCACAGACACACAGCTTTAAAATTTCTCTCTTTTTTTGTAACCTATCCTTTTATTTATAAGACTGCCTGACACTTAGGGAAAATATAAAAGAACCAAGGTTGAAATATCAGGGTTTGGTTCCCCCAATACCTATGACTTGGTTAAACTTTTTGCTTCTTGAGATCCAAGCAAATGGGAATTCTGAGCATGTTGAAAAATGACATTCTTTGATATTTGGGGTTTCATAAAGACTGTTGCAGGGTCTAAAAAGGCCTTTGTTTTACAGCTTATTTATAATGACTTCTAGCCCTTTTCTACCTTCTGGTTTGGGAAATAACGCTTCTGGCCAGAAAAGATAGTGCAATCCTTAAGTTAAATACAGATGCATACAGTGATTGTAGCCCAGCAACATTTCTCTCGACATCCCATGCTTCTTAGTTAATATTAGTTTCCACTTAGTGGAGAAAAAGAGTTTGTCCTGCAGCCACTCATATGGAGGCTTCTATATGGACCACAATATCTCTACCTAGTAATACAGTGGGACTTTCAGGAATTATTAAATTGGTATGACTAAACAGAAAGTTGTTTCAACTATAACTAAGGGGCTGAGAAAGTATTCTATGAAGGTCTTTTGCTGACACATCCATCATTGTCACATTAGGGGAGGAGAGAAAGCCAAGTTTGAAAAGCAGAACAAAGACACCCACTCCAATTTCCAGAAGAAAGTTTACTTTCCTCCATTCCAACTTCAGAATCATCCAAGGATTTTGAAGAGTTTGAAACCCAAAGAGGATGGCAGCTGTTAGGGCTGGGGAATTGATCTCTAGGAACTATCAGTCTTGCTGGACCATTTGTGAGATTGGTCCTGGACTCAGTGGTGTATGCCTCATTAATCAGCACACCCTTCAGTGGTCACCACCACTGGTTGGAGAGTGTTCAGGTGGCTTTCTATTGTTTTCTAAGCATTTCTTGGGATTGCCACACTGTTAGCAGTTAGCAGGTGCCACTCAGCGACTTGGATTTTTACAAAACCGTATTGTGTTAGCTAGAGTCCTGTTCTTCTCTTGTCTTTACTCTTCTTCTTTTATGACTCGTCATGTTTCCTATTGTAAAATCTGAAGTGCCCACATTCAGGAAGTTCTTCACAGAGTTATTGAGATGAGAATGCTAGCTTGAGTTAGGGAGGCAGCAAGGAATTGGTCCCTGGAAATCCACCAGTCTGCTGGTTCATTTCTCATTTATACATAATACACAAACAGCCTTAAAAATATCTGTCTGCAGACAGCAATAAGATACCTAACACAGAGGGTTGTATCTCGAGGTCCATATTGTCACAGACAGAAGAAGCTTCAGTCCATTCAGATACAAATCTTGTGCAAAACTCTGTCTCACTGTGATAAGAGAACCAGCCAATGCACAAAAATACCTTTGTCTTTTGTGTAATCAGTTGGCTCCCAGGAAGTAGTTTATTGTCCATTTTTTGGCATAAACACAGAGTCCTTGTGGGTTCTGGTTGGCATATTTGTTTCTTTTTGGACTGTGAGTCCAGCCTTTATAAATTACTGTTTTAGTCCCTGATTAAGCCTGGGCCAAATTCTTGAGCCAAACTTTTACATCAGCTTCTGATAAGTCATGAGATGTGCTGAGCAGTAGATATAAATTATGACTACACCTCCTGATTATTTCTAGGCAAGTTTCTTGGGTTAAGCTTTCTAATTATTCTCAGGCCAAGACCCTGAGCCAAGCTGAATCACGTGATCTTCAAAGCAGCCCACTGACTGAAAACATTTCTTTCTCTTGCTAGTTTGTAATAACCCTGAACCCCAACCTCATAGTGGGAAACACATTTGAGTCCTTATTTTGATTGACAGAGAGCTTTCTTCTTGTGCTTTTTTTTTTTTTCTTTAATCTCAACTTTGTTTCTCAGCTTCTTACTTTTTTTTTAATTATGGCAAAGATCTCTGGGTATAATTACAGACAAAGTGATACTATTACATCTTGGTGCATTGTTGAGACTACACATAAGTTTCTGCATGGGCTGGGAAGGAAATAATTCATCAGAATGGTAAAAGTAGGCTTTAAACTTTCAAATTCATTTAAAAAATATCTTGTTTGTTTTAAGACTTTTTTTTTTTTTTTCATAAAGAGACTGGCAATGAGATGAGATTTAGAGGAGATCCTATGTATGCTAAAAGTTTCAGCTTGAGGCTACATCTCAGTGTTACCTGATTACCATTAGACTAATTCTGGTCTGTGACAACTCATCAGGCCATTGACATGAGGACGTCCCATTTTTATCTATAGAATTTACAATTTTTTTTTTTTACAGCTATAATGTCTTTCATATTTTTTTCTATGCAGTGTTGTGGGCATTTTTACAGCCTAGGTATGCAGGTTTCCTTAACACAGTCACTCCTTGTCTTAGTAATTAGTAGTGTAATTTAAAAAGGTTTGTTTTTGTGATTTCTGTGAAACAAGAGGAATTAAAGATTTCACTGTAAATTGTTACCTATAATGGACTTTTTTGTCCCTCAATAATAGATAATTGTGGCACTGTATGGGAGGGATTTGACTGCAAATAAATACTCTTTCCTTTATTTGGAATTTTTTACAAAGATATTATTTTCTTTCACATAAAAGTTACAACATGAGACAAGTTAATTTTTGACTGTTGGGAGGCATTTAGTGGAGACAACGTATCTAACCAAAAATCTCTCTCTCTAACTTTTGCATAAAAAGAATTTTGTGTCAGAATTTTCAACCTAGGAATTCTAACCTTACATCACTCCCTAGTGAAATGAGATTTCTTTCCTAC
The DNA here is from genome assembly GCF_028885655.2 of Pongo abelii. Lineage (NCBI taxonomy): Eukaryota > Metazoa > Chordata > Mammalia > Primates > Hominidae > Pongo > Pongo abelii. The sequence continues at coordinate 55,870,024 of NC_072009.2, forward strand.
CTGGAGCCTTGTCAATCCATTGTCCAAAACTTAAAGTTTTGAAATTCTTTTCCCATTTACATTCTGCCATCAGTGATTAGCCCCCATGTCCTATCTTTAAACAGGCAGCCTCCACTATTAACTGTTGGTAGAAAAACAATGTTAAAGAGCAGATTTTAACCTCTTTGCTTTCCCCATCTAATGAAGGGCCATTCAGACATTCAATTTCTACAGTTTTGAGCCAGCTGTTCTGCATTGCAATAATTTTGCATTTAAAATGTTTGAAAGTCAATCTTTCTCATTCTCAGAGATTCTAATGTTTCACTGGGAACATGGTTAGGAAAGCCAAAGTTAGTATGAAGACGCTTCCTCTATTAAAATGTCTAGCACAAATTTTATTACTACATAACATTTGCAAGACCTCTGGGGTAACTTTCAAGCCTTTGGGGTTCAGTGGGTCTAGGACAAAAGCAGGGCAGAAAGCTACAGCCTTTCACAGGTGAGTGTCGCTAGTGCTTCTGACTAGCTCCTCCAGATTTACGTGTAAAGGCTATGCTTGCATTTCTAAGCAGCCCCTATTACAGTTTTGGGGGCACAGATGAGACAAAGGAAAAAGATGAAAAAGGATACCCTAACACTTTCTATTTATCCTGGGTAACACCAAAAGGAGGAATTCATCTGAATGACACCTTGTTTAGCGTCTGTTTCTAAATAGCAACAAAGCATCTGTAGACTGCACTCCCCTTGAGTGCACTTGGAAGCCCTGGAACTCCATTGACCCTGAGTCTCTAAATTTATAAACAATAATAATAATATTCAACTGGCAACAAGGTGACCATGTGGCCATGTTCCTTATAGGAGGACAGGCCTTCTCAAAGAGGCATAATTTCAATAATATCTAACAACCAGGTCTTTTTGCTTTTCAAAAAAACCTCTAGATTTTGAAAACATTGTAAAATTGCCCCTGCACCTTTGGGAACCATACGAGGTAAGTCTACAGTACACAATTTTCCAAAGTCAAAGAGACAAATCTCTAGAGAACTGTCAAATGCTATTTCTGAGCACCCTATCTGACTCCTTCAACCGGGGCTCAGAATAGTTGTATAAAAACACCTCTTATTGTGCAATCCCAGTAAACCTCCAACTTTACTGCTGCCCCTATAACAAATGCACAATCAATATTGTGCTACTAAGGTTTAAATTTCCTTCTCATTGCAGTAAACTTATACACATAAAGCTGGACTTGAGACAGTTCCCTGATGAACCTGATAGACATACACAGGCTTTCCAACATTTCAACCAACAGTTTCATCTTATGTGCAGAAATGCAGTGCAACTTTTAAGCCACATTTTAACTACAGCTGAAAAACAGGCAGCACTGCAGACAGCAAAGGAATTTGACGATGAACAATGGACATCCTATAGTCAGTCAAAAAATAAACAGAAGTGAAGGATGAAAAATGTGTAAAAAAAAGACAGAATTACTATTTCCAACAGAAAGAAAAACAGTGTTGTTTGAAAACCCCAAATGAAGCCTTAGTAAACCTACAGGTGAATAGAAAAGAAATCACTTTCTACTGTGCATATTAGCAGGCTTCAAAAGAACCAGAACAAAACTTGTTAATTACTCTGAACTGTCCTTGTTGAAATCAGAAACTAGAAAAAATCTCACAGGTTATTTGGAAAGGCTGAGAGAAGCTTTAGCAAAACATTCATCTCCATCTCCTAATTCAATCAAAGGATACACAATTTTAAAATAGTAGTTTATTTCTCAGCCATCCTCTAATATCAGAACAAAACCACAGACGCAGGCCATGGAATCAGATAGCACTGTGGAAAACTTTCCGGGGTGGCTTTTTTGATCTTTTAAAACAAGAACTGGAAAGAGGAGACCTAGAAAGTAGAAGAGAGTCACAAGAGAATGAGAAAGACATTATTGGCCACTTCAGAGGCCTACAAGATCCAGAATCTCCAAGATGCACCTGCTGATTTCTACTAGTGTGACAAGCTAGGACACTTTCAAATGAATTGCTCAGACAGAAAAATAATATATCTCAAGTTTCTCCAGCCTATGGGGGAGACCAGTGAAAGTAGGAGTGTTCCCAGAGACTTAGGTCACCTGGTCCAGTGTATATTTCCCAGATTGTTCAGCAGGAATAATGGTTCCCCAGTTCTACCAGCCATTGTGATCTACAGGATTCAAGTAATTCTGGAGGTAAAATGGAAATTATACAACAACAACAACATTTTTCTAAATTCTAGAGCCAGTTTCTCTCTTCTTCTCTCCAATCCAGGGCTCTCCTCCTCCAATAGTGAAGAGAGTTAGCTAGCTTGCCTTCTATAGACAGAACAAGAAGTGTCCCCAGAAACTTCTCGGCCCACTGATCAGTGCCTCATTTCCACGTAAGATAGAATGTAGCCTGTAAAAAAACGTTCAAGCACCAGGCACCAATAAATGAACTAGAAGAGAAAGTTGTGTCTGAAGACTTGACTGCAGCTACACAGAGAGAAGAACTTCCAGCTCACTCAGAAAATTGCAGAAACTTCAAGCTTACTCAAATGGGAACACAAGGCCTGAAATAGAAATGCATTTGTCCATTTTATAATCAGTGGACTTCGAGAAATATTTCTTTTCCTTTGGTGAACATAAAGAGAGTGGGAGAGTGGGAGCAAGTGCCTTCTAGGGAACAATTTTCTTTTCTTCCTGGATTGTGAACCCTACCTCTATGGATCATTAGTTCAGCCTCAGATCAGTTCTGGACAAAATCCTAGGCCACAGATTCACTTCAGCTTCTGAAAGGTTGTTGGCTAAGCTGAGTAGCCCTTATGAATATTTACTTTAGCCACTAATAGGTACTGGGTCGAGGTCTCAGGCTGAGCTTTCTGATTGGGCTGGGATCTAAGGCCCCAGGTCGAACGACGTCACACACTTTTTAAGACAGCCCACAGACTAAGTGCATTTCTTACCATTCAAAACACACAAAATTGCTAAATCCAACTTTCATATTGGTTAACGCATTTTGACCACATCACTGCTGGCATCGAGCTTTTTTATTTCACTTATTAACCTTTCTCTTCAACCTTAGTGCTCTTTAGTCTTTGAAAATATGTCCAGGATCTTTATTTTTCTGAAACATAGAAAATAAATCCCCAGTATTACCTTAGATAAGTAGAGACTGTTATGTGTTTGTGTACTGGTGAGATGACAATAATAGCAAGATTGTGATGGGCTTCCTGGGAACACACTAATGCACTGCTAAACTATCTGGCAAAAATTAAAAAAAAAAAGAATATTGGGTCTCAAAATCTAAATCTCAGCTGTCTCAGACTTCAGTACAGTACCTGGGTCTGGTCTTATCAGAAGATGCCAATGTACAGGGTCATGAAACAATTCAGCCCATTTTTCTTAACAGTTAAGAATATTCTTGGGCATTATTTGATTTTTCAGATGGCAGGTACCTCAGTACAGAGAAGTAGCTCATCTTTAATACCACCTCACAGAAGAAACTAAAGCAGATAAAACTCACTGGTTAACTTAAGAACCTAGTACTCAAAAAATTTAGCCAGTTAAGCAAATCTTACTTAAGGCAGAAGCCCTCGGTTTTTTCATAGTAAAGGTAATTAATTTCCATATATCAGAAATAGAGAAAACAGACGTTGAAATTATGGATGAGTCTTGAGGTCCAGCTCAACATCCAGTGGTGTACTTAAGAAAGAAACTCAGCTTGGTTTCTAAAAAGAAATGGGTAACCCACCTTTGAGCAGCTGTGTCAGTGACATTGTTGGTGCCAGAAACCATCAGGTTAAACATGAAAATAACATATCTGTTTCTACACCATCCAGTATAGCAGTACTGTGTTTCCTTAAAAAAGTCTCCTGTGAACTGACAGTCACCTCCTTAAATATCAGGTTTGCTGCTGAAGGATCTGTAGCCCATTTGAAAACCTGTAATTGCCTGAACCCAGCAGCATTCTATCAGGGGAAAGTTGAGCTTCTGAACATGTTTGCATATGTATAGCGGTGTAAACCAGTGAAATAAATAATAAACACTTCTGTTGATATTCTCTGTAAAGTTAAATTAATGAAAACACTCTTAGAAGGCAATCAGCTTAATTAAAAATGGAGATTTATGCTACATGTATATTGAAGATGTTCATGTTTGTCTCCTCATAAATCTTGTTTCCTTGAAAACCTTTTTTCTTTCAAACTACTAAATTACCTTTCTCCACTCTCTCTTGACACATTTGGTGCATGCATAAAAGGTTCTTGGATAAAAGCTGGTGATGAGGGACATCTTGAGGCTAACAGAAAAGGCATCACCCATTGTCTTTTATGAGATATCTGCATTTCTTATGTAGCTCTTGGAATTAGAAGTGAATAATACCTCTGAAAATGAAAGCCCGACTCTTCCTTACAGCTCTGAGTTTTATTTGGAGACGTGGTCTCACTCTGTCACCAGGCTGGAGTGCAGTGGTACACCATCAAATCATTGCAACCTCTGCCTCCTAGGTTCAAATGATTCTCCTGCCTCAGCCCCAAATTAGATGAGACTAAAAGTGCCCACCAACATGCCCAGCTAATTTCTGTATTTTTAGTAGAGATGGGGTTTCACCACGTTGGCCATGATCCCTTGAATTCTTGTTCCCCAAACATGGGCCTCCTAAAGTGCTGTGATTACAGTTGTGTGTCACCATGCCCAGCATCAGTGAGGCTTTTTTATTAGGCCCTGGAAGCTATTCATATCCCAGTTCTTAAAGGGCCTCAGCAAGTGGTCAATAATCCAATCGCAAATTGGTAAAATAAAATTTTATAACTTCTGGAACTTCTGTTTTCTGTGTGGTTACATATGTGTTATGTACATATTTTAAAAATCTAATTAATTAACTTAGTGAAGAATAGGTAGTTGAACTAAATATTTTGCTTCCAAAGAAATGAAGGCTGTTGCACTTTTCAGTTCATGTGGCTTTAACTTATGAAAAACAAAAAGCACCTAAGGCCTGAAGATGTACAAAAATAATCACTCCTTTAACCATGCTGTAATAAATCATACTTTACCTGCACCCAGACCATAATTTTATAAACTCACCATGTTTTACATTCAAGTTATTAATTTTATTATTATACGTTAAGACTTAGGGTACATGTGCACAATGTGCAGGTTGGTTACATATGTATACATGTGCCATGCTGGAGTGCTGCACCCGTTAACTCATCATTTAGCATAAGGTACATCTCCTAATGCTATCCTACCCCTCCCCCCACCCCACAATAGTCCCCAGAGTGTGATGTTCCCCTTCCAGTGTCCATGTGTTCTCATTGTTCAATACCCACCTATGAATAAGAATATGCAGTGTTTGGTTTTTTGTTGTTGCAATAGTTTACTGAGAATGATCATTTCCAATTTCAGCCATGTCCCTACAAAGGACATGAACTCATCATTTTTTTATGGCTGCATAGTATTTCATGGTGTATATGTGCCACATTTTCTTAATCCATCTATCATTGTTGGACATTTGGGTTGGTTCCAAGTCTTTGCTATTGTGAATACTGCCACAATAAATATACATGTGCATATGTCTTCATAGCAGCGTGATTTACAGTCCTTTGGGTATATACCCAGTAATGGGTTGGCTGGGTCAAATGGTATTTCTAGTTCTACATCCCTGATGAATCACCACACTGACTTCCACAAGGGTTGAACTAGTTTACAGTCCCACCAACAGTGTAAAAGTGTTCCTATTTCTCCACATCCTCTCCAGAATCTGTTGTTTCCTGACATTTTAATGATTGCCATTCTAACTGGTGTGAGATGGTATCTCATTGTGGTTTTGATTTGTATTTCTCTGATGGCCAGTGATGATGAGCATTTTTTCACGTGTCTTTTGGCTGCATAAATGTCTTCTTTTTAGAAGTGTCAGTTCATATCCTTTGCCTACTTTTTGATGGGGTTGTTTATTTTCTTCTTGTAAATTTGTTTGAGTTCATTGTAGATTCTGGATATTAGTCCTTTGTCAGATGAGTAGGTTGCGAAAATTTACTCCCATTTTGTAGGTTGCCTGTTCACTCTGATGGTAGTTTCTTTTGCTGTGCAGAAGCTCTTTAGTGTAATTAGATCCCATTTGTCAATTTTGGCTTTTGTTGCCATTGCTTTTGTTGTTTTAGACATGAAGTCCTTACCCATGCCTATGTCCTGAATGGTAATGTCTAGATTCTCTTCTAAGGTTTTTATGGTTTTTGGTCTAACGTTTAAGTCTGTAATCCATCTTCAATTAATTTTTGTATAAAGTGTAAGGAACAGATGCAGTTTCAGCTTTCTATATATGGCTAGCCAGTCTTCCCCACACCATTGATTAAATAGGGAATCGTTTCCCCATTGCTTGTTTTTCTCAGGTTTGTCAAAGATCAGATAGTTGTAGATATGCAGCATTATTTCTGAGGGCTCTCTTTTGTTCCATTGATCTATATCCCTGTTTTGATACTAGTACCATGCTGTTTTGGTTACTGTAGCCTTCTAGTATAGTCTGAAGTCAGGTAGCGTGATGCCTCCCGTTTAGTTCTTTTGGCTTAGTATTGGCTTGCCAATGTGGGCTCTTTATTGGTTCCATATGAACTTTAAAGTAGTTTTTTCCAATTCTGTGAAGAAAGTCATTTGAAGCTTGATGGGGATGGCATTGAGTCTATAATACCTTGGGCAGTATGGCCATTTTCATGATATTTACTCTTCCTACCTATGAACATGGAATGTTCTTCCATTTGTTTGTATCCGCTTTTATTTCATTGAGCAGTGGTTTCTAGTTCTCCTTCAAGTGGTCCTTCACATCCCTTGTAAGTTGGATTCCTAGGTATTTTATTCCCTTTGAAGCAGTTGTGAGTGGAAGTTCACTCATGATTTGGCTCTCTGTTTGTCTGTTACTGGTGTATAAGAATGCTTGTGATTTTTGTACACTGATTTTGTATCCTGAGACTTTGCTGAAGTTGCTTATCAGGTTAAGGAGATTTAGGGCTGAGACAAAGGGGTTTTCTAGATATACAATCATGTCTTCTGCAAACAGGGACAATTTGACTTCTTCTTTTCCTAATCAAATACCCTTTATTTCCTTTTCCTTACTAATTGACCTGGACAGAACTTTCAACACTGCATTGTATAAAAGTGGTGAGAGAAGGCATCCCTCTTTACTTCCAACTGTGTGGTCAATTTTGGAATAGGTGTGGTGCGGTGCTGAAACAAACTGATTTTGTGTCAGTTTTCAAAGGGAATGCTTCCAGTTTTTGCCCATTCAGTATGATATTGGCTTTGGGTTTGTCATAGATAGGTCTTATTATTTTGAGATACATCCCATCAATACCTAATTTATTGAGCATTTTTAAAATGAAGTGTTGTTGAATTTTGTCAAAGGCCTTTTCTGCATCTATTGAGATAATCATATGGTTTTTGTCTTTGGTTCTGTTTATATGCTGGATTACACTTATTGATTTGCATATATTGAACCATCCTTGCATCCCATGGATGAAGCCCACTTGATCATGGTGGATAAGCATTTTGATGTGTTGCTGGATTCGGTTTGCCAGTATTTTATTGAGGATTTTTGCATCAGTGTTCATCAAGGATATTGGTCTAAAATTCTCTTTTTTCATTGTGACTCTGCCAGGCTTTTGTATCAGGATGATGCTGGCCTCATAAGATGTGTTAGGGAGAATTCCCTGTTTTCTATTGATTGGAATAGTTTCAGAAAGAAAGGTACCAGTTCCTCATGTACCTGTGGTAGAATTCTGCTGTGAATCCATCTGGTCCTGGACTCTTTGTGATTGGTAAACTATTGATTATTGACACAATTTCAGAGCCTGTTATTAGTGTATTCAGAGATTCAACTACTTCCTGTTTTAGTATTCAGAGGGTGTATGTTTCAAGGAATTTATCCATTTCTTCTAGATTTTCTAGTTTATTTGCGTAGTGGTGTTTGTAGTATTCTCTGATGGTCATTTGTATTTCTGTGGGATCAGTGGTGATATCCCCTTTATTATTTTTTATTGTGTCTGTTCGATTCTTCTCTTTTTTCATCTTTATTAGTCTTGCTAGCGGTCTATACATTTTGTTGATCCTTTCAAAAAACCAGCTTCTGGATTCATTAGTTTTTTGAAGGATTTTTTGTGTCTCTATTTCCCATAGTTCTGCTCTGATTTTAGTTATTTCTTGCCTTCTGCTAGCTTTTGAATATGTTTGCCTTGCTTTTCTAGGTCTTCTAATTGTGATATTAGGGGGTCAATTCTGGATCTTTCCTGTTTTCTCTTGTGGGCAATTCAGTGTTGTACGTTTCCCTCTACACACTGCTCTGAATGTGTCCCAGAGATTCTGGTATGTTGTGTCTTTGTTCTCATTGGTTTCAAAGAACATCTTTATTTGTGCCTTCCTTTTATTATGTACCCAGTAGTCATTCAGGAGCAGGTTGTTTAGTTTTCATGTAGTTGAGGGGTTTTGAGTGGGTTTCTTAATCCTGAGTTCTAGTTTGATTGCACTGTGGTCTGAGAGAGAGTTTGTTATAATTTCTGTTATTTTACATTTGCTGAGGAGTGCTTTACTTCCAACTATGTGGTCAATTTTGGAATAGGTGTGGTGTGGTGCTGAAAAAATGTATATTCTGTTGATTTGGTTTGGAGAGTTCTGTAGATGTCTATTAGGTCCACTTGGTGCAGAACTGAGTTCAATTCCTGGGTATCCTTGTTAACTTTATGTCTTGTTGATCTGTCTAACATTGACAGTGGGGTGTTAAAGTCCCCCATTATTATTGTGTGGGAGTCTAAGTCACTTTGTAGCTCACTCAGGAATTACTTTATGAAACTGGGTGCTCCTCTATTGGGTGCATACATATTTAGGATAGTTAGCTCTTCTTGTTGAATTGATCCCTTTCAATTATGTAATGGCCTTCTTTGTCTCTTTTGATCTTTGTTGGTTTTATTTCTGTTTTATCAGAGACTAGGATTGCCACCCCTGCCTTTTTTTTTTTGTTTTCCCTTTGCTTGGCAGATCTTCCTCCATCATTTAATTTTGAGTCTATGGGTGTCTCTGCACGTGAGATGGGTTTCCTGAATACAGCACACTGATGTGTCTTGATCCTTTATCCAATTTTCCAGTCTGTGTCTTTTAATTGGAGCATTTAGTCCATTTACATTTAAGGTTAATATTGTTATGTGTGAATTGGATCCTGTCATTATGATGCTAGCTGAGTATTTTGCTCATTAGTTGATGCAGTTTCTTCCTAGCCTTGATGGTCTTTACAGTTTGACATGATTTTGTAGTGGCTCATACCAGTTGTTCCTTTCCATGTTTAGTGTTTCCTTCAGGAGCTCTTTTAGATCAGTCCTGGTGGTGACAAAATCTCTCAGCATTTGCTTGTCTGTAAAAAATTTTGTTTCTCCTTCTCCTATGAAGCTTAGTTTGGCTGGATATGAAATTCTGGGTTGAAAATTCTTTTGTTTAAGAATGTTGAATATTGGCCCCCACTCTCTTCTGGCTTGTAGAGTTTCTTCCGACAGATCCACTGTTAGTCTGATGGGCTTCCCCTTGTGGGTAACCCGACCTTTCTCTCTGGCTTCCCTCAAGTTATTAATTGTTAAAAGGTATTATTATAATGTGTAATTGAGAATACTGTATATAAATTTAATCTCCAGGTGAGGTAGAAGAGTAAAAGTTGCTTGTAGTGAAAATAAATTCTAGAAAGACATGGAAATGTACATTTTGCCTAGAGGTAAAGGATTTTCTTTAATTAACGAAAATAAAGCTATCTGTTTACTCAAATTGTGAAAATAGCTTTAAAAAAATTAATCTTGCAAAAGAAAACTCTGTACACCCAGGCACTAGATTGAAAAGGGTGTTAGGTTTTTTTCTGCCATTAAGCATTGAAGTGAAAACACAACAAAAATTTCTTGAAACATTAATCTTCTCTTCAGCAAATTTGTAGAAGTTTGTCAAAACGTTGTAACAAGTTTGTGAAAATCTCACCTCTTTGTCAATCTTTCTAAAGTTAAATATAATTTTACATAAGTTTTCATTAAGCTTAAGGTTAATATTGGGAGACAACTACAAGGGGAAAATTTGTCATTCTGAAAGAGATTATTACGTAATATTGAAAGCTGATAAAAATTTTTCTGCCCTTTCAAACATTTCTACCAAATATATTTTGGCAAAAACAATGATTTATGGAAATCTGGATTTGGATATCATAACATTAAACGTCTTAATCCTCTAAAATATTTAGCAGGCTTCCCAGAATAAAATTGTAACCTCGAGGATGTGTTTTCTGAAACCTGTGTTTTGTATGCCTCATAGAGCCCCTGGGGCATAAAAAAAAAATAGTTAAACAGTATTATAAAACATATTTTAACACATGTGATTTTGATGGTAATATTTTATTTTTTCAGAATATATTTTAGTGAGTAATATTAACACAGGTCTCAAAACCACATTAGGTTTTTCATGTTCTTAATATCTGAATATGTGCTATCAATTTTAATTGAGGTGATTATGTTAAGCTGTTGTAAACCACAGAAGTAACCAAATGTCTTTGCCTATTCTGTTTCTAACCACACTAGATGTTTTGCCATGTAAAGAAATTTAACCTTTATCAAGAATAATGGCTGAAAATTAGCTGTAGAGCTTTACCAGCTGTTGTCAACTGTAGGTTTTTTTATAACAGGAAAATTTACAGAACTTAGGAATAGCTATAAACATTATAGTTATGCTTATAAATATCAAGTAGGACAAAAGTTAAAATAGATTAAACTAACAGAAGAATGAAGCAATCTCTTTAACTTTATTTTAGAACATTTCTAATTTTTTTTGTTTTTTGAAGTCAAGTGCACTTTCTTTTAAACTAGTTACAGCTTTTAACACTGTCGATTGCTATACTCCTGTTAAAAAAAATTGGAACACACTTTTTTTCTCTATGCCTAGTTCCTCTAAAATTCGGAAAGTGTGTGTGATTATTCTTAACTTACAACAATATAACTGTTTTAATCAGTGCAACAAAAAATGTATTTTCATTTGCAACATAACCCAATAGAATAAGCTGGTTGATTTTCTAAGGCTTTGACTGGAAGAGTGTGCCTTCTTTAGTGAATTACATATGACTTTTAGAACCAATAAAAGCCCTCTAAGAAACCCGGCCTTATACTTTGTTTACACAGTCCCAATACAGGTTTTCTAATCTGTGGTAAGAAAAAAAAAGCCACTTCCTATCAGGCCTAGGAACCACATGGACTTGGAATCTCAAAAAATAGAGGAGTTCTTCCAAATAATATGTATCTAAGGGTGAAACCTATGGCTGGATTCAGCTTTATAATGTGCTATTTAAGATTCCTTGTAGAATAGAGATTCATAAAAGCCCATGAGGAAAGCCCATGTAAAGTTATTTCTCACAGCACTGAACAAAAATTGTCTGGCTAAGTGTAAGACAAGTCTGTTTTGCCAATGACTACAGTTTATCATGATTCATTCTTAACAAAAATTAGGACTAGAAATAAGATATGTGTCTCAAAGCCTGTCACACCCCTATCACCAATTTCTCACTTCATAAGTTATTTTTAATATTTTCTTACAATTTTAATTAACCCTTTTTATTTATTTTTTTTTTCTGTCCACCAACTGGTGAGGTCCAGCTACAGTTCTTGGAAAACAGAAAGATATGAGTAATAGAGAAATCTAGAACAATATTCTAATTCTGGGAATGTATTCCACAAATATTTTCAGATAATAGAAGAAAATATGGTTCCTGTAACAGAATTTTTGCTTTGAAGGATCAAATCAAGAAAGCTAAATAAACTCAAGTCTCATGTAACAAAATCTTAACTGGTATAAATATAGCCACAATTATATGGGCATGTTAGCAGCCTTGAAGTATTTCAGTTGTTCTTACTCTCCTTGTCTAGTTGTGACATGCTTTTTCTAATAATCGAAACTGGTTTTCTTTTTTGCCTTAAGTCTATCACACCTTAAAATGTAATGCAAATTAAACCATGCATTAACATGTCTTTATTCTACAAACTCTTAAACCAACCCTCAGTAGAATCCTACCTACTGTTTTCTACACAACACTCTTCTCCAGCAGAAAGCATCCAGAAAGACCAATACCCAATCTCCTAAGAGAAGTTAGAGTTTTCATTTCTGAGGGAAGACAAAGACAAGTTAGCTAGCTTTCCATATGAAAACAACAAGGAAATGGTTTCTGGAAGACCCCCAATCAACAGGTAAGGGCCTGATTCCAACGTAATAATCAGACCAAAAAAAAGCGTAGACACCAGTAAGGGATCTAACACAGAAGTGTGTGCCTGATAGCATGGCTGCAGCAACAGAAATAACAGAACTTTCAGTCCATTCAGATAAAATCTTGTAGAATCCTCTCACTCATTCAGATGGGGGAACCAATGCCTGGCATAAGCATGCTGTTTTCTGTATACTCAGAGGGCTTTCTGAAAATAAATTTTTTTTTTTTTTTTTTTTTTTTTTTTGTGGGCATAAACCCAGTGAGATGTAGTGGGTAATGGCTGAATATTTATTTTTGTATTTGACTGGTTGCTCAACCCATATGAATCATCATTTCAGTCCCTGATTATTCCTGAGTCAGCATCCCAGGACAAGCTTTTACTTTAGGTCCTGTGCCAAGCTAAGCAGTCTTTGCAAATTACCACTTCACACTGCTCCCAGGCAAAGTGCCTGGGTTAAGCTGTCTAATAGGTCCTGGGCCTGGGCAAAGCTAAGTCACACATTCTCCAAGACAGCTTGCAAACTAAGTACATATCTTTATTTTTTAGGCCATAAAAACCTCAAACCCCAGTGGACAACTTATTCAAGCTTCTATCTCTGCTGGCAGAGAGCTTGTTTTGCCAGTTATTTAAACTTTTGCTCCAAACAGTTTCCTTTGTCTACAATCCTTAATTTTCTTAAATGTAAAAGAAAAGACTCTTAGTGTTATCTGAAATGAAAGAAAGGCTGTTACATCCTGGTGCATTGTTAAAAGAACAATATTATCTGAACGTATGACATATTTTTGCAGCTTTCTTTTGATGTCTCGGTCTGTTTGACTAATAAACTTTTCTCTTAAGATTAACTTTATCTTAACTCAATAGGGAAGTAGGAACATGTATTTCACTAAAGCCTCTCTCAGGATTTTTAAAACACCTCTATAATTTTTATGTCTTTTTAACCTATTGTGAATAGTTTAGAGTAATTATGAAGTTTTGTACTGTTCACTAATAAGCCTTCCAGTAGGCTCACTAATATTTTTTCACTCCGATATAGGATCAATAAGATTCCAATCGAGTTATCAGCAGTCCTTCCTTTCCTATTATGAATAAGAATTCTGTTATCAGTTCAAATTTTTTCCTTTCCACCCTCCCTTTTTCAAGATTTTGGAAAAGACATGTGGTTCATCCATGGATAAGTCTGCTATCTGTAAATCTGCGTGCTTTATGGCAACAGCTAGGGTTTGGTTTAGGAGTAATGTATCATCTATTCAGGTATGATTAAGCACCTGAAATAGATTTTGAAATATCACTGTATGTCCACTGGTGTCGTCAGGGGACATTTGCTTAAGTTTTTCTTTTTTTTATCTAAGTCCCTACAATGAGAAGAAAATTTCTACTATACTAGCATCACATCTATGCAGTATTTTCTGCAGGGGCAACAGTGAGGTTGGGGTTTCTTTAGTGGCACAAGAAGACAAGCTGATGAAAAGGCAATTGGAGATTCTAAATGAGGGTGGCATGTATGGCATTTAGAAGATATATTTGAGTGTTCCTCAGGGGCTTGTCTCTGACTTAATGAATTATCTCTTTGAAACTTGCCTGTTATCACTGCCAAGAGGGCAGAGTCAGTTTTACCATGCTTAGAAACATCTGGGTTTTCTCCCAAGTCAAAGCAAGGTTGAATAAAAAAAGAAAAAATCAAACTCTTTTCTTTGTCATCTGAAGAAAAGATGTATCTGTTGAATAGTACTAAAATGAACACGTCCCTCAGAAAGCTAGGCATGTCTGTCCTGGAGTTGTTAGGGCTGTTGTGCCCTTGAGCAATAAATACATAAGTAAGCCACTTTCTTTTTTCAGAGTCTCACAGTCAATGAAATTTCTGCATTTCAGACAGTAATCTAGAGAGGTTCACACTGCAGAGAGTTTGTGAACTTTCTAAAGAAATATAGAAAAAAATCTTCCTATTATCTTTTTCCCCCTTTTGAAATAGCCCTGACTGAATAGAAAGATAGGATATTCCTTGATTTTGCATTCCTCTTGTCTTTTCTGAGTCTGGTGACTGACATAGTTGTCCCCCATGGATGCAAGCTAAACCTTCACCCACAGTTCTGGAGGAGCTAGAGACCCGGACAAGTAACGTTTACCTGCACAGGCTTTAGCTCTCCACTGGTGACTCCTGGTTGATTTCTTAAGCCTACTCAACCCAGAAGATAACCAAAGTAACTTGGGAACCTAAAAAAAAGATGGTACAGTCATTGGATTCTAGCAAGACACTTGTATAGAGTTAGAATTTTAATGCTATTTGTGGCTTCCCTTGCTATGGCTTAGAAAAAATATTGAAATTGCAAGAAACAAGATCGATTGACTTTGAAACATAAAATTCTCTGTTAGTTTAAATGTCATTGCTGCTGGAGGAAGAAGGTGTGCCTCAAAACAAGTAAAGCTTGTATGGCTGGCTTTCATAAGGCAGTACCTAGCTAAAATGTGTCTCTCAAAGGCACCTTCTTTCTGATTATTGAAAGTGGAAATTTTCTGTTTACTGATAGGGCACAGAGCCTTATTACTGTTAGAGGGATATAGGAGAGAGAAGAGTTAAAAAACCAAGGGTTTTGTGCAAAGAACTGGCAAGGCTTCCCCAGGGGGAAAAAACTCCTTTCACTAGGTTGCATTTTAAGATCTAAAATGTTCCATGAAAATGCTGAATCCCAGGTTTATATACTCAAAAGTTAGAAAAAGAAGGTTAATGCTCTATCACCTGTCCCCACAGTATGCGTCTCTGTAGAAAAAAGATGTGTCTCACAAACAAACTCTTTAGATATATGTGGTTGTGTGGAGTTTTTAAAGAGAAATAACCAGCCAATAAGAGAAATTTTATTTGAATGTATGCCATTCCCTAAGGTGACGTGAATATCTATCATCAGTGGACAAAAAGATCCTTATCAAATAAAACTGTTTAGATCACAATTTTGAATTCTTCCTATTTGAAAGAAAAAAATCACAAAATAGCAACTCTTTGAATTATATTTCTAATGACTGACTTTTACCAGTGAGCTTCCATCTCCAGATCGCAACATTGTATACAAAGAAGAAACAGGAGGGATATTAGCCACACAATGACAAAATATAAATAAATAAAATGCCACAGAAAAGCCTGAAATTTTTGGTGGCAACACTCTGATAGACTGTCAGAAACTGGAGTTAGTTTTGAGGTCTTCACATAACACCGTGATATAGTCTTATCCAGAAATCTTCAATTAACTTAGATATCCTTTCAGTCCTATGTGACAGCTGGATCCTCTGTGAAAGAAAATGGTTGGAACAGAGGCAACTTTTTCAACAGCAGAGGGGGAAAAGAGACTGCCATTGTGTCTCCCAACATCCCTTTCTCCTAAGCTTTGTAAGAATTGCAGGCAATCTATCGCATTTTACCTGGCACTTGCCCAGAGCTTTCTTTGCTCTTCAGAAATTAAAAAAAGAAAAAACAAACAACAAAAACAAACAAAAACTGAGAACAAGGGGCAGATGTGAATGCAAATAGAGGACAAGCTGCAGATATGAATGTAAGTAGTTTGGAATTGCACTCCTACTCACCTTTTTTATTTAATGGATTCTCACTCTGTCACTTAAGCTGGAGTCCAGTTGCAAGATCTTGGGTAACCACAAGCTCCATCTCTGGGATTTATGCCACTCTCTTGCCTTAGCCTACCAAGTAGCTGTCACTACAGGTGCCCACCACCACATGAGGCTAATTTTTTTGTATTTTTAATAGACTTCATGGGAGCTTCACCATGTTAGCCAGGATCATCTCAATCTTGATCTCCTTGTGATCTGCCCACATTGGCCACCCACAGTGCTGTGATAACACGCATGAGCCACCATGCCCAGCTACTAGTGACCTTTTTAATTAAAGCCTTTCCCAGTCCATGAAGCAAAAACAAACCTTGCTGTGCCCCTGTGAACCAAAATCTATCAGGTGACACACAGATTTTTTAATCTGAAGAAAATTAAATATTATGAATGCAAAAGGGGAGATGATAGCAAATGTGTAATATGTTAACTTCTGGTGGAGTAGAGTCAGTTGCCCACTCTGAGAAAGAGTCTGATATTTTTATGGACTCAGAAGAAAGAAAATGTACTAACTAGTTTTGAAGAAAGCACTACTTATCTTTCCTGGGTCCTTGTGCCTGGAACTGTTAATAGCTGATGCAATGACTCAGCTTGGCTCAGGAACTTGGCCCTCAGCCCCACAAGAGCTAAAGTGAAAGCATGGCCCAGGACCTTGGCATGGGACCAGAGGCTAAAATGATAATTTACAGAAATTTGGCTCAGGGCCTGAAACGTGTTTAGTAACATAAGGTGCCCTTTGTAACACACTGTAGTCCAATATGGACATGTTCTGAAAAAGAGACTATTTCCTGGAAGCAATCTGGTTACACAAAAGACACGACATTTTAATGCGTGGTCTTGTTTTTTTATCTGAGTAGCTGTGAGCATGTCTTAAGCACACACACAAAAAAGTTGGGCTTTTAAAAAAAAATTATTTGCTTGCACCATGGGATTGTACAGGATTCTTAAAATTCTGTCTGCAGCCTGATAGTCCAGGCTGCTTCTCTGCCTGTGGAAATTTTCCCAATAATCCACCACAACCATGTAGCTTTTCTTTGTCAATACTATTGAAGACCTAGAAAGTTTCTGAGGGTCGAAGGCACATTCTTTGAAGTTTCCTGTGTGCAAGGCTTTTTGACCCGTGAAGCACCCGACATCTTTGTAAATATTGTAAAATTGTACGTGCCTTCTTAGCAGTCATATCAGAAAAGCCCACAAGAAACAGCTCACAAACATCAGAGAAACATTCTCCCTGGAAACAATCAAAACAAAATTTTCTTACTCCAGGTTTTCTCATCTTCTTGATGTAGAGAATCTTTTACTCACATCATCATCAACTTTTCCAGTTTTTACATCCAACCATCCACGTTCCTTACTACTCCTACAGTAAATGCCCAATGAATGACGGGCCAGTAAAGTGCAAGTTTCTTTTTCATTACAGTGCCTTAAACAAATAAAGTAAGACCTGGGGAAGTTTTATGATACATCAATACATATATAGAGCCTTTCTAATATCTAGCCCTTTTTTTGGGTCTTAAATGGGAAGACGTTATGTTATTGCTAAGCCAAAATCTTACTGTTTCTGACAAAAAGCCCTATAGTCAACAGAAAGATGCTGGGCCAAAACACATTTCTTCTATAGCATGTCAAAGAGAGAAAAGCAGTCAAAGAGAGAAAGAGTGAAGAAAAGACAAGATCCTAATCTCCGGTAGAAAGAGAGACAGAGCCCTTTGAAAAACCTAATTTTAGCCATAGTGATCCCATAGATAAGAAAAAGAAAAAAAGAAAAGTAGAAGAAAAAAGAAAGCAGGACATTTGCCCTTTAGACATCCCAGATCTAAACCTTTCCCAAGCCAGGGCTGAGATGACGTCTTTGGGTCTCTGCATTTTCTGGCATTTCTTCTTTTCTGGATGATACTGCATTCTTCAGTGCCTGCAGAAAAGAAAGCTTGTGGTATGCCTGATTCACCTAAAGATCTGCAGGGAATTGTCACCTGTACCAGCACCTGACCTGCTTACCTCATCACAGATAACATGCAAAGCTGTGTGCAGTGGCTGGACTCAACCAACACTCACTCATGCATCTGCCTCCATTCTGTGCCTGGCACATCCATAGCAAACTGAAACCTAAGCCCATAGTTGGAGTTGAGTGCAGGCTGGAAGATGGGTGTGTAAAATTAGACAAGCAGGCTCAAGGGAAACTTGCACAAGGGTGACATCATCCACAGAGATTGTTGGCTGGTGAAGCGACACCCTAGAGATCTTGTGACAAAGATGACATTCATCGCCAGTGGCCAGTGGATTATTCAATTATGCCTATGTAATGGAGCCTCGATAAAAATTAGCAAGACAGTATTCATAGAGCTTTTGGGTAACTGAACACATGCAGTGTTCTAGAAATTTGTGTGCTCATAAAAAGAGACACTGATAATTTTAAAGGCCATACAGAGTGTAGGTGTCTTTGTTTTGAAAGAAGTTTCTGCCTTTAATAATGTGTCCAGAATTTTAACTTATTAACTAGAGCACACTCTAAGGTAACATAAATCTGCACATTACAAACATTAGAACCTGGATATTTCCACAAAAATGATTCCATAATTCACCAGTACGGTGCAACAAGTTTTACTTTAGAGAGATAAAGTTTTCTTTTGTCAACTGGGTAAGAACTAGACATTTATAAAGGAAAATAAAATCAAGTGATATCTCACCACAAATTCTAGTCATATGTTCAGTTTAGGAGAATGATCTCCAGTGAATTTTGTGCCAGAAATATTTATTCTAAAAGAAAAGTCTTTTAATTTATAATTGTGTGTCTCTGAAGTGCTTGTACCACTGTAAAGTCAAGGGCACCATCTCATACTGTTTTGTGTCCTTCTAGGAGGGAAGCTGAGGCTGCCTTATAACCCAGTAGAGGTATTCTAGCATGTAAAAGTAAGAAAAATCAACATTATTACATGATTCTCTGTCATAAACATCCAATAAATCACAACTCTGGTCTTATATATAGTAGTAGCCATAGATACAAATTAGGGCTTCCAAGAAGAATCTAGTACCCAACAGTCTGCTTTTATATTTGGGCTTATGTGAGCGTAAAATAACCACATTTGGGCAAACAAGCTGTTTTATTACTTCTTTTAAAGCTGCAGTGCTCAAAAATGATGTAATAATTTAAATACCTGGCTTGGGCATTTCCGGTTGTGTTTCCAAGCCTTAGCTATGGGTGAAACTGTTTTGGGCTATGAAGATGGATTAGGGCATCTTGCAACTCATGATGCATTTGGTTCAGCTTAGTTCTCGTGTCCTGAGCAGTCAGACTGACAACTAAAACTCATCAGTTTTATTTTCAACATACTTCAACATGGATTCTGTCCCTTGGGCTGAGCTCCAGATCTTCCTCAGCACCTCACACTCTCTCTCATTGGCCTGTTCCAACTCCAACTTAATATTAGAGTGAACAAGGGCCTTAGATTCTTCCAGTACAATTTGATTATATGAGGCAAGCTCCTTAATTT
Source organism: Pongo abelii (assembly GCF_028885655.2). Taxonomy (NCBI): domain Eukaryota; kingdom Metazoa; phylum Chordata; class Mammalia; order Primates; family Hominidae; genus Pongo; species Pongo abelii. The sequence continues at coordinate 55,889,358 of NC_072009.2, forward strand.
GAATCATAACCTCTTGGGTGAAAGTTCCACTCAAAAATACCTGAGAGACCAGGCCTTTGGCACATGCCTCCCGTGCTGTCAGCTTTCGCCCAGCAAATAACATTTCATTGGCAGATGCTTTACCCATCATTTTTTGAAATGTAATAGTTGAACAGCCAAAGGTCATATAAGGGGTTTGGAACCAAGCCTTTTCATTAGCCCACACGAGATCACAAAGGGGCAGGATGGATGCACCTAGTCCAATGGCAGGGCCATTGACTGATACAACAATAGGCTTTTTAAATTGAATAAAAGTATTCACAAAGTTCTTGATGGTATCCACCATTTCAAGGCTTGCTCTGTTTCTGTCGTTCCTTAAGCGCTTCACAAAGTACCCAAAATCAAGACCGCAGCAAAAGACACTTCCAGCTGCACTGAACAGCACGAGCTTGCTGTCATCCACAGCAGCGTTATTAAGAGCATTAACTATTTCTTTAATTACTTCTGTATTCAGTGCATTTCTTTCTGTGGATCTAGTTGATAGCACTATCTGGGTGAATCCATCCTCTTTCTTCACTACAATGTCTCTGTATGTGCTGGCACTTTCTGTTAGCTTTATGGTAAAGTACATCTTCTTGATAAAAGGCTGGTCTCTGCTGTCATCAGTAATATTTCTTTGCCCACCTTTCACTCTTGGAACTGAGGTATGCATGTCTGTTGTTCCATTGGCTGCTAATGGGTCTACTAATACCACTATACCTTTTTGGGTAGCCGAACCTGTGGCCATTGAAGCGGTAACTGAGCCAGACATCTGCGACATTGGTGGGTGTATCTGAGTCTTGTTCTCTATTCCAGGCTGTTCTGCACCAGGACGTGACAAAGAGTCCTGGAGGAGTTTCCCTTCTGTCACCTCGAAGACCACCGTGTCCTGCTGATCTGCTGCAATAGGGTACAGTTTCTCAAGTTCCTGAAAGCCACTCACAGTTTTCTTGTCGTTAAAGGGGCTTTCAGGTGCAAGGGTCTTGATAGTTGAATTTATTTTCTCCATATTCTGTGTGTCGGAGAGAAGTGAAGCTGCCTTTCTCCTAACGATCTTGCTGGCAGCAAATAACTTGCTGTTTTTGGATCTGTGGTGTCTATCCGTCACTTGCGTTTTAGGAGAGTTCTTAGAATAGCTCGCTTTTGTAGATCTAGAAGTTCTTCTTCTGGCATTGTTTGTAAAAATTCTACTGATTCTAGTCCATGTCAGCTTTTTCTGTTTTTCAGTCTGTCGTCTATTAAAATCAAGTATACATTTTTCACAGTTCCTGAGGTGCTGCTCTGGTTCCCAAGTGTCATCCTGTTGGTCGTAACCTTTCCACCGAATCAAATACTCTGTATTCCCGTTTTTATCTCGTCTTTTGTCAACAATACTTTCAACCTCAAACTCCTGGGAAGCGATGAGGAAAGACACAGGATTGGAGCAGTTGCTGTGCCAACTTTGTTTCAGTTGTGTCTCCACATAGCCACTCTTTTCTGCCTCCAGTTCTTCACCAGGTTCTGCATATGGATGAACATCTCCTATTTCATCACCACTGGTGTAGTGAAAATTGTGTGAAATAGCGGCTATGCTATGGTGCATGATAGCTTGCTCAGTAGCCTCAGGTGAGAGTAGCTAAATCCACAGCCACAACCTTCTGTTGTAGAACAGAAAGCTTTCTTCCTGCCTGTTACTCTTTTGTGTTTGTTTGTTTAATTGTGGTTGCTATGACGATTGTATGGAAGATTCTATTCTTATAACATTTTTAAAGTTACACTAGCTTGTCTTCAGTAACATACAAAACCTTCACTCCTGTATAATGTACCTCCACTATTTCACTTATTGAGTCCTCAAAATTATACCTTTATTCAGTTTATGTCAAAAACACAAATTAGAGGTAGTTTTTTTTATTAAATATATTTGTGTTTTAAGGTACGTGGAGAACAACTTGTGGAAGTGCATGTTGTTAATTGTTTCTTTTTTCTTTTTGAGATGGAGTCTCACCCTGTCACCCAGGCTGGAGCGCAGTGGTGCAATCTTGGCTCATTGAAAGCTCCATCTCCCGGATTCATGCCATTCTCCTGTGTCAGCCTCCCAAGTAGCTGAGACTACAGGCGCCTGCCACCTTGCCTGTCGAATTTTTTGTACTTTTAGGAGAGACTGGGTTTCACCGTGTTAGCCAGGATTGTCTCGATCTCCTGACCTCGTGATCCACACACCTCAACCTCCCAAAGTGCTGGGATTACAGGTATGAGCCACCGTGCCTGGCCAAATATTATATCTGATATATTTGTACATGTATTTATCTTTACCTTAACCTTTGTTTGTTCATACTGCTTTTGAATGTCTGTCCATTCTACCCTGAAGTACTCCATAAGACATTTCTTAAAGGGTAGTCTACTTGTAAAGGGTGCCAGCTTTTGTGTGGGAATGTCATAATGTGTCGCTCCCCTTCGATGGACAATTTGGTGGATTATAAGGTTTAGGTTTGACAGTTTTTTCTGACATCACTTGGAACATATTAGTCTACTACGTTCTATCATCTTAGTTTTCAGGTGAGTAATCTACTGCTTTTCAGTGGTTATTCAGATAAGCGATTCACTGGCTATTTTTAGGGTCCCTTTTACATGACTAGCTACTTCCTCTCCTTCCTTTGAAAATCCTCAGAATTCCCTTTGTATTTGTTTTAGACAGTTTAATTATCAGGTAAGTTTTAGTTTGTTTCTTCGAGTTTTTTTTACTTGAAGTCTGTTGAGCTACTTGGGTGCTTATTTATTGTCTTAAATTGTTGCATTCTTTATGATTATTTTGTTAAATAGTCTCCATGATCTTTTGTCTCTTCCTTCGAACTTCCAAAATGCATATGTATGGCTCCTTGATGGTGTCCCTCAGGTTTCTAGGCCATATCAATCTGCCTTGCCCCTTTTCAGACTCTGTTGGTGACCACTATATGGTTGACTGCCCCCAAGGGTGGGTATCACAGTGTGGGGACAGTTTGTCAGTTGGTCTCACAAGGCTGATGCATCCCATAGCTCAATTCCCAGACTTAAATCATTGTGGTCTCATTAGTCCACTACAATCTAGAAATCTCTAAATGTGAGGTATCACACAGAGTTCTTTGTCTCATGGCCAAGAAAATTAAAGAGGACAGATGCAAAAAGGTTGAATCAAAACTTTTATAAGTGAAAGTAAAAAAACTCTTCACAGTGGGGGTGGAATGTGAGTGGTTTACCTACTTTAAGACTGTGCTTTACAGTTTCTAAAGGCAGAGAAGTAAAGGAATGTACTTAGTGTTCTTGGGGTAAGCGTTATTCAGCTTGGCCCTGAAACTTGGCCTTGGATTCACCTGGAGCTGAAGTGATGATTTGTAGAAGCTACAAGTCTCAGCCTTGGAACTTGGCCCTGGACCAAGAAAGGAGCTGAAGTGACAGCTTGACCTGAGACCTTGGGCTGGGACCAATCAAAGGATGAAGTAATGTCTCATGGTCACAATAATTAAGGAGGCTGGAAGTTGCAAAGTTCAAGTAGGATCTAAAGCAACACAACAGCCATCTGGACTCTGTCCAGATGTCATATAAGGGGTTTGAAACCAAGCCTTTGCATTAGCTCGGAAGAAATCACAAAGAGGCCGTGTGGATGCACCTATTCCAAAGGATGGGCCACTGACTGATACAAAAATAGGCTTTTAAAATTGATTGAAATTGTTCACAAATTTCTTGATTGTGTTCACCATTTCAAGGCTTGTTCTGTTTCTGTCCTTCTTTAAATACTTCAGAAAGTACCCAAAATCGAGGCCACAGCAAAGGACACTTCCACGTGCACTGAACAGCACAAGCTTCCTCCCACCCACAGCAGTCCTATTCAGAGCATTAACCATTTCTTTAATTACTTCTATATTCAGTGCATTTTTTTATGTCGATCTAGTTTATAGCAACATCTGGGTGAATCTGTACTCTTTCTTCATGGCAATATATCTGTATGTGCTGCCATTTTATGTTAGCCCTCTGGTGAATTACATCTTCTTGATAAAAGGCTGGTCTCTGCCATTGTCAGTAAAATTTCTTTGCCCATCTTTCACTCTTGCAACTGATGTATGCCTGTCTGTTTCTCCATTGGCTGCTAATAGGCCCATTAATACCACTATACCTTTTTTGGTAGCTGAGTCTGCAACCATGGAAGCAGTAACTGAGCCAGACTTCTGAGAAAATAGTGGGTGAATCTGGGTCTTGTTCTCTCTTCCACACTATCCTGCCCTGGGATCTGATAAAGCCCTGATGAGCATCCCTTCCCCCTCCTTGAAGACCACTGTATCCTGCTGATCTGCTGCAATAGGGTCCAGATTCTTGAGTTTCTGAATGCCACTCACTGTGTTCTTGTTGTGAATAGGGCTGTAAGGGGCAAGTGTCTTTCTTGATAGTTGAATATAGTAGCTCCATATTCTTTGGGTCGGACAGGTGTGACCCTGGATTACTGCCAACATTCTGGCTGGCAGCTCATAACTGGCTGCATTTGAATTTGTGGTGTTGGTCAGACCCTAGAGTTTTAGGAGCATTCTTAGAAAAGTTGGGCTTGGTAGATATAGAAGTTCATCTTCTGGTATTGTTTGAAAAAGTTCTAGTTGTTCTGGTCCATGCCACTTTTTTATTTTTTCTGTTTTTCAGTCCATCATCTGTTAAAGTTATATATACATTTTTCCCCAGTGCTGCTCTAGTTCCCAAGTGTCATACTGTTTCTTCCTAATCTTTCCATCACCAAATTTTATTTATTTTTCTTTTTTTTAGACAAAGTCTTGAGCTATCACTCAGGCAGGAGTACAGTGGCACAGTTGCACAATCTCAGCTCACTGCAACCTCTGCGTCCTGTGTTCATGTGATTCTCCTGTCTCAGCCTCCTGAGTAGATGAGATTACAGGGGCCTGCCACCACACCTGGCTAACTTTATGATTTTTAGTAGAAACAGGTTTTCACTGTATTAGCCAGGATGGTCTCAATCTCCTGAACTCGTGATCTGCCCGCCCCAGCCTTGCAAAGTGCTGGGATTACAGGTTGACACCTGTAATCCACTTCTTTCTGCCTCCAGTTCTTCACCAGGTTCTGCATATGGATGAGCCTATTCTATTTCATCGCCACTGGTGTAATGAAAATTGTTTGAAATAGCAGCTATACCATGTGCTTTAGGCTCTCCACACTTACGCCCTGGTGGGACAGCTTGGGCTTTGTCTCATGGTACATGATAGCTGGCTTGGTAGCCTCAAATGAGAGTAGCTAAATCCACATCTCCTACTTTCTGGCATGGTACAGAAAGCTTTATACCTGCCTGTTATTCTTTTTCTTTTTTAATTGTCATTGATACTGTGATTACATTGAATATTCTAAAGCTATTCCACTTTTAAGGTTATACTAGCTTACTTTCAGTAACACAAAAATCCCTTAACTCTGTATAGCTTCACCCCAATGATTTCCTTATTGAGTTCTCAAAATCATACCTTTATGTATTGTAGGTCAAAAACACAAGTTAGTTATAGTATTTTTATTAAATATATTTGTGTTTTAAATTACATGGGAAACAAATTGTGGAGGTGTGCGCTGTTATTCTTTATGTTTTATAATATCTTATATGTTTATCTTTACCGTAATATATATTCATTCATACTGCTCTTTATTGTCTGTTCATTTTACTGTGAAGTATCCCATAAGGCATTTTTTAAAAGGATAGTCTACTGGTAAAATGTCCCAGCTTTTATCTGGAAATGTCATGATTTCTCCCTCACTTATAAGGGACAATGTTTTGAACATCAGATTTCTGTTCAAAAGTTTCTTCGTACATCATTTGCAATACGTTAATCTATTGCTTTCTGTCCTCTGAGTTTTCAGATAAGATTGCTGATTAATTTTGAGGGTTCTTGGAACATTACTAGCCACTTCTTTTGTTGCTTTCAAGATTTTCTCTATCTTTCTTTCAAAGGGTTTAATTATCATATAATTTGAGTTTGTTTCTTTGAGTTTCTCTTACTTGGAGTCTGTTGCGTTTGACATTCTTTACCATTATTGTCTCTATATAGTCTTCCTGATTCTTTTTGTCACCCTTTGAAATTCCAGTATGCATAATATGGCTGCTTGATAGTGTTCCACAGCATTTTAGGCTTTGTTTTCATTACTTTACTTTTTTATCTATCATTTCCTAACTTAATAATATTAACACCCTTTCTTTGGTTTGCTGATAGTGTGTTCTTCCCCCAGCTCAAGTCTGCTTTTAAATATCTGTAGTCAATATTTTTTTTACTTCTATCTCTAGACACTTTTAGGTTTTAAAATAATTTTACTTTTTTAATTAAATTTGTTCACAACTTTTTGTGCTTCTTTTGTTTCTTCTATTAGCTGACTCTGAAACTTAATTCTAAATATTATGTTTTAGTACAACCACCATTTGGGCTGTCTACAAAAAGTTTCAGGTCATAATTTCTTTTTAATTCTTAAAATGAGCCATATTTCTCGATTTCACTGTACAGTTTATCTCTAGACATCTTTAGGTTTTAAAATAATTTTACTCTTTAGATTAATAATTTTTGTTCATAATTGTTTGTGCTTCTTTGTTTATTCTATTAGCTTATTAAGTATCTAAATTTTAAATATTACATTTTAGTAAGGCTGCCATTTGGGCTGTCAAAAAAAGCTTATTTTTTCGTAGTTTTTTTTTGTAGTTGTTCTTAAAATGAGACATACTTCCCTATTTCACTCTGTAGTTTGTGATTTTGCCGGGGCTGAAAAAGAGCATTTAAATTTTAAAGTGCTGTAACTTTGAAAATAAGATTTTCTACTTCTATGGTTTGGTAGCGTTTTGTTTATTCATTGCATAGGCCCTTTCCCTCCTGTAAATCAGCTGTACTGAGCTTCTTCTGGGGTCTTTTTTGAGGCACATTGTTTTGGGGCACGCATCGTTAAAACCACATTTCATTTTATACATATATATATATTTGTGTATATATATACACACACACACACATATATGTGTACGTGTATATATGATTAATATATATGATATATCAGATATATAATATATCAGATATAGTATATATAATATACAATATATAATATATGATATGTATATATAATATATGATATATATTATATAGTATATATAATACATGCATTATATAATATATGATATATAATATATTTTAATTATATATTATATATAATATAATATATGATATGTATAATATATTACATATTATATATGATACTATATATGTCTATATTATATACAATTTAATGATATATAATATATGATATATTATATATTATATTATATATGATTATATATGATTTATATATTATTAATAATATATATATGACTAATTTTGAAAGTTTTAGTCTACAAATGTCTTCAGAGAAAAAGAAGAACAATCAGGAAAAACATATTTTTGCTTTTTATATCTACTGAAAGTTGGTTGCACAGAGGGACAAAGAGCCTGCATAATGTTTAGGGAATAAAACAATGACTATTCACCTCTGTCGGGACCGCCACAAGCAGAAGCAGCAATCGGCAAGTGAGTCCTCCTGAGATTTGGAGGACAGAGTCCCTTCTCTTTACCATGGCTCTTGTAAGCTGCTCCAGAAATATTTGGAAGGCAGCATCCCACTGTGGTGGTTAATAAGGAATAAGTAGCTGCTGCTGATCTGGGCTACAAAATTGATAAAATTTAATTTTTATTTACTTTGCAAATCTTTTTCTGGAAGCTGTAAAACTTCATGTAGACTCGGAATTCTATAGTAATTGCACCATACTAATCCTTCCACTGCATCTATTGTATACTTGAGCAGACGGATATACAGTGATCCGTTGTACATTGCATAACTTACCCAGAATCTACTATCATTTTACTTTGTCCTATTTGTCTTTACACCTAAAGTATGCCTCGCATAGAAGTCACAAATGTGACTCCTTCGTTTAAGGGTACACTTGCAACAACGTTTGCCTTTTTAAGCAAGAGCTCATATTTACAGTTCTTACAAGTAAAATGTTACATACTCTGACATTGACTTACATGTTTTCCATACGCTCTTTCTTCCGCTTGATCCTGAAGTTATTTTTTGCTCGTTCAAAAAATTTGGCTAATTTTTTAAAACCTTCTGTTATATTTTTTATATTACAATTAGGTGTATTTGGGATTCCAATTATTATGGAAAACTTAAAATAGCCTACTATGAACAATACTAACTTGTGTGAATAATTTAGTGTTTAATGTCGACAATATAAAAATACGCTGTTCTTGTAATTTTCCATCATTCTCAATTTATATTATTGTCTGTGATTATATCTGTCCACACAGACTGTTCATTAACAGTTAAGTTTGCCAGGGTTGAAATAGTAATAGCATTTTTCTTATAGAGAAGCTTTAGTCACAATTTCCTTCAGCTTTTCTTTACCCAGACATGTTTGCTTGAATTTCATTTTACCAGTTATATATTTCAGGTTTGATAGCATTTTTCGGTTAAAACTTGGATATCCCACCACCTTCTGACTTCATGGTTTCAGCTGAACAATCATTTGTTATTTTAATCAAGACCTTCTTGTACTTAGCAAATTGCTACTCCTTATCGGCTTATACAATTTTCTTTGTATTGGCTCTTGATTGCCTATAATGTTTTCTGATGTGGCTATCATTGACTATATTGTGGTTAAAGATTTTTGTCCTCTTTCAGATTGAGATTTTTAAGTTCAGGAAATGTTCAGCCATTTTTGCCTTACAAATTTTTGGCTTCTGTTATGCTTCATTTATAAGTTGTCCATATGGCATGTACCGGTGTACCACATGGTGTTCTATTCACTCTTTATTTTTTTTAAATTTTAGTCTTCAGACAGGGTTTTTTCAGTTTTTATTCCTTCAGATTGAAGGAATATTTACCTGCTCAAACTTGCTGTTAAACCCCTTTGTTATAGACATTACTTCGGTAGTTATCCCATTTTTTTTACGGGTTCTTTTGTAATTTGTCTCATTGATGCTCTCATGTTATTCTTTCATCATTTGTCTATCATTTCTCTTTAGCCCTACTTAAGACTGCTGTTTTTAGTTCTTTGTCTATAAAATTTGGGACACACTTAATTCCTGCATTTAGTTTACATTGTTCATGGCTTCCTGTTTGTTTTTGTGTTTCTGCTTTTCAGAAAACTATATTTGAAATGTCATAATGTGCTAACACTGGAAGTTACCTCTGTATTTGAAATGTCATAATGTGCTAACTCTGAATGCTTTTTGTTATTTCTGAAATGTAATGTGTTAGTTATTAAAAGCTTAGCTTGCATTCCATTGGCACTTTGAATAAGAGCAATATGAAAACTATCACTTTTCAAAACAGGGTATGTATTAAAATTCTCCTTTAACTCTCAGCGGGATTGTTTATCTTTCTCTCCTAACGTTCACTTTCTTCTCACTCTGAAGCTACAGATAAACTTGAGGGTTAAAGTATATTGTTTTATGTTTCTTTTAGAATTTTACTGTTGTAAAAATATGCATGATTTTCTAAGTGCTTCAGTATGTTAAACTGCTTTTGAATATTCAGATTTTTACAAATACTAATCTCTCTAAATTTTGTTCCTGTTTATCCTTAGCCTAGTGTAAAAAATAACAGTATTTTTTGTACTCAGCAACTTAAATATTTGTGACAAATTCCTGGAATTTCCAACCAAGAGTGACTTCTGAGTTAGGCAAAGGAGAAATAAATGTTTATTTTATCAAATTTTCTTATGTCCTCTGGAAAGACTGGGGGAAAAAAAAAAAAACAAAAAAACAATTTAGCACATAAAGGCTTCTTTGCTTTTTCCAGGAGCAGGAATCAAGTCCTCATTTCGATAGTGTGGATTTCAATTCTGAAGGTTTCATTTGTGCCTAGGAAGTGATATAACAATCCTTAAAGAAAAAAAAAATTACCATTTTATAATTGTCTTTCTGGATTAAATGTTTACTTGGTTGATATAAACTATTGATTTTCAGGGTCCAGACTGTCTTTGAGGTTTGAACCTTCTTTTGTTTGTTTTTTTTGGAATGTTTTGAAACTGCCATCCCTGCAGTTTTGCTTTTATTTTTGTCTATAAATCACTGTTTTCAAATTTCAGAGTTTACGGTTATTTATGAGGTTTATGTTTTGTCTCTTCTTTAAAGTACTTAAAGTGAATGTTACAATTCTAATTTTGAATCCCAGAGGTTAGGTTTTTGTTTTAATGGTTATGTTACAAAGTTTTTAGTTTTTTTTAAGTGAAATTATCAATTTTGTAGAAAATGTATGAGGTAAGATTCTCAGTTATAAAGTACAGTTTGATTTTTATAAAACAAATATACAGTAACTGGCTTACAAAGTGACTTTCAAATAAATATCTAAAGAAAATAATAAGAAAATAATGTAAGCATGCAGCAAGATCAATAAGTACAATGATTCCTGGTGGAAGCTTGTATAAATTGTTTTCAAAAATCCAGCTACCTGTGGCTGCAGCAGACTGTAGAAGGGGAAAATTATAAAGTATAAGCCCATAGAGGTAACAGACAGTCCATGTGATTGTCTGGGGTTTTTATAGGTCTGCAGATTTTACTTTAGGTTTCACTCTACTCTAACCCTGGTTCATGACTGAAAGTGGTATTGGTAAGATTCTTACTAGCATCTATTGCTGAGAGGTTAGAAATGCTGCTAAATATACTAAAATCTTGAGTGCCAGGCAACTTTGAGAAGTTAACAGTGTTGAAACATCTGTTGATAAAATTATTTTTAGTAGCTCACATTTGTAACTCTTTGATATTACAGTTTGAAGATTTCTTAACTCCAACTTTTGTTTCCATAAAGCAGAAGGATTTGAAAAAATGTATATAATTTCCATTGATTCAACTTAGGGTAAACATTAATAAAGTAAGGTCAGTTCAGTTAATCAGTGATTAGTAAACAATATAATTTCTATTTCTCTGTTTTTCCTTCCAATTACTTTTTCAACGTTTTTGTAATACATGAATGTCAAAAAATAACACCTTTTTCAGCCTCTGTTTTGGAGGTACCAAGGGAGAAAAGTCAATGAATGGCATTTGGGACAGAGCTGATCTTTAGTACAGTTGAAAGGCATAAATAATACACGTGCAGACAGGTGCATTGGTGCACTATATTATGGATACACATTGTGCATTCAGAAAGCACAATGTGTATCCATAATATAGTCATGAATGATCCCAGTCATAATATAGTCAAGAATGATCATAGGATATTACAATAAGTGAGCCAAATGAAAGCAAAATTTTCAAGGATTATAGCTGGGGTTAGAGGATTTTCAATTTTGCTAAAGTTATTTAGTAGAACCAATGCTCAATTATCTCCTACATTTAAAAAAAATGATAGAAGTTTGCATAGTGGGCATCTTTGATCAGAATTATTTGTTCTCTGCCTTGTTCGAACATAATAAAATAATGCATTCACAAGAAAAGCATATTAGACAGTAAGAGAAAACAAAAATCAATGAATGAGGAAACTGATGTAATAGGAACAATTTCTAAAAATGTTAAGATAAATCCAAAAGGAGGTGAATTTCTACAATGGAAAATCATTTTCATTTGAATCAAAAATTTGTTTCAGAACGTGAGCAACTAGCAGCAACCTGGTAATTATCCACATTTACACTGCTTCCCTAGTTCCCACTTAGCACCTGAGCTGTAGGCTCTGTTGTTGATGTTAGGGCCTTCTCCACTTGGCAGAACTCCTACCCATATAGGGCTTGGTTTTTCTCCAAGATTAATAAAATGCCATTGAATACCTAAAAGGAAAAGGCAAGATTAACATTTTTTTTGCTTAATATACTAAGGGAGAGCTCTGCTGTTAAGATACATTCTTGGAACAATGTGGAGAGTGTGAAATTGAGGCATTGGAGACATTAAGTGGTGTACAGAAGCTGGCACTATTTGTAGAAACAAAGTTGTTCAGGTAAAGCTTTGTAGTGAAAGAGGAATATTTATTGAAGCCTGTGACTGACCTGATTTTTCAAAGTGCTGGCACTGTTTTATTATTATTACTGTTACTATTACTATTACTACCTGTAACAGTTTTTTCACTGAGGGAGCTAGGCTTTATAGATAAGTAAATTTAAACATGATGTTCATGGGTACATTTTACAATGATTACAGAACCAGTGTCTACTAAAAATTTCTGAAAGTTTAAATTGTCATTTTCTAAGAAGACATAATACACCTTCGTTTTTAAAGAAATGGAGAGTATTTACTAATTGGTAGCCATTTGTTAAATAATTCTTCTGATACATGTTCTATAGACTTGGAAGTAAGTAAATAGAAAAATAAGTACTTTAAAAGTGTTTTTTTGTTCGTTTGTTTGTTTTTTGTTTTTGTTTTTTCACATAGATGGGTATGGACCACTGAAGCATGTATGCACATGTTTATATATGTCAGGATTTTTGTATGAAATTAGTTTACAATGTCACTATCGAACAAGCTGACTTATTAAAAGAAGGCTTACAGTTTTAGTATTTATTAAAAGAATGCTTTTTGTTTGTATCCTAGGGATAGTGATCAGCTCAAGACCTGAAGGAAGAAGATGGGTGACTTCTCCACTTCCAACTGCGGTACCGCGTTCATCTCACTGGGGAGTGTTATCAAGTGGCTGCAGGACAGTGGATGCAGTGCAAGGAGTATGACTCAAAGCAAGGTGAGACATCACCTCACCCAGGAAGCAAAAGGGGTCAGGGAATTCCCTTTCCTAGTCAAAGAAAGATGTGACAGATGGCACCTGAAAGATCAAGTCACTCCCACCCTAATACTGCACTTTTCCAATGGTCTTAGCAAATGGCACACCTGAACATTATATCCTGTGAATCGGTTGGAGGATCCTATGCCCACAGAGCCTCACTCATTGCTAGCATAGCAGCCTGAGATCAAACTGCAAGGTGGAAGTGAGGCTGAGGGAGGGGCGCTCACCATTGCTGAGGCTTGAGCAGGTAAAGGAAGGGGCTGGGAAGGTCAAACTGGGTGGAGCCACCCACAGCTCAAGGAAGCCTGCCTGTCTCTGTAGATTCCACCTGTGGGGGCAGGGTATAGCCAAACAAAAGGCAGCAGAAACCTCTGCAGGGTTAAATGTCCCTGTCTGACAGCATGGAGGAGAGTAATGTTTCTCCCAGCACACAGCTGGATATCTGAGATCGGACCGACTGCCTCCCCAGGTTGGTCCTGGATCCCCAAGTAGCCTAACTGGGAGGCACCCAACAGTAGGGGCAGAATGACACCTCACGTGGTCGGGTAATTCCCTGAGACAAAACTTCCAGAGGAATGATCAGGCCACAACATTTGCTGTTCACCAATATCTGCTGTTCTGCAGCCTCTGCTGCTGATACCCAGGGAAACAGGGTCTTGGGTGGACCTCCAGCAAACTCCAACAGACCTGCAGCTGAGGGTCCTGACTGTTAGAAGGAAAACTAACAAACAGAAAGAATATCCACACCAAAACCCCATCTGTACATCACCATCATCAAAGACCTAAGATAGTTAAAACCACAAAGATGGGGACAAAATAGAGCAGAAAAAAATGGAAGCTCTAAAAATCAGAGCACTTCTCCTCCTCCAAAGGAACACAACTTCTCACCAGCAATGGAACAAAGCTGAATGAAGTATGGCTTGGACGAGTTGAGGGAAGAAGGCTTCAGATGATCAAACTACTCTGGGTTAACGGAGGAACTTCAAACCCATGACAAAGAAGTTAAAAACCTTGGAAATAATTAGAGGAATGGGTAACCAGAATAACCAATGCAGAGAAGTCCTTAAAGGACGTGATAGGGCTGAAAACCAAAAGCACAAGATCTACTTGAGGAAGGCAGAAGCCTCAGTAGCTGATTCAATCAACTGGAAGAAAGGGTATTAGTGATGGAAAATCACACAAATGGAATGAAGTGAGAAGAGAAGTTTAGAGATAAAAGAATAAAAAAAAAAAAAAAAGGAACAAAGGCTCCAAGAAATATGGGACTATGTGAAAAGACCAAATCTATGTCTGATCAGTGTACCTGAAAGTGACATGGAGAATGGAGCAAAGATGGAAAACTCTCTGCAGAATATTATCCAGGAGAACTTCCCCAATCTAACAAAGCATTCCAACATTCAAGTTCAGGAAACACAGAGAACACCACAAAGATACTCCTTGAGAAGGGCAACTCCAACACACATAATTTTCAGATTCACCAAAGTTGAAATGAGGGGCAAAAATTGTTAAGGGCAGCCAGTGAGAAAGGTCAGGTTACCCACAAAGGGAAGCCCATCAGGCCAACAACAGATCTCTCAGCAGAAAGTGTACAAGCCAGAAGAGAGTGGGTGCCAATATTAAACATTCTTAAAGAAAATAATTTTCAATCTAGAATTTTATATCCAGCCAAACTAAGCTTCATAAGCGAAAGAGAAACAAAATCCTTTATGGACAAGCAAACGCTGGGAGATTTTGTCATCATCAGGCCTGCCCTAAAAGAGCTCCTGAAGGAAGCGCTAAACATGGAAAGGAACAACTGGTACCAGCCACTGTCATTACATGAAAAATTTGAAGGCCATCGAGGCTAGGAAGAAACTGCATCAACTAATGAGCAAAATAATCTGCTAACATCATAATGACAAGATCAGATTCACACATAACAATATTAACCTTAAATGTAAATGGGCTGAATGCTCCAATTAAAAGATGCAGACTGGCAAGTTGGATAAAGAGTCAAGACCATCAGTGTGCTGTATTCAGGAAACCCATCTCACGTGCAGAGACACACATAGGCTCAAAATAAAGGGATGGAGGAAGATCTACCAAGCAAATGGAAAACAAAAAAAGGCAGGGGTTGCAATCCGAGTCCTGATAAAACAGACTTTAAACCAACAAAGATCAAAAGAGACACAGAAGGCCATTACATAATGGTAAAGCAATCCATTCAACAAGAAGAGCTAACTATCCTAAATATATATGCACCCAATACAGGAGCACCCAGATTCATAAAGCAAGTCCTGAGTGACCTACAAAGATACTTATAATCACACACCATAATGGAAGACTGTAACACCACATTGTCAACATTAGACAGATCAATGAGACAAAAAGATCACAAGGATATCCAGGAATTGAACTCAGCTCGGCACCAAGCGGACCTAATAGACATCTACAGAATTTTTCATCTCAAATCCACAGAATATACATTCTTTTCAGCACCACGTATCACACCTATTCCAAAATTTACCACATAGTTGGAACAAAAGCATGCCTCAGCACATGTAAAGGAACAGAAATTATAGCAAACTGTCTCTCAGAGCACGGTGCCATCAAACTAGAGCTCAGGATTAGGAAACTCACTCAAAACCGCTACACTACATGGAAACTGAGCAACCGGTTCCTAAATGACTACTGGGTACACAGCAAAATGAAGGAAGAAATAAAGATGTTCTTTGAAACCAACGAGATCAGGGACAAAACATAGCAGAATATCTGGGACACATTCAAAGCAGTGTGAAGAGGTAAATTTATAGCACTAAATTCCCACAATAGAAAGCAGGAAATATCTCAGATTCACATCCTAATATCACAATTAAAAGAACTAGAGAAGCAATACCAAACACATTCAAAAGCTAGCAGGAGGCAAGAAATAACTATGATCAGAGCAGAACTGAAGGAGATGGAGACACTAAAAACCCTTCAAAAAATCAGTTCATCTAGGAGCTGTTTTTTTTTTAAGCATCAATAAAATTGACAGACCACTAGCAAGACTAATACAGAAGAAAAGATAGAAGAATCAAATAGATGCAACAAAAAATGTAAAGGGAATATGATCACTAATCCCACAGAAATACAAACTACCATCCGAGAGTACTATAAACACCTCTACACAAATAAACTTGAAAATCTAGAAGAGATGGATAAATTCCTCAACACATACAACCTCCCAAGTCTAAACCAGGAAGAAGTTGAATCTCTTAATAGACCAATAACAAGCTCTGAAATTGAGGAAATAATTAATAGCTATACAACCAAAAAAATTCCAGGACCAGAGGGATTCAGAGCTGAATTCTACCAGAGGTGCAAGGAAGAGCTGGTACCATTCCTTCTGAAACTATTCCAATCAATAGAAAAAGAGGGAATCCTCTCTAAGTCATTTTAGGAGGCCAGCATCATCCTGACACTGAAGCCTGGCAGAGACACAACAAGAAAAGCGAAATTTAGACCAATATCAATGATGAACATCGATGCAAAAATCCTCAAGAAAATACTGACAGACAGAATCCAGCAGCACATCAAAAAGCTTATCCACCATGATCAAGTGGGCTTTCTCCCTGGAATGCAAGGCTGGTTCAACATACGAAAATCAATAAATGTAATCCAGCACATAAACAGAAGAAATGACAGAAACCACATGGTTATCTCAATAGATGAAGGAAAGGCCTTTGACAAAATTCAACAATCCTGCATGCTAAAAGTTCTCAATAAATTAGGTATTGATGGGACGTATCTCAAAATAATAAGAGCTATCTATGACAGACCAACAGATGATATCATACAGAATGGGCAAAAACTGGAAGCATTCCCTTTGAAAACTGGCACAATACAGTGATGTCCTCTCTCACCACTCCTATTCAACATAGTGTTGGACGTTCTGGCCAGGGCATTCAGGCAGGAGAAGGATATAAACGGTATTGAATTAAGAAAAGAGGAAGTCAAATTGTCCCTGTTTGCAGATGATAAGATTGTATATTATCTGTCCCCATCATCTCAGCCCCAAATCGCCTTAAGCTGAAAGGCTACTTCAGCAAGGTCTCAGGATACAAAATCAACGTGCAAAAATCACAGGCATGCTTAGACACCAATAACAGACAAACACAGAGCCAAATCATGAGTGAAATCACATTCACAATCACTTCAAAGAGAAAAAAATAGATTCACCAAAGTTGAAATGAAAGAAAAAAATGTTAAGGGCAGCCAGAGAGAAAGGTTGGGTTACCCACAAAGGGAAGCCCATCAGACTAAAAGCGGATCTCTTGGCAGAAACTCTACAAGCCAGAAGAGAGTGGGGGCCAATATTCAACATTCTTAAAGAAAAGTATTTTCCATCCAGAATTTCACACCCAGCCAAACTAAGCTTCATAAGTGAAGGAGAAATAAAATGCTTTACAGACAAGCAAATACTCAGAGATTTTGTCACCACCAGGCCTGCTCTAAAAGAGCTCCTGAAGGAAGCACTAAAAATGGAAAGGAACAACAGGTACCAGCCACTGCAAAAACATGCCAAATTGTAAAGACCGTCGAGGCTAGGAAGAAACTGCATCAATAAAGAGCAAAATAACCAGCTAACATCATAATGACAGGATTAACTTCACACATAACCATATTAACTTTAAATGTAAATGGGCTAAATGCTCCAATTAAAAGACACAGACTGGCAATTTGGAGAAAGGGTCAAGACCCATCAGTGTCCTGTATCCAGGAAACCCGCCTCATGTGCAGAGACACATATAGGCTGCAAATAAAAGGATGGAGGAAGATTTACCAAGTGAATGGAAAACAAAAAAAGGCAGTGGTTGCAATCCGAGTCCTGATAAAATGGACTTTAAGCCAACAAAGATCAAAAGAAGCAAAGAAGGCCATTACATCATGGTAAAGGGATCAATTCGAAAACAAGAGCCAACTATCGTAAATATGTATGCACCCAATATGGGAGCACCCAGATTCATAAAGCAAGTCCTGAGTGACCTACAAAGAGACTTAGACTCCCACACTATAATAATGAGATATTTTAAAACCCCACTGTCAACATTAGATAGATCAACGAGACAGAAAGTTAACAAGGATACCCAGGAATTGAACTCAGCTCTGCACCAGGTGGAACTAATGGATATCTACAGAACTCTCCACCCCAAATCAACAGAATATACAGTTTTTTCGGCACCACACCACACCTATTCAAAAATTGACCATATGGTTAGAAGAAAAGCACTCCTCAGCAAATGTAAAAGACCAGAAATTATAACAAACCCTCTGTCAGACCACAGTGCAATCAAACTAGAACTCAGGATTAAGAAACTCACTCAACTACATGGAAACTGAACAACCTGCTCCTGATTGACTACTCGGTACATAACGAAATGAAGGCAGAAATAAAAATGTTCTTTGAATCCAAGGAGAACAAAGACACAACATACCAGAATCTCTGGGACACATTTGAAGCAGTGTGTAGAGGGAAATTTACAGCACTAAATGCCCACAAGAGAAAGCAGGAAAGATCCAAAATTGACACCCTAACATCACAATTACAAGAACTGGAAAAGCAAGAGCAAATACATCCAAAAGCTAGCAGAAGGCAAGAAATAACTAAAATCACAGCAGAACTGAAGGAAATAGAGACAAACAAACAAACAAACAAAAAAACCCTTCAATAAATTAATGAATCCAGGAGCAGGTTTTATGAAAAGATCAACAAAATTGGTAGACCACTAGCAAGAATAATAAAGAAGAAAAGAGAGAAGAATCAAATAGACACAATAAAAGATGTTAAAGAGCATATCACCACCAATCCCACAGAAATACAAACTACCATCAGAGAATACTGCAAACACCTCTGCACAAAGAAACTAGAAAATCTAGATGAAATGGAGAATTGCTCAACACATACACCCTACCAAGACTAAACCAGGAAGAAGTTGCAACTCTGAATAGATCAAAAACAGGCTCTGAAATTGTGGCAGTAATCAATAGCTTACCAACCAAAAAGAGTACAGGACCAGATAGATTCACAGCCGAATTCCATGAGAGGTACAAGGAGGAAATGGTAACATTCCTTCTGAAACTATTCCAATCAATAGAAAACGAGGGAGTCCTCCCTAAATCATTTTATGAGGCCAGCATCATCCTGACACCAAAGCCGGGCAGAGACACAAACAAAAAAGAGAATTTTAGACCAATATCCTTGATGAACATTGATGCAAAAATCCACAATAAAATACTGGCAAACCGAATCCAGCAGCACATTAAAAAGCTTATCCACCATGATCAAGTGGGCTTCATCCCTGGGATGCAAGGCCGGTACAACATATGCAAATCAATAAATGCAATCCAACATATAAACAGAACCAACGACAAAAACCACATGATTACCTCAATAGATGCAGAAAAGGCCTTTGACAAAATTTAACAATGCTTCAAGTTACAATCTGTCAATAAATTAGGTATTGATGGGATGTATCTCAAAATCATAAGAGCTATCTATGACAAACCCACAGCCAATATCATACTGAATGGGCAAAAACTGGAAGCATTCCCTTTGAAAAATGGCACAAGAAACGGATGCCTTCTCTCGCCACTCCTATTCAACATAGTTTTGGAAGTTCCGGTCAGGGCAATTAGGCAGGAGAAGGAAATAAAGTGTATTCAATTAGGAAAAGAGGAAGTCAAATTGTCCCTGTTTACAGGTGACATGATTGTATATCCAGAAAACCTCATTGTCTCAGCCAAAATCTCCTCAAGCTGATAAGCAACTTCAGCAAAGTCTCAGGATACAAAATCATTGAACAAAAATCACAAGCATAGTTATACACCAATAACAGACAAATACAGAGCCAAATCATGAGTGAACTCCCATTCACAATTGCTTCAAAGACAATAAAATACCTAGGAATGGTGTTGGGAAAACTGTAAGTTGGATAACTTACAAGGGATGTGAAGGAGCTCTTAAAGGAGAACTACAAACAACTGCTCAATGAAATAAAAGAGGACACAAACAAATAGAAGATCTTTCCATGCTCATGGGTTGGAGGAATCAATATTGTGACAATGGCCATGCTGTCCAAGGGAATTTTCAGACTCAATGCCATCCCCATCAAGCTATCAATGACTTTCTTTACAGAATTGGAAAAAAACTACTTTAAATTTCATATGGGACCAAAAAAGAGTCCGAATCACCAAGTCAATCCTAAGCCAAAACAACAAAGCTGGAGGCATCATGCTACCTAACTTCAAACTATACTACAAGGCTACAGTAACCAAAAGAGCATAGTTCTGGTACCAAAACAGAGATATAGATCAATGGAACAGAAGAGAGCCCTCAGAAATAATGCCACATATCTACAACTAACTGACCTTTGACAAACCTGAGAAAAACAAGCAATGGGGAAAGGATTCCCTATTTAATAAATGGTGTTGGGAAAACTGGCTAGCCATAGGTAGAAAGCTGAAATTGGATCCTTTCATACACCTTACACAAAAATTAATTCAAGATGGATTAAAGACTTACATGTTAGACCTAAAACCATAAAAACCCTAGGAAAAAACCTAGGCAACACCATTCAGGACATAGTCATGAACAAGGACTTCATGTCTAAAACACCAAAAGCAAAGGCAACAAAAGCCAAAATTGACAATTGGGACCTAATTAAACTAAAGAGCTTCTGCACAGCAAAACAAACTACCATCAGAATAAACAGGCAACCTACAAAATGGGAGAAAATTTTCACAACCTATTCATCTGACAAAGGGTTAATATCCAGAATCTACAAAGAACTCAAACAAATTTAGAAGAAAAAACAAATAACCCCATCAAAAATTGTGCAGAGGACATGAACAGACACTTCTCAAAAGAAGACATTTATACAGTGAAAAAATACATGAAAACATGCTCACCATCACCGACCATCAGAGAAATTCAAATCAAAACCCCAATGAGATACCATCTCACACCA
Organism: Pongo abelii; assembly: GCF_028885655.2. Lineage (NCBI taxonomy): Eukaryota > Metazoa > Chordata > Mammalia > Primates > Hominidae > Pongo > Pongo abelii. Next base: position 55,910,075 of record NC_072009.2, read on the forward strand.
GTTAGAATGGCAATCATTAAAAAGTCAGGAAACAGCAGGTGCTGGAGAGGATGTGGAGAAATAGGAACACTTTTACACTGTTGTTGGGACTGGAAACTAGTTCAACCATTGTGGAAGCCAGTGTGGGGATTCTTCAGGGATCTAGAACTAGAAATACCATTTGACCCAGCCATCCCATTACTGAGTATATAACCAAAGGACAGTAAATTATGCTGTTATAAAGGCACATGCAGAAGTATGTTTATTGTGGCACTATTCACAATAGCAAAGACTTTGAACCAACCAAAATGTCCAACAACGATAGACTGGATTAAGAAAATGTGGCACATATACACCATGGAATATCTTGCAGGCAGAAAAAAATGATGAGTTCATGTGCTTTGTAGGACATGGATGAAACTGGAAATCATCATTCTCAGTAAACAATCGCAAGGACAAACAACCAACACCACATATTCTCACTCATAGGTGGGAATTGAACAATGAGAACACATGGACACAGGAAGGGGAACATCACACTCAGGGGACTGCTGTGGGGTGGGGGGAGGGTGGAGGGGGGAGAGATAGCATTAGGAAATATACCTAATGCTAAATGACGAGTTAATGGGTGCGGCACACCAACATGGCACATGGATACATATGTAACAAACCTTCACATTGTGCACATGTACCTAAAACTTAAAGAGTAATAATAAAAAATAAAATAAAGTAAGAGAATAAAATACCTAGGAATCCAACTTACAAGGGATGTGGAGCACATCTCCTAGGGGAACTGCAAACCACTGCTCAATGAAATAAAAGAGGATACACACAAATGGAAGAACATTCCATGCTCATGTGTAGGAAGAATCAATATCATGAAAATGGCCATATAGCCCAAGGTAATTTATAGGTTCAGTGACATTCCCATCAAGCTACCAATGACTTTCCTCACAGAATTGGAAAAAGAAACTATTTTGAAGTTCACCTGGAACCGAAAAAGAGCCTTCATTGCCAAGACAATCCTAGGCCGAAAGAACGAAGCTGGAGCCATCATGCTCCTGACTTCAAACAAGACTACAAGGCTACAGTAGCCAAAACAGCATGGTACTGGTACCAAAACAGAGATGTAGATCAATGAAACAGAACAGAGCCCCAGAAATAATGCTGCATATCTACAACCATCTGATCTGTGACAAACCTGACAGAAACAAGCAATGGGGAAACGATTCCCTATTTAACAAATGGTACTGGGGTAATTGGCTAGCCACATGTAGAAAGCTGTAACGGGATCAATTCCTTGCACCTTATACAAAAATTAATTCAAGATGGATTAAAGACTTAAATATTAGACCTTAAGCCATAAAAACCCTGGAGGAAAACCTGGACTATACCATTCAGGATGTAGACATGGGCAAGTGTTTTGTGGCTATAACACCAAAAGCAATGGCAACAAAAGCCAAAATTGACAAATGGGATCTAATTAAACTAAAGAGCCTCTGCACAGCAAAAGAAACTACCATCAGAGTGAACAGGGAACCTACAGAATGGGAGAAAATTTTCAGAATCTACTCATCTGACAAAGGACTAATATCCAGAGTCTACAAAGAACTCCAAAAAATTTACAAGAAAATAAAAACCCATCAAAAAGTGGGTGAAGGATATGAACAGACACTTCTCGAAAGAAGACATTTATGCAGCCAAAAGACACATGAAAAAGTGCTCACCACCACTGGCCATCAGAGAAATGCAAATCAAAACCACAATGAGTTACTATCTCAAACCAGTTAGAATGGTTATCATTAAAAAGTCAGGAAACAACAGGTGCTTGAGAGGATATGGAGAAATAGGAACACTTTTACACTGTTGGTGGGACTGTAATCTAGTTCAACCACTGTGGAAGTCAGTGTGGGGATTCCTCAGGGATCTAGAACTAGAAATACCATTTGACCCAGCAATCCCATTACTGGGTATATTCCCAAAGGATTACAAATCATGCTGCTGTAAAGACACATGCACACGTATATTTATTGTGGCACTATTCACAATAGCAAAGACTTGGATCCAAGCTGAATGTCCAGCAATGATAGACTGGATTAAGAAACTGTGGCACATATACCTCATAGAATACTATGCAGCCATAAAAGATTATGCGTTCATATCGTTTGTAGGGACATGGTTGAAATTGGAAATCATCATTCTCAGTAAACTCTCACAAGGACAAAAAACCAAACTCTGCATGTTCTCACTCATAAGTGGGAATTGAACAGTGAGAACACATGGACACAGGATGGGGAACATCAGACACTGGAGCCTGTTTTGGGGTAGGGGGCATGGGGAGGGATAGCATTTAGAGACATACCTAATGTTAAACGATGAGTTAATGGGTGCAACACACCAACATGGCACTTGTATACATATGTAACCGACCTGCACGTTATGCACATGTACCCTATAACTTAAAGTGTAATAAAAGAAAATGCTTTTTGAGAATACTTACAAACTGTTTAATTTGCCATCCCTTTATATATTTTTATGTATGCCCATATATGTGTGTGTGTGTGTGTGTGTGTGTGTGCGTATATGTATACATAAATATGAAAGGGAGGTTACAAGTACTTATGCACGTGATCACAGTAGGCTGCCTGCAAGCTGAGCAAAAAGGAGAGCAAGTCTGAGTCCCAAACCTAAAGAACTTGGAGTCCACTGTCCGAGAGAAAATGTATCCAGCATAGAAGAAAGACATATGCTTTGGAAGCTAGGCCCATCTCACTTTTTGACATGTTTCTGTCTGAGATCTTCCCGTTGACTCAAATGTTAATTTTTTGGGGGGAAACACCCAAGAAACGCATCCAGGACTAATAATCTGTATCCCACAATCCAATGAATTAGACACTCAGTATTAACCATCACAAATCCACCCCTTGTTAACTTGAATCGAAATGCATCTTCTGCTATAATACATAATCTTCAAATGCAGAACAAAAATGAGGTAATAATTACACCTAACATAATTCAATTATCCTCTTACAACCAGGAATGCAACAACGCCCAATCAAAACACTATTTCATGAAGTTTGCAATATGCAAATGTTGAAAAGAACTCAATAAATCTTATGTAGCATGATAAAGGAAAATAAAAAATATTTTCTCAGTATGTGTGTATACATGCACAATATTTTTTTTTTTTGCAAAAGAAGGAGGAAACACTTAAGACAATTAACGTCCTCATTTCTGCAGCTGGTCACGTGTTTATAGCAGTTATGGATGACTAACTTCTTCTACTAGCCATTCTGTGTTCCTTTTGTCTTCTGCAAGCTCCTCAGCAGGTTGCGGTTTTTATTGTTCTGTTGTAGTGTTTGTTGCTCTTTTTGTTGTTGTTAACCTGGTGAGTGACCAAAACCTTAATACCTGAAGGGTCTGATCCAACGGTAGCCCTGTCAGGATTGGGCTGTTGTAGTTTTCCACTGACATTAATCACACTTCATGGTAATTCTAAAACACATGTTAATGCATCTTCTGTATGTTATACCACTCTTTCTTCCCTCCATCATGGAGGTGTAGGCTGATTTCATCTTGACAGTTCAGGTCAATCAACCCAGTCAACACTTTAAGTGCCTTTTTAGAATGTTGACATAAAGGGAGGAGGAGGCCCAAGTGTCCAGGTGGCAATCTTGACTTCCACTTTAATGTAATCATTATTGTTTCATCTGGTGGCGGCACTTTTCCTTGGGGAGTTAAGGCCTCTAGACCAGCAGAACATAATATCATAAAAAAACAGGAAACAAAAGTGTTGCTAGTGAAACACCAGTAGTGATAGTGAGTGGCAAAATTTCTACTTCCATCACTTGCTACCTGAATCAGTGAATTTTGACTATGGAAGTAACAATACCATATATTGGATGCTGATTCAGAGAATACGTGGTCTTCGGGAGAACTTTGCAATAGCCCTGCAATGAATTGTTACATAGTTGACGTTGCAATTGTAACTTCAAAAGGCCACTTCAGAATCCTATTAATTTAGTTGCTTCAGGATAATGAGAAATGTGGTAAGACCAATAGATATAATGAGCAGGAGCCCATGGCCACATTTGTTTAGCTGTAAAGTTAGTGCACTGGTCAGAGGCAATGTTCTGTTGAATACCGTAATGGTGAATAAGGTATTTTGCGAGACCATGAATGGTAGTCTTATCAGAAGCATTGCGTGAAGAGTGGGGAAACCCATATCCACAGTAAGTGGCTATTCCAGTGAGGACACACTTCTGCCGTTTCCTTGATGAAAGAGGTCCGATATAATTAATGTGTCACCATGTAGCTGGCTGATCACCCCAAGAAACTGGGCCATACTGAGGGCTCAGTTTTGGTCTTTGCTGCTGGCAAATTGGGCACTCAGCAGTGGCCATAGCCAGGTCAGCCTTTGGGAGTGGAAGTCTGTGTTGCTGAACACATGTGTAACTTCAATTTCTGCCACCATGGCCACTTTGTTGATGGACCCATCAGGCAATGAAAGGGGTGGCTGGGGAAAGAGTCAGAGTGGTGTCCCCGGAACCAGTGTTTTTATCCACTTGATTATTAAACTCTCTATCCACTAAGGCCGCTTGTTGGCTAGAACTCACATGGAATACAAATATTTTGACAGCTTTTGACCACTCACAAAGGTCCGTCCACATGCCTCCTCCCCAAACGTCTGTCTTTGTCATCAATGTTCTAATCACGCATCTACCAGGTGCCTGACACCCAGCCAAACCATTGGCTATGGACCATGAATCAGAATATAGTTGGAAATCTGGATGTTTGGGCATTGACACAGGCTGAAGAAAAAGAAGGTGGCGTGACTGCAGTGGAGATTGTGAGCATTTGAGCCACTTTCTCATAACTTAGTCGTGCCTTAGGACCTGCTCAGCCTGGGCACGTGTATACCACATCCATTTCATGATGAAATGCTGCTGCGCACAACCCACTTTAAGACTCGATGGGTCAGAAAATACCAAGTTCATGACAGGCAGTGTAGTTCACATGGTGACTTGATGATCAACGTTCAAATATTCCACCAAAGTCCAGCAGTGGGCCAAGAGCTGTCTCTCCAAAGAATACTAGTTATCTGCAGAAAATGACAGGACCTTGCTTCAAAATCCTAGAGGCGTATTCTCTGATTCACCTGTGGGAACACTGCAAACTACTCTCACAACATTGGCATTGTAACTGTAACTTCAAAAAGCCATTTCACCGTTCTATTTAACCAGCTGCTTCAGGATAATGGGAAACATGGTAAGACAAGTAGATTTAAGGAGCAGGACACTGCTGCCACAGATCTTTAGCTGTGGGCTCCAAACAACATTCCTATCTGCCACTGAAACTTCAAGCACCATTGAATCTCCTGGTTCATATGGCCCAAAGGGTAGAGGTGTTTGCAACGCAGCCTGAAGTAGTTGCAGAGTCTTTTCCTGTTTTGGATGCCCCTGAAAGCTGGCAGCCCTTTGGGTCACTAATAAGTGGGCTGCGGGACATATTCAAATGAACAATGTGATGCTTCAAAAATCTGAAAAGGCCTAGTAGGTACTATGCCTCTTTCTTGGTTATAAGAGGGGCCTCACACAACATCTTGTTCTTCACCCTGGAAAAGATATTGTGACAAGCTTCCCAAGACTGGACCTCTAGGAACATTATGGAGGTAGAAGGTCTCCGAATTTTAGTCATGTTTATTTCACATCCTCTGGTACATAAATGTCTCACCAATAATTCAATTGTGCTTGCTACTTCTAGCTCACTCAGCCTAATCTTATCAATGAGATGGACCATTGTGATATTTTACAGAAGCGGAAAGCAATCAAGGTCTCTCTGAATAAGATTACGACAGGGAGCCAGAGAGTTAATATACCCCTGGGCAAGGATAATAAATGGGTATTGCTGGCCTTGCCAGCTGAAGGCAAATTGCCTCTGGTGGTCCTTATAGACAGGAATAAAGGAAAGGGCACTGGCCAAGTGAATGGCTGTATACCGTGTAACAGGAGATGTATTAATTTACTCAAACAATAAACCACATCTAGTATATCAGCTGCAAGTTGATTCACAACTGTGTTAACTTGTGATACTCCAGTGTCATCATCCAAGGTCCACCTGTCTTTTGCACAGGCCAAATGGGAGAGTTGAATTAGGATGTGTTGGTAATTACCAATCCAGCATCTTTGAAATTTTTGATGGTGGCACCCATCTCCATAATCTTTTCAGGGTTTTGATATCATTTCTTATTCACTATTTTTCTAGGTAGGGGAAGCTCTAGTGGCTTCCATTTGACCTTTCATATTGTTGTAGCTCTCACCTTGCAAGTCATGGAAATGTGGGATTCTGCCAGCTGCTAAGTATATCCATGACACTTATGCAATTTAGCACTGGAAAAGTGACCAAAGGATGACTGCAGGGACTCACTGGGCGCTCTGTAAATCTGACCTAATAAGCTAAAGCTCTATTAATTACCTGATCTCCCTGAGCTCCTATTTTAACCGTAGGACCACAATAACATTTTGGGTCCCCTGGAACCCACATCAGCACAGAGCTAGTGGCCAGTAGTTTCTGCAAAGTCTGATTATTTCCCTTTCCCTAATACACAATTACCTTGGTAAAGCCTGGAGGTCTTGGGGAAAGATGGTGTAAAGATTCACTGCATAAATAGTCAGTTATGTTGTGAGTTTCTTGGTCAAGGGAATCCAGCCTCCCCTTCATTCAATGGATTCTCAGTCTTTAAACTGTCTCTAGCCTGGTAATTGATGGAGGGGCTGTATTTCTCTGTTTTCATCATCCAGAATAGTGTTTTGTCCTTTTGACCCAACAATTTCTGTATGTATAATGTAAGTATGAATGCAGTAAGCTTTCCATCAATTTCACTTCCATAAACACCGTGACTAATTAACCAATGAAAAGGCCCTACAGGAGTCACATTATTTGACTGCCACTATCCCTTAGCTGTGCCCACATTACCTTTGATGGTTGAGTGGTGCCACTTGACCCCTGTCACATCGGGGTCCAATTATTGTTAGTATTTAAATTTGGTAGTTGAGTGACTGTGGTTTGCAGAGAACAGCAATCACAGGTCAATTGTGCCCACCAGATTAAGGGTGGATCTACCTTCTCCAGCCCACTGACCCTAGTGTTTATCTCTCTTAGGCAACACTCACAAAGACACATGCCAAACTAATACTCTGTATCCCTCAATCCAGTTAAATTGATACTCAGGGTTAGCCATCACAGGCTCGTGGCAGTAAATTTGCTGGTCCCCAATGAGGCTCCATCTTCAAGCCGGTTACAGCCTGAAGTCTAGGTCCTAGGCCGATGGACAAGAATAGGAACCACCGACTCTGTTTTGAAATGCACACATTGTGGCCAAATAATCCAATCAGCAAGCACTTTCTTTCCTTCGAAGCACATAATATTCCTGGACTCAGCTAGATTTGAGGACTATTCAAACTACCAGATGTGGAGAGGAGCTACCTACCCAAGGGCCATCTCTCCCCTGAGAGCTTAAGAGATGTCAGGAGTATCAGCGGTGGGCTGGAGCAACCCACCACAGTCTCTGCTGAAAGCTGGGCAGATAACGGGATCTCCAGCTAGAGTGAGGAGCTACCCAATCGAGGGTCTTCTCTTTGCTGAAGGCTTAGCCAATCTTGGAACCACCAGGTGTGAAGTAGACCTACCCAATCCAGGGTCTTCTCTCTGTGGACAGCTTAATATCTCATAGTATGATCAGCTGGATGGTGAAGCTACCAAGTCCAGGGTTTCTTTCCTGCTGACAACTGGACACTAATTCTTGACAGCTTGCCTGTAGAGATACGCTGCCCACTCTAAAGCCATCTCTCTGCTGAGAGCTGGACACTCATCTGAAAATCCAGCCTGTGGAGAAGAGCTACCCAATCAGGATCTCTTTTGAGTTCTGTCCCTCAGTAAATCTTATCTATAAATTTCTCACTCTACACGTGTCCATCTACCTCATTCTTCCTGGATAAAGAATAATTATTTGAGAGTCACTGAATGGTGGTGCTGAAAGGACTGTAACACAAACAGGGAAAAAAAGTCTCTTACTCATCACATTGTGAAAGACAAAAATAACAGGACAGCTGTGGCTCTTCAGGGTGCACAGACCTAGGGTATCTCAAAACCAGGGCTGTGACACCGTCTTTAGGGCTTTGCTGTTTCTGGCATCCTGAAATTTCTGGGCACCACTACATTCCCCAGTATCAGCTGTGGAAGCTGCTTGCAGTATGCCTGGTCCAGCTCCTGCATTTCAGTGAGGTGGCACTTCTCTTGGCACCTAAAATTTCCTGCTTTGCAACAGCTGGCAGACCTGGCCATGTATAGCAGCTGGACCCCACACTTGCTCAAACACCATTGCCACTCTACCTCACATTTTCCCTTGGCAGGTGTTAAGTCCTGGTCCATAACACAAGCTGAGTGTAGCCTGTCAGGCAGAGTGGGTAGAGCTAGCTTAGCAGGCCTGAGAAAACTCAGGCAAAGGCACCACTGGCCACAGAGGTTTTCAATAGGCAAGGTAACCCTCCCAAAATCCCATGATGAAAGGAGCATAGCTAGCTGTGTTTAAATGCCTTTCTTCTATTGGATCTTGAAATACTTAAAATTCCATCTCCTACAATTTGGAATGTTTAAACCTTGTTTGAAAATCATTACATTTCAAAATCTTTTAGAAATTAAAGTTGAAAGATTGGTATTTCCACTGAACCAACCTATCCCTCTTACTTACACAGACATCTAGTCTCTGAGAATATACTTCTGCAATTCATGGCATTGGGCTTCAGGTTAGCACCTTCCACTGTATTATAAAGCTATCTAATAGAACAGAATTTCTGATTTTGACATTTTGTACTCATATAACTTCTTTATGTGAGGAGCTTTTGCTGTGCATTGTAGGATGATGAGCAGCACTTTGGGCCTCTTCCATTCAGTGCAATTGTAAACTCTTCTTTTTTTTTTTTTTTTTTTTCCATGGAAGAAATACCCCAGTATTGTTGGGTCTTGTGGAAGCAAAATTGATGACTATCTTTATCGTATAAGTTTATACCCATGAAAAAACTGATGGTAGTGAGCTAGTGCAGTCATAAGAATGTTTTTACCTTGTTGTTTGGAATGTAAATCAGTACAGACAATGTGGAAAAGTGTGTGGTGATTCACACTTTTAGTCTTTCAGAATAACAATACCACAGGACTCAGCAATTTCATTACTGGGTATACAGCCCCGGCAAAATAAGTCATTCTATTACAAGGACGCATGCATATGTATGTGTATCACAGCACTGTTCACAAAATCAATGTCATGGAATTAACCCAAATGGCCATGAGTGACGGACTGGATAAAGAAAGTGGGAAAACCACAGCTTCAGGACAAATAGCTAATTTATGAAGAGCTAAATACCTAGGTGATGGGATAATGGGTTCAGTGAACAACGGTGACACATGTTTACCTGTGAAATAAATCTGTATGTCCTGCGTATGTGTCATGAAACTTAATATAAATTTAAATTAAATTAAAATTAGAAGGCTCTCATTTTTGTAGCAGTTATAGTAACTTTGAAAAGTGTGCCACATCTTATTTAAGATATTTTAAAAAATAGCTACAAATCAGTGTTTTCAGAAACTGACAAAAGTAAATAAGTAGTATATTTCAATTCTTAGCTGATTGAATCTTTTTCTTTCATTTTGAGGATGCAATCTTACACAGTCTCTTCAGCTGGAGTTCAGTGGTGCAATCTCGGCATGCTGCAAACCCCTGCCTCCCAGCTTCAAGGGATTAATCTGCCTTAGCCTTTTGATTAGCTGCGATTACACATGTGCACCAACACAGCTGATGGGGCTTCGCATGTTGGCCAGACTTGTCCCAAACTCCTGATGTCAATTAATCTGCCTGCCTCATTCAGTATAGGCTTTTAATTAGTAAATATGAGATTACACATATATATATTTCCATGTGAGTGTTTTTTTAGCACATCATAGGAGTTTCCAACTAACTCACTGTTTAAAAGATCAGATCTTTATTTGCATTGTGAGATCTATGTAGATGGAAAAATTTGCTTTTAAAAAACACTTTTTTGTTAATTTATTTAAGTTTGTATTGACATAGTAAATATATATTTGCAAATGAGATTTTTATAAACAAACACTGCTGTCGTTAAACACTTTAGCTAACTGTTTTACATAGTTAATATACACATATATTTTCACTATGTAGGATGACATGTACTAACAATGATTAACTGATATCCAATTTTATATTCCTTTTGCAGAGATTATCTCTGTGACTGCGATAGTCCATATATATAGCTATTTATTTATTTTTTTACACAAATGAATATATACAATAGACTATATTGCTAACTTTGTTTTGTACTTTGTCACACATCTGTCAGTATATGAAGATCCATTTAATTTTCAGTTAACTACATAACTTTCAGTTCAATGTGCTCTAATTTATGCAGTCCACCTCTGAGATGGCTTGACATGTAAATGATATTCAGTTTTACACTAAATAAAGAAGAGTTTACACTTCCACCATAATTTTAAACACACCATCTCATTGACTTCATCTCACAACAAAATTCTGAGTGTAGGCAAAGTGATTATCACTATTTGCTGAGGAAAGAAGCAGATATTTACATGAAGATTACATCTTTATGAGTCAGAACAATAACTTAAAGGAAGTGCTCAATTAAACCTGGGAAAACTCTTATTTTTTTATGTAAAGTTTTAACGGCAATGAATTGAATACAATCATTTTAAATGCAAAAATTTTTAATGAGTAAACTCATAATGATCAAAGCTAAGCCTGTGTTTAACACATGAAAATTTAATACTACACCATCTTCTATAACTCTTTCAAACAAAGCATTTTTCTTTTCTTATCTCAGCTTGTGAAACATTTACTGAGTGGGAATATCTGCCCCCATTGGACCCCACCCAACAAAAGGATTTGTGGAACTCAAAGACGCTGGTGCTACTTATCAAATACATTCTGTGATCCAGTAGCTATACCTGATCCCTGTCATCGGCAACAGTATTTCTACCATTGAAAACACAGGTAGCATCACAGATGATGATTGTGGGGCTGGGAAATGTTGAAAACACAGGTAGCGTCATAGATGATGATTGTGGGGCTGGGAAATGAGGGTTTTCATCCTCCAGACTTCAGAATAGTTGGTCCATTGACAGCTTGGTGGTGTGCCCAGAAAATCCCATAAACACTCAAAGCCAGATCATGAAGGCAGTAGGGAGGAGGGCTGTACCCCGTAAAGCCTCATAGGGGGATCTGCTCAAGACCATGGAAACCTACCTTTTGGATATGAGACATTAAGTTAAAGAAGATCATCCAGGAGCCTTAAATTTTTAGTGCCTCATCGAATTTCAGATATACTTAGGGACTGTAATCCCTTTATTCTGGTCAGTTTCTCATATTTGGAATGCCTGTATTTTCCCAATGCTAGTACCCCCATTGTATCTAGGATGTAACTAACTTGCTTTAATTTTTGCAGGTTTATATGCAGGAAAAACTTGCTTTGTCTCAGATAAAATATCAGATTTTGGACGATTGAGTTAATGCTTGAATGAGTTAAGACATTGCAGTGCTATTGGAAAAGCATGACTGGTTTTGAAATGTGAGGATTTGAGATTTTTGAGAGGCCAGGTTTGGAATGATATGATTTGACTGTGTCCCCATTGAAATTTTATCTTGCATTTTTACATGTGGTGGAGGGGGATGACATACAGAGTAACCATATTATGGGGGCAGGTTTTCTTTGTGCTGTTCTTGTGATAGTGAGTAAGTCTGATTGGATCTGATGGTTTTAAACATCAGTGTTTCCCTGAACAAGCACTCTCTTTGCTTGCTGCCATCCATATAAGATGTGACTTGCTTCTCTTTGCTTTGCCAGATACATAAATCTCTAAGTCCATAAACCACTCTTCCTTTCACAAATTGCCCAGTCTAGCGTATGTCTTTATAAGTGTATGAAAATGTACTAATATAGTGCAAATGTCATATTGACTAATAAGGCTCTGAAACTTTAGTTTCACAGTCAAGTCAAGAAGTAAATAAAATGCAACTATACATATGTCTCTGAAAATATATATCAAACACTTTTCAGTTCAGTAACATTTTATTAACATCTTTTAATAAAAACAATGCAGAAAGAGTTGTGAAGTCAAGTTATTAAAATGCACTCTATACTTTTATAATTTATACTAACTTAAGACTAAAGCCATTTTACTTTTTTTAAGAGACAATTTTCTAGTGCTCCAGCGGGAATGAATACAGTGGTGCCATCGTCACTAGCTGCAGCTTCTCACTCTTGAACTTATGTCATCCTGCTTCCTCAGCCTCCCAATTAGCTGCACCTAGAAGAAAAGGCCAGTAGGCTCAGCTAATTATTTAACTTATGTATTTACTTTAATTTTTTATTAGAGTCAGAATCGTGCAGTGTTACTCAGGCTGGCCTCAAATTCTAGGCCTAAAGGGATCCACCCATCTTGGCCTCGTTAAGTGCTAATATTACCAGTGTTAAACCACCACATCTTCTAATTTTGAAAAACTTTTTGTAAAGATGGTGTTTCAGGATTTTGCCAAACTCTGTTCCAAATTCCTGACCTCATCTGTCTTGTTTTCCTTGCCCTTCCAAATTATTGGAATTACCAATATGAGAAACAAGATCTGACGTGAAATATGATCCACTTTTTAAGTTATAAGTAAAGATTTTGTTTAGAATAGATAAAGCTCAATACTGAATGATAAAGTAGAATAAGCTGTGATACGAATTTTTTGAAGTCACAGCCAATTTTTAAATAAACAATGCATATTTAGATTAGAGAAATTTATGTTTTCCAAGAATTTTCACACAATTACTGCAAAAATGCTTTTCATGTATTTAAAAATTGAAATAATAATTTTACTGTTAGGAAATATAAAGCAGTATAATAGGCAACAAAACTAATTATAATAGGATTATGAATGAAATCCAAAGCCATGTACCAGTCACTGGCAGGAACACCAATATTTTTTGGTGTAAAATTCTGTGGTAATGATGAATATAGAGGCAACTTGTATATTAATCATAGTAAATTCTTTTCCTTCATGCAGAAAATAATTCTATTGTTCAAAAAAAATTATAGAGTCAAAAACATTTGTATTTTGTAGCTGTTAATAAAATATTTGTTAGCTAAGCTAAATCTTAGTGATTATCTCACCACTTCACTAACTCATATTTCAAACTGCTTGAGTAAAAAATAGTAATTAATATAATAAATAAATGCTCTTCCATGTTTCCATATATTGAAAACCAATATTCTAAGGTGAAGATATCTTAAATATTTTACCTTGAAATAACTAAACCAAAAAGGCAATGCATTCATATAAGTTAGATCTAATGATTTCACAAAAAAAGGAACAAGAAGACTGAAGAAAAGGATTAAACACTTTTGATACCTTGTAAAAATTCCTACAAGCCAAACACAAATTATTTATCATAAGAACCAAATCTAAATCATTACACTGAGTACAGTTTAGGTTTTGAGAAAATTGTGTTTGCAGAATCTGTGGGTGTAAAAGGTCACTTATTTGTTGTAAATTAGAAAACATTACTGACACAGACACTGATGATTATGCGGCTCCATATAGCCACGACTACCTGACTGTTACTGTTCTGAAGTTTTCTTTTATGCTATTAAGCATAATTTGGTGTGAGTAAATTGAAGATACATGATAAGCAATAATAATAGCAGCTGATATTTACAGCACTTAAAGAAGAGGTAATACCCTAAGAGATACACAGAAACTAATGAGTTTAATTCTCAGAGTTTTTTTTCTTTTCTTTTCTTTTTTCTTTTCTCTTTCTCTTTTTTTTTTTTTTTTTTTGAGATAGGGTTTTACCCTCTTCCCCTAGGCTGCAGTGCAATGACAGGATCTCTGCTCACTGTAACATGTGCCTCCCAGATTCAAGAAATTCACCTGTCTCAGCCTCCCCAGTAGCTAATTTTATGGGCATCTGCCATGACGTCTGGCTAATTTTCACATTTTTAGTATAGATGGGGTTTCACCCTTTTGACCAGGCCGGTCTCACTCTCTTATAAAAAAAGTTAAGACCTGGCCAGGTGTGGTGGCCTCTAATCCCATGCCTGTAATCCCAACACGTTGGGAAGCCAAGGTGGGGAGATCACAAAGTCAGGAGATCCAGACCTTCCTGGCTAACAAGGTGCAACCCCCGTCTTCTACTAAAAATACCAAAACAATTAGCCAGGAGTGGTGTCTGGCACCTGTAGTCCCAGCTACTCTGGTGACTGAGGCAGGAGAATGGCATGAACTTGGAAGGTGGAGTTGCAGTGAGCCTAGAACGGGCCACTGCACTCCAGCCTGGGTGACAGAGTGAGACTCTATCTCAATAAATAAATAAACAAATAAATAAATAAATAAGTAAATAAAATAAAATAAAATACAATGTTAAGACCTATATATAGTTATTTTAAGGGGATTGCATTAAGAGTGAGAGAAAGGGTGAAAAGAAATTGTTTCACCTCTCTGAGATGTGAATAGCAGGCAGTATGATGTTACAAATGAACCACAATCTAAATGACAGCTAAGTTCACAACAATGCAGACAGCTTGGAGGTGAGAAGTTATGAAGGTCAAGAAAGACATCCATGTTATTTAACTTACAACATCTTCAAAGATAGTTCTTCATTCCATCCCCCAAACAGGTTCCCATGAGATAAAATGGGCTGGTTAGGCTAAAGAATGAAATCTGTTTCTGAAACTACACGTGGTTGTTTTAGGTATCTGTAATAGAAAAAGAATAAGATTTCTTCTGTCAACTCTTCAATATTCAATCATTAAATTGCAATTTATCTTAGAGGACAGAGGAAAACAATCTGTGAGATCTTCTACATCCAAAATTATTCATTTACCAAGAATCATTTTTCTTCAAGTCAGTCGCTGTGTTTTGTCAATATTATTTTCCTTTACACCAGTTATCATCTTAACTACCTGTCTGATACCACTACAACAGTAAAGAGAAACCAAAAGTTAATTTTGTGGATGAGCACAAACAACTCTAATTTCTTCTGGTTTTGTTCAATGAGATCTTTTTTTTTTTTTTTCAAAACTGAACAACACATGCACTTTATCCCATTTTAAAACAATGTGGATTTGCCCCTTCGTTTGGATATACTGTTCCAAAGAATCAAGAAGACTTTGATGACTGTTAATGTCCACCTTTAAAGTGTTAAAAGATTTTTCACATTTGTACCAAAAGACATTATTAAAGAAACAAATTATAAACATGTATTCTTTATGTTTTTGTTTGGTTTGGTTTGGTTTTCCAATGAAGACAATAGAAGATTGTCTTTCACAAAACTGGTCCCTTGTGCCAATTGTTTGTAAACAATCACACAGAGATGCATGCACACATAAATTATTGAGTGAAAGTTTTGAAGACAGAAACTCATAGCGTTATAGTAATTTGAATGAAAAGAACAGAAATGTTGACTTGATTTCAGAAAAAAAATGTTTCGAGTAGATCAAACAAATGAAAATAACTTGTTGATGCAAGAAAAAAGGAGTGTTGGTCACACCTGAGGCTATAGAATGGAAATAGGTAAATAAGAAAGACATACGCAAATTACACTTAGAACGCTAAGTTTACAGTTTAGCTATGGAATCTAGAACCTCATACTGAGAGATACAATGGGGAGTCAGTGCGTTACAGGTGCACTGCAGACATTTAAAATAAATCTAAGTGATAATCCTAATACAGAGAAGGGAGCTGCTGTGAGTGAAGAGAAGGAAGCCCAGAAATCAGAAGATCCCTTTTTCTTTCTAGCTCTGAGATAGCTAAGAAGTACCTTCCTGAAAGAACAATAAACCATAAACTCTCATGAGTGGCTGCAGCTTGTTTTAGAAACTAGAAAGAGCTACAGTATACAGTAAAAAGTTGTGTGACAGTGTTTCATTGTCATGCATGCCACAAATTAGACCTTGATAAAATAAAGGAAATAAAATCAAGGTGTTATTAAGCTTTGTGTGCGTGTAAGGGTGGCAAGGGGCAGCAATTCTCTTCATTGCACAGGTTGGAGTGCAGCAACACAATAACAGCTCAGGAGATGTTTTCACCTCACTGTCCCAGGTAGCAGGGACTACAGGTGCAGACAATTACACTCACCTAGGTCCCTTTTTGCATCTTAATAGAGATGCGATATCACCACATTTCTCAGGCTGTATTTGATCTCCTGAAATCAAGTAATCTGGCTGTCTTGGCTTCCCGAAATGTTAAAACTACAAGTGTGAAGGAAAGTGCCTGGCACAAGCTTGCAAATATATATATATATATATTTGTAAATATATATATATATATATTTGTAAATATATATATATATATTTGTAAATATATATATACACACACACGCATACATGTACACATACACATATATATTATATAAAGTTATACATTATATATATATATATATATATATATATAAGTATATCATATATATTTTCTTCCAGGGCTAGAAAGGGGTACTTTCTTGTCAGTGATGAAAATGTTCATTTGATAAGAAAAAATGTTTATTTGATAAGAAAAATTGTTTATTTGATGATGAGTAATTTTGATCTTTGAGATACATAATCACATGGATAAACATTACTCTAGAAACTAAAAGATGTCATTGATGCACTAATTTAATTTGAAAAGAGTAATGAAGGAACTTTAAGCATATACCAAAAGTCAGTGAATGAAATGACATTTTACCTTCCCAAGTAGCTGATACTACAGGCTCAAACCACCATACCTGAATAATTTTTGCATTTTTTGTGGTGACGGGGTTTTGCCATGTCGCCCAAGTTTATAAAATGATTTTTATTATGTGTGATGACAGCACTATGGTCAACTTTTTAAGGAAAAACTTTACAGATGCATTCAAACACTTACAGAGATAAAATTATGTACTTGAGGTTTGCTTCATTAGAGAACTGTTAAATCAAGGAAATGGCTACATTTTAATGTTTAGTTTATATATAGAGCATAAATCTTATGATAATAGGAACTTAATTATATCTTAAGAGATGAAAGAATACATGGCCTGTCTGTGCTGTGACAATTTTAGTCCTTTACTACTGGGATAATACTAGCAGAAATGACCAAGAAAGACAGCTATAATATTACTTTTGTTTAAATATTTAACATCAAATACATTACGGATTTTAAGATATATTTAAAAATTTTAGTTTGTGTAGAATTGATTTCATCAAAATTAAATGATAACTCACCCATAATTTACCTGAACTGTTTCCAAAAACATTTGGGTATGTAGAATTGTAGTCAGAAAGCAGCTAAATCAAAAGATTGACCTGAAGGTGTCTTAGTACACCAATATTGTACTCTTTTCTGTCTTCTGTCTTGTTTAATGCTAATTTGTCTTCACATTTATGATAATAACTAAATACATCATCATGAGGACCAGCCTTACTCTAGAGGCCAAAAGGCAGTATCTTTAAAAGTATTATGAAAGTAGTTGAATGAAATATATACCAAAACTGAGTTAATGAAATGGTATGCAAATTTTTATAGTATTTTCAAAGAACTTATTGTTTTTAGTGTTTAGCATTAGTGTTTGTTTCACAGGTGGACCATCATAAGGAGTATACAGAAAAGTTATCAGTAGAAATAATAAAATAATAACATACCTCACAGGTAACAAAATAGACTACAATCTTCTCAAGTAGACAGGATTGGAAAGAAACCAGTGCTCTGCCATAAATAACTTATGAGAACTAAGTACTTTTTTCTCCTAGAATTCAGTGTCTTCTTGTGAGTATCATGCATTTTTGACATTTACATGATATAATTTATGTGATTTTTGAGAATTATTACAAATCAATAAATATAGCCATTGAGAGTAATTGTGGAAGGATCCGGAGCATACATAGAAGCTCCAAAGGTCATAATTTCCTTGTAGCTAAAGAACAAAATACAGCTGTTTTACACATATGCAACATGTTTCTCTATGCTTTGGTATGCATCTGAGGTTTAGGACACAGAAATAAAAATTATCTACTTCATGTCCTGATGACGTTTCATCACATAAGAAAAGTAACTAGGCAGACATGCATGCCACAGTGAAGGGCTGAGAGAACATAAGGCACAAGCAACAAAGCACAATGGTGGGGACTTAATTTGAATCTTATATTCTGTCTACTTCATTCTCTTCTCACCAGTACAATTTGCCATCTCTGTTTTCAGTTCAAAACCCTAGGGAAAAAAACAGCTAGAAGATCAGGACCGAAATTCTATCTTTCTGTCCCATAGTAGCTCTTAACCAAGCAAGAGTGGACATCCCAGAAGGAGATCCTACTAAGAGGAATGCTACCCAAGTTGTAATGCCTGCATAGTGTGATCTGTCATATCTAGAAAGGCAGAGACAAATGTGTGTTTTGTAATCTCCATAAACATTAAGTGCTAAGATGTTGTTTGAAGGCCAAGTTATTTCTGACCACTGAGGAAAAGAAATGTAGAAATTTTGGAACTGTTTATTACAGTTAAAATATTCTATTTTTTTCTTTTGTTTCTACCAATATCTATGCAAAAAAGTAAAGGAATGATAAACAGTTTGACTGTAAACATTTCCAAAATTCAGATTTTCTATATTCACTTACTTAATAGGTACATCTTAAATATGTGATCTGTCACTAAAGCCTAAATTTTTGCTGCCTTATTTTCAACTAAATACTTTTTATTTTCAACCAGGTGCTTTTATACCTTTAGCAGCCTTATTGTAATTGTGAAATAAAGTTGATAACAGGTCCATGCAGCATTATCTGAAAAACTATATTTTACTTAAGCAGAAGAATACCTCATTTGAGAAAAATATACAGAAAACCCTAAAAATAAACACAACTTATATCACACAGATAAAATTAAAGTTAAAAAATTAAACAGCATACTTTAAATACAAGATGAGACTATACTTATTAAAATAAATATTTTTTATTCTTAAAATTCTGAATTGCATTTACCATGTCATACAAATATGATTATATCAATTGTGCTTTGAAATCAAACAAAAAATAATAAAAATTGTCAGGTAAAATTTCAAGTTATTAGATAGGGAGCATGAAAAATATGCCATTCATAGTATCTCAGACATTCTAGCCATATTGTCAAAATGCAATCCTGACAAAATCTCATGAAACTACAGTAATCTCGGGAAGAAAAACAGTACCTGGTATCAGAATATTAAAAACAAATAAATAATTAAAATTTAACTCACATCTTTTTTACTCATCTTTGAACAATCATTATCTACATCACCACGTGTTTCCAATTGTAGAAATACTGTTTCTAACCACTAACATTATGTATAGTTGCTACATCACACAATTTATGTGACTAGTCACACCAGCCTCTTTGAGTCCTACGTGTTATTTTTGTGGGCAGAGTCCAATTGGGGGCAGATATTCCTACTAATGGAGTGTTTCACAACTTGAGAGAAGAAATACTATGCTTATGCTACAAAACTGATGATTCTGTCAATAGTTCGTCTAATCAGGCTGGGAAATTCATTTTATCAGGCTAACACAGCAATTTTCAAATGGTACTTTAAATTTGTACATCGTCAGCAACGTGATCCAATATATGCACCATTAACAAGAGATATCTTAATTCTGCATTTTTAATCGCATTTCTTCTGTAACAGTTTTATTTGAAAAAGTCATATAAGATGGTACAGTATTAAACTTCCACGTGCTAACACAGACTTAACTTTAATCATTATGTGTTTACGGATTGAAAAACTTTTGTACTTAAAATAAGTGTATTCAATACACTGTTATCAGAAATTTATATAAATAGGACATTAGAGTTTTCTCAGTTTAAACTGAGCACTTTATACAAGTCATTGTTCTCAAACCTAAAAACTACAATCTTCACATAAATATCTGCTTTTATCCTCATTACACAGTGATGATTACCTTATATTCATTTTATTGTGAGATAAAGTCAATTAGGTGGTGTATTTAAAGTCCCTGTGAGAACTAGAAATGCTTCTCAATCTTATAAAACTGAACACAGCTTACACAGCAACACATCTTTGGTGTGGACTGCATAAGTTAGAGCACATTGAATGCCAAGTTATGTAGCTACAGAACAGAAATAAAGATATTCATGTATTGACAGGTGTGTCACTAAGTAAAAACAAACAACTATATTATATATTTTATATTCTCATTTCTGTAAAAAAAAGAGGAGGAGAAGGAGGAGGAGAAGAAGAAGAGAAGAAGAAGAAGAAGAAGAAGAAGAAGAAGAAGAAGAAGAAGAAGAAGGCGAGGCGGAAGAAATAGCTCTGTGTATGAAGAAGTGCATATACTTCAAAAAATATCTCTGGACCAGAAATACAATATTCGTGGCAAGTTAATAATTTTTATTGCATGCCATCTTATATATTTGGAAATATATATTAACCACAAGGAAAGAAAAGATTGACTTAATGTTTCATAACATTAAGAAAACAGTAGTGTTTGCTTTAAAAACCTCTTCTTAAAATATATATTTCCTCTGCCAATACAATAGTTAAATAAATTAACAAAAATATGTGTTTTTAGAAAGGAAACTCTCCTCTTTATATAGATCCGACAGGACAAATAAATATCTGTCCTTTTCAACAGTGAGTTTAGCTAGAAACTCCTGCAGTGTGCCAAAAAAAAAATACTCAAAGAGAGAAACAAATAAATTAATATAATTTCACATTTTCAATTAAATATCTGTACAGAATACTGTTGCTAATTATATTTGTAATCCTCTGGTTTCCCTTGAAATGAACTAAATTTTTTTTTGAGATGGAGTCTTGCTCTGTTGTCTAGGCTGGAGTGCAGTGGTGTGATCTCGGTTCACTGCAAGCTTCGACTCTCGGGCTCATGCCATTCTCCTGCCGCAGCCTCCCATGTAGTTGGAACTACAGACGCCCACCGGCACCCCCGTCTAATTTTTTCTATTTGTAGTAGTGACTGGTTTCACCCTGTTAACCAGGATGGTCTGGATCTGCTGACCTTGTGATCCACCCTCCTTGGTCTCCCAAAGTGCTAGGATTACAGGCGTGAGCCACCGCACCCGGTCTATTGTTTTTCAATTTACTTACATTACCTCTCACTATGAGTTTCAGTTCTGTGTAAGATTTCAACATTGCTATCCATTTTGTTTAATTGATGTGGACATTTAGAAGTAATAACATGTACTCAGATGATCTCTTTTCACATTATGATTTTAAAATAATACCTCTCTTGGAATTTAACTAAAACAACATTAAGCAACTTCAATGTTTGGGTTAGAAAAATCATTTTTAATGAATACGTTTTAAATATAAACTTTTTGTACCATTAAATTTGGTTTCTTCTTACTCAAAAGTCTACTATTTTTCCGTATATGATTAGTTCAATCCCACTGAGGTAAATTACCAATACCATATGTGAGAACATTTAAGAAATACATCTTATATTAAAAAAAAACTTTCTCTGATATAAATGGTTTTAATTATATATCTGATGGCTGCAAAATATTAAGCTAGTTGATTAAAAACAAAGCAAAACAAAAGCCATGAGTTAATTTTTTCTAAGTGTAAATATAGAATCTCAAACAAAACTCTTATTAAAGATAAAAACCTCTTTATGATTTTAAATACTCACTGCTTATTTCTTTGTCTATGTAATATATTTCCATCAAACAGACTGGTATCTTTTCGAGATTTTTTTTTACCCAGCCAATCTTGTGCTGCAGGTAGCTCAAAACCAGGGTTGATGGTAGTGGGTGAGCTGTGGACTAGAACAGCCTGCTGTGTTAGCAGCTACTTATTTCTTAAATATTGCAGGTGAACATTTGATGCTGGGAAGATTTAAACATCAATTAATTCCTAGTAATGTACAAAAAGTAATCACACAGTATTAGTAGAAAACATAGCTTAAGAAAAAGTTGTCTTTCAAAGAAAATACCTTTTAAATTTATTTGACATAATTAAACATATTGTTGTATCTTGAAACAATTTAGAATACTCTTACAAAAAGAAAATCCAAAGGAAAAAAAAACACAAATGTAATCAATACATGCAATGAGGTTTCCAAATGAGATGTGTAAAGCAATTTCTAAGATGCGAGAACTCTTCACCATAGAAAAATGACTTTCTAAATAAACCTACTCTTTTAATTATCTACTAATGGAAATAAATTCATTTCCTATAAAAAGCAATGCACTTAAATTATCTTTTTGAATTATGAGACATAAAAAGAAACTCATCAAAAATATGATATAAAAAATAAGGTTTGTAAGATCAATATATTTTTTTTTTTTCTCAATTGGAAATTTAGTCGAGGGCCAGCTGGCAAGGCTTGGTGGCTCATGCCTGTAATTCCAGCACTTCTAGAGGCCAAAACAGACAGAGTACTTGAAGCCAGGAGTTTGAGACAAGCGTGGCCAATATGGTGAAAATGCTTTGAGTGTGTCGGTGCACACCTGTAATCTCAGCTATTCAAGAAGCTGAGGAAGAATAAACACTTGAACTTGGGAGGCAGGGTGCTGCAGTGTGCTAAGATTGCACCACTGCACTCCATCCAAAGAGACAGTGTGGATTCCATTCTAAAAATAAAAGAAAATACATTCAATCAACTAAGAATTGAGATATACTACTTATTTGCTTTTCAATGCAGTTTGTCACAACTCTGATTTGTAATTAGAAAATGTCTTAAATAAAGTGTGGCACACATTTCGGTTACTATAACGTCACTTCTTAAAAAAGAAAGCTTTTCTAGTTTTAGTTAATTTTGTTTTATATTAAGTTCCAGGGTACCTGCAGTGCATGCTGGTTCACTGCATAAGTGACAGGATATTAGAACAGCAGAAAGTTACATAAAAATAAGATCTGATAAAAATTTGCATATTTGTTGTTTTTTTATTTTATATATATATAAATATATATATAAATATATATATATATAAAAATATATATATATATATATATTTTTTTTTTTTAAGACAGAGTTTCGCTATTGTGATCCAGGCTGGAGTGCAATGGCATGATCTCAGTTCATTCTCACCTCCTGGTTTCAATCGATTCTCCTGCCTCAACCTCCCGAGTAGCTGGGATTACAGGTGACTGTCACCATGCCCAGCTATTGTGCTAATTTTATTTGTTAATTTACTTATTGTATTTCTAGTAGAGGCAGGGTTACACCATGTTGGCCAGACTGGTCTCGAATGCCTGAGCTAAGGTGATTCACCCAATTTGGCCTCCCAAAGTGCTGGGATTACAGCTGTGAACCACCCTGCACGGCCTGTGCAAAATTGTTAAAAGTGTTTTTTTATTCATTCTTCATAACTATTTAGAATAGTCAGTGTCAACAATTTAGCTTCCAGAAGACACTAAGATATTTAGAAATTTCAACCACAGAAAAAGGATGTTACCATTGCACTTATTGGAAAAGGTCAGAAATGCTGCTCATCCTCTTGCAATACACAGCAAAAGCGCCTCCACACACACACACACAAAAGTATGAGTACATAATGTCAAAATCCAGGCATTAGAAATTGTGTTCCATTGGCAAGCTTCATAATCTGCTAAAAGAATGCTAATCTGAAGCCCAATGCCTACATTTCGGAAATTTATTTTGTTAGAATCAGTTGGTTCCATGCAAATATATTCTTGGGATTCAGGTGGTTCAACACAAATACCAAATATTCAAATTTTATTTCTAAATAATGTTGAAATATAATACTTTCCAAATAAGGATAAAAATATGAAAATATTCAGGGTATGGACACTGAATTATCAGTGTCTCAGGATTTAAGAGAAGTAAGGCATTTAAACACAATTAGCTATGCTTCTTTTGTTACAAAATTTTAGGGGAGTCACTTTGCCAGATGAAAAGCACTGTGGCCAGTGTTGCCTTTGCTGGAGTTTTTCCCAGTCCTGCTACATGTGTTCTACCCACCCTGCCTGAAAGGCTGCACTCAGCTTGCATTAAGAGCCAGCATTTATTGCCTGCCAAGGGCAACCATGGCGGAGTGGTGAGTGTTGTGTGAGCAAGCCTGGGCTCCAACCACTAAACTCATCCAGGCATGCCGCCTGTGGCAAAGCAAGAAATTTCAGGTGCCAACAGGAGTTCCATCTCACTGAGAAGTAGCAGCTGGGCCAGGCATACTGCAGGCAGCATCCGCAGCTGATATTGGCAAACGTAGTGGAGCCCAGAAGCTTGGAGATGGCAGAAAATGCAAAGCCCCTAAGAGGGTGTCACAGTCATGGCATTGAGAGCCCCTAGGTCTGTGCACCCTGAAGGGCCACAGCTGTCCTCTTATTTTTGTGTTCCACAATACAGTAAGCAAGGTGGCAAGTTTCATCCATAGTTGTGTGACAGGTCACTCAGCCCTGATATTCAGCTGATCTCCAATTATTGTTCTGCATCCCGGAAGAAAGAGGCACATGCTGCCTTCAGTCTTTCCACCTCTACCTGTAGAGATAAATCATGCACTGGCTGAGGCCCCAGTGATGGCCTCCCCTGAGTCAGCTGCCATGTATGATAATGTTGATTCTTTTCAGAGGCCACCCCCAACATCTCTGTTTGGTTCTAAGTTTGTAACTAAACAAAAGTACTGGCAGGCTCTTTGAGGTGATATTGAGAGTGCAACCCATGAGAAGGTGTGGTAAACTGAAAAACAACTGTTTGAGTTCTATAACATATATGAACAGCAGGCTAGAGAAACACAGAAGCAAATGGATGTTAAGGGTATGGGATAATAGCAGAAGGAACACAGGGTTCTATCAGGCTGAATTTATTGACTAGGGCTGACTTAGTAGGGACTCTGCACTTAAAGATGCAGCACAGGGAGCTAAAAATTTCTAACAGTTTATCTGCTTGGTTAGCTAAAATATGGATTCAAGATGGTCTTCTGTGAGTGAGCTCTGTAAATGTCTACCCTCCATTGGTTTAATGTAAAGGATGAAACCCAAAGGCCTTTGGAGATTGGAATGGTGGAGTGGATTAGTTCACTTTAGACCTACTCATCGCAGCTGAGAGAGTCTAGAGGATAGACCCTTGATGAATGCCTTGAGAAGTAGAGCAGCACCTGCATCTTTGAAAAGCTCTGTAATTACTCTTCTCTGTGTGTCAGATCTAAGGGTGGGAACTGCAGCCACTAATTATAAAATTTAAATACACTGTGGATAATTGAATCCCAAGGTGGCAGGAACTAAGTGTCAACACTCGACCACCAAAGGCAAGGTGGGTGTAGGTACCATAATGGACAGCTCTCATGAAGCAGCAATCAGAAGAGTCTGACCCCGTAGAGCCCTGGCACTGGCTAATTAATCAAGATGTTCCTGGGAGTGAAATTGATAGAAAGCGTACTGTGTTCCTACTTCAGTTATAGAAACAGAAAACTTTGGTGTCAAACAGATGAAGAGCTATTCTAAATTATAAAAACAAAACCAGAGCTTCTCAAGCTATTCCCATACCAGAGCCAATTTAGAGACACAGAACCCCTTGAATGAAGGGAAGGCTGGGTCCCCTTGAGGAAAGACCCCCCTCCATTACCAACAATTTATGCAGTGAATCTTTCTCCCATCGTTCCTTAAGTAACTTCCGGACTTTTGTCAGGGTGACTGTGCATTGAAGAAAGGGAAATGATCAGAATTTTCGGGCTACTGGACCCTGGATCTGAGCTGATACTGACTCCAGGAGACACACAACATCATTGTGGTTTTACAGTTAAAATAGAACCTTGTGAAGGTCAGGCAATTAATAAAGTTTTAGCTTCGGTCAGACTTACAGTGTGTCTAGTGTGTACCTAGACTCATCCTAAGGTCATTTTCCCAGTGCCAGAAGGCATTATTGGCATAGACAGACTTAGCTGCTGGGAGAACCCTACATTTGCTTTCTGACCTGTAGGGTGAGGACTACTAAAATAGGAAAAGGCAAATGGAAGCCATTTGAGCTGCCTCTACCTGGAAATATAGTAAATCAAAAACAATATCACAACTCCGGAGAGATTGTGAAGATTAGTACCACCATTAAGGACTTGAAAGACACAGAATTGGTCATTACCAGCACATCTAAATGCAACCCTCCCACTTAACCTGTGAAGAACACAAGTGGATCTTGGAGAATGACAGGAGATTTTTGTAAGCTTAACCATGTGGTGACTCAAATGGCAGCTGCTTTACCAAATGTGGTTTTATTGCTTGAGCAAATAAATATGTCTCCTGGCATCTGGTATGCAGCCATTGCCTGGGCAAATGCCTTTTTCTTGATTCCTTTCCATAAGACCCACCAGAGGCAATTTGCCTTCACCTGACAATACCAGCAATACACCTTTATTCTCCTACCTCAGGGGTATACCAACTCTCTACCTTCGTGTCTTAATCTTATTCAGAGAGACCTTGATTTCTTTTAGATGCTACAAGATATCACACTTGTCTGTGGCATTGATGACATTATACTGATTTGATCCAGTGAGCGGGAAGTAGCAAACAAACTGGACTTATTAGTGAGGCGTGTTCATACCATATTATAGGAAATAAATCTGACTAAAATTCAGGGACCTTCTACCTCAGTAAAATTTCTATGGGTCCAGTGGGGTAAGACCTGTTGACATATTCCTTCTAAGGTAAAGAACAATTCACTGGATTTGGCCCCTCATACAAACAAAAAAATGGGGGACAATATCTAGTGGGTTTCTTTGGATATTGGAGAAAACATATTCCTTATGTGAGGTTGTTACTCTCCCCCATTTATTGAGTGACTTAAAAGGCTGCCAGTTGTGAGTAGTGTCCGCAACAGGAGAAAGCTCTGTAGAAGACACAGGCAAGCTTTTCTTCCACTTGGGCCATATGACCCAGAAGATATAATGGTGATGGAGGTATCAGTGGTAGATAGCGGTGCTGTTTGGGGCCTAATGACAGGCTCTCAGAGGTGAATCACAGCGCAGGTCTCCAGGATTTTGAAATAAGGCCCTGCCATCTTCTGTAGATAACCACCCTCCTATTGAGAGACAGCTCTTGGCCTGTTACTGGGTTTGGTGGAAACTGAATGCTTGTCTGTAAGTCATGAAGTCACCAAGTGAACTGAAATGCCTATCATGAACTGGGTGCTTTCTGATCCATCTAGTCATAAAGTGGGTTGTCCATAGCAGAATTTCATCTTCAAATGGTAGTGGTATGTACGTGTCCAGTCTCAAGCCAGTCCTGAAGGTGCAAGTAAGTTACATGTGTAAGTGGCTCAAATGCTCATAGTATCCAGTCTTGCCACCATGTCTTCTCCCCTCCAACCTGCACTGATGGTCTCATGGATAGTTCCCTATGATCAGCTGACAGAATAGGAGAAGACTATGGCCTGGCTCCAGATGGTTCTGCACAATATATGGAGCCACCACCCAAAAATGAACAGCAGCAGCAGTACAGCATTTTGCTGGGATATCCACGAAGAACAGTGGTGAAGGGACCTCTTCCCAGCAGACAGAAGGCCAAGGAGAGATAGCCAGATGTGTGGCTATATACCGGTTCATGGGCCATAAAAAATGTTTTGGCTGGATGATCAGGAACTTGGAAGAAGCATTATCAGTAAATAGGTGGCAAAGTAATTTGAGAGAGAGTTATTAGATGAGGCTCCCTGAGTGGTCAAAAACTGTGAGGATAATTATATTTCATGTGAGTGTTCAACAACGGGGACCTCAGAAGAGGAAATATTTTGTAAGCAAATGGATAGAATAAACCCTCCTGTGGAAACCACTCACTCTGTCTCCTGGGCTTCTGCTGTAATCACCCAGAGGGCCCAGAAACAAAGTGGTCATGATTGCAGGAATGGAGATTTTGCATGAGTTCATCAAAATGGACTTTTGTTCACCAAAGCTAACCTGGCTGTGGCCACTGTTGAGCGCCCAATTTGCAAGCAACAGAGTCCAACACTGATCCATCCATATGGCACCATTTCTCAGGGTGCTTATACTGGATATGCGTTTGCCTATTCTGCATCCAATGCTTCTGCCAAGACTACCAACTGTGGACACACTAAATACCTCATCCACCAACACAGCGTTCCACACAGCATTTCTTCTGACAAAGACACTCCCCTTATGGCTAAAGAAGTGTGGCAGTGGGCTCCTGCATATGGAAGTCACTGGTCTTACCATGTTTCCCATCATCCTAGGGCAGCTGGATTAATAGAATGGTGAAATGGCCTTTTAAAGTTACAACTACAATACCAACTATGGGACAAGACTTTGCAAACCTGGGGCAAAGTTCTCCAGAAGGTAATGTATGTTCTGAAACTGTGTTGAACATATGGTACTTTTCCCATAGCCAGAATTAATGGGTACACAAATCAACGGGTGGAAGTGAAAATGTCCCCGCTCACCATCACCCCTAGTGATCCACTAGCAAAATGTTTGCTTCCTGTTTCCTTTACATTATGTTCTGCGGGCTTACAGGTCTTAGTTCCAGAGGGAGAAATTCTGCCACCAGGAGACAGAATGACAATTCCATTAAACTGACAGTGAAGATTGCCTCCTTGGCATTTTGGGCTACTCCTACCTTTCAGTCAACAGGCTAAAGGAGTGACAGTGTTGGCCGTGGTGATTGACTTGAATTAGCAAGATAAAGTCAGTCTACTATTTTACAACAGAGGTACGGAAGAATATACATGGAACACAGGAGTATTTAAATGCCCTGAGATTAAGGTCAATGGAAAATTATGACAGCCTAATTTTGGCAGGACTGTAAATGATCCAGAACCTTCAGGAATTAAGGTTTAGGTTACTCCAACAGAAAAGAAAGCAAGAAAGAAGAAAAGAGAGAGAGGGAGGAAGAAAAGAAGGAAGGAAGGGAGGAAGGAAGGAAGAAAGGAAGAAAGGGGATTAAGGGATCTCAGCTGAGGTGCTTGTTGAACGCAAAGGCAACACAAAAATTTTGGTAGAAGGTACACATCAACACCAGATACAGCCAGGTGCCCGGCTGCAGAAATGAGGATTTTAATTGTTCTGAATAGTTTTTCTTTTTGTTAAAAAAAAGTTTGCATATGTATACACATGTAATAGTACCTTCATTTTTTCTTTTTCTTTATTATGTGACATTAGATTTATTGACATCAAATCAGCATTTGAGTATTGTTAGCTTCACATAATAGTGTTTGGATTTGGGATTGGTGAATTACTGGTTGTAACAAAGACAGTTGTATTACATTAGGTGTAATTATGATGTTATTATTTTCTTTACTTGAAGATTAGGTATGCTCTTAGGAGATGTGTATGGGTTCAAGTTGTCAAGGGGTGGATTTGTGATGGTTAATGCTGAGTGTCCACTTCATTGGATTGAGGTATACAGGCTATTAATCCTGGGTGCATCTGTTGGATGTTTTCCCCAAAACAGTCTTTGAATCAGTGAGCTGTGGAAGGCTGATCCATGTTAATCTGGTGGGCACAATCTAATCAGCTTTTAGTGAATATAAAATCAGGCAGAAAAATGTAAATTCATGAGATGAGCCTAGCCTCCAAACCATGGTTAACTACCATGTTATTGCTAGCTGCTAAAGTTTGGAAACAAATCTTTTGATCAACTGTAAAAGATTTTACACTGTATGAATTAACCTCCTTTTTGGATTTATCTTAACATTTCCACATACATTTTTCTATTACAGCTATTTCTTCATTCACTTGCTTTTATTTTGTCTAATTGGCTTATGTAAATTTTTGTGACTGTATTTATTTCTGATTAATTTAGAACATGACAGAGCCTAACTAATTGTGATCAAAGATTCCCACTATGAAAATCTTCTATCAAATAAAATTTTAGAATAGTAGAAGACACATCAGTGTTAATTCTACTCAACAACTTTAGCGAAAGCAAGGGTTCTCTAACCGCAGGTATAATCCTTGAAATTTTTGTTTTGATTCAGCTTGGTTATTATAATGGCTTAGCAACTTTTATGTCATAAGACATATTTAATTTTTGCCTCATGGTACATATTATGCCTACTGTGTATGCATAACGCAGTGTGCCAATCCACAGGTGTGTATGTCTTTTCTGTATGCCTTGCAGCTGTAGTCAAGTTTAGTTCTAGCCCAAAAGCCATTCGTTGCATTTTCTTAATTTCCACCCCAAAAATAGAGGCTGCCTAGCTTTTTTATTTTATTTTATTTTATTTTTCCCGCTATACTAGAATTTTATGGAAATATTTAAAAAGTAATGGGAAAAGAAAAGGGGTGAAAAAGAAATATATGGTTTACTTTGTAATCGTTGACTAACTGAACTGACTTCACTTTACTAACACTTATCCTAACTTGAATCAACACAACTTTAGAACAGCTTCTTAAAATTCTTCTGATTTACAGAAACCAAAGATTGAGTTAAATAATCTTGAAAATATAAAATCAAAGTGTGCTTTTTTTATTTACAATTTTCTGGAGAGATGATTTATCACTGTTAATTTCTCAAAGAGGGGCCTGAGACTCTAGATTTTAAGATATTTGTCAGCTTTTCTAATCTCTCAGGGCTAGATGCTGGTAACAACCTTACCAATTTCACTTCCAGTCATGGACCAGGCTTAGGGTAAAAAGAAAGTAAAATCTATTGACTTATAGAAACCCTAGCCACTTACATGGACTGTCTGTTACCTCCATGAGCTCAATGTCAACAACTGTTTCCCTTCCACAGTCTGCTCCAGTCACAGTGACCCAGCTGTTTTTCAAACAATTTAAGCAGTCTTCTAGTAGAGGTCATCAAACTTGCTGATCTTGATGCATGCTTGTGAGATTATCCCCTTATTATTTTATTTAGGTATTTACTTCAAAGTCACTTTGGAGAGGAATTATTTTATGCTTGTCTCACATGAGACCAAGCTGTACTCATGACAGACAATTTTTACCTCGTGTATTTTATATGAAATTGATAGGATTAATTAATATGAAGCAAACAAAAAACCTTACAGTATAACCACCATAACAAACAAACAAAAATTCTAGAAACCCAAAATAAAAGTTTAACATTCAACTTCAGCATTTGAAACAACATTTTCGTGGGACAAAACTTAGATCTCCTGAATAAAAATAAACTGAGATTAGAAAACAATTAGTGCTTCACAAATAAAACTGAAACAAAATTGCAGAGCAGGCAGCGTCAAACCATTCAAGGAAACCTCAAACAAATAAAAAACTGTATACACCCAGGAAACCAACAGTTCACATCAACCAAGAAAACACTTAATCAGGAGAGACAATTTTAAAAGAGTTAATTTTTTGGATTGTCATACTGCCTCCCAGACACAGATGAAGCCTGCGAAACTGAAATCCACATTTTCAATTTGAGGCCCTGATTCCTGATTCTAGAAGGAGTAAAACAGCCCTTATGTGCTAATTTATTGTGTTTGTTCTAGTCTTTCTAGAGGATAAAGGATGAATTGGTTAATCATTTTTTTATTTCTGCTTTGCCAAAGTCAGAAGTCACTCTTGGTTGAAAATGCCAGGAATTGATCACAAACATTTAGGTTCCTGAGAACCAACAATGCAGTTACTTCATATAATTGACAATCTGTTAATACATATTCAGTTTTTTTAAAATAATAGCTTGTATACCGCTCTTATAGAAAATGCTATTTAAGTGGATACTAAGCTGCCAATAACTAAGAAGAGACCTTGAAGAAATGAAGAAAATTTAAAACTTGTAAAATAATGCACAAGCAGAAAATGTCTAGATAAAAAGAAGCTAAAGAAATGTGTGTCTAACCCTCCCCCCACCAAAACAAAGCTATTACTATTACCTAGCAAAGACAATTATTACTATTACACTTATTATAGGCAGCTATTACAGAAAAAGATATACAAATCTAATTTCATGGACACTCTGTGCATGGAGACATAATCTGAGACAATAATATAATTTGAGAAGAATACAAAAGTACAGCAGTAGAGTACTTTTATATTGTTGAACTTAGACTTTAGGTTATTTAAACAAGGTAGTATTATCCAATGTAGGCTGTTTTAAGTTTAGAATATTTATTGAGGTCCCAAATGTAACTAATTATAGTATAAAATATATAGAAAAAGAAAGTTTTGAGAAATTAAGGATTTTTTCTGAAAGATCAAAGGAGAAATTAAAAAATCAAGTAAGATAAAGAACATACAGAAAGCAAGTAATTAAATATCAGAGTGAATAGTTTTTTACTTTTAATGACTTTAAATGTGAGCTCTTTTGTAAAAAGGCACAGAATGATGCAAATGCACCTTTAAAAGAAGGGTTCACATATATGATTTCCCTGCAAGAGTTACTTTAGGTGCCAAGAGAGAGACTGAAAGTAAAATGACACAGGTCCTTGGAAAAACGTGACAGTGGACTACAGAGCACTATGTATCTGTCTCTTCAACTATTCAATATGTGCAGTGGCAGAATCGCTATGATGCAAATATTTTGGAATTATAGATCCTATCTGAAGTTTTGAAGCTTTCGAAAGATGATGTGTAAAGTAAACAACAATGAAGCTCGATCGGCTTTGCAGCATAGGTCAACAGGAGTTATTTATTCTTATCAAATACTGCAGTGGCGTGCAGCCTTGCAAATACTTCTGGAGCAGCTGGCAATAGCCATGATAGACAAAAATGACCTTATCCTCCAAATCTCAGGAGGACTTCTAACCGATTGCTGTTTCTTATTATGGAGGTCCTGCGAGTGGTGAGCAGTTATTGTTTCATTTTCCAAACTTTTTGCAGGCTTTTTCTCCTCCTACTCGAGTAACTTTCAGATGATTTAAGAAGGCAGAGCCTTTCTTTCTTAATTTTTCTTTTTTTTTTCTCTTTAGAGGCCAGAGAATGATAGACAAAACATTCAAAGTAGAACATACGTAAGTAAAAATTCAGAATAAAAGGCACTGCTAAACCTCTGTGCTCCAAAATGATGCAGCCTCAAGAAAACCCCCTCAAAAATCAGTCAGACTGATTGTCACGACAGAAATAGCCTAGATGATGAATAAACAAACCCCTAGCAAGCTACAGAGGGAGAAAATCTGATTTTCAAAGGCACAGCACTTAAAAATTTATACGCCTGTTTTCGACACCAACAGAATCACAAAGCATAAAGTGAAATAAGAAAGTATGGCTCACCGTAAAAAGAAAAAAAAAATCCCTAACAGAAGCTTCTCCTAGGTGGCCCACATGGCAGGCTAGCTAAAAAATAATTTTTAAAATTAATGATTTTTTAGAAAGCTAATGCAATGAAGAAAAGCACAGAAAGCCATGAACAGAAAAAAGTTATTACTAGACAGTAAATTTATGATAAACTAAACTTACAATAAAGTAAACTTACAGTAAAACTAACAAGAAAATTCTAGGCCAGGTTCAGTGCTTCTCTCTCTCTAATATATATATGTGTATATATATATATATATATAAAAAATATATACTATATATAAAATATATATTATATATAATATATAATACATATATCTTAGACTTTATGTTAGACTTTAGATTATCTAAATATATAAAATGCATATAAAATATATTTCTATTAAATACATTATATATTTAAATATCGTATATAATATAAATATATATGTGCATATACGTGTACGTGTGTATATATATCCATATATATATACCCTATATATATACTCATATACATATATACCCATATATATACCCATATATATATACCCATATATATTTATACATATATACCCATATATATATACCCATATATATATATACACATATATATACACCCATATATATATATATACACCCATATATATATACCCATATATATATACCAATATATATATACACCCATATATATATATACACCCATATATATATACACACCCATATATATATATACACCCATATATATATATACTCATATATATATATACTCATATATATATATACTCATATATATATATATATACTCATATATATATATATATATATACCCATATATATATATATATATATATGGAGCTGAAAAGTTAAACAACCGTCACTAAAATTTACTACAGCCTGGCCCAGTGGCTCGTACCTGCAATCTTAACACTTCAGTAGGCCAAGTCATTTAGATCATGAGGTCAAGTGATGAAGATAATCCTGGCCAATATGGTGAAACCTTGTCTTTACTAAAAATACAAAAATTAGCAGGGTGTGGTGGCATGAACCTGTACTCCCAGATACTTGAGAGGCTGAGGCAGGACAATTGTTTGAAATCAGGAGGCCGAGGTTGCAATCAGCTGAGGTTGCTTCACTGAGCTCCACCCTGGTGACAGAGCAAAACTCAATTAAAAAAAAAAAAACTCTACAGAGATTTAAAAGGACACTTGCACAAATAGAAGAACAAAATATCAGCAGATTTAAGAAAAGTGTAGTTGAAATTGTTAAGTCAAGAAGGGAATAAATAAATAAATAAATAAATAAATAAATAAATAACTGAGGAAACCAGTGGGACACCATCAAGCAGTCCTCCTAAAGGAGACTAAAACAGTAGTGGTCAAGAAGGTCACAAATTTGAGGAAATAAATAAACACCAAAGAAGTTCAACAAACTCGAATCAGCATAAACTCAAACACATTCAATCTTATTTGATAATTAACCTGTCTAAAACAAAAACAACTTGAAACTTGAAAGCAGCAAGAGAAGTGACTGGTCATGTAAAAAGAACCCTCATGAGTAATCAGTGGATTTATTTTCTGAAAATTCAGAGGTCAGAAAGTAGTAGACTAATATATTCCAAATGCTGTAAGAAAAAACCTTTTAACAGAAATCTTATATTTACAGTAAATGCCCATCAAAAGTGATAGAGATATTATAAAATTCCCACCTAAAAGCTGCAGTCTTTTACCAGTAGACTACTCTTTAAGAAATGCTTTTGGAGTATTTTAGGATAAAATGAACAGACATGAAACAGCAGTGTGAATAAGTAAAGATTAAGGTAAAGATAAATATATAAACAATATACAAGTTAAAAAAAAAACAATGTGCACCTCCACAATTGGTTTTCCACATAATTAAACCACTATTATATATTTTAAAAAGTCACTAGCTTGTGTTTTTGGCACACAGTGCCTAAAGGCATAATTATGTGAACTCAATAAGTGAAATAGAACGGGCCGTGCTGTAAAGCAGTAGTCTTTTTTTTATGGTTACGAGAGCAAACTAACATGAATGTAGAAGTGTTTCAACTTTAGAATGTTTAATATAATCATTAGAAGAGCCACAAAGGAAAAGTACCAGGCAGGTAGAAGCTTTCTGCACTACACCAGCAAATTAAGAGTAGAGGATTCAGCTGCTCTTACCTGAGACTACATAGCCGGCCATCTTGGCACCCTAAAGGGAAGCCTGAGCTGTCCAACCATGGAGTAAATGTAGAGAGCCTAAGGGACATAGCATAGTTGCTTCTTCACACAACTCTTTCTACACCACAGGCCACAAAGTGGAAGAGGCTCATCCATACCCGAGGTCTGCTGAAGCACTAGAGGCAGAATGCAGTGACTATGTAGGGTCTCAACTGAAAGAAAGATGACACAGCAGCTGCTCCAATACCATCTCTTTCTTTCTAGCTTCCCAAAAGTTTCAGGTTTAAAATATTGTTGACAAAAGACAAGACAAACATGGGAAGACAGTGTTTCATTTAGTGGAAAGGCTATGAAAAACAAGATGACACATGGCAACCAGAACAGAACCTTGTAAATTGTAAGAAATATTATGACTTTAACAGAAGACAGAAAAACAGAGACAAAGGACACGGGACTGGGTGTGATGGCTGACACCTATAATCACAGAACATTTGGAGATTGAGGCAGACAGATTATGCAGTCTTGAGTTCCAGACCAGCCTGAACAACATGGTGAAACCACATCTCTACTAAAAATACAAAAATTAGCTGAGCATGGTGGCATGCCTCTGTAATCCCAGATACTCAGGAGGCTGAGGCAGGAGAATCCCTTGAATTCAGGAAGCGGAGATTGGAGTGAGCTATCGTACCACTGAACTCCAGCATGAGTGAGAGAGTTGGACCCCATCTTAAAAAAAAAAAAAAAAAAAAAAAGACAGGGACTGGAATGAGTAGAAGTTTTTCAAACACTGCCAGAAAAGGAACGTCCATATCTACCTACACCAACTTTTCTGAGAACGTTTCTAAAATACTAATGACTCACAAACACCACAAATCCAAACACAGCCAGATGTATGCTGCTGGCCACAACGTTAGGATAAATGCAGCTTTACCTTTCTTTGACCAAAAAATATGAAGCTAGGAAGTTAACCCCTCAAGACACTTGCACTTCAGAGCCCATTTATCAGCAAGAACTCTGTGAGTGGCTTTCAGGAACTTGAGAAACTGGACTCTATTGTGTCACATCACCTGGACACGGTGGTGGACAAATGGCAGCATAGAAACCCATCAGAGATTTATCAGATTCCAGGGCAGAAGTGGCTGGAAGAAAGGATAGGCCCCAGATACACCCACTAGTGTCTCTGGTGTCTGGCTCGATTACCGCTTCCACGGTTACAGGCTCAGCTAACAAGGAAGGTACATTGGCATTAACGAATCCATTAACAGCCAATGGAAAGAAAAACATTCATATAGCTGTTTGAAGAGTGAGAGATGGGAAAAGAAAGATGAATGATGATTGAACAAAACAGTCTTTTATCAAAAGGATGTACTCTACCCTAAGGTTAACAGAAAATGCCAGAAGATTCAGAGACATTGTGGTGAGGAAAGAGAGTGTCATTACCCAGAAATTATCATCAACTAGATTGACAGAGAATACCTCACTAATTACAGAGGGAATGAAAGAAATTGAGAATGCCCTGAATAGGGCTGCTGTGGATGACAGCAAATTTGTGCTCCCTGCTCAGTGCAGCTGGCAGTGTCCTTTGTTGTGGTCTTGATTTTGTGTGCATTTAAGAAATGACAGAAAGAGAGCAAGCATTGAAGTGGTGGACACCACAAAGACCTGGAACGTAGTTTTATTCGGTTTAAGAAACCTATTTTTGCATCAGGCAATAGCGCAGTAATTTGACTAGGTGCCTCCATATTGCCTCTTTGTGATTTGCTTTGGGACTAACAGACAGGCTTGGCTTGAAACCTCTTTTACAACCTTTGGACAGAGTTCAGTGGCTTGTTCTACCATTACATTTCCCAAGATGATGGGTGAAGCATCAGCCAGTGAAACGTGGTTTGGTGGGAGAAAGCTGACAGCACTGGACTCATGTGCCAAGGGCCTGGTCTCTTATGTGTCTTGTACTGAAACTTTCACTCGAGAGGTTATGATCCAAATTAAAGAGATTTCCTCTTGTAATCCAGTTGTTCTGGAGAAATGTAAGGGTTTTGTTTGCTGTAAAATTAAAATGATGTTGGAACAGGCCAAGGAGAGTATGTGAAATGCTGAAAAAATTCTGGGGCTCAGCACAAGGGATAGAATCCATGGTCAAATGTGTACAAAGAAAAATTGATGAGTTCTAATAGTCAGTCTGCTCAGAACACAAGAACTGAGCTAAGCAGAATACATCGTTAGCTGCAAGATGCCCTAATCCGTGTTCATAGCCTAAAACAACTTCACCCATAGATAAGGCTTGAAAGGAGACTGAAAATATCCAAGGCACTTATTTAATATTACCAATTCACTTCAAGAACTGTAACTGTAAGATAAATGATGAAACAGCTTTTTTGTCCAAATGTCATTACTTTATGCACAAGCCCAAATATAAGAGCAGGCAGATGAGCATTAGACTGCTCGTGCAAGCTCTATGTTTTTTTTTTTCTTTTTCTGAGACAGAATCTCACCTGTCACCCAAGCTAGAATGCAGTGGCGTGGTCTCTGCTCTCTGCAACCTCTGACTCTCGGGTTCACACCATTCTCCTGCCTTAGCTTCCCAAGTAGCTGGGACAACCGGCGCTTGCCACCATGCCTGGCTTTTTTTTTTTTTTTTTTTTCTCTTCTCACCAGACACGATATTTCACCATGTTAGCTAAAATGATCTCAATCTCCTGACCCCTCGTGATTCACCCGCCTCGGCACCCCAAAGTGCTGGGATTACAGGTGTTGCCACCACGCCTGGAAGAGCTCTAATTTTTATCTATGCCTACTACTATATAAAAGGCCAGAATTGTTTTTTTGTTAGATTTGAATGACTGAAAGCGTGTAATAGTGTTTATTATTATTATTATTTTATTTTAAGTATCCTAGAATGCAGAGTCTAATGGGGTATGATGCAGTTTCTGCTGCCCTCCCCTAAACAGAGACACAAAAACAACTGAGATGGTGATTTGAATTCACCAAGTCACAAATATCTCAGAGACACAAAATTCTAAACTGAGCATATGGTTAGAATTTTTTCTGAGATATCAATTGATTTGTATTTTGGTTTTTGCATAAGGCTCTAGAACTTACACTGTTAACATGAATAAACCGCTACCTCTTTAAAGTAAACCTTGAGCAGGATTAGTCAATCATGGAATCATTTAGGTAGAAATATCTAAGTTTTAATGGTCATAAAGTGTGCTTTTTAGATTAACTTAGATTGTATTCTATTTAATGAGCTAAAATTCTGGACACATGATTAAATGCAGAATCTTCCTTCAAAACAAAGGAAAAACACATACATATTCTTAGACGTTTAAAATTATTAATGTCTGGTTTTATGTGCACACAATTTTCTAGGATACTCTATAAGTTCAGATTTCCAGAAGCTCTCTGAAGCCTGTCATTTTGGGTAATTATGCAGGCTCCGTTACATGGGCATGATTGAATAATCTACTGGTCCTTGATGACCACAGTGATTTTTGTGGCAGGATCTATAGACTCTCCCTTTCCCAGCCAAAAACCTCAGTGGACAGCAGCATCTGTGCTGGAATTTCTCTTGGGCCTGCTGGGCTAAATTTGCCACTCATTTTGACAGGTTGCACTCATCTCAAACTATGTGCTCAGATTCTGTTTTTACTATGGGTGAGACAGGCCCAGAACAGAGAGAGAAGCCTGAGTGAGCGACTGTTGAGTCCAGCCACTTCACACAGCTGAGTATGTTGGCTATGATAAGGTGAGAAAGCCCAGGTGATGCCAGCTCCCTCCAAGCCTTGGGCTGAATCAGCATAGTAGAAGTCTTTTTTCCCTCACCACTCAGAAATAGAGTGGCATCCAGAAGCTTAAAAATGCCAGAAACTACAAAGCCCCCAAAATGGCGTCACATCCCTGGCTTTGAAAAGGTTTAAGTCTGGGCTCCTTTAAGGACTGAACCTCTTCTATCCTTTTTTATTTTTTAAATCCCAGTAATCAAAAATGTGACAAGTGAGGGTTTGTGTGTTTCAGACCCGCTTTTGTTACTAATCTTATAGTGTTGCCCTTAAGTGGGTTCTGAGTTCTTCTCCCATGCCTAGGAAGAATAAGGCTTGTGGGCAACTGGAGAATAATTGAGGTAAATAGAAGCTTTATTGAGTGAATGTACAGCTCTCAGGAGACAGAAAGGAGGTAACTCCATTTCACAAACAGGACATACCTGCAACCACGCAACACTCAGTTAAGAGAAGACCTAGAGTGACCAAGTGCAGTTGGCTGACGGGTTGCTACAATGTCTCTGAAGCCGTCGGTGGAGAGGAGATTCAGAGTGGGTAGTTTCTATGTGCAGGAAGGTTGTTGAGATGTGTCCTCAGCTTTAAGTTGAGAGAAGACAAATCTGTCTGCCAACGTGCAATACCAATAAGTGTACAACTCTCAGCAAAGAGAGGCTACACAGGAGGCTGATGCAGGAGAATCACTTGAACATGGGAGGTGGAGGTTGAAGTGAGCTGGGTTCACACCACTGCACTTCAGGCTGGTTACAGGGTGAGATTCCATCTCAAAAGTAATAATAATAATTGTTATAACGAGTTTAGAGGACAACATAAATGTCCTGATGGAGCTAAAAAAACACGGGGCAAGAACTTTGCACAGCATACCCAAGGATCAATAGCTGAACTGATCAAGCAGAAGGAAGAATATCACAGATTGAAGATAAACTTAATGAAATAAAGCACGAAGGCAAGATTAGAGAAAAAAGAATAAAAAGGGAGAAACAAAGCCACCCAGAAATATGGGATTATGTGAGAAGCCAAAATCTGTGATTGATTTGTATACCCAAAAGTAATGAGGACAATTGAACCAACTTGAAAAACAAACTTCAGGATGTTATGTAGGAGAACTTCCCCAACCTACAAAGACAGGCCAACGTAGAAATTCAGGAAATATAGACAACACCACTGAGATACTTCATGAGAAAACAGCCTCCAAGACACACAACAGGCAGATTCTCCAAGGCAGAAAAAAAAGGAAAAAAAAAAAATGTTTAGAGCAGCCAGAGAGAAAGATCAGGTTACCTACAAAGGGAAGCCCATTAGATTAACAGCAGATATTTCTGCAGAAACCCTGCAAGCCACAAGAGAGAGGCGGCAAATATTCACTGATCTTAAAGGAAATAATTTTTGAACCAGAATTTTATATCCATCCAAACTAAGCTTTACGACCAAAGGAGAAATAAAATAATTTTCAGACAAGGAAATGTAGAAACATTTTGTCAACCCCATGAGTGCCTTACAAGAGCTCCTAAAGGAAACACTAAATATGGAAAGGGACATCTGGTAACAGCTACTGCAAAAAATAACAAATATAAAGTCCAACAACACTATGAAGAAACTGCATCAAGAATATGCAAAATAACCAGCCAGCATCACCATGCAAGGATCAAATTGACACATAACAGTATTAACCTTAAATATAAATAAACTAAGTGTGCTTTATTCAGGAGACATATCTGACGTGCAAAGGCACACATAGGCTCAAAATAAAACGATGGAAGAATATTTTTTTCTTTTTTAAATTGTACTTTACATTTTATGGTACATGTGCAAAACATGCAGGTTGGTTACACATGTATACATGTGACCTGTTGGTATGCTGCACCCAGTAACTCGTCATTTACATTAGGTATGTCTGCTAATGCTATCCCTCCCCCCACCCCACAACAGGCCCCAGTATGTGATGTTCCCCTTCCTGTGTCCATGTGTTGTCATTGTTCAATTCCCACCTATGAGTGAGAACATGCAGTGTTTGTTTTTTTGTCCTTGAGATAGTTTGCTGAGAATGATGGTTTACAGCTTCATCCATGTCCCTACAAAGGACATGAACTCACCCCTTTTTATGGCTGCGTAGTATTCCATGGTGTATATGTGCCACATTTTCTTAATCCAGTCTATCGTTGTTGGACGTTTGTGTTGGTTGCAAGTCTTTGCGATTGCAAGTGCTGCCACAATAAACGTGCATGTGCATGTGTCTTTATAGCAGCATGATTTATAATCCTTTGGGTGTATACCCAGTAATGGGATGGCTGGGTCAAATGGTATTTCTAGTTCTAGATCCCTGAGGAATCACCACAGTGACTTCCACAATGGTTGAACTAGTTTACAGTCCCACCAACAGTTTAAAAGTGTGCCTATTTCTCCACATCCTCTCCAGCACCTGTTTTTTCCTGATTTTTTTTAATGATCACCATTCTAGCAGGTGTGAGATGGTATCTCATTGTGGTTCTGATTTGCATTTCTCTGATGGCCAGTGATGATGAGCATTTTTTCATGTGTCTTTTGGCTGCATAAATGTCTTCTTTTGAGAAGTGTCTGTTCATATCCTTCGCCCACATTTTTGATGGGGTTGTTTGTTTTTTTCTTGTAAACTTGTTGGAGTTCTTTGTAGATTCTGGGTATTAGCCCTTTGTCAGATGAGTAGGTTGGAAAAATTTTCTCCCATTCTGCAGGTTGCCTGTTCACTCTGATGGTAGGTTGTTTTGCTGTGTGGAAGCTCTTTAGTTGCTTTTTAGCTCTTGAATTTCAGAGCCTGTCGTTTGTCTGTTCAGAGATTCAACTTCTTCCTGGTTTAGCCTTGGGAGGATATATGTGTCAAGGAATTTATCCATTTCTTCTAGATTTTCTACTTTATTTCTGTAGAGGTGTTTGTCGTATTCTCGGATGGTAGTTTGTGTTTCTGTGGGATCGGTGGTGATATCCCTTTTGTCATTTTTTATTGCTTCTATTTGATTCTTCTCTTTTCTTCTTCATTAGTCTTGCTAGCAGTCTATCAATTTTGTTGGTCTTTTCAAAAAACCAGCTCCTGGATTCCCTGATATTTTGAAGGGGTTTTTGTGTCTCTATTTCCTTCAGTTCTGCTCTGATCTCAGTTATTTCTTGCCTTCTGCTAGCTTTTGAATGTGTTTGGTCTTGCTTCTCTAGTTCTTTTAATTGTCGTGTCAGGGTGTCAATTTTAGATCTTTCCTGCTTTCTCCTGTGGGCATTTAGTGCTATAAATTTCCCTCTACACACTGCTTTGAACGTGTCCCAGAGATTCGGGTATATTGTATCTTTGTGCTCATTGGTTTCAAGGAACATCTTTATTTCTGCCTTCATTTCGTTATGTACCCAGTAGTCATTCAGGAGCAGGTTGTTTGGTTTCCATGTAGTTGAGCGGTTTTGAGTGAGTTTCTTAATCCTGAGTTCTAGTGTGATTGCACTGTGGTCTCAGAGACAGTTTGTTGTAATTTCTGTTCTTTTACATTTGCTGAGGAGTGCTTCACTTCCAACTATGTGGTCAATTTTGGAATAGGTGTGGTGTGATGCTGAAAAGAACGTATATTCTGTTGATTTGGGGTGGAGAGTTCTGTAGATGTCTATTAGGTCTGCTTGGTGCAGAGCTGAGTTCAATTCCTGGATATCCTTGAGAACTTTCTGTCTCGTTGATCTGTCTAATGTTGACAGTGGGGTGTTAAAGTCTCCCATTATTATTGTGTGGGAGTCTAAGTCTCTTTGTAGGTCTCCAAAGACTTGCTTTATGAATCTGCGCGCTCCTGTCTTGAGTACATATATATTTAGGATAGTTAGCTCTTGTTGATTTAATCCCTTTACCATTATGTAATGGCCTTGTCTCTTTTGATCTTTGCTGGTTTAAAGTCTGTTTTATCGGAGACTAGGATTGCAACCCCTGCCTTTTTTTGTCTTCCATTTGCTTGGTAGATCTTCCTCCATCCCTTTATTCTGAGCCTATGTGTGTCTCTGCACGTGAGATGGGTTTCCTGAATAGAGCACACTGATGGGTCTTGATTCTTTATCCAATTTGCCCATCTGTGTCTTTTAATTGGAGCATTTAGCCCATCTGCATTTAAAGTTCATATTGTTATGTGTGAGTTTGATTCTGTCATTTTGATGTCGGCTGGTTATTTTGCTCATTAGTTGATGCAGTTTCTTCCTAGCCTTGATGGTCTTCACAATTTGGCATGTCTTTGCAGGCTAGCTGTTGTTCCTTTCCATGTTTAGCACTTCCTTCAGGAGCTCTTTTAGAGCAGGCCTGGTGATGACAAAATCTCTCAGCATTTGCTTGTCTGTAAAGGATTTTATTTGTCCTTCACGTATGAAGCTTAGTTTGGCTGGATATGAAATTCTGGGTTGAAAATTCTTTTCTTTAAGAATGTTGAATATTGGCCCTCAGTCTCTTGTGGCTTGTAGAGTTTCTCCAAGAGATCCGCTGTTAGTCTGATGGGCTTCCTTTTGTGGGTGACCCAATCTTCTCTCTGGCTACCCTTAACACTTTTTCCTTCATTTCACCTTTGGTGAATCTGACAGTTGATGTGTCTTGGAGTTGCTCTTCTCGAGGTGTGTCTTTGTGGCATTCTCTGTATTTCCTGAATCTGAATGTTGGACTGCCTTGATAGATTTGGGAAGTTCTCCTGGATAATAGTTCCTGTCTCCCCATCACTTTCAGGTACACCAATCAGATGAAGATTTGGTCTTCTCACATAGTCTCATATGTTTTGGAGGCTTTGTTCATTTCTTTTATTATTTTTTTCTCTAAACTTCTCTTCTCGCTTAATTTCA
Organism: Pongo abelii; assembly: GCF_028885655.2. Lineage (NCBI taxonomy): Eukaryota > Metazoa > Chordata > Mammalia > Primates > Hominidae > Pongo > Pongo abelii. Next base: position 55,953,985 of record NC_072009.2, read on the forward strand.
TTCATTTGATCTTCCATCACTGATACCCTTTCTTCCAGTTGATCAAATCAGCTACGGAGGCTTGGGCATTCATCACGTAGTTCTCGTGCCATGGTTTTCAGCTCCACCAGGTCCTTTAAGGACTTCTCTGCATTGGTTATTCTAGTTAGCCATTTATCTATTTTTTTCAAGGTTTTTAACTTCTTTGCCATGGTTTCGAACTTCCTCCTTTAGCTCGGAGTAGTTTGATCATCTGAAGCCTTCTTCTCTCAAGTCGTGAAAGTCATTCTCCATCCAGCTTTGTTCCATTGCAGATGAGGAGCTGCGTTCCTTTGGAGGAGGAGAGGTGCTCTGATTTTTAGAGTTTCAAGTTTTTCTGCTGTTTTTTCCCAATCTTGGTGGTTTTATCTACATTTGGTCTTTGACGACGGTGACGTACAGTTGCGGTTTTGGTGTGGATGTCCTTTCTGTTTGTTAGTTTTCCTTCTAACAGTCAGGATCCTCAGCTGCAGGTCTGTTGGAGTTTGCTGGAGGTCCACTCCAGACTGTTTCCCTGGGTATCAGCAGTGGAGGCTGCAGAACAGCAGATATTGGTGAACAGTAAATGTTGCTGCCTGATCATTCCTCTGAAAGTTTTGACTCAGAGGAGTACCCAGCCATGTGGGGTGTCAGTCTGCACCTACTGGGGTGTGCCTCCCAGTTAGGCTATGTGGGGTTCAGGGACCCACAGTTAGGCTATGCGGGATTCAGGGACCCACTTGAGGAGGCTGTCTGTCCGTTCTCAGATCTCAAGCTGCGTGCTGGGAGAATTATTATTCTCTTCAAAGCTGTCAGACAGGGACATTTAAGTCTGCATTGGTTTCTGCTGCCTTTTGTTTGGCTATGCCCTGCCCCCAGAGGTGGAGTCTACAGAGGCAGGCAGGCCTCCTTGAGCTGCAGTGGACACCACACAGTTCGAGCTTCCCGGCCACTTCGTTTACTTACTCAAGCCTCAGCAATGACGGGCGCCCATCCCTCAGCCCCGCTGTTGCCTTGCAGTTTGATCTCAGACTGCTGTGCTAGCAATGAGTGAGGCTCCATGGGTGTAGACCCTCCAAGCCAGGTGCCTGATATAATCTCCTGGTGTGCCGTTTGCTAAGACCATTGGAAAAGCGCAGTATTAGTGTGGGAGTGACCTGATTTTCCAGGTGCCATCTGTCACCCCTTTCTTTGAATAGGGAAGGGAATTCCCTGACCCCTTGTGCTCCCTGGGTGAGGCAATGCCTCACTATGCTTTGGCTCATGCTCGGTGCACTGCACTCCTTGTCCTGCACCCACTGTCTGACACGCCCCAGTGAGATGAATCCGGTACCTCAGTTGGAAATGCAGAAATCCCCTCTCTTCTCTGTGGCTCACACTGGGAGCTGTAGACTGGAGCTGTTCCTGTTCAGCCATCTTGGCTTCAGCCCCCTTCTCTAACTTTTGACAGAAAAGTGTTTGGAATCAGAGTTTTTATCTAATTTTTCAGATCCTACATTGCCACCTAGTAAGATAGGATTTTTCTCTGTGTAGAGCCTTGTCAGCCCTTTGCCCATAATGTCTACTTTCTAACTTTCTCTTCCTCCCATGTCCCACTAATAATTATAAGACTCTGTGTCCCATCTGTAAGCAGAGAATCTCCACTTTCAACAGTCAACAAGATGCTGCCCTTGAGGAACAAATTCCAACCTCATTGCTGAAGTTTTTATAAAAGAAGGAAAGGAATGGAATCTTTTTTTTTTTTTATCTTTGAGGCAACTGTTCTGCATCCAGCTACATTGATATCTAAATAAGAAGAGAATGTTAAGTTTCAAAGTCAATTTGTCTTATTTATGAGGATGTCAATGTTTTGCTAGGACCAGCGTAAGGGAAGCTAGGAATAATATAAAGACTCAAACTCTATTAAAGACTCTTGCTGCAATCTAACTACTGCATAATCTCTCTTTGGCTTCCCACATACCTGGAAGTTTTTGGGTTGAATGGGCTTAGGAGACAAACAAGGAATTTTATATATCTATCTATCTATATATATATATAATTTTATATATCTATAATGAATTAGGAATTATATGTACACACAAACATATATACATGCATACACATATATGTTTATACATATATGTATGTAAACTATGTACGTGTGTATATATATACACACATTTATAGACAGAGCATGCATATATACATATATATACACACTCATATATATGTGTGCATACATGTGTGTATATATATACACATCTGTTATATATACACAGACATATGTGTGGGTATGTGTATACCTATATACGTACATACACACATACCATCTATATACACATACCAGAGTGTATAGGTATACATCCATGAATCCTGGGTATTACATATGGGCATATTACATATGTGCATATTCCATATATATACACACATACATATGTGTGTGTATGTGCATATGTATATATACATACATACATATGTGTGTGTATGTGCATATGTATATATACACACATATAGATATATATACACACATATACATATGTATGAACACAAGTGTAAAGCTTCAGCAAAATTTTAGTATCTAAAAACAGACCGTTTTGCCAGCAAATTGCTGCAAGATTTGAGAGCTATTAATGCACAGATTAAATCAATGGGTGCATTACAGCAAGGTCCGCCATTCCTGGCAGCCATTCCAAGTGATTGACCTCCCATGGTAGTAGATCTTAAAGATGATTTCCTTACTATACCCTTACATGAGAAGGATAAGCAAACTTTTACCCCAAAGCATGCTCACCGGTCCTACGCTATTGCAGCGTTTTGTAGGACAGTCCTTAAAGAAGCCTCGTAATATATTTCCTACTGCCTACCTCATTCATTATATGGATGAAATCCTTTTGGCTGCTCCAACGGAAGAGTTATTACCCCAATTGTTGAGAGAAGCAAAACAGGGTGAGATCTCAAAATAGTTCAAGAACATGTGGAAACAACCTCCCCATACCAATACTTAGGCACTATTGTTACTGAAACAAATGTTCGCCCTCAGAAAGTAGTCCTCCATACGGACAGATTACAAACCTTCAATGATTTCCAACAACTTTTAGGAGATATAAATCGGCTGTGCCCAATCCTAGGTATTGCTACTCATCAACTCAAACACTCAGACACTCCATGGAAATTCTTCATTAGGGGCAATGGGCTTAGGAGACAAACCAGCTGTTCCAGCAACTTACTAAGGAAACAGAAGCTGAGTTACAGCTTGTGGAGCAGATTCGTCAGCAATCACATGCCTGCCAGCTACAGCCGCAAAAGCTCTTGGTTCCCTTTATTCTTTCTACCCCCCATTCTCCAACAGGACTTTTAGGCCAGATCATAGAAAAATATGTAATTGTAATAGAATGGCTTTTTTTGAAATTCAATCAGAGAGTAAAGTCTCTACAAGTTTATCTTTCTTTAACTACTCAATGTATAACAAGGGGTAGGGATAGATCAAAATCGCTTAAGAGATATGATCCAGACAAAATTACTGTTCTCCTTTTAGAGTCAGTCTAAAAGCATGAGGAGAAATATTGGATTCCCAACAACAGGCTGCAGCATGGTAAATGTTGACTGTTGGCAAATTGCTCTTTCAGATTGTGTAGGAATAATACATACACATTGTCCATCAGACAAAATTTTGCAATCTTAAAAGTTCAACCTTTCATCTTCCCCGTGATTACTCGTCACAAGCTCATTTCAGGCAGCCAGACCTACTTGCTGATGGCTCTTACAAAGGTCGCAAAGCTACTTATGGTGCTAACCATGCTCAAATAATAAAAAACTCCAGAGTTTCAGCTCAACGCTCAGAACTAATGGCGGCAGTTATTCAGGCTTTAGAGCTCACAGCTTCATCTCTTATTAACACTCTCTGTGATTCAGCCTATGTTGTAAATGTAGCCGGTCATATTGGGACTGCCACTATTAAAAGTACCCTAGAACCAGAGCTGTTTAACTTGTTTCTAAGACTTCAACAAGCTGTTTGCTCTTGTGCTGCTTTTTATATTTCTCATATTTGCTCTCCCACACAACTCCTTACACCACTATTTCTAGGTAATGATAGAGCCAATAAATTGATTAGTTCTGCACTTCAACAAGCTCAACCTTCTCATGTATTACTGCATCAAAACTCTGCCTTTACTCGTATGTTTCATTTGCCTAACAGCCAGGCTGCAGCCTATGCAAGCCTGTCCTCCTTGTCAGCATGTCACTGGAGTCACACCCATAGAAGGCTGTAACCCATGAGACTTAGCTTCAAATGAAATCTGACAGATGGATCTTACTCACAAAGCTGCCGTTGGCAAGTTCTCCTTTGTTTGTGTGACTACAGACACTTATTCTCATACGCGGCATGCTACATGCAAACCAGGTGAGACAGCTGGTTATGTATAATGACATTGTCTGTCATCATTTGCTCATATGGGGGGTCTGTAAACAATTAAAAACTGACAATGGACACGCTTATGTTAGTCACGCTTTTTAAATTTTTTACAGATATGGTCAATCACTCATAAAACAGGAATTCCTTACAACCCCCAAGGACAAGGAATTATAGAGCGGGCAAATCCAACATTACAAGGTGTGCTGAAAAAGACAGAAAGGGGAAACAAGAGACCAGTTACCCCCTCAAACAAAATACATTTACTTTTACTTTAATTTTTTTTTTACTTATTTACTTTAAATTTTTTGACTCCTGGCACAGATAGTAAGACTACGGCAGAACGACACTGGTAAATGTTATAGGGAAAAAGGAAAGTATACCCAAAAATATTATGAAAATCCCCCTAAGGACGATGGAAAGGCTCAGTAGATTTACTGAGGTAAGGACGAGGGCATGCTTGTGTTTTTACAGGAGGTGGATAATCTATGTGGGTGCCCTCAATGTGTTTGTGACCATGTAAAGGGAGACTGGAGAGAGCCATGGATCCCAACTATGGATCCGACTCTTTCATTACAAGCCATGAGTCAGTTGAAATTGCTGGAGCACCACGGTCAGGCAAACACCCCTGACCTCACGTTTATGGCCACGCTACCTGTAACATCCTTTGCAGTAGGTTTTCCTTGTGCAGAGACAAACACATATTGGACATATATTCCCAATCCCCCAGTATTATCAACTGTAATTTGGAGTGACATTCCCCCTGACATCTGTCATGATCAGGAAGCACGGGCACCAGGACCCCTAACACCCCCTGACAAAGAGTAATTAGACTCTCAGAACAATGATTATCAATTATGCGGCTCCATTGGAGGGACTTCCTTTATGCGTCACCCAGGGTACATCACTCAACTGCAGTGGCCTTGCAAATTAATCCCAAGTATGGCTGAGTTACCATGGAAAAAAAGATGAACCTATTAGGCCTTAGCTCTGTTAACATCACTGGTGTAGCTACTAATCACTCCCAGCCCCATCCCCCAAATTGTATTAATTATTCAGAATGGGCTCCCTTTGATAATTCTTACCCCCCTCTTTGAACCCAGTGTCTTGGCCCCCAACTAGACAAAAGTACATGCTAATGGGAGACATTATTTTCTGGGTCCCTGTGGACATTTAGATGGGAGAGGTGAGAATCCGACCTCATGGAATAAACTTCGCTGACACTGGTCAGCATCTCTTCACTATATTGCGCTGGGATTCAATCCCAATCTGCGGCAAGGTTCACTTGGCATGAAACAGGCTTTAGCCCACCTTTGCCTCAATGGCATTACCAAGGAAAGAGAGGTCCAATTCAGGAGTCGATAGGGAAGGCAGCACTCTGCTATATGAATGGCAGCATTTGTGTCAGAACACTGTCTAATTACAGTAATTGTGCTGAACAGAGTTTTAATCTTAGCCTTGTAGAAAACATTACCACTCAATTACAATTTGTGTTTTTAAACTTATGTTTTTCGAACAGGAAAAAGGACCAACTCCAGGTAAACGATGCCCAATTGACTTGTGATTCCTGACAACTGTTTTATTCCCTTAATCATAGCACAGTACAAACATGCAGCATAACCACCCTAGTAATTCTAGGTCACAATCCTGGATTATGGATTCCTGTAAATCTCTCTGAGCCTTGGGTGGCCACCTCTGATTTCCATTTTGTAAAGTTTTTTTCTTACTCAGCTTATTCCCTGTGCTTGCAGAGCTTTAGGTAAGTTAATCACTTCTGTTGTGGTGTCCTTAGTAGCAATGTGCAGCTCCATTCAAACAGCTCAATGTGTAGAAAATTGGATGTGTACAGCCGACCATGCATGGATGCTTAAAAATAAACCTAACACTGAGATACACACAGAAGTAGCAATGTTGAAGACTACAGTTCTGTGGCTAGGAAACCAAGAACAAACTTGTAGTTGCGGCAGCAATTGCATTGTCATTTTAAGCATACTCATATTTGTGTAATCAATTTGGAAGAAAACCAAAGGGAATATCCATGGAAACTTGATTTACAAAGCAAAATTCTTAATTTGAATAAGCATACTCAAGTATTTCAGCCATCTCTGAGAACTTGGGCAGAACTTCTGCAAGACTTAGAGAGCCTTAACCTTTGGCCCTCCTCCAAACATCACCTCAATGTCTTTTTTGTGATTATCAGAGTAATGTTATTATGTCTCTGTTTTATGTTCATTGTCTGTAAAACCAGCTGGACCACCAAAAAGCAGTTGAGAGCTGCACAGCCTGCAATTATCTTTACTCAATGAATGCAAAAACAAAAAGAAGAAGACGTTGGAGGCCAAACGAATGAGGGTTGTGACCAACTCAGTAGTGACTGGAGGGTCTATGAACAGAGATGGAACTGTTCTCATGAAAGCAGCATGTTGGCAACCTGACACACCACGTCTGGTGCCAGAAGGAATGCCGAAGGCAGTCATACCTCAAGCACAGTATTTCTTGTGGTAATATATAGGAACATCTAAAGCCTGTAGTATAAAGAAAGCAGTTATGTGAGGCTGTGATAAATCAAGAAGCTGACCAACAATTACGTTTCCTCCCTGTTGATTCTGCCTAATAAATATCAAGGCCTGTAGAAGCTCAGGGCCTTTGCTGACTAGAAGAAATGAGCCCCCTGTCCCCTGTTTTAAAACAGGTCTTTTTTGTCTTTGTCTCCATTTCTACATTCAAACCCCTTCGTTTCATCCCATAGTAACTGACTGCCCCACTGTCTCTGTTAAAAATTAAAAAAAAAAAAAAAAAAAAGAAAAGAAAAGAAAAAGGTGCGCTTTTTTGGCAGGCACATGTAATCCAAGCTACTCAGGAAACTGAGGCAGAAGAATCCCTTCAACATAATAGACAAAAGTTGCAGTGGGCTGAAATCACGCCTTTGCACACCAGACTGGGTGACAAGGTGTGACTCCATCTCAAAAAAAGCAAAAGAACAAAACAAAACTATGTTCTGGTTAAGAGAACCAAAAAAAAAAAAAAAAAAAAAGAAAAAGAAAAAAACAAGCTGCACGCTGAGAAAAATTTAGGAAACCCATCTGAAAAGTGACTTTTATGCACAACATACAAAGAAATAAGATGACCCAATTAATAAGTAGAGGCCTGAATAGATACATCACCAAAAAAGACATGGAGATGGAAAACCTGGCACACAAAATACTCCTTGCTGAGCCTCTGTTACTTCTTCTGAAGGCTGAGGCTCCAAGCCATTTCCTGAGGAGCAGCAGTGGCTGCCAGAGTGGCAGTGGCTCCAAAGATCATCCCCACCTACGCAAGCTCTACCCTTCCTCCAGGTTCCAAGGATTCCCCAGCCATTGAACATGCTCACCAGGAAAGAGCCAGAAGCTGGATATTTTATTTCACAACTTTTCTTAAAATTCTGGATGCCAACAGGTATCCTTTGGTTGGAAGTTTTATATTTATCCTAACAATCTTGAGGCACTGACAAGTATAAGGAAAGATGACTTTCAACCTACATTTGATTCCATAAAGAACTAAAAGAACTGGTGTGGCCAGGCATGGTGGCTCACACCGGTAATCCCAGCATTTTAGGGGGCTGAGCCAGGTGGATATCCTTAGGTCAGGTGTTTGAGATCATCCTGGTCAACAGGGTGAAACAAGCTCTCTGCTAAAAATGTAAAAAATTAGCCGGTAGTGGTGGCTGGGTCCATAAACTCTGATCCTCAGGAAACTAAGACAGGAGAATTGCATGAACCCGGGAAGCTGAGGTTACCAAAGGCGAGATCATGTCATTGCACCCCAGCCATTTGAACAGACCAAGACTCCATCTCTAAACAAACAAACTGACAATAAAGCAAAACAGAACAAAACAAAACAAACAAAAAAAGGATTCAATTACATTTTTAGGCAGTTATTTTAGAATGCTTGGTACAATGCATTACTATTTTGGTATTCCCAAGACAGAAAACACAGTAACAGTAGTAAGTAAAAGCCAAATAGCCAGTCATTACAAATGCATGGGATTAATTTCATCTGTCATTCTTTGTGGCTTTTATTTAAAACGTGTAATGCTGAAACAATTACTTGTGATATCTAAATGCAAAAAGAAACAACAGTTAGTGAACCATTACTAAATGAATCTCAGTCTTCAAATTTGATTCTGATGCAGTGGAATGTTTTGTGAAAGATGAAAAACTAACAGACCAAACACATGTGATTTCAAATTTTGGCCTACTTTTGTAGAAGCAGATTTAAGAGCCAAAACCTTCATAGTTCTAATTTTTATCAGTGATTCAGCATTGCAAGATATGTAGTGAAGCTGAAATCAGAGCTTTTTTTCAATTACAACAGAAACTAGTTTGTACTCTGGACATTCGTGTTGCTCCCTTGAAATCCGTAAAGAAATTACTTGATTGAAAGGGACTTTTACACAGGGAAAAATCACGCTAATACACCACATTGTCTTATTAGCTACAGTTCACTATTTTATTGTAGTCACCATGAGATTAGAAAAAATAGCAGATAAATGACTATGTGCACTAGAATAATTTTATTATTTTTTACTAAGTAGAGCTGGGAGTACGTTTTTTAAAATTGGTTTTCTGTGGCACAACACATGTATGCTTTTTGGCGGCAACCATAGATTAATGAACAAACAATGACAACAAAATCATGCTCAACAATACCTGCCATTCGGGGAAGGCAAATTAAAATAAAAGTGAGAGCGCTAAACAGCTATACTATGTCTAAATTTATTTTTAAATATAATCAAAACTGCAACAGAAAATCTCATCCATTGTTGAGCTGAAGGAATGCATAATTGTACAGCAACTTTAAAATATGGTTGTTTTCTTCTGCCACAGTTTGACAGTTTTTTCCAAAGGTAAACATGGTCTCATCATATAGGCTAACAATTGCACACTTAGGTGTCTAGACAACTGATTTGGAAACTCACATCTAACCAACAACCTCATGCATTTATGTATAACTGCTCTCTTGACAGTGGCCAAATATTTTAAGGAATCAGGATGCCCTTCAATATTAACCAAGACAGGTAAATTCATAAAATGAAATACTATTCATCAAAAGAAAAGGAGTGATTTATGAAGTCATGCAAAGCCATGGATGAATCGGGCATAAATAAAGCTAAGTGATAAGAGCCACTCTGAAGAGATGACATATTGTATGATTTCATTTCTATTACGTTACAGAGAAGAAATGTTTCTAGAGACAGTAAGCAGACTTGTAATTTACAGTTGTTTTTAGTGGGCAGGTAGTGAGCTGAAAAGGAGAATGCAATGATGGAAAGAAGCACAAATGGGCCAGCTGAGAAGGGACTCATTCTGCTTGATGAGATCATGCTGAGTGTGTGGAAGAGCCAGGAGTGTGTATACTGGCATGAATAAATAAATAGGCTTCTACTCATGATAGGAGAGGAGCGTCTTCTTTCATCACACGTGCAACTAATTTAGGACAATTTCTGAGGAAGCTTTTGTTGTAAGTGGAAAAACATACATAAACAAATGTACCACTTCAAACATTTTTGAGTGTATAATTTGGAAGCATTAACTGTGCTCAAATTATGCAACCATCACCACCATTTCACAATGTACAAGGGTTCCAATTTATCCACATACTCTCAAACTTTTCTTCAAAAAAAAAAGAAAAATTCCAATGGCGATAAAGCAGTAATCTCATTGTGGTTTAGATATTCATGTATTAAGTGGTTAGTGATTTTGAACATCTTTTCATGTGCTTATTGGCTATGGATTTGTAAATGATTTCTTGGCTATATCACTGAATGAACACAAAACTTAAGAAAAAATAGATCAGTTGAGCTTCGTCAAAACTAAACACTTTTGTGCATTAAAGGACACTGTCAGTATAGTGGAAAGAAAACCAACAGCATGGGAGAAAATATTTGCAAGTCATATATATGGCATATATTCAAATCAACCACTTGGATCTCTTCCAAATGCACTCTTCATTTTTTCTTACTCTAAAACATTTTAAATAAACATCCACTTTTTCTGTAAAACCTTTCTCAGTCTCCTTTGCTACTTTATTCCCCTCAGTCAAATTCTTTCTTCTGAGGAGGCAAGAGTTGACGTTACTGCAGACCGTGATAGATTTGATGCCAGTAACTCAGATAAGTTCCACTGGTAACAGGTCGAGGAGCTGCTGGCCAGGGTGGCATGAGTTCATGTCTAATGTGTGGCTGCCCTGGCCGCAGGCAGTTCTGGACTGTGGAGGGACCAGAACCCCATGCTACAAGCACTCTGTGGAAAGAGAGCTCACCTTGCTGAGGGAATGCTGAGGGAGAAATTTTGTCTTTTTAGTGAGGTCAAATTCTTTCACATAATATACAATTAACTGTTTCTTAATGAATTCCTTAGTGATCCTTAGTATGTGCATGTGTGTGTGCGACTACCGCATCTTAGTTCCAAATTACTTTCATTATTCCAAAAGGAAATACCCTACTTATTAAGAAGCTCCTACCCAATCTGTCCTCTTTCTGACACCAGCAACCAATAATCTGCATTTTATCTCTGTGGATTTACCTATTCTAAATATTTATATAAATAAAATCAGACATTATGTGACTTTTGCGTTCAGATTCTTGAGCCAAAATTTAAGTTTCTTCACATTGTAGCGTTAGAGTTGTAATCCTTTTCACAGCTGAATAGTATGCCGTTGTATGGACATGCTACATTTTGTTTCTTATTTTCTGTTGGTGGACATTTATTTGGTGTGTTTGCAGATTTTAGTTATTGTGAATGCTGCTATGAACATATGTATACATGTTTTTGTTTGAATGCCTCTTTTACACTTTTTGTGTATATAGCTTGGAGTTGATTTCGGGAGGTCTATGGTAGTTTTATATTTAGCTTTTGCAGAACCACCAAACTATTTTCCACAGCAGCTGCAGCATTTTTCTTTCACATATTCCCACTTCCATTTCAACAACTGTTAGCTTTTTTTTTTTTTTTTTGGCAATTATAACGGGTGTGAAGAGGTATCTTACTGTAGTTTTGACTTGCATTTCCCCTAGGTTAAAATGTGCAGGAGGCATAAGAGTTGGAGGAGAAAGAGGAAGGCTGAGGACAGCCATGTGGAGAAGACAGGCAAGCTCCAGGGGAGACAGTGGCTGTGGCAAACTCTGCCCGGTCTCAGCTCCAGCAGTGAATGGAAAGCGAGCCCATGATTGTAGTGTGGATTTTCTCACAATCTAGCTGTTTCGGCAAGGAGAGTGTGTGATTTGGGATACTGCGCCCCCTCTTCTCCTAGGTCCCCTATAATTCAGTCCTCACTAGGCACCTGCCTGGAGCCAACCTGGTCTCTGCTCCCAGACAAAGGAGACCCTCATGCCCTGGGAACCTGATTCTGGTGGTCACTAATGGACACAGGCCTGGAGGGAGGAGCACAGCCCATATGTGCTACAACAAAGACTGTAAAGTACAGAAGTGGACACTACATTTAACCCAGTCACCCCAGGCCACATGAACCAGGCTCACCACTCACGGGCCTCAGCCTCCCTCTTTGAGAAAGGAACTGCCACAACCATCAATCTCAACAGCCTTTCCAGGATTCAATAGGACAAGCAACTTGGAATTCTGCTGATTTTAAATGCTGCTGTCATTCCAGATCTCACACAACCCTAGCACCAGAGACTGAAGTCAGAGTCTGCAGGTTGCTTTCTCCTGCTGGTGTGGGAGAGTGTGCCAACTCTGTCTCCACTTGTGGCTGGTACACAGAGTGCTTGACCACCAACATTTAATTATTTCCACTTTTACCTCTAAGTTTTAACAAAGTGTGTCTGTGGTGTAAGCCGTCACTAACTTCCCTTCCTTTGGACCTTCCAGAGACTACCTCAAAACACCTCCCACTCTCAAACACAAGCTACTGTGGATTTGGTTAGCTCTGGGTTGACGTTTAGAAAAGCTGTGGCCTCAGAAGGCAACTTCCTCTGGCTCCAAATCTACGAGGCTGCACAATGAGCATTAAGATGGTCCTGAGCTTAGACCCAGAAAAGTTCTGGGTGCAAGGCTCGGTCCTCCCTTCTGCAAAAAAGAGTGATGACCTAATACACTAGCCAGATGCCCCGTGCCTTCTGTAACCCTAAACTTCAATGTAACATTAACCATAACCCAACCAGGGGTAGAACCAAGATGGCCGAATAGGAATTGCTGTAGTCTACAGCTCACAGTGTGAGCGACGCAGAAGATGAGTGACTTTTGCATTTCCATTTGAGGTGCGAGGTTCATCTCACTAGGGATTGCCAGACAGTGGGTGCAGGGCAGTGGTTGCAGTGCACTGTGCACCAGCAGAAGCAGGGCGAGGCATTTCCTCACTCAGGAAGTGGAAGGGGTAAGGGAGTTCCCTTTCTTAGTCAAATAAAGGGGTGACAGATGGCATCCGGAAAATTGGGTCACTCCTACCCTACTACTGTGCTTTTCAAATAGGCTTAAATAGTGGCACACCACGAGATTATATCCCGCACATGGCTTGGAGGGTCCTATGCCCACAGAGTCCCACTGATGGCTAGCACAGCAATCGGAACTCAAACATTAAGGCGGCAGCAAGCCTGGGGGAGTGGGTGCACTATTGACCAGGCTTGATTAGATAAATATAGCAGCTGGGAAGCTCGAAATTGTTGGAGGCCACCACAGCGCATGAAGTCCTGCCTGCCTCTGTAGGCTCCACCTCTGGGGGCAGGGCAGAGACAAACAAAAAGACAGCAGTAACCTCTGCAGACTTCATTGTCCCTGTCTGACAGCTTTGAAGAGAGTAATGTTTCTCCCTGCATGCAGCTGGAGATCTGAGAATGTGCAGACTGCCTCCTCAAGTGGGTCCCTGAACTCCGAGCAGCCTAACTGGCAGGCACCCGCCAGTAGGCACAGACTGACGTCTCACATAGCCAGGTACTCCTCTGAGACAATCCTTCCAGAAGAATGTATAGGCAGCAGCATTTGAGGTTCACCAAGGTCCGCTGTTCTACAGCCACCGCTGTTCTGCAGCCACCGTGGCGGATACCCAGCCAAACACGGTCTGATGTGGACCTCTAGGAAACTCCAATGGGCCTGCAGCTGAGTGTCCTGTCTGTTAGAAGGAAAACTATCTAACAGAAAGGACATCCACACCAAAAACCCTTCTGTACGTCACAATTATCAAAGACCAAAAGCAGATAAAACCACAAAGATGGCAAAAAAAACAGAGCAGAAAACTGGAAACTCTAAAAAGCAGGGCACCACTCCTCCTCCAAAGGAACGCAGCTCCTCACCAGCAATGGAACAAAGCTTGATGGAAGAGAGTCACCTTGATGAGTTGACAGAAAAAGACCTCAGACCACCAAACTGCTCCGAGCTACAGGAGGACATTTAAACCAATGGTAAAGAAGATAAAAACTGTGAAAAACAAACAAAAAAAAAAGATGAATTGATAACTAGAATAACCAATGCACAAAAGTCCTTAAAGGAGCTGATGGAGCTGAAAGCCAAGGCTTGAGCACTTCCTGAATAATGCAAAAGTCTAAGGAGCTGATGCAATCAACTGGAAGAAAGGGTATCAGTGATAGAAGAAGAAATGAATGAAATACGGTGAGAAGGGAAGTTTAGAGAAAAAAGAATAACAAGAAATGAACAAAGGCTCCAAGAAATATGGGACTATGTGAAAAGACCAAATCTACGTCTAATTGTTGTACCTGAAAGTGATGGGGAGAAAGGAAACAAGATGGAAAACACTCTGCAGGATATTATCCTGGAGAACTTCCCCAATCTAGCTAGGCAGGCCAACATTGAGATTCAGGAAATACAGAGAACACTACAAAGATAATCCTGAAGAGGAGTAACTCCAAGACACATAATTGTCAGATTCACCAAAGTTGAAATGAAGGAAAAAATGCTAAGGGCATCCAGAGAGAAAGGTCGGGTTACCAACAAAGTGAAGCCCATCAGACTAATAGCGGATCTCTCCACAAAAACTCTACAAGCCAGAACAGAGGGGGGCCAATATTCAACATTCTTAAAGACAAGAATTTTCAACCCAGAATTTCATATCCAGCCAAACTAAGCTTCATAAGTGAAGGACAAATAAAAGACTTTGGTTACAAGCAAATGCTGAAATTTTGTCATCGTCAGGCCTGTCCTAAAAGAGCTCCTGAAGGAAGCACTAAACATGGAAAGGAAAAACTGGTAACAGACAATGCAAAAATATGCCAAAATGTAAAGACCGTCAAGGCTACGAAGAAACTGCATCAACTAACGAGCAAAATAATCAGCTAAAATCATAGTTACAGGACCAAATTCACACAAAGCAATATTAACTTTAAATGTAAATTGGCTAAATGCTCCAATTAAAAGACACAGACTTGCAAATTTGATAAAGAGTCAAGACCCATCAGTGTGTTGTATGCATGCAGGAAAGCCATCTCACGTGCAGAGACACACATAGGCTCAAAATAAAGGGATGGAGGAAGATCTACCAAGCAAATGGAAAACGAAGAAAGGCAGGAGTTGCAATCCTAGCCTCGAATAAAACAGACTTTAAACCAACAAAGATGAAAAGGGACTAAGAAGGCCATTACATAGTGGTTAAGGGTTCAATTCAGCAAGAAGAGCTAACTATCCTAAATATGTATACACCCAATACAGGAGCACCCAGATTCATAAAGTAAGTACTTAGTAACCTAGAAAGAGTCTTAGACTCCCACACAGTAATAATGGGAGACTTTAACACCCCACTGTGAACATTAGACAGATCAATGAGACAGAAAGTTAAAAAGGATACCCAGGAATTGAACTCAGCTCTGCACCAAGCAGACCTAATAGACATCTACAGAACTCTCCACCCCAAATCAACAGAATATACATATTTTTCTGCACCACACCACACCTATTCCAAAATTGACCACATAGTTGGAAGTAAAGCACTCCTCAGCTAATGTAAAAGAACAGAAATTATAACAAAATGTTTCTCAGACCACAGTGCAATCAAACTAGAACTCAGGATTAAGAAATTAACTGAAAACGTTCAACTACATGGAAACTGAACAACATGCTCCTGAATTACTACTGGGTACATAACGAAATGAAGGCAGAAATAAAGATGTTCTTTGAAACCAACGAGAACCAAGACACAACATACCAGAATCTCTGGGATGCATTCAAAGCAGTGTGTAGAGGCAAATTTATAGCACTAAATGCCCCCAAAAGAAAGCAGGAAAGATCCAAAATTGACACCCTAACATCACTATTAAAAGAACTAGAAAAGCAAGAGCAAACACATTCAAAAGCTAGAAGAAGGCAAGAAATAACTAAAATCACAGCAGAACTGAAGGAAATAGAGACACAAAAAACCCTTCAAAAAATTAATGAATGCTGGAGCTGATTTTTGGAAAGATCAACAAAATCCATAGACTGCTAGTGAGATTAATAAAGAAGAAAAGGGAGAAGAATCAATAAATGCAATAAAATATAATAAAGGTAATATCACCACCCATCCCACAGAAATGAAAACTACCATCAGAGAATACTGCAAACACCTCTATGCAAATAAACTTGAAAATCTAGAAGAAATGGTTAAATTCTCAACACATAAAACACCCAAGACTAAACCAGGAAGAAGTTGAACCTCTGAATGGACCAATAACAGGATCTGAGATTGTGGCAATAATCAATAGCTTACCAAGCAAAAAAGTCCAGGACAAGATGCATTCACAGCCCAATTCTACCAAAGGTACAAGAAGGAGCTGGTACCATTCCTTCTGAAACTATTCCAATCAATAGAAAGAGATGGAATCCTCCTTCACTCATTTTATGAGGCCAGCATCATCCTCATACCAAAACCTGACAGAGACACAAGCAAAAAAGAGAATTTTAGACCAACATCCTTGATGAACATTGATGCAAAAATCCTCAATAAAAAGAGGCAAACCGAATTCAGCAGCACATCAAAAAGCTTATCCACCATGATCAAGTGGCCTCATCCATGGGATGCAAGGCTGGTTCAACATATGCAAATCAATAAACGTAATCCAGCATATAAACAGAACCAAAGACAAAAACCACATGATTATTCTTGTAGTTGTAGAAAAGGCCTCTGACAAACTACAACAACGTTTCAAGCTAAAAACTCTCAATAAGTTAGGGATTGATGGGACATATCTCAAAATAATAAGAGCTATCTATGACAAACCCACAGCCAATATCATACTGAAAGGGCAAAAACTGGAAGCATTCCCTTTGAAAACATGTAGAAGGCAGGGATACTCTCTCTCACCACTCCTATTTAACATAGTGTTGGAAGTTCTGGCCAGAGCAGTTAGGCTGAAGAAGGAAATAAAAGGAATTCAATGAGGAAAAGGGGACGTCAAATTGTCCCTGTTTGCAGATGATATGATTGTATATCTAGAAAACCCCATTGTCTCAGCCCAAAATCTCCTTAAGCTGATAAGCAACTTCAGCAAAGTCTCAGGATACAAAATCAATGTACAAAATCACAAGCATTTCTTATACACCAATAACAGAGAAACAGAGAGCCAAATGATGAGTGAACTCCCATTCACAATTTCTTCAAAAAGAATAAAATACCTAGGAATACAACTTACAAGGGATGTGAAGGACATCTTCAAGGATAAATACAATCCACTGCTCAATGAAATAAAAGAGGATACAAACAAATGGAAGAACATTCCATGCTCATCAGTAGGAAGAACCAATATCATGAAAATGGCAATACTGCCCAAGGTAATTTATAGATTCAATGCCATCTCCATCAAGCTACCAATGAGTTTCTTCGCACAATTGGAAAAAACTACTTTAAAATTCATATGGAACCAAAAAAGAGCCCACATCGCCAAGTCAAACCTAAGCCAAAAGAACAAAGCCGGAGGCATCATGCTACCTGACCTCAAACTATAATACAAGCCTGCAGTAACCAAAACAGCATGGTACTTCTACCAAAACAGAGATATTGATCAATGGAACAGAACAGAGCCATCAGAAATAATGCCACACTTTTAAACATCTGACCTTTGACAAACCTGACAAAAACAAGAACTGGGGAAACAATTCCCTATATAATAAATGGTGTTGGAAAAACTGGCTAGCCATATGTAGAAAACTGAAACTGGAACCCTTCCTTTCACCTGATACAAAAATTACTTCAAGATGGATAAAACACTTACATTTTAGACCTAAAACCATAAAAACACTAGAAGTAAACCTAGGAAATACCATTCAGGACTTCATGTCTGAAACACCAAAAACAATGGCAACAAAAGCAAAAATTGACAAACTGGATTTCATTAAACTAAAGAGCTTCTGCACAGCAAAAGAAACTACCAGCAGAGTGAACAGTCAAGCTAAAAAATGGGAGAAAATTTTCTCCACCTTCTCATCTGACAAAGGGCTAATATCCATAATCTACAATGAACACAAACAAATTTACAAGAAATAAACAAACAACCTCATCAAAAAGTGGGCAAAGGATATGAACAGACACTTCTCAAAAGAAGACATTTATGCAGCAAAAAAACACACATGAAAAAATGCTCATCATCACTGGCCATGAGAGAAATGCAAATCAAAACCACAATGAGTTACCATCCCACACCAGTTAGATTGGCAATCATTTAAAAGTCAGGAAACAACAGGTGCTGGAGAGGATGTGGATAAATAGGAACAATTTTACACTGTTGATGGGACTGTAAACTAGTCCAGCCATTGTGGAAGTCAGTGTGGTGATTCATTATGAATCTAGAATGAGAAATACCATTTGACCCAGCCATCTCATTACTGGATATACATCCAAAGGATTGTAAATCATGCTGCTATAAGGACACATGAACTAGTATGTTTATTGCAGCACTATTCACAATAGCAAAGACTTGGAACCAACCCAAATGTCCATCAACCATAGACTGGATTAAGAAAATGTGGCACATACACACCACAGAATACTATGCAGCCATAAAAAATGATGAGATTATGTCCTTTATAGGGACACAGATGAAACTGGAAACCATCATTTTCAGCAAACTACTGCAAGAACAAAGAAAACAAACACTGCATGTTCTCACTCATAGGTGGGAATTGAACAATGAGAACAGATGGACACAGGAAGGGTAATATCACACTCTGGAACTGTTGTGGGGTGGGTGGAGGTCAAAGGGATAGCATTAGGAGATATACCTAATGCTAAATGAAGAGTTAATGGGTGCAGCACACCAACATGACACTTGTATACATATGTAACAAACTTGCACATTGTGTGCATGCATCCTAAAACTTAAAGTATAATAGTAATTAAGTTAAAAAAAAAACCTTAACTCAGACCCTACCCCTAATCATAATCAAGAATCTCTAACATTGAGAGCAACTCTAGCAACAAATATGACCCAATTGTCAACCCTACGCCTAGCCACTCACCAAAACCTAAACCCAAAAACAAATCCCAACGATAAATACTAAATCTAACAGCTAAACCTGAATTTAACCCTGACCCTGAAAATAACCATAATCCAAAGGTAATGCAAGCATTACAGAAAAATGAACTTCATATCTAAGCCTAAAACTTTTGCCCTAAAACCCTAAGACAAAAAAAAAAACCCTAAACAAAAAATGCTATCTCCAACCCTAAAAAGCTAATGTTAACCCTAACACTAACAACAACCCCTAAATCTAACCCTAAATTCTACCTCCTAAACTTGCTTTCTGAACATGAACATAACATTCACATGAAGTCAAACAGTAACTCCTAACACAAACACTAAAACTCTTTTTACGAGCCTAACCCTACACCAAAACCACACCTAAACATAGCTGTTACATATTATTCATAGGGTTAAGGATGGGGCAAAGTTGATGGCTTCTAGTGGCTGTTCATGTTAGAGAACCTTGGTTAGGATTAGGGGTAGGAGCTGGGTTACCGTTAATGTTACGTTGAAGTTTAGGGTTACAGAAGGCACGGGGCATCTGGCTAGTGTATTAGGTCATCACTCTTTTTTGCAGAAGGGAGGACCGAGCCTTGCACCCAGAACTTTTCTGGGTCTAAGCTCAGGACCATCTTAATGCTCATTGTGCAGCCTCGTAGATTTGGAGCCAGAGGAAGTTGCCTTCTGAGGCCACAGCTTTTCTAAACGTCAACCCAGAGCTAACCAAATCCACAGTAGCTTGTGTTTGAGAGTGGGAGGTGTTTTGAGGTAGTCTCTGGAAGGTCCAAAGGAAGGGAAGTTAGTGACGGCTTACACCACAGACACACTTTGTTAAAACTTAGAGGTAAAAGTGGAAATAATTAAATGTTGGTGGTCAAGCACTCTGTGTACCAGCCACAAGTGGAGACAGAGTTGGCACACTCTCCCACACCAGCAGGAGAAAGCAACCTGCAGACTCTGACTTCAGTCTCTGGTGCTAGGGTTGTGTGAGATCTGGAATGACAGCAGCATTTAAAATCAGCAGAATTCCAAGTTGCTTGTCCTATTGAATCCTGGAAAGGCTGTTGAGATTGATGGTTGTGGCAGTTCCTTTCTCAAAGAGGGAGGCTGAGGCCCGTGAGTGGTGAGCCTGGTTCATGTGGCCTGGGGTGACTGGGTTAAATGTAGTGTCCACTTCTGTACTTTACAGTCTTTGTTGTAGCACATATGGGCTGTGCTCCTCCCTCCAGGCCTGTGTCCATTAGTGACCACCAGAATCAGGTTCCCAGGGCATGAGGGTCTCCTTTGTCTGGGAGCAGAGACCAGGTTGGCTCCAGGCAGGTGCCTAGTGAGGACTGAATTATAGGGGACCTAGGAGAAGAGGGGGCGCAGTATCCCAAATCACACACTCTCCTTGCCGAAACAGCTAGATTGTGAGAAAATCCACACTACAATCATGGGCTCGCTTTCCATTCACTGCTGGAGCTGAGACCGGGCAGAGTTTGCCACAGCCACTGTCTCCCCTGGAGCTTGCCTGTCTTCTCCACATGGCTGTCCTCAGCCTTCCTCTTTCTCCTCCAACTCTTATGCCTCCTGCACATTTTAACCTAGGGGAAATGCAAGTCAAAACTACAGTAAGATACCTCTTCACACCCGTTATAATTGCCAAAAAAAAAAAAAAAAAGCTAACAGTTGTTGAAATGGAAGTGGGAATATGTGAAAGAAAAATGCTGCAGCTGCTGTGGAAAATAGTTTGGTGGTTCTGCAAAAGCTAAATATAAAACTACCATAGACCTCCCGAAATCAACTCCAAGCTATATACACAAAAAGTGTAAAAGAGGCATTCAAACAAAAACATGTATACATATGTTCATAGCAGCATTCACAATAACTAAAATCTGCAAACACACCAAATAAATGTCCACCAACAGAAAATAAGAAACAAAATGTAGCATGTCCATACAACGGCATACTATTCAGCTGTGAAAAGGATTACAACTCTAACGCTACAATGTGAAGAAACTTAAATTTTGGCTCAAGAATCTGAACGCAAAAGTCACATAATGTCTGATTTTATTTATATAAATATTTAGAATAGGTAAATCCACAGAGATAAAATGCAGATTATTGGTTGCTGGTGTCAGAAAGAGGACAGATTGGGTAGGAGCTTCTTAATAAGTAGGGTATTTCCTTTTGGAATAATGAAAGTAATTTGGAACTAAGATGCGGTAGTCGCACACACACATGCACATACTAAGGATCACTAAGGAATTCATTAAGAAACAGTTAATTGTATATTATGTGAAAGAATTTGACCTCACTAAAAAGACAAAATTTCTCCCTCAGCATTCCCTCAGCAAGGTGAGCTCTCTTTCCACAGAGTGCTTGTAGCATGGGGTTCTGGTCCCTCCACAGTCCAGAACTGCCTGCGGCCAGGGCAGCCACACATTAGACATGAACTCATGCCACCCTGGCCAGCAGCTCCTCGACCTGTTACCAGTGGAACTTATCTGAGTTACTGGCATCAAATCTATCACGGTCTGCAGTAACGTCAACTCTTGCCTCCTCAGAAGAAAGAATTTGACTGAGGGGAATAAAGTAGCAAAGGAGACTGAGAAAGGTTTTACAGAAAAAGTGGATGTTTATTTAAAATGTTTTAGAGTAAGAAAAAATGAAGAGTGCATTTGGAAGAGATCCAAGTGGTTGATTTGAATATATGCCATATATATGACTTGCAAATATTTTCTCCCATGCTGTTGGTTTTCTTTCCACTATACTGACAGTGTCCTTTAATGCACAAAAGTGTTTAGTTTTGACGAAGCTCAACTGATCTATTTTTTCTTAAGTTTTGTGTTCATTCAGTGATATAGCCAAGAAATCATTTACAAATCCATAGCCAATAAGCACATGAAAAGATGTTCAAAATCACTAACCACTTAATACATGAATATCTAAACCACAATGAGATTACTGCTTTATCGCCATTGGAATTTTTCTTTTTTTTTTGAAGAAAAGTTTGAGAGTATGTGGATAAATTGGAACCCTTGTACATTGTGAAATGGTGGTGATGGTTGCATAATTTGAGCACAGTTAATGCTTCCAAATTATACACTCAAAAATGTTTGAAGTGGTACATTTGTTTATGTATGTTTTTCCACTTACAACAAAAGCTTCCTCAGAAATTGTCCTAAATTAGTTGCACGTGTGATGAAAGAAGACGCTCCTCTCCTATCATGAGTAGAAGCCTATTTATTTATTCATGCCAGTATACACACTCCTGGCTCTTCCACACACTCAGCATGATCTCATCAAGCAGAATGAGTCCCTTCTCAGCTGGCCCATTTGTGCTTCTTTCCATCATTGCATTCTCCTTTTCAGCTCACTACCTGCCCACTAAAAACAACTGTAAATTACAAGTCTGCTTACTGTCTCTAGAAACATTTCTTCTCTGTAACGTAATAGAAATGAAATCATACAATATGTCATCTCTTCAGAGTGGCTCTTATCACTTAGCTTTATTTATGCCCGATTCATCCATGGCTTTGCATGACTTCATAAATCACTCCTTTTCTTTTGATGAATAGTATTTCATTTTATGAATTTACCTGTCTTGGTTAATATTGAAGGGCATCCTGATTCCTTAAAATATTTGGCCACTGTCAAGAGAGCAGTTATACATAAATGCATGAGGTTGTTGGTTAGATGTGAGTTTCCAAATCAGTTGTCTAGACACCTAAGTGTGCAATTGTTAGCCTATATGATGAGACCATGTTTACCTTTGGAAAAAACTGTCAAACTGTGGCAGAAGAAAACAACCATATTTTAAAGTTGCTGTACAATTATGCATTCCTTCAGCTCAACAATGGATGAGATTTTCTGTTGCAGTTTTGATTATATTTAAAAATAAATTTAGACATAGTATAGCTGTTTAGCGCTCTCACTTTTATTTTAATTTGCCTTCCCCGAATGGCAGGTATTGTTGAGCATGATTTTGTTGTCATTGTTTGTTCATTAATCTATGGTTGCCGCCAAAAAGCATACATGTGTTGTGCCACAGAAAACCAATTTTAAAAAACGTACTCCCAGCTCTACTTAGTAAAAAATAATAAAATTATTCTAGTGCACATAGTCATTTATCTGCTATTTTTTCTAATCTCATGGTGACTACAATAAAATAGTGAACTGTAGCTAATAAGACAATGTGGTGTATTAGCGTGATTTTTCCCTGTGTAAAAGTCCCTTTCAATCAAGTAATTTCTTTACGGATTTCAAGGGAGCAACACGAATGTCCAGAGTACAAACTAGTTTCTGTTGTAATTGAAAAAAAGCTCTGATTTCAGCTTCACTACATATCTTGCAATGCTGAATCACTGATAAAAATTAGAACTATGAAGGTTTTGGCTCTTAAATCTGCTTCTACAAAAGTAGGCCAAAATTTGAAATCACATGTGTTTGGTCTGTTAGTTTTTCATCTTTCACAAAACATTCCACTGCATCAGAATCAAATTTGAAGACTGAGATTCATTTAGTAATGGTTCACTAACTGTTGTTTCTTTTTGCATTTAGATATCACAAGTAATTGTTTCAGCATTACACGTTTTAAATAAAAGCCACAAAGAATGACAGATGAAATTAATCCCATGCATTTGTAATGACTGGCTATTTGGCTTTTACTTACTACTGTTACTGTGTTTTCTGTCTTGGGAATACCAAAATAGTAATGCATTGTACCAAGCATTCTAAAATAACTGCCTAAAAATGTAATTGAATCCTTTTTTTGTTTGTTTTGTTTTGTTCTGTTTTGCTTTATTGTCAGTTTGTTTGTTTAGAGATGGAGTCTTGGTCTGTTCAAATGGCTGGGGTGCAATGACATGATCTCGCCTTTGGTAACCTCAGCTTCCCGGGTTCATGCAATTCTCCTGTCTTAGTTTCCTGAGGATCAGAGTTTATGGACCCAGCCACCACTACCGGCTAATTTTTTACATTTTTAGCAGAGAGCTTGTTTCACCCTGTTGACCAGGATGATCTCAAACACCTGACCTAAGGATATCCACCTGGCTCAGCCCCCTAAAATGCTGGGATTACCGGTGTGAGCCACCATGCCTGGCCACACCAGTTCTTTTAGTTCTTTATGGAATCAAATGTAGGTTGAAAGTCATCTTTCCTTATACTTGTCAGTGCCTCAAGATTGTTAGGATAAATATAAAACTTCCAACCAAAGGATACCTGTTGGCATCCAGAATTTTAAGAAAAGTTGTGAAATAAAATATCCAGCTTCTGGCTCTTTCCTGGTGAGCATGTTCAATGGCTGGGGAATCCTTGGAACCTGGAGGAAGGGTAGAGCTGGCGTAGGTGGGGATGATCTTTGGAGCCACTGCCACTCTGGCAGCCACTGCTGCTCCTCAGGAAATGGCTTGGAGCCTCAGCCTTCAGAAGAAGTAACAGAGGCTCAGCAAGGAGTATTTTGTGTGCCAGGTTTTCCATCTCCATGTCTTTTTTGGTGATGTATCTATTCAGGCCTCTACTTATTAATTGGGTCATCTTATTTCTTTGTATGTTGTGCATAAAAGTCACTTTTCAGATGGGTTTCCTAAATTTTTCTCAGCGTGCAGCTTGTTTTTTTCTTTTTCTTTTTTTTTTTTTTTTTTTTTGGTTCTCTTAACCAGAACATAGTTTTGTTTTGTTCTTTTGCTTTTTTTGAGATGGAGTCACACCTTGTCACCCAGTCTGGTGTGCAAAGGCGTGATTTCAGCCCACTGCAACTTTTGTCTATTATGTTGAAGGGATTCTTCTGCCTCAGTTTCCTGAGTAGCTTGGATTACATGTGCCTGCCAAAAAAGCGCACCTTTTTCTTTTCTTTTCTTTTTTTTTTTTTTTTTTTTAATTTTTAACAGAGACAGTGGGGCAGTCAGTTACTATGGGATGAAACGAAGGGGTTTGAATGTAGAAATGGAGACAAAGACAAAAAAGACCTGTTTTAAAACAGGGGACAGGGGGCTCATTTCTTCTAGTCAGCAAAGGCCCTGAGCTTCTACAGGCCTTGATATTTATTAGGCAGAATCAACAGGGAGGAAACGTAATTGTTGGTCAGCTTCTTGATTTATCACAGCCTCACATAACTGCTTTCTTTATACTACAGGCTTTAGATGTTCCTATATATTACCACAAGAAATACTGTGCTTGAGGTATGACTGCCTTCGGCATTCCTTCTGGCACCAGACGTGGTGTGTCAGGTTGCCAACATGCTGCTTTCATGAGAACAGTTCCATCTCTGTTCATAGACCCTCCAGTCACTACTGAGTTGGTCACAACCCTCATTCGTTTGGCCTCCAACGTCTTCTTCTTTTTGTTTTTGCATTCATTGAGTAAAGATAATTGCAGGCTGTGCAGCTCTCAACTGCTTTTTGGTGGTCCAGCTGGTTTTACAGACAATGAACATAAAACAGAGACATAATAACATTACTCTGATAATCACAAAAAAGACATTGAGGTGATGTTTGGAGGAGGGCCAAAGGTTAAGGCTCTCTAAGTCTTGCAGAAGTTCTGCCCAAGTTCTCAGAGATGGCTGAAATACTTGAGTATGCTTATTCAAATTAAGAATTTTGCTTTGTAAATCAAGTTTCCATGGATATTCCCTTTGGTTTTCTTCCAAATTGATTACACAAATATGAGTATGCTTAAAATGACAATGCAATTGCTGCCGCAACTACAAGTTTGTTCTTGGTTTCCTAGCCACAGAACTGTAGTCTTCAACATTGCTACTTCTGTGTGTATCTCAGTGTTAGGTTTATTTTTAAGCATCCATGCATGGTCGGCTGTACACATCCAATTTTCTACACATTGAGCTGTTTGAATGGAGCTGCACATTGCTACTAAGGACACCACAACAGAAGTGATTAACTTACCTAAAGCTCTGCAAGCACAGGGAATAAGCTGAGTAAGAAAAAAACTTTACAAAATGGAAATCAGAGGTGGCCACCCAAGGCTCAGAGAGATTTACAGGAATCCATAATCCAGGATTGTGACCTAGAATTACTAGGGTGGTTATGCTGCATGTTTGTACTGTGCTATGATTAAGGGAATAAAACAGTTGTCAGGAATCACAAGTCAATTGGGCATCGTTTACCTGGAGTTGGTCCTTTTTCCTGTTCGAAAAACATAAGTTTAAAAACACAAATTGTAATTGAGTGGTAATGTTTTCTACAAGGCTAAGATTAAAACTCTGTTCAGCACAATTACTGTAATTAGACAGTGTTCTGACACAAATGCTGCCATTCATATAGCAGAGTGCTGCCTTCCCTATCGACTCCTGAATTGGACCTCTCTTTCCTTGGTAATGCCATTGAGGCAAAGGTGGGCTAAAGCCTGTTTCATGCCAAGTGAACCTTGCCGCAGATTGGGATTGAATCCCAGCGCAATATAGTGAAGAGATGCTGACCAGTGTCAGCGAAGTTTATGCCACGAGGTCGGATTCTCACCTCTCCCATCTAAATGTCCACAGGGACCCAGAAAATAATGTCTCCCATTAGCATGTACTTTTGTCTAGTTGGGGGCCAAGACACTGGGTTCAAAGAGGGGGGTAAGAATTATCAAAGGGAGCCCATTCTGAATAATTAATACAATTTGGGGGATGGGGCTGGGAGTGATTAGTAGCTACACCAGTGATGTTAACAGAGCTAAGGCCTAATAGGTTCATCTTTTTTTCCATGGTAACTCAGCCATACTTGGGATTAATTTGCAAGGCCACTGCAGTTGAGTGATGTACCCTGGGTGACGCATAAAGGAAGTCCCTCCAATGGAGCCGCATAATTGATAATCATTGTTCTGAGAGTCTAATTACTCTTTGTCAGGGGGTGTTAGGGGTCCTGGTGCCCGTGCTTCCTGATCATGACAGATGTCAGGGGGAATGTCACTCCAAATTACAGTTGATAATACTGGGGGATTGGGAATATATGTCCAATATGTGTTTGTCTCTGCACAAGGAAAACCTACTGCAAAGGATGTTACAGGTAGCGTGGCCATAAACGTGAGGTCAGGGGTGTTTGCCTGACCGTGGTGCTCCAGCAATTTCAACTGACTCATGGCTTGTAATGAAAGAGTCGGATCCATAGTTGGGATCCATGGCTCTCTCCAGTCTCCCTTTACATGGTCACAAACACATTGAGGGCACCCACATAGATTATCCACCTCCTGTAAAAACACAAGCATGCCCTCGTCCTTACCTCAGTAAATCTACTGAGCCTTTCCATCGTCCTTAGGGGGATTTTCATAATATTTTTGGGTATACTTTCCTTTTTCCCTATAACATTTACCAGTGTCGTTCTGCCGTAGTCTTACTATCTGTGCCAGGAGTCAAAAAATTTAAAGTAAATAAGTAAAAAAAAAATTAAAGTAAAAGTAAATGTATTTTGTTTGAGGGGGTAACTGGTCTCTTGTTTCCCCTTTCTGTCTTTTTCAGCACACCTTGTAATGTTGGATTTGCCCGCTCTATAATTCCTTGTCCTTGGGGGTTGTAAGGAATTCCTGTTTTATGAGTGATTGACCATATCTGTAAAAAATTTAAAAAGCGTGACTAACATAAGCGTGTCCATTGTCAGTTTTTAATTGTTTACAGACCCCCCATATGAGCAAATGATGACAGACAATGTCATTATACATAACCAGCTGTCTCACCTGGTTTGCATGTAGCATGCCGCGTATGAGAATAAGTGTCTGTAGTCACACAAACAAAGGAGAACTTGCCAACGGCAGCTTTGTGAGTAAGATCCATCTGTCAGATTTCATTTGAAGCTAAGTCTCATGGGTTACAGCCTTCTATGGGTGTGACTCCAGTGACATGCTGACAAGGAGGACAGGCTTGCATAGGCTGCAGCCTGGCTGTTAGGCAAATGAAACATACGAGTAAAGGCAGAGTTTTGATGCAGTAATACATGAGAAGGTTGAGCTTGTTGAAGTGCAGAACTAATCAATTTATTGGCTCTATCATTACCTAGAAATAGTGGTGTAAGGAGTTGTGTGGGAGAGCAAATATGAGAAATATAAAAAGCAGCACAAGAGCAAACAGCTTGTTGAAGTCTTAGAAACAAGTTAAACAGCTCTGGTTCTAGGGTACTTTTAATAGTGGCAGTCCCAATATGACCGGCTACATTTACAACATAGGCTGAATCACAGAGAGTGTTAATAAGAGATGAAGCTGTGAGCTCTAAAGCCTGAATAACTGCCGCCATTAGTTCTGAGCGTTGAGCTGAAACTCTGGAGTTTTTTATTATTTGAGCATGGTTAGCACCATAAGTAGCTTTGCGACCTTTGTAAGAGCCATCAGCAAGTAGGTCTGGCTGCCTGAAATGAGCTTGTGACGAGTAATCACGGGGAAGATGAAAGGTTGAACTTTTAAGATTGCAAAATTTTGTCTGATGGACAATGTGTATGTATTATTCCTACACAATCTGAAAGAGCAATTTGCCAACAGTCAACATTTACCATGCTGCAGCCTGTTGTTGGGAATCCAATATTTCTCCTCATGCTTTTAGACTGACTCTAAAAGGAGAACAGTAATTTTGTCTGGATCATATCTCTTAAGCGATTTTGATCTATCCCTACCCCTTGTTATACATTGAGTAGTTAAAGAAAGATAAACTTGTAGAGACTTTACTCTCTGATTGAATTTCAAAAAAAGCCATTCTATTACAATTACATATTTTTCTATGATCTGGCCTAAAAGTCCTGTTGGAGAATGGGGGGTAGAAAGAATAAAGGGAACCAAGAGCTTTTGCGGCTGTAGCTGGCAGGCATGTGATTGCTGACGAATCTGCTCCACAAGCTGTAACTCAGCTTCTGTTTCCTTAGTAAGTTGCTGGAACAGCTGGTTTGTCTCCTAAGCCCATTGCCCCTAATGAAGAATTTCCATGGAGTGTCTGAGTGTTTGAGTTGATGAGTAGCAATACCTAGGATTGGGCACAGCCGATTTATATCTCCTAAAAGTTGTTGGAAATCATTGAAGGTTTGTAATCTGTCCGTATGGAGGACTACTTTCTGAGGGCGAACATTTGTTTCAGTAACAATAGTGCCTAAGTATTGGTATGGGGAGGTTGTTTCTACATGTTCTTGAACTATTTTGAGATCTCACCCTGTTTTGCTTCTCTCAACAATTGGGGTAATAACTCTTCCGTTGGAGCAGCCAAAAGGATTTCATCCATATAATGAATGAGGTAGGCAGTAGGAAATATATTACGAGGCTTCTTTAAGGACTGTCCTACAAAACGCTGCAATAGCGTAGGACCGGTGAGCATGCTTTGGGGTAAAAGTTTGCTTATCCTTCTCATGTAAGGGTATAGTAAGGAAATCATCTTTAAGATCTACTACCATGGGAGGTCAATCACTTGGAATGGCTGCCAGGAATGGCGGACCTTGCTGTAATGCACCCATTGATTTAATCTGTGCATTAATAGCTCTCAAATCTTGCAGCAATTTGCTGGCAAAACGGTCTGTTTTTAGATACTAAAATTTTGCTGAAGCTTTACACTTGTGTTCATACATATGTATATGTGTGTATATATATCTATATGTGTGTATATATACATATGCACATACACACACATATGTATGTATGTATATATACATATGCACATACACACACATATGTATGTGTGTATATATATGGAATATGCACATATGTAATATGCCCATATGTAATACCCAGGATTCATGGATGTATACCTATACACTCTGGTATGTGTATATAGATGGTATGTGTGTATGTACGTATATAGGTATACACATACCCACACATATGTCTGTGTATATATAACAGATGTGTATATATATACACACATGTATGCACACATATATATGAGTGTGTATATATATGTATATATGCATGCTCTGTCTATAAATGTGTGTATATATATACACACGTACATAGTTTACATACATATATGTATAAACATATATGTGTATGCATGTATATATGTTTGTGTGTACATATAATTCCTAATTCATTATAGATATATAAAATTATATATATATATAGATAGATAGATATATAAAATTCCTTGTTTGTCTCCTAAGCCCATTCAACCCAAAAACTTCCAGGTATGTGGGAAGCCAAAGAGAGATTATGCAGTAGTTAGATTGCAGCAAGAGTCTTTAATAGAGTTTGAGTCTTTATATTATTCCTAGCTTCCCTTACGCTGGTCCTAGCAAAACATTGACATCCTCATAAATAAGACAAATTGACTTTGAAACTTAACATTCTCTTCTTATTTAGATATCAATGTAGCTGGATGCAGAACAGTTGCCTCAAAGATAAAAAAAAAAAAAGATTCCATTCCTTTCCTTCTTTTATAAAAACTTCAGCAATGAGGTTGGAATTTGTTCCTCAAGGGCAGCATCTTGTTGACTGTTGAAAGTGGAGATTCTCTGCTTACAGATGGGACACAGAGTCTTATAATTATTAGTGGGACATGGGAGGAAGAGAAAGTTAGAAAGTAGACATTATGGGCAAAGGGCTGACAAGGCTCTACACAGAGAAAAATCCTATCTTACTAGGTGGCAATGTAGGATCTGAAAAATTAGATAAAAACTCTGATTCCAAACACTTTTCT
Source organism: Pongo abelii (assembly GCF_028885655.2). Taxonomy (NCBI): domain Eukaryota; kingdom Metazoa; phylum Chordata; class Mammalia; order Primates; family Hominidae; genus Pongo; species Pongo abelii. Next base: position 55,984,388 of record NC_072009.2, read on the forward strand.
GTCAAAAGTTAGAGAAGGGGGCTGAAGCCAAGATGGCTGAACAGGAACAGCTCCAGTCTACAGCTCCCAGTGTGAGCCACAGAGAAGAGAGGGGATTTCTGCATTTCCAACTGAGGTACCGGATTCATCTCACTGGGGCGTGTCAGACAGTGGGTGCAGGACAAGGAGTGCAGTGCACCGAGCATGAGCCAAAGCATAGTGAGGCATTGCCTCACCCAGGGAGCACAAGGGGTCAGGGAATTCCCTTCCCTATTCAAAGAAAGGGGTGACAGATGGCACCTGGAAAATCAGGTCACTCCCACACTAATACTGCGCTTTTCCAATGGTCTTAGCAAACGGCACACCAGGAGATTATATCAGGCACCTGGCTTGGAGGGTCTACACCCATGGAGCCTCACTCATTGCTAGCACAGCAGTCTGAGATCAAACTGCAAGGCAACAGCGGGGCTGAGGGATGGGCGCCCGTCATTGCTGAGGCTTGAGTAAGTAAACGAAGTGGCCGGGAAGCTCGAACTGTGTGGTGTCCACTGCAGCTCAAGGAGGCCTGCCTGCCTCTGTAGACTCCACCTCTGGGGGCAGGGCATAGCCAAACAAAAGGCAGCAGAAACCAATGCAGACTTAAATGTCCCTGTCTGACAGCTTTGAAGAGAATAATAATTCTCCCAGCACGCAGCTTGAGATCTGAGAACGGACAGACAGCCTCCTCAAGTGGGTCCCTGAATCCCGCATAGCCTAACTGTGGGTCCCTGAACCCCACATAGCCTAACTGGGAGGCACACCCCAGTAGGTGCAGACTGACACCCCACATGGCTGGGTACTCCTCTGAGTCAAAACTTTCAGAGGAATGATCAGGCAGCAACATTTACTGTTCACCAATATCTGCTGTTCTGCAGCCTCCACTGCTGATACCCAGGGAAACAGTCTGGAGTGGACCTCCAGCAAACTCCAACAGACCTGCAGCTGAGGATCCTGACTGTTAGAAGGAAAACTAACAAACAGAAAGGACATCCACACCAAAACCGCAACTGTACGTCACCGTCGTCAAAGACCAAATGTAGATAAAACCACCAAGATTGGGAAAAAACAGCAGAAAAACTTGAAACTCTAAAAATCAGAGCACCTCTCCTCCTCCAAAGGAACGCAGCTCCTCATCTGCAATGGAACAAAGCTGGATGGAGAATGACTTTCACGACTTGAGAGAAGAAGGCTTCAGATGATCAAACTACTCCGAGCTAAAGGAGGAAGTTCGAAACCATGGCAAAGAAGTTAAAAACCTTGAAAAAAATAGATAAATGGCTAACTAGAATAACCAATGCAGAGAAGTCCTTAAAGGACCTGGTGGAGCTGAAAACCATGGCACGAGAACTACGTGATGAATGCCCAAGCCTCCGTAGCTGATTTGATCAACTGGAAGAAAGGGTATCAGTGATGGAAGATCAAATGAATGAAATTAAGCGAGAAGAGAAGTTTAGAGAAAAAAATAATAAAAGAAATGAACAAAGCCTCCAAAACATATGAGACTATGTGAGAAGACCAAATCTTCATCTGATTGGTGTACCTGAAAGTGATGGGGAGACAGGAACTATTATCCAGGAGAACTTCCCAAATCTATCAAGGCAGTCCAACATTCAGATTCAGGAAATACAGAGAATGCCACAAAGACACACCTCGAGAAGAGCAACTCCAAGACACATCAACTGTCAGATTCACCAAAGGTGAAATGAAGGAAAAAGTGTTAAGGGTAGCCAGAGAGAAGATTGGGTCACCCACAAAAGGAAGCCCATCAGACTAACAGCGGATCTCTTGGAGAAACTCTACAAGCCACAAGAGACTGAGGGCCAATATTCAACATTCTTAAAGAAAAGAATTTTCAACCCAGAATTTCATATCCAGCCAAACTAAGCTTCATACGTGAAGGACAAATAAAATCCTTTACAGACAAGCAAATGCTGAGAGATTTTGTCATCACCAGGCCTGCTCTAAAAGAGCTCCTGAAGGAAGTGCTAAACATGGAAAGGAACAACAGCTAGCCTGCAAAGACATGCCAAATTGTGAAGACCATCAAGGCTAGGAAGAAACTGCATCAACTAATGAGCAAAATAACCAGCCGACATCAAAATGACAGAATCAAACTCACACATAACAATATGAACTTTAAATGCAGATGGGCTAAATGCTCCAATTAAAAGACACAGATGGGCAAATTGGATAAAGAATCAAGACCCATCAGTGTGCTCTATTCAGGAAACCCATCTCACGTGCAGAGACACACATAGGCTCAGAATAAAGGGATGGAGGAAGATCTACCAAGCAAATGGAAGACAAAAAAAGGCAGGGGTTGCAATCCTAGTCTCCGATAAAACAGACTTTAAACCAGCAAAGATCAAAAGAGACAAGGCCATTACATAATGGTAAAGGGATTAAATCAACAAGAGCTAACTATCCTAAATATATATGTACTCAAGACAGGAGCGCGCAGATTCATAAAGCAAGTCTTTGGAGACCTACAAAGAGACTTAGACTCCCACACAATAATAATGGGAGACTTTAACACCCCACTGTCAACATTAGACAGATCAACGAGACAGAAAGTTCTCAAGGATATCCAGGAATTGAACTCAGCTCTGCACCAAGCAGACCTAATAGACATCTACAGAACTCTCCACCCCAAATCAACAGAATATACGTTCTTTTCAGCATCACACCACACCTATTCCAAAATTGACCACATAGTTGGAAGTGAAGCACTCCTCAGCAAATGTAAAAGAACAGAAATTACAACAAACTGTCTCTGAGACCACAGTGCAATCACACTAGAACTCAGGATTAAGAAACTCACTCAAAACCGCTCAACTACATGGAAACCAAACAACCTGCTCCTGAATGACTACTGGGTACATAACGAAATGAAGGCAGAAATAAAGATGTTCCTTGAAACCAATGAGCACAAAGATACAATATACCCGAATCTCTGGGACACGTTCAAAGCAGTGTGTAGAGGGAAATTTATAGCACTAAATGCCCACAGGAGAAAGCAGGAAAGATCTAAAATTGACACCCTGACACGACAATTAAAAGAACTAGAGAAGCAAGACCAAACACATTCAAAAGCTAGCAGAAGGCAAGAAATAACTGAGATCAGAGCAGAACTGAAGGAAATAGAGACACAAAAACCCCTTCAAAATATCAGGGAATCCAGGAGCTGGTTTTTTGAAAAGACCAACAAAATTGATAGACTGCTAGCAAGACTAATGAAGAAGAAAAGAGAAGAATCAAATAGAAGCAATAAAAAATGACAAAAGGGATATCACCACCGATCCCACAGAAACACAAACTACCATCCGAGAATACGACAAACACCTCTACAGAAATAAAGTAGAAAATCTAGAAGAAATGGATAAATTCCTCGACACATATATCCTCCCAAGGCTAAACCAGGAAGAAGTTGAATCTCTGAACAGACAAACGACAGGCTCTGAAATTCAAGAGCTAAAAAGCAACTAAAGAGCTTCCACACAGCAAAACAACCTACCATCAGAGTGAACAGGCAACCTGCAGAATGGGAGAAAATTTTTCCAACCTACTCATCTGACAAAGGGCTAATACCCAGAATCTACAAAGAACTCCAACAAGTTTACAAGAAAAAAACAAACAACCCCATCAAAAATGTGGGCGAAGGATATGAACAGACACTTCTCAAAAGAAGACATTTATGCAGCCAAAAGACACATGAAAAAATGCTCATCATCACTGGCCATCAGAGAAATGCAAATCAGAACCACAATGAGATACCATCTCACACCTGCTAGAATGGTGATCATTAAAAAAAATCAGGAAAAAACAGGTGCTGGAGAGGATGTGGAGAAATAGGCACACTTTTAAACTGTTGGTGGGACTGTAAACTAGTTCAACCATTGTGGAAGTCACTGTGGTGATTCCTCAGGGATCTAGAACTAGAAATACCATTTGACCCAGCCATCCCATTACTGGGTATACACCCAAAGGATTATAAATCATGCTGCTATAAAGACACATGCACATGCACGTTTATTGTGGCAGCACTTGCAATCGCAAAGACTTGCAACCAACACAAACGTCCAACAACGATAGACTGGATTAAGAAAATGTGGCACATATACACCATGGAATACTACGCAGCCATAAAAAGGGGTGAGTTCATGTCCTTTGTAGGGACATGGATGAAGCTGTAAACCATCATTCTCAGCAAACTATCTCAAGGACAAAAAAACAAACACTGCATGTTCTCACTCATAGGTGGGAATTGAACAATGACAACACATGGACACAGGAAGGGGAACATCACATACTGGGGCCTGTTGTGGGGTGGGGGGAGGGATAGCATTAGCAGACATACCTAATGTAAATGACGAGTTACTGGGTGCAGCATACCAACAGGTCACATGTATACATGTGTAACCAACCTGCATGTTTTGCACATGTACCATAAAATGTAAAGTACAATTTAAAAAAGAAAAAAATATTCTTCCATCGTTTTATTTTGAGCCTATGTGTGCCTTTGCACGTCAGATATGTCTCCTGAATAAAGCACACTTAGTTTATTTATATTTAAGGTTAATACTGTTATGTGTCAATTTGATCCTTGCATGGTGATGCTGGCTGGTTATTTTGCATATTCTTGATGCAGTTTCTTCATAGTGTTGTTGGACTTTATATTTGTTATTTTTTGCAGTAGCTGTTACCAGATGTCCCTTTCCATATTTAGTGTTTCCTTTAGGAGCTCTTGTAAGGCACTCATGGGGTTGACAAAATGTTTCTACATTTCCTTGTCTGAAAATTATTTTATTTCTCCTTTGGTCGTAAAGCTTAGTTTGGATGGATATAAAATTCTGGTTCAAAAATTATTTCCTTTAAGATCAGTGAATATTTGCCGCCTCTCTCTTGTGGCTTGCAGGGTTTCTGCAGAAATATCTGCTGTTAATCTAATGGGCTTCCCTTTGTAGGTAACCTGATCTTTCTCTCTGGCTGCTCTAAACATTTTTTTTTTTTTCCTTTTTTTTCTGCCTTGGAGAATCTGCCTGTTGTGTGTCTTGGAGGCTGTTTTCTCATGAAGTATCTCAGTGGTGTTGTCTATATTTCCTGAATTTCTACGTTGGCCTGTCTTTGTAGGTTGGGGAAGTTCTCCTACATAACATCCTGAAGTTTGTTTTTCAAGTTGGTTCAATTGTCCTCATTACTTTTGGGTATACAAATCAATCACAGATTTTGGCTTCTCACATAATCCCATATTTCTGGGTGGCTTTGTTTCTCCCTTTTTATTCTTTTTTCTCTAATCTTGCCTTCGTGCTTTATTTCATTAAGTTTATCTTCAATCTGTGATATTCTTCCTTCTGCTTGATCAGTTCAGCTATTGATCCTTGGGTATGCTGTGCAAAGTTCTTGCCCCGTGTTTTTTTAGCTCCATCAGGACATTTATGTTGTCCTCTAAACTCGTTATAACAATTATTATTATTACTTTTGAGATGGAATCTCACCCTGTAACCAGCCTGAAGTGCAGTGGTGTGAACCCAGCTCACTTCAACCTCCACCTCCCATGTTCAAGTGATTCTCCTGCATCAGCCTCCTGTGTAGCCTCTCTTTGCTGAGAGTTGTACACTTATTGGTATTGCACGTTGGCAGACAGATTTGTCTTCTCTCAACTTAAAGCTGAGGACACATCTCAACAACCTTCCTGCACATAGAAACTACCCACTCTGAATCTCCTCTCCACCGACGGCTTCAGAGACATTGTAGCAACCCGTCAGCCAACTGCACTTGGTCACTCTAGGTCTTCTCTTAACTGAGTGTTGCGTGGTTGCAGGTATGTCCTGTTTGTGAAATGGAGTTACCTCCTTTCTGTCTCCTGAGAGCTGTACATTCACTCAATAAAGCTTCTATTTACCTCAATTATTCTCCAGTTGCCCACAAGCCTTATTCTTCCTAGGCATGGGAGAAGAACTCAGAACCCACTTAAGGGCAACACTATAAGATTAGTAACAAAAGCGGGTCTGAAACACACAAACCCTCACTTGTCACATTTTTGATTACTGGGATTTAAAAAATAAAAAAGGATAGAAGAGGTTCAGTCCTTAAAGGAGCCCAGACTTAAACCTTTTCAAAGCCAGGGATGTGACGCCATTTTGGGGGCTTTGTAGTTTCTGGCATTTTTAAGCTTCTGGATGCCACTCTATTTCTGAGTGGTGAGGGAAAAAAGACTTCTACTATGCTGATTCAGCCCAAGGCTTGGAGGGAGCTGGCATCACCTGGGCTTTCTCACCTTATCATAGCCAACATACTCAGCTGTGTGAAGTGGCTGGACTCAACAGTCGCTCACTCAGGCTTCTCTCTCTGTTCTGGGCCTGTCTCACCCATAGTAAAAACAGAATCTGAGCACATAGTTTGAGATGAGTGCAACCTGTCAAAATGAGTGGCAAATTTAGCCCAGCAGGCCCAAGAGAAATTCCAGCACAGATGCTGCTGTCCACTGAGGTTTTTGGCTGGGAAAGGGAGAGTCTATAGATCCTGCCACAAAAATCACTGTGGTCATCAAGGACCAGTAGATTATTCAATCATGCCCATGTAACGGAGCCTGCATAATTACCCAAAATGACAGGCTTCAGAGAGCTTCTGGAAATCTGAACTTATAGAGTATCCTAGAAAATTGTGTGCACATAAAACCAGACATTAATAATTTTAAACGTCTAAGAATATGTATGTGTTTTTCCTTTGTTTTGAAGGAAGATTCTGCATTTAATCATGTGTCCAGAATTTTAGCTCATTAAATAGAATACAATCTAAGTTAATCTAAAAAGCACACTTTATGACCATTAAAACTTAGATATTTCTACCTAAATGATTCCATGATTGACTAATCCTGCTCAAGGTTTACTTTAAAGAGGTAGCGGTTTATTCATGTTAACAGTGTAAGTTCTAGAGCCTTATGCAAAAACCAAAATACAAATCAATTGATATCTCAGAAAAAATTCTAACCATATGCTCAGTTTAGAATTTTGTGTCTCTGAGATATTTGTGACTTGGTGAATTCAAATCACCATCTCAGTTGTTTTTGTGTCTCTGTTTAGGGGAGGGCAGCAGAAACTGCATCATACCCCATTAGACTCTGCATTCTAGGATACTTAAAATAAAATAATAATAATAATAAACACTATTACACGCTTTCAGTCATTCAAATCTAACAAAAAAACAATTCTGGCCTTTTATATAGTAGTAGGCATAGATAAAAATTAGAGCTCTTCCAGGCGTGGTGGCAACACCTGTAATCCCAGCACTTTGGGGTGCCGAGGCGGGTGAATCACGAGGGGTCAGGAGATTGAGATCATTTTAGCTAACATGGTGAAATATCGTGTCTGGTGAGAAGAGAAAAAAAAAAAAAAAAAAAAGCCAGGCATGGTGGCAAGCGCCGGTTGTCCCAGCTACTTGGGAAGCTAAGGCAGGAGAATGGTGTGAACCCGAGAGTCAGAGGTTGCAGAGAGCAGAGACCACGCCACTGCATTCTAGCTTGGGTGACAGGTGAGATTCTGTCTCAGAAAAAGAAAAAAAAAAACATAGAGCTTGCACGAGCAGTCTAATGCTCATCTGCCTGCTCTTATATTTGGGCTTGTGCATAAAGTAATGACATTTGGACAAAAAAGCTGTTTCATCATTTATCTTACAGTTACAGTTCTTGAAGTGAATTGGTAATATTAAATAAGTGCCTTGGATATTTTCAGTCTCCTTTCAAGCCTTATCTATGGGTGAAGTTGTTTTAGGCTATGAACACGGATTAGGGCATCTTGCAGCTAACGATGTATTCTGCTTAGCTCAGTTCTTGTGTTCTGAGCAGACTGACTATTAGAACTCATCAATTTTTCTTTGTACACATTTGACCATGGATTCTATCCCTTGTGCTGAGCCCCAGAATTTTTTCAGCATTTCACATACTCTCCTTGGCCTGTTCCAACATCATTTTAATTTTACAGCAAACAAAACCCTTACATTTCTCCAGAACAACTGGATTACAAGAGGAAATCTCTTTAATTTGGATCATAACCTCTCGAGTGAAAGTTTCAGTACAAGACACATAAGAGACCAGGCCCTTGGCACATGAGTCCAGTGCTGTCAGCTTTCTCCCACCAAACCACGTTTCACTGGCTGATGCTTCACCCATCATCTTGGGAAATGTAATGGTAGAACAAGCCACTGAACTCTGTCCAAAGGTTGTAAAAGAGGTTTCAAGCCAAGCCTGTCTGTTAGTCCCAAAGCAAATCACAAAGAGGCAATATGGAGGCACCTAGTCAAATTACTGCGCTATTGCCTGATGCAAAAATAGGTTTCTTAAACCGAATAAAACTACGTTCCAGGTCTTTGTGGTGTCCACCACTTCAATGCTTGCTCTCTTTCTGTCATTTCTTAAATGCACACAAAATCAAGACCACAACAAAGGACACTGCCAGCTGCACTGAGCAGGGAGCACAAATTTGCTGTCATCCACAGCAGCCCTATTCAGGGCATTCTCAATTTCTTTCATTCCCTCTGTAATTAGTGAGGTATTCTCTGTCAATCTAGTTGATGATAATTTCTGGGTAATGACACTCTCTTTCCTCACCACAATGTCTCTGAATCTTCTGGCATTTTCTGTTAACCTTAGGGTAGAGTACATCCTTTTGATAAAAGACTGTTTTGTTCAATCATCATTCATCTTTCTTTTCCCATCTCTCACTCTTCAAACAGCTATATGAATGTTTTTCTTTCCATTGGCTGTTAATGGATTCGTTAATGCCAATGTACCTTCCTTGTTAGCTGAGCCTGTAACCGTGGAAGCGGTAATCGAGCCAGACACCAGAGACACTAGTGGGTGTATCTGGGGCCTATCCTTTCTTCCAGCCACTTCTGCCCTGGAATCTGATAAATCTCTGATGGGTTTCTATGCTGCCATTTGTCCACCACCGTGTCCAGGTGATGTGACACAATAGAGTCCAGTTTCTCAAGTTCCTGAAAGCCACTCACAGAGTTCTTGCTGATAAATGGGCTCTGAAGTGCAAGTGTCTTGAGGGGTTAACTTTCTAGCTTCATATTTTTTGGTCAAAGAAAGGTAAAGCTGCATTTATCCTAACGTTGTGGCCAGCAGCATACATCTGGCTGTGTTTGGATTTGTGGTGTTTGTGAGTCATTAGTATTTTAGAAACGTTCTCAGAAAAGTTGGTGTAGGTAGATATGGACGTTCCTTTTCTGGCAGTGTTTGAAAAACTTCTACTCATTCCAGTCCCTGTCTTTTTTTTTTTTTTTTTTTTTTTTAAGATGGGGTCCAACTCTCTCACTCATGCTGGAGTTCAGTGGTACGATAGCTCACTCCAATCTCCGCTTCCTGAATTCAAGGGATTCTCCTGCCTCAGCCTCCTGAGTATCTGGGATTACAGAGGCATGCCACCATGCTCAGCTAATTTTTGTATTTTTAGTAGAGATGTGGTTTCACCATGTTGTTCAGGCTGGTCTGGAACTCAAGACTGCATAATCTGTCTGCCTCAATCTCCAAATGTTCTGTGATTATAGGTGTCAGCCATCACACCCAGTCCCGTGTCCTTTGTCTCTGTTTTTCTGTCTTCTGTTAAAGTCATAATATTTCTTACAATTTACAAGGTTCTGTTCTGGTTGCCATGTGTCATCTTGTTTTTCATAGCCTTTCCACTAAATGAAACACTGTCTTCCCATGTTTGTCTTGTCTTTTGTCAACAATATTTTAAACCTGAAACTTTTGGGAAGCTAGAAAGAAAGAGATGGTATTGGAGCAGCTGCTGTGTCATCTTTCTTTCAGTTGAGACCCTACATAGTCACTGCATTCTGCCTCTAGTGCTTCAGCAGACCTCGGGTATGGATGAGCCTCTTCCACTTTGTGGCCTGTGGTGTAGAAAGAGTTGTGTGAAGAAGCAACTATGCTATGTCCCTTAGGCTCTCTACATTTACTCCATGGTTGGACAGCTCAGGCTTCCCTTTAGGGTGCCAAGATGGCCGGCTATGTAGTCTCAGGTAAGAGCAGCTGAATCCTCTACTCTTAATTTGCTGGTGTAGTGCAGAAAGCTTCTACCTGCCTGGTACTTTTCCTTTGTGGCTCTTCTAATGATTATATTAAACATTCTAAAGTTGAAACACTTCTACATTCATGTTAGTTTGCTCTCGTAACCATAAAAAAAAGACTACTGCTTTACAGCACGGCCCGTTCTATTTCACTTATTGAGTTCACATAATTATGCCTTTAGGCACTGTGTGCCAAAAACACAAGCTAGTGACTTTTTAAAATATATAATAGTGGTTTAATTATGTGGAAAACCAATTGTGGAGGTGCACATTGTTTTTTTTTTAACTTGTATATTGTTTATATATTTATCTTTACCTTAATCTTTACTTATTCACACTGCTGTTTCATGTCTGTTCATTTTATCCTAAAATACTCCAAAAGCATTTCTTAAAGAGTAGTCTACTGGTAAAAGACTGCAGCTTTTAGGTGGGAATTTTATAATATCTCTATCACTTTTGATGGGCATTTACTGTAAATATAAGATTTCTGTTAAAAGGTTTTTTCTTACAGCATTTGGAATATATTAGTCTACTACTTTCTGACCTCTGAATTTTCAGAAAATAAATCCACTGATTACTCATGAGGGTTCTTTTTACATGACCAGTCACTTCTCTTGCTGCTTTCAAGTTTCAAGTTGTTTTTGTTTTAGACAGGTTAATTATCAAATAAGATTGAATGTGTTTGAGTTTATGCTGATTCGAGTTTGTTGAACTTCTTTGGTGTTTATTTATTTCCTCAAATTTGTGACCTTCTTGACCACTACTGTTTTAGTCTCCTTTAGGAGGACTGCTTGATGGTGTCCCACTGGTTTCCTCAGTTATTTATTTATTTATTTATTTATTTATTTATTTATTCCCTTCTTGACTTAACAATTTCAACTACACTTTTCTTAAATCTGCTGATATTTTGTTCTTCTATTTGTGCAAGTGTCCTTTTAAATCTCTGTAGAGTTTTTTTTTTTTTAATTGAGTTTTGCTCTGTCACCAGGGTGGAGCTCAGTGAAGCAACCTCAGCTGATTGCAACCTCGGCCTCCTGATTTCAAACAATTGTCCTGCCTCAGCCTCTCAAGTATCTGGGAGTACAGGTTCATGCCACCACACCCTGCTAATTTTTGTATTTTTAGTAAAGACAAGGTTTCACCATATTGGCCAGGATTATCTTCATCACTTGACCTCATGATCTAAATGACTTGGCCTACTGAAGTGTTAAGATTGCAGGTACGAGCCACTGGGCCAGGCTGTAGTAAATTTTAGTGACGGTTGTTTAACTTTTCAGCTCCATATATATATATATATATATATGGGTATATATATATATATATATATGAGTATATATATATATATATGAGTATATATATATATGAGTATATATATATATGAGTATATATATATATGGGTGTATATATATATATGGGTGTGTATATATATATGGGTGTATATATATATATGGGTGTATATATATATTGGTATATATATATGGGTATATATATATGGGTGTATATATATATATATGGGTGTATATATATGTGTATATATATATATGGGTATATATATATGGGTATATATGTATAAATATATATGGGTATATATATATGGGTATATATATGGGTATATATGTATATGAGTATATATATAGGGTATATATATATGGATATATATACACACGTACACGTATATGCACATATATATTTATATTATATACGATATTTAAATATATAATGTATTTAATAGAAATATATTTTATATGCATTTTATATATTTAGATAATCTAAAGTCTAACATAAAGTCTAAGATATATGTATTATATATTATATATAATATATATTTTATATATAGTATATATTTTTTATATATATATATATATATATACATATATATATTAGAGAGAGAGAAGCACTGAACCTGGCCTAGAATTTTCTTGTTAGTTTTACTGTAAGTTTACTTTATTGTAAGTTTAGTTTATCATAAATTTACTGTCTAGTAATAACTTTTTTCTGTTCATGGCTTTCTGTGCTTTTCTTCATTGCATTAGCTTTCTAAAAAATCATTAATTTTAAAAATTATTTTTTAGCTAGCCTGCCATGTGGGCCACCTAGGAGAAGCTTCTGTTAGGGATTTTTTTTTTCTTTTTACGGTGAGCCATACTTTCTTATTTCACTTTATGCTTTGTGATTCTGTTGGTGTCGAAAACAGGCGTATAAATTTTTAAGTGCTGTGCCTTTGAAAATCAGATTTTCTCCCTCTGTAGCTTGCTAGGGGTTTGTTTATTCATCATCTAGGCTATTTCTGTCGTGACAATCAGTCTGACTGATTTTTGAGGGGGTTTTCTTGAGGCTGCATCATTTTGGAGCACAGAGGTTTAGCAGTGCCTTTTATTCTGAATTTTTACTTACGTATGTTCTACTTTGAATGTTTTGTCTATCATTCTCTGGCCTCTAAAGAGAAAAAAAAAAGAAAAATTAAGAAAGAAAGGCTCTGCCTTCTTAAATCATCTGAAAGTTACTCGAGTAGGAGGAGAAAAAGCCTGCAAAAAGTTTGGAAAATGAAACAATAACTGCTCACCACTCGCAGGACCTCCATAATAAGAAACAGCAATCGGTTAGAAGTCCTCCTGAGATTTGGAGGATAAGGTCATTTTTGTCTATCATGGCTATTGCCAGCTGCTCCAGAAGTATTTGCAAGGCTGCACGCCACTGCAGTATTTGATAAGAATAAATAACTCCTGTTGACCTATGCTGCAAAGCCGATCGAGCTTCATTGTTGTTTACTTTACACATCATCTTTCGAAAGCTTCAAAACTTCAGATAGGATCTATAATTCCAAAATATTTGCATCATAGCGATTCTGCCACTGCACATATTGAATAGTTGAAGAGACAGATACATAGTGCTCTGTAGTCCACTGTCACGTTTTTCCAAGGACCTGTGTCATTTTACTTTCAGTCTCTCTCTTGGCACCTAAAGTAACTCTTGCAGGGAAATCATATATGTGAACCCTTCTTTTAAAGGTGCATTTGCATCATTCTGTGCCTTTTTACAAAAGAGCTCACATTTAAAGTCATTAAAAGTAAAAAACTATTCACTCTGATATTTAATTACTTGCTTTCTGTATGTTCTTTATCTTACTTGATTTTTTAATTTCTCCTTTGATCTTTCAGAAAAAATCCTTAATTTCTCAAAACTTTCTTTTTCTATATATTTTATACTATAATTAGTTACATTTGGGACCTCAATAAATATTCTAAACTTAAAACAGCCTACATTGGATAATACTACCTTGTTTAAATAACCTAAAGTCTAAGTTCAACAATATAAAAGTACTCTACTGCTGTACTTTTGTATTCTTCTCAAATTATATTATTGTCTCAGATTATGTCTCCATGCACAGAGTGTCCATGAAATTAGATTTGTATATCTTTTTCTGTAATAGCTGCCTATAATAAGTGTAATAGTAATAATTGTCTTTGCTAGGTAATAGTAATAGCTTTGTTTTGGTGGGGGGAGGGTTAGACACACATTTCTTTAGCTTCTTTTTATCTAGACATTTTCTGCTTGTGCATTATTTTACAAGTTTTAAATTTTCTTCATTTCTTCAAGGTCTCTTCTTAGTTATTGGCAGCTTAGTATCCACTTAAATAGCATTTTCTATAAGAGCGGTATACAAGCTATTATTTTAAAAAAACTGAATATGTATTAACAGATTGTCAATTATATGAAGTAACTGCATTGTTGGTTCTCAGGAACCTAAATGTTTGTGATCAATTCCTGGCATTTTCAACCAAGAGTGACTTCTGACTTTGGCAAAGCAGAAATAAAAAAATGATTAACCAATTCATCCTTTATCCTCTAGAAAGACTAGAACAAACACAATAAATTAGCACATAAGGGCTGTTTTACTCCTTCTAGAATCAGGAATCAGGGCCTCAAATTGAAAATGTGGATTTCAGTTTCGCAGGCTTCATCTGTGTCTGGGAGGCAGTATGACAATCCAAAAAATTAACTCTTTTAAAATTGTCTCTCCTGATTAAGTGTTTTCTTGGTTGATGTGAACTGTTGGTTTCCTGGGTGTATACAGTTTTTTATTTGTTTGAGGTTTCCTTGAATGGTTTGACGCTGCCTGCTCTGCAATTTTGTTTCAGTTTTATTTGTGAAGCACTAATTGTTTTCTAATCTCAGTTTATTTTTATTCAGGAGATCTAAGTTTTGTCCCACGAAAATGTTGTTTCAAATGCTGAAGTTGAATGTTAAACTTTTATTTTGGGTTTCTAGAATTTTTGTTTGTTTGTTATGGTGGTTATACTGTAAGGTTTTTTGTTTGCTTCATATTAATTAATCCTATCAATTTCATATAAAATACACGAGGTAAAAATTGTCTGTCATGAGTACAGCTTGGTCTCATGTGAGACAAGCATAAAATAATTCCTCTCCAAAGTGACTTTGAAGTAAATACCTAAATAAAATAATAAGGGGATAATCTCACAAGCATGCATCAAGATCAGCAAGTTTGATGACCTCTACTAGAAGACTGCTTAAATTGTTTGAAAAACAGCTGGGTCACTGTGACTGGAGCAGACTGTGGAAGGGAAACAGTTGTTGACATTGAGCTCATGGAGGTAACAGACAGTCCATGTAAGTGGCTAGGGTTTCTATAAGTCAATAGATTTTACTTTCTTTTTACCCTAAGCCTGGTCCATGACTGGAAGTGAAATTGGTAAGGTTGTTACCAGCATCTAGCCCTGAGAGATTAGAAAAGCTGACAAATATCTTAAAATCTAGAGTCTCAGGCCCCTCTTTGAGAAATTAACAGTGATAAATCATCTCTCCAGAAAATTGTAAATAAAAAAAGCACACTTTGATTTTATATTTTCAAGATTATTTAACTCAATCTTTGGTTTCTGTAAATCAGAAGAATTTTAAGAAGCTGTTCTAAAGTTGTGTTGATTCAAGTTAGGATAAGTGTTAGTAAAGTGAAGTCAGTTCAGTTAGTCAACGATTACAAAGTAAACCATATATTTCTTTTTCACCCCTTTTCTTTTCCCATTACTTTTTAAATATTTCCATAAAATTCTAGTATAGCGGGAAAAATAAAATAAAATAAAATAAAAAAGCTAGGCAGCCTCTATTTTTGGGGTGGAAATTAAGAAAATGCAACGAATGGCTTTTGGGCTAGAACTAAACTTGACTACAGCTGCAAGGCATACAGAAAAGACATACACACCTGTGGATTGGCACACTGCGTTATGCATACACAGTAGGCATAATATGTACCATGAGGCAAAAATTAAATATGTCTTATGACATAAAAGTTGCTAAGCCATTATAATAACCAAGCTGAATCAAAACAAAAATTTCAAGGATTATACCTGCGGTTAGAGAACCCTTGCTTTCGCTAAAGTTGTTGAGTAGAATTAACACTGATGTGTCTTCTACTATTCTAAAATTTTATTTGATAGAAGATTTTCATAGTGGGAATCTTTGATCACAATTAGTTAGGCTCTGTCATGTTCTAAATTAATCAGAAATAAATACAGTCACAAAAATTTACATAAGCCAATTAGACAAAATAAAAGCAAGTGAATGAAGAAATAGCTGTAATAGAAAAATGTATGTGGAAATGTTAAGATAAATCCAAAAAGGAGGTTAATTCATACAGTGTAAAATCTTTTACAGTTGATCAAAAGATTTGTTTCCAAACTTTAGCAGCTAGCAATAACATGGTAGTTAACCATGGTTTGGAGGCTAGGCTCATCTCATGAATTTACATTTTTCTGCCTGATTTTATATTCACTAAAAGCTGATTAGATTGTGCCCACCAGATTAACATGGATCAGCCTTCCACAGCTCACTGATTCAAAGACTGTTTTGGGGAAAACATCCAACAGATGCACCCAGGATTAATAGCCTGTATACCTCAATCCAATGAAGTGGACACTCAGCATTAACCATCACAAATCCACCCCTTGACAACTTGAACCCATACACATCTCCTAAGAGCATACCTAATCTTCAAGTAAAGAAAATAATAACATCATAATTACACCTAATGTAATACAACTGTCTTTGTTACAACCAGTAATTCACCAATCCCAAATCCAAACACTATTATGTGAAGCTAACAATACTCAAATGCTGATTTGATGTCAATAAATCTAATGTCACATAATAAAGAAAAAGAAAAAATGAAGGTACTATTACATGTGTATACATACGCAAACTTTTTTTTAACAAAAAGAAAAACTATTCAGAACAATTAAAATCCTCATTTCTGCAGCCGGGCACCTGGCTGTATCTGGTGTTGATGTGTACCTTCTACCAAAATTTTTGTGTTGCCTTTGCGTTCAACAAGCACCTCAGCTGAGATCCCTTAATCCCCTCTCTTCCTTTCTTCCTTCCTTCCTCCCTTCCTTCCTTCTTTTCTTCCTCCCTCTCTCTCTTTTCTTCTTTCTTGCTTTCTTTTCTGTTGGAGTAACCTAAACCTTAATTCCTGAAGGTTCTGGATCATTTACAGTCCTGCCAAAATTAGGCTGTCATAATTTTCCATTGACCTTAATCTCAGGGCATTTAAATACTCCTGTGTTCCATGTATATTCTTCCGTACCTCTGTTGTAAAATAGTAGACTGACTTTATCTTGCTAATTCAAGTCAATCACCACGGCCAACACTGTCACTCCTTTAGCCTGTTGACTGAAAGGTAGGAGTAGCCCAAAATGCCAAGGAGGCAATCTTCACTGTCAGTTTAATGGAATTGTCATTCTGTCTCCTGGTGGCAGAATTTCTCCCTCTGGAACTAAGACCTGTAAGCCCGCAGAACATAATGTAAAGGAAACAGGAAGCAAACATTTTGCTAGTGGATCACTAGGGGTGATGGTGAGCGGGGACATTTTCACTTCCACCCGTTGATTTGTGTACCCATTAATTCTGGCTATGGGAAAAGTACCATATGTTCAACACAGTTTCAGAACATACATTACCTTCTGGAGAACTTTGCCCCAGGTTTGCAAAGTCTTGTCCCATAGTTGGTATTGTAGTTGTAACTTTAAAAGGCCATTTCACCATTCTATTAATCCAGCTGCCCTAGGATGATGGGAAACATGGTAAGACCAGTGACTTCCATATGCAGGAGCCCACTGCCACACTTCTTTAGCCATAAGGGGAGTGTCTTTGTCAGAAGAAATGCTGTGTGGAACGCTGTGTTGGTGGATGAGGTATTTAGTGTGTCCACAGTTGGTAGTCTTGGCAGAAGCATTGGATGCAGAATAGGCAAACGCATATCCAGTATAAGCACCCTGAGAAATGGTGCCATATGGATGGATCAGTGTTGGACTCTGTTGCTTGCAAATTGGGCGCTCAACAGTGGCCACAGCCAGGTTAGCTTTGGTGAACAAAAGTCCATTTTGATGAACTCATGCAAAATCTCCATTCCTGCAATCATGACCACTTTGTTTCTGGGCCCTCTGGGTGATTACAGCAGAAGCCCAGGAGACAGAGTGAGTGGTTTCCACAGGAGGGTTTATTCTATCCATTTGCTTACAAAATATTTCCTCTTCTGAGGTCCCCGTTGTTGAACACTCACATGAAATATAATTATCCTCACAGTTTTTGACCACTCAGGGAGCCTCATCTAATAACTCTCTCTCAAATTACTTTGCCACCTATTTACTGATAATGCTTCTTCCAAGTTCCTGATCATCCAGCCAAAACATTTTTTATGGCCCATGAACCGGTATATAGCCACACATCTGGCTATCTCTCCTTGGCCTTCTGTCTGCTGGGAAGAGGTCCCTTCACCACTGTTCTTCGTGGATATCCCAGCAAAATGCTGTACTGCTGCTGCTGTTCATTTTTGGGTGGTGGCTCCATATATTGTGCAGAACCATCTGGAGCCAGGCCATAGTCTTCTCCTATTCTGTCAGCTGATCATAGGGAACTATCCATGAGACCATCAGTGCAGGTTGGAGGGGAGAAGACATGGTGGCAAGACTGGATACTATGAGCATTTGAGCCACTTACACATGTAACTTACTTGCACCTTCAGGACTGGCTTGAGACTGGACACGTACATACCACTACCATTTGAAGATGAAATTCTGCTATGGACAACCCACTTTATGACTAGATGGATCAGAAAGCACCCAGTTCATGATAGGCATTTCAGTTCACTTGGTGACTTCATGACTTACAGACAAGCATTCAGTTTCCACCAAACCCAGTAACAGGCCAAGAGCTGTCTCTCAATAGGAGGGTGGTTATCTACAGAAGATGGCAGGGCCTTATTTCAAAATCCTGGAGACCTGCGCTGTGATTCACCTCTGAGAGCCTGTCATTAGGCCCCAAACAGCACCGCTATCTACCACTGATACCTCCATCACCATTATATCTTCTGGGTCATATGGCCCAAGTGGAAGAAAAGCTTGCCTGTGTCTTCTACAGAGCTTTCTCCTGTTGCGGACACTACTCACAACTGGCAGCCTTTTAAGTCACTCAATAAATGGGGGAGAGTAACAACCTCACATAAGGAATATGTTTTCTCCAATATCCAAAGAAACCCACTAGATATTGTCCCCCATTTTTTTGTTTGTATGAGGGGCCAAATCCAGTGAATTGTTCTTTACCTTAGAAGGAATATGTCAACAGGTCTTACCCCACTGGACCCATAGAAATTTTACTGAGGTAGAAGGTCCCTGAATTTTAGTCAGATTTATTTCCTATAATATGGTATGAACACGCCTCACTAATAAGTCCAGTTTGTTTGCTACTTCCCGCTCACTGGATCAAATCAGTATAATGTCATCAATGCCACAGACAAGTGTGATATCTTGTAGCATCTAAAAGAAATCAAGGTCTCTCTGAATAAGATTAAGACACGAAGGTAGAGAGTTGGTATACCCCTGAGGTAGGAGAATAAAGGTGTATTGCTGGTATTGTCAGGTGAAGGCAAATTGCCTCTGGTGGGTCTTATGGAAAGGAATCAAGAAAAAGGCATTTGCCCAGGCAATGGCTGCATACCAGATGCCAGGAGACATATTTATTTGCTCAAGCAATAAAACCACATTTGGTAAAGCAGCTGCCATTTGAGTCACCACATGGTTAAGCTTACAAAAATCTCCTGTCATTCTCCAAGATCCACTTGTGTTCTTCACAGGTTAAGTGGGAGGGTTGCATTTAGATGTGCTGGTAATGACCAATTCTGTGTCTTTCAAGTCCTTAATGGTGGTACTAATCTTCACAATCTCTCCGGAGTTGTGATATTGTTTTTGATTTACTATATTTCCAGGTAGAGGCAGCTCAAATGGCTTCCATTTGCCTTTTCCTATTTTAGTAGTCCTCACCCTACAGGTCAGAAAGCAAATGTAGGGTTCTCCCAGCAGCTAAGTCTGTCTATGCCAATAATGCCTTCTGGCACTGGGAAAATGACCTTAGGATGAGTCTAGGTACACACTAGACACACTGTAAGTCTGACCGAAGCTAAAACTTTATTAATTGCCTGACCTTCATAAGGTTCTATTTTAACTGTAAAACCACAATGATGTTGTGTGTCTCCTGGAGTCAGTATCAGCTCAGATCCAGGGTCCAGTAGCCCGAAAATTCTGATCATTTCCCTTTCTTCAATGCACAGTCACCCTGACAAAAGTCCGGAAGTTACTTAAGGAACGATGGGAGAAAGATTCACTGCATAAATTGTTGGTAATGGAGGGGGGTCTTTCCTCAAGGGGACCCAGCCTTCCCTTCATTCAAGGGGTTCTGTGTCTCTAAATTGGCTCTGGTATGGGAATAGCTTGAGAAGCTCTGGTTTTGTTTTTATAATTTAGAATAGCTCTTCATCTGTTTGACACCAAAGTTTTCTGTTTCTATAACTGAAGTAGGAACACAGTACGCTTTCTATCAATTTCACTCCCAGGAACATCTTGATTAATTAGCCAGTGCCAGGGCTCTACGGGGTCAGACTCTTCTGATTGCTGCTTCATGAGAGCTGTCCATTATGGTACCTACACCCACCTTGCCTTTGGTGGTCGAGTGTTGACACTTAGTTCCTGCCACCTTGGGATTCAATTATCCACAGTGTATTTAAATTTTATAATTAGTGGCTGCAGTTCCCACCCTTAGATCTGACACACAGAGAAGAGTAATTACAGAGCTTTTCAAAGATGCAGGTGCTGCTCTACTTCTCAAGGCATTCATCAAGGGTCTATCCTCTAGACTCTCTCAGCTGCGATGAGTAGGTCTAAAGTGAACTAATCCACTCCACCATTCCAATCTCCAAAGGCCTTTGGGTTTCATCCTTTACATTAAACCAATGGAGGGTAGACATTTACAGAGCTCACTCACAGAAGACCATCTTGAATCCATATTTTAGCTAACCAAGCAGATAAACTGTTAGAAATTTTTAGCTCCCTGTGCTGCATCTTTAAGTGCAGAGTCCCTACTAAGTCAGCCCTAGTCAATAAATTCAGCCTGATAGAACCCTGTGTTCCTTCTGCTATTATCCCATACCCTTAACATCCATTTGCTTCTGTGTTTCTCTAGCCTGCTGTTCATATATGTTATAGAACTCAAACAGTTGTTTTTCAGTTTACCACACCTTCTCATGGGTTGCACTCTCAATATCACCTCAAAGAGCCTGCCAGTACTTTTGTTTAGTTACAAACTTAGAACCAAACAGAGATGTTGGGGGTGGCCTCTGAAAAGAATCAACATTATCATACATGGCAGCTGACTCAGGGGAGGCCATCACTGGGGCCTCAGCCAGTGCATGATTTATCTCTACAGGTAGAGGTGGAAAGACTGAAGGCAGCATGTGCCTCTTTCTTCCGGGATGCAGAACAATAATTGGAGATCAGCTGAATATCAGGGCTGAGTGACCTGTCACACAACTATGGATGAAACTTGCCACCTTGCTTACTGTATTGTGGAACACAAAAATAAGAGGACAGCTGTGGCCCTTCAGGGTGCACAGACCTAGGGGCTCTCAATGCCATGACTGTGACACCCTCTTAGGGGCTTTGCATTTTCTGCCATCTCCAAGCTTCTGGGCTCCACTACGTTTGCCAATATCAGCTGCGGATGCTGCCTGCAGTATGCCTGGCCCAGCTGCTACTTCTCAGTGAGATGGAACTCCTGTTGGCACCTGAAATTTCTTGCTTTGCCACAGGCGGCATGCCTGGATGAGTTTAGTGGTTGGAGCCCAGGCTTGCTCACACAACACTCACCACTCCGCCATGGTTGCCCTTGGCAGGCAATAAATGCTGGCTCTTAATGCAAGCTGAGTGCAGCCTTTCAGGCAGGGTGGGTAGAACACATGTAGCAGGACTGGGAAAAACTCCAGCAAAGGCAACACTGGCCACAGTGCTTTTCATCTGGCAAAGTGACTCCCCTAAAATTTTGTAACAAAAGAAGCATAGCTAATTGTGTTTAAATGCCTTACTTCTCTTAAATCCTGAGACACTGATAATTCAGTGTCCATACCCTGAATATTTTCATATTTTTATCCTTATTTGGAAAGTATTATATTTCAACATTATTTAGAAATAAAATTTGAATATTTGGTATTTGTGTTGAACCACCTGAATCCCAAGAATATATTTGCATGGAACCAACTGATTCTAACAAAATAAATTTCCGAAATGTAGGCATTGGGCTTCAGATTAGCATTCTTTTAGCAGATTATGAAGCTTGCCAATGGAACACAATTTCTAATGCCTGGATTTTGACATTATGTACTCATACTTTTGTGTGTGTGTGTGTGGAGGCGCTTTTGCTGTGTATTGCAAGAGGATGAGCAGCATTTCTGACCTTTTCCAATAAGTGCAATGGTAACATCCTTTTTCTGTGGTTGAAATTTCTAAATATCTTAGTGTCTTCTGGAAGCTAAATTGTTGACACTGACTATTCTAAATAGTTATGAAGAATGAATAAAAAAACACTTTTAACAATTTTGCACAGGCCGTGCAGGGTGGTTCACAGCTGTAATCCCAGCACTTTGGGAGGCCAAATTGGGTGAATCACCTTAGCTCAGGCATTCGAGACCAGTCTGGCCAACATGGTGTAACCCTGCCTCTACTAGAAATACAATAAGTAAATTAACAAATAAAATTAGCACAATAGCTGGGCATGGTGACAGTCACCTGTAATCCCAGCTACTCGGGAGGTTGAGGCAGGAGAATCGATTGAAACCAGGAGGTGAGAATGAACTGAGATCATGCCATTGCACTCCAGCCTGGATCACAATAGCGAAACTCTGTCTTAAAAAAAAAAATATATATATATATATATATATTTTTATATATATATATATTTATATATATATTTATATATATATAAAATAAAAAAACAACAAATATGCAAATTTTTATCAGATCTTATTTTTATGTAACTTTCTGCTGTTCTAATATCCTGTCACTTATGCAGTGAACCAGCATGCACTGCAGGTACCCTGGAACTTAATATAAAACAAAATTAACTAAAACTAGAAAAGCTTTCTTTTTTAAGAAGTGACGTTATAGTAACCGAAATGTGTGCCACACTTTATTTAAGACATTTTCTAATTACAAATCAGAGTTGTGACAAACTGCATTGAAAAGCAAATAAGTAGTATATCTCAATTCTTAGTTGATTGAATGTATTTTCTTTTATTTTTAGAATGGAATCCACACTGTCTCTTTGGATGGAGTGCAGTGGTGCAATCTTAGCACACTGCAGCACCCTGCCTCCCAAGTTCAAGTGTTTATTCTTCCTCAGCTTCTTGAATAGCTGAGATTACAGGTGTGCACCGACACACTCAAAGCATTTTCACCATATTGGCCACGCTTGTCTCAAACTCCTGGCTTCAAGTACTCTGTCTGTTTTGGCCTCTAGAAGTGCTGGAATTACAGGCATGAGCCACCAAGCCTTGCCAGCTGGCCCTCGACTAAATTTCCAATTGAGAAAAAAAAAAAATATATTGATCTTACAAACCTTATTTTTTATATCATATTTTTGATGAGTTTCTTTTTATGTCTCATAATTCAAAAAGATAATTTAAGTGCATTGCTTTTTATAGGAAATGAATTTATTTCCATTAGTAGATAATTAAAAGAGTAGGTTTATTTAGAAAGTCATTTTTCTATGGTGAAGAGTTCTCGCATCTTAGAAATTGCTTTACACATCTCATTTGGAAACCTCATTGCATGTATTGATTACATTTGTGTTTTTTTTTCCTTTGGATTTTCTTTTTGTAAGAGTATTCTAAATTGTTTCAAGATACAACAATATGTTTAATTATGTCAAATAAATTTAAAAGGTATTTTCTTTGAAAGACAACTTTTTCTTAAGCTATGTTTTCTACTAATACTGTGTGATTACTTTTTGTACATTACTAGGAATTAATTGATGTTTAAATCTTCCCAGCATCAAATGTTCACCTGCAATATTTAAGAAATAAGTAGCTGCTAACACAGCAGGCTGTTCTAGTCCACAGCTCACCCACTACCATCAACCCTGGTTTTGAGCTACCTGCAGCACAAGATTGGCTGGGTAAAAAAAAATCTCGAAAAGATACCAGTCTGTTTGATGGAAATATATTACATAGACAAAGAAATAAGCAGTGAGTATTTAAAATCATAAAGAGGTTTTTATCTTTAATAAGAGTTTTGTTTGAGATTCTATATTTACACTTAGAAAAAATTAACTCATGGCTTTTGTTTTGCTTTGTTTTTAATCAACTAGCTTAATATTTTGCAGCCATCAGATATATAATTAAAACCATTTATATCAGAGAAAGTTTTTTTTTAATATAAGATGTATTTCTTAAATGTTCTCACATATGGTATTGGTAATTTACCTCAGTGGGATTGAACTAATCATATACGGAAAAATAGTAGACTTTTGAGTAAGAAGAAACCAAATTTAATGGTACAAAAAGTTTATATTTAAAACGTATTCATTAAAAATGATTTTTCTAACCCAAACATTGAAGTTGCTTAATGTTGTTTTAGTTAAATTCCAAGAGAGGTATTATTTTAAAATCATAATGTGAAAAGAGATCATCTGAGTACATGTTATTACTTCTAAATGTCCACATCAATTAAACAAAATGGATAGCAATGTTGAAATCTTACACAGAACTGAAACTCATAGTGAGAGGTAATGTAAGTAAATTGAAAAACAATAGACCGGGTGCGGTGGCTCACGCCTGTAATCCTAGCACTTTGGGAGACCAAGGAGGGTGGATCACAAGGTCAGCAGATCCAGACCATCCTGGTTAACAGGGTGAAACCAGTCTCTACTACAAATAGAAAAAATTAGACGGGGGTGCCGGTGGGCGTCTGTAGTTCCAACTACATGGGAGGCTGCGGCAGGAGAATGGCATGAGCCCGAGAGTCGAAGCTTGCAGTGAACCGAGATCACACCACTGCACTCCAGCCTAGACAACAGAGCAAGACTCCATCTCAAAAAAAAATTTAGTTCATTTCAAGGGAAACCAGAGGATTACAAATATAATTAGCAACAGTATTCTGTACAGATATTTAATTGAAAATGTGAAATTATATTAATTTATTTGTTTCTCTCTTTGAGTATTTTTTTTTTGGCACACTGCAGGAGTTTCTAGCTAAACTCACTGTTGAAAAGGACAGATATTTATTTGTCCTGTCGGATCTATATAAAGAGGAGAGTTTCCTTTCTAAAAACACATATTTTTGTTAATTTATTTAACTATTGTATTGGCAGAGGAAATATATATTTTAAGAAGAGGTTTTTAAAGCAAACACTACTGTTTTCTTAAT
This sequence comes from Pongo abelii, assembly GCF_028885655.2. NCBI lineage: Eukaryota > Metazoa > Chordata > Mammalia > Primates > Hominidae > Pongo > Pongo abelii. The sequence goes on from NC_072009.2 coordinate 56,009,236, forward strand.
GTTATGAAACATTAAGTCAATCTTTTCTTTCCTTGTGGTTAATATATATTTCCAAATATATAAGATGGCATGCAATAAAAATTATTAACTTGCCACGAATATTGTATTTCTGGTCCAGAGATATTTTTTGAAGTATATGCACTTCTTCATACACAGAGCTATTTCTTCCGCCTCGCCTTCTTCTTCTTCTTCTTCTTCTTCTTCTTCTTCTTCTCTTCTTCTTCTCCTCCTCCTTCTCCTCCTCTTTTTTTTACAGAAATGAGAATATAAAATATATAATATAGTTGTTTGTTTTTACTTAGTGACACACCTGTCAATACATGAATATCTTTATTTCTGTTCTGTAGCTACATAACTTGGCATTCAATGTGCTCTAACTTATGCAGTCCACACCAAAGATGTGTTGCTGTGTAAGCTGTGTTCAGTTTTATAAGATTGAGAAGCATTTCTAGTTCTCACAGGGACTTTAAATACACCACCTAATTGACTTTATCTCACAATAAAATGAATATAAGGTAATCATCACTGTGTAATGAGGATAAAAGCAGATATTTATGTGAAGATTGTAGTTTTTAGGTTTGAGAACAATGACTTGTATAAAGTGCTCAGTTTAAACTGAGAAAACTCTAATGTCCTATTTATATAAATTTCTGATAACAGTGTATTGAATACACTTATTTTAAGTACAAAAGTTTTTCAATCCGTAAACACATAATGATTAAAGTTAAGTCTGTGTTAGCACGTGGAAGTTTAATACTGTACCATCTTATATGACTTTTTCAAATAAAACTGTTACAGAAGAAATGCGATTAAAAATGCAGAATTAAGATATCTCTTGTTAATGGTGCATATATTGGATCACGTTGCTGACGATGTACAAATTTAAAGTACCATTTGAAAATTGCTGTGTTAGCCTGATAAAATGAATTTCCCAGCCTGATTAGACGAACTATTGACAGAATCATCAGTTTTGTAGCATAAGCATAGTATTTCTTCTCTCAAGTTGTGAAACACTCCATTAGTAGGAATATCTGCCCCCAATTGGACTCTGCCCACAAAAATAACACGTAGGACTCAAAGAGGCTGGTGTGACTAGTCACATAAATTGTGTGATGTAGCAACTATACATAATGTTAGTGGTTAGAAACAGTATTTCTACAATTGGAAACACGTGGTGATGTAGATAATGATTGTTCAAAGATGAGTAAAAAAGATGTGAGTTAAATTTTAATTATTTATTTGTTTTTAATATTCTGATACCAGGTACTGTTTTTCTTCCCGAGATTACTGTAGTTTCATGAGATTTTGTCAGGATTGCATTTTGACAATATGGCTAGAATGTCTGAGATACTATGAATGGCATATTTTTCATGCTCCCTATCTAATAACTTGAAATTTTACCTGACAATTTTTATTATTTTTTGTTTGATTTCAAAGCACAATTGATATAATCATATTTGTATGACATGGTAAATGCAATTCAGAATTTTAAGAATAAAAAATATTTATTTTAATAAGTATAGTCTCATCTTGTATTTAAAGTATGCTGTTTAATTTTTTAACTTTAATTTTATCTGTGTGATATAAGTTGTGTTTATTTTTAGGGTTTTCTGTATATTTTTCTCAAATGAGGTATTCTTCTGCTTAAGTAACATATAGTTTTTCAGATAATGCTGCATGGACCTGTTATCAACTTTATTTCACAATTACAATAAGGCTGCTAAAGGTATAAAAGCACCTGGTTGAAAATAAAAAGTATTTAGTTGAAAATAAGGCAGCAAAAATTTAGGCTTTAGTGACAGATCACATATTTAAGATGTACCTATTAAGTAAGTGAATATAGAAAATCTGAATTTTGGAAATGTTTACAGTCAAACTGTTTATCATTCCTTTACTTTTTTGCATAGATATTGGTAGAAACAAAAGAAAAAAATAGAATATTTTAACTGTAATAAACAGTTCCAAAATTTCTACATTTCTTTTCCTCAGTGGTCAGAAATAACTTGGCCTTCAAACAACATCTTAGCACTTAATGTTTATGGAGATTACAAAACACACATTTGTCTCTGCCTTTCTAGATATGACAGATCACACTATGCAGGCATTACAACTTGGGTAGCATTCCTCTTAGTAGGATCTCCTTCTGGGATGTCCACTCTTGCTTGGTTAAGAGCTACTATGGGACAGAAAGATAGAATTTCGGTCCTGATCTTCTAGCTGTTTTTTTCCCTAGGGTTTTGAACTGAAAACAGAGATGGCAAATTGTACTGGTGAGAAGAGAATGAAGTAGACAGAATATAAGATTCAAATTAAGTCCCCACCATTGTGCTTTGTTGCTTGTGCCTTATGTTCTCTCAGCCCTTCACTGTGGCATGCATGTCTGCCTAGTTACTTTTCTTATGTGATGAAACGTCATCAGGACATGAAGTAGATAATTTTTATTTCTGTGTCCTAAACCTCAGATGCATACCAAAGCATAGAGAAACATGTTGCATATGTGTAAAACAGCTGTATTTTGTTCTTTAGCTACAAGGAAATTATGACCTTTGGAGCTTCTATGTATGCTCCGGATCCTTCCACAATTACTCTCAATGGCTATATTTATTGATTTGTAATAATTCTCAAAAATCACATAAATTATATCATGTAAATGTCAAAAATGCATGATACTCACAAGAAGACACTGAATTCTAGGAGAAAAAAGTACTTAGTTCTCATAAGTTATTTATGGCAGAGCACTGGTTTCTTTCCAATCCTGTCTACTTGAGAAGATTGTAGTCTATTTTGTTACCTGTGAGGTATGTTATTATTTTATTATTTCTACTGATAACTTTTCTGTATACTCCTTATGATGGTCCACCTGTGAAACAAACACTAATGCTAAACACTAAAAACAATAAGTTCTTTGAAAATACTATAAAAATTTGCATACCATTTCATTAACTCAGTTTTGGTATATATTTCATTCAACTACTTTCATAATACTTTTAAAGATACTGCCTTTTGGCCTCTAGAGTAAGGCTGGTCCTCATGATGATGTATTTAGTTATTATCATAAATGTGAAGACAAATTAGCATTAAACAAGACAGAAGACAGAAAAGAGTACAATATTGGTGTACTAAGACACCTTCAGGTCAATCTTTTGATTTAGCTGCTTTCTGACTAAAATTCTACATACCCAAATGTTTTTGGAAACAGTTCAGGTAAATTATGGGTGAGTTATCATTTAATTTTGATGAAATCAATTCTACACAAACTAAAATTTTTAAATATATCTTAAAATCCGTAATGTATTTGATGTTAAATATTTAAACAAAAGTAATATTATAGCTGTCTTTCTTGGTCATTTCTGCTAGTATTATCCCAGTAGTAAAGGACTAAAATTGTCACAGCACAGACAGGCCATGTATTCTTTCATCTCTTAAGATATAATTAAGTTCCTATTATCATAAGATTTATGCTCTATATATAAACTAAACATTAAAATGTAGCCATTTCCTTGATTTAACAGTTCTCTAATGAAGCAAACCTCAAGTACATAATTTTATCTCTGTAAGTGTTTGAATGCATCTGTAAAGTTTTTCCTTAAAAAGTTGACCATAGTGCTGTCATCACACATAATAAAAATCATTTTATAAACTTGGGCGACATGGCAAAACCCCGTCACCACAAAAAATGCAAAAATTATTCAGGTATGGTGGTTTGAGCCTGTAGTATCAGCTACTTGGGAAGGTAAAATGTCATTTCATTCACTGACTTTTGGTATATGCTTAAAGTTCCTTCATTACTCTTTTCAAATTAAATTAGTGCATCAATGACATCTTTTAGTTTCTAGAGTAATGTTTATCCATGTGATTATGTATCTCAAAGATCAAAATTACTCATCATCAAATAAACAATTTTTCTTATCAAATAAACATTTTTTCTTATCAAATGAACATTTTCATCACTGACAAGAAAGTACCCCTTTCTAGCCCTGGAAGAAAATATATATGATATACTTATATATATATATATATATATATATATAATGTATAACTTTATATAATATATATGTGTATGTGTACATGTATGCGTGTGTGTGTATATATATATTTACAAATATATATATATATATTTACAAATATATATATATATATATTTACAAATATATATATATATATATTTGCAAGCTTGTGCCAGGCACTTTCCTTCACACTTGTAGTTTTAACATTTCGGGAAGCCAAGACAGCCAGATTACTTGATTTCAGGAGATCAAATACAGCCTGAGAAATGTGGTGATATCGCATCTCTATTAAGATGCAAAAAGGGACCTAGGTGAGTGTAATTGTCTGCACCTGTAGTCCCTGCTACCTGGGACAGTGAGGTGAAAACATCTCCTGAGCTGTTATTGTGTTGCTGCACTCCAACCTGTGCAATGAAGAGAATTGCTGCCCCTTGCCACCCTTACACGCACACAAAGCTTAATAACACCTTGATTTTATTTCCTTTATTTTATCAAGGTCTAATTTGTGGCATGCATGACAATGAAACACTGTCACACAACTTTTTACTGTATACTGTAGCTCTTTCTAGTTTCTAAAACAAGCTGCAGCCACTCATGAGAGTTTATGGTTTATTGTTCTTTCAGGAAGGTACTTCTTAGCTATCTCAGAGCTAGAAAGAAAAAGGGATCTTCTGATTTCTGGGCTTCCTTCTCTTCACTCACAGCAGCTCCCTTCTCTGTATTAGGATTATCACTTAGATTTATTTTAAATGTCTGCAGTGCACCTGTAACGCACTGACTCCCCATTGTATCTCTCAGTATGAGGTTCTAGATTCCATAGCTAAACTGTAAACTTAGCGTTCTAAGTGTAATTTGCGTATGTCTTTCTTATTTACCTATTTCCATTCTATAGCCTCAGGTGTGACCAACACTCCTTTTTTCTTGCATCAACAAGTTATTTTCATTTGTTTGATCTACTCGAAACATTTTTTTTCTGAAATCAAGTCAACATTTCTGTTCTTTTCATTCAAATTACTATAACGCTATGAGTTTCTGTCTTCAAAACTTTCACTCAATAATTTATGTGTGCATGCATCTCTGTGTGATTGTTTACAAACAATTGGCACAAGGGACCAGTTTTGTGAAAGACAATCTTCTATTGTCTTCATTGGAAAACCAAACCAAACCAAACAAAAACATAAAGAATACATGTTTATAATTTGTTTCTTTAATAATGTCTTTTGGTACAAATGTGAAAAATCTTTTAACACTTTAAAGGTGGACATTAACAGTCATCAAAGTCTTCTTGATTCTTTGGAACAGTATATCCAAACGAAGGGGCAAATCCACATTGTTTTAAAATGGGATAAAGTGCATGTGTTGTTCAGTTTTGAAAAAAAAAAAAAAAGATCTCATTGAACAAAACCAGAAGAAATTAGAGTTGTTTGTGCTCATCCACAAAATTAACTTTTGGTTTCTCTTTACTGTTGTAGTGGTATCAGACAGGTAGTTAAGATGATAACTGGTGTAAAGGAAAATAATATTGACAAAACACAGCGACTGACTTGAAGAAAAATGATTCTTGGTAAATGAATAATTTTGGATGTAGAAGATCTCACAGATTGTTTTCCTCTGTCCTCTAAGATAAATTGCAATTTAATGATTGAATATTGAAGAGTTGACAGAAGAAATCTTATTCTTTTTCTATTACAGATACCTAAAACAACCACGTGTAGTTTCAGAAACAGATTTCATTCTTTAGCCTAACCAGCCCATTTTATCTCATGGGAACCTGTTTGGGGGATGGAATGAAGAACTATCTTTGAAGATGTTGTAAGTTAAATAACATGGATGTCTTTCTTGACCTTCATAACTTCTCACCTCCAAGCTGTCTGCATTGTTGTGAACTTAGCTGTCATTTAGATTGTGGTTCATTTGTAACATCATACTGCCTGCTATTCACATCTCAGAGAGGTGAAACAATTTCTTTTCACCCTTTCTCTCACTCTTAATGCAATCCCCTTAAAATAACTATATATAGGTCTTAACATTGTATTTTATTTTATTTTATTTACTTATTTATTTATTTATTTGTTTATTTATTTATTGAGATAGAGTCTCACTCTGTCACCCAGGCTGGAGTGCAGTGGCCCGTTCTAGGCTCACTGCAACTCCACCTTCCAAGTTCATGCCATTCTCCTGCCTCAGTCACCAGAGTAGCTGGGACTACAGGTGCCAGACACCACTCCTGGCTAATTGTTTTGGTATTTTTAGTAGAAGACGGGGGTTGCACCTTGTTAGCCAGGAAGGTCTGGATCTCCTGACTTTGTGATCTCCCCACCTTGGCTTCCCAACGTGTTGGGATTACAGGCATGGGATTAGAGGCCACCACACCTGGCCAGGTCTTAACTTTTTTTATAAGAGAGTGAGACCGGCCTGGTCAAAAGGGTGAAACCCCATCTATACTAAAAATGTGAAAATTAGCCAGACGTCATGGCAGATGCCCATAAAATTAGCTACTGGGGAGGCTGAGACAGGTGAATTTCTTGAATCTGGGAGGCACATGTTACAGTGAGCAGAGATCCTGTCATTGCACTGCAGCCTAGGGGAAGAGGGTAAAACCCTATCTCAAAAAAAAAAAAAAAAAAAAGAGAAAGAGAAAAGAAAAAAGAAAAGAAAAGAAAAAAAACTCTGAGAATTAAACTCATTAGTTTCTGTGTATCTCTTAGGGTATTACCTCTTCTTTAAGTGCTGTAAATATCAGCTGCTATTATTATTGCTTATCATGTATCTTCAATTTACTCACACCAAATTATGCTTAATAGCATAAAAGAAAACTTCAGAACAGTAACAGTCAGGTAGTCGTGGCTATATGGAGCCGCATAATCATCAGTGTCTGCGTCAGTAATGTTTTCTAATTTACAACAAATAAGTGACCTTTTACACCCACAGATTCTGCAAACACAATTTTCTCAAAACCTAAACTGTACTCAGTGTAACGATTTAGATTTGGTTCTTATGATAAATAATTTGTGTTTGGCTTGTAGGAATTTTTACAAGGTATCAAAAGTGTTTAATCCTTTTCTTCAGTCTTCTTGTTCCTTTTTTTGTGAAATCATTAGATCTAACTTATATGAATGCATTGCCTTTTTGGTTTAGTTATTTCAAGGTAAAATATTTAAGATATCTTCACCTTAGAATATTGGTTTTCAATATATGGAAACATGGAAGAGCATTTATTTATTATATTAATTACTATTTTTTACTCAAGCAGTTTGAAATATGAGTTAGTGAAGTGGTGAGATAATCACTAAGATTTAGCTTAGCTAACAAATATTTTATTAACAGCTACAAAATACAAATGTTTTTGACTCTATAATTTTTTTTGAACAATAGAATTATTTTCTGCATGAAGGAAAAGAATTTACTATGATTAATATACAAGTTGCCTCTATATTCATCATTACCACAGAATTTTACACCAAAAAATATTGGTGTTCCTGCCAGTGACTGGTACATGGCTTTGGATTTCATTCATAATCCTATTATAATTAGTTTTGTTGCCTATTATACTGCTTTATATTTCCTAACAGTAAAATTATTATTTCAATTTTTAAATACATGAAAAGCATTTTTGCAGTAATTGTGTGAAAATTCTTGGAAAACATAAATTTCTCTAATCTAAATATGCATTGTTTATTTAAAAATTGGCTGTGACTTCAAAAAATTCGTATCACAGCTTATTCTACTTTATCATTCAGTATTGAGCTTTATCTATTCTAAACAAAATCTTTACTTATAACTTAAAAAGTGGATCATATTTCACGTCAGATCTTGTTTCTCATATTGGTAATTCCAATAATTTGGAAGGGCAAGGAAAACAAGACAGATGAGGTCAGGAATTTGGAACAGAGTTTGGCAAAATCCTGAAACACCATCTTTACAAAAAGTTTTTCAAAATTAGAAGATGTGGTGGTTTAACACTGGTAATATTAGCACTTAACGAGGCCAAGATGGGTGGATCCCTTTAGGCCTAGAATTTGAGGCCAGCCTGAGTAACACTGCACGATTCTGACTCTAATAAAAAATTAAAGTAAATACATAAGTTAAATAATTAGCTGAGCCTACTGGCCTTTTCTTCTAGGTGCAGCTAATTGGGAGGCTGAGGAAGCAGGATGACATAAGTTCAAGAGTGAGAAGCTGCAGCTAGTGACGATGGCACCACTGTATTCATTCCCGCTGGAGCACTAGAAAATTGTCTCTTAAAAAAAGTAAAATGGCTTTAGTCTTAAGTTAGTATAAATTATAAAAGTATAGAGTGCATTTTAATAACTTGACTTCACAACTCTTTCTGCATTGTTTTTATTAAAAGATGTTAATAAAATGTTACTGAACTGAAAAGTGTTTGATATATATTTTCAGAGACATATGTATAGTTGCATTTTATTTACTTCTTGACTTGACTGTGAAACTAAAGTTTCAGAGCCTTATTAGTCAATATGACATTTGCACTATATTAGTACATTTTCATACACTTATAAAGACATACGCTAGACTGGGCAATTTGTGAAAGGAAGAGTGGTTTATGGACTTAGAGATTTATGTATCTGGCAAAGCAAAGAGAAGCAAGTCACATCTTATATGGATGGCAGCAAGCAAAGAGAGTGCTTGTTCAGGGAAACACTGATGTTTAAAACCATCAGATCCAATCAGACTTACTCACTATCACAAGAACAGCACAAAGAAAACCTGCCCCCATAATATGGTTACTCTGTATGTCATCCCCCTCCACCACATGTAAAAATGCAAGATAAAATTTCAATGGGGACACAGTCAAATCATATCATTCCAAACCTGGCCTCTCAAAAATCTCAAATCCTCACATTTCAAAACCAGTCATGCTTTTCCAATAGCACTGCAATGTCTTAACTCATTCAAGCATTAACTCAATCGTCCAAAATCTGATATTTTATCTGAGACAAAGCAAGTTTTTCCTGCATATAAACCTGCAAAAATTAAAGCAAGTTAGTTACATCCTAGACACAATGGGGGTACTAGCATTGGGAAAATACAGGCATTCCAAATATGAGAAACTGACCAGAATAAAGGGATTACAGTCCCTAAGTATATCTGAAATTCGATGAGGCACTAAAAATTTAAGGCTCCTGGATGATCTTCTTTAACTTAATGTCTCATATCCAAAAGGTAGGTTTCCATGGTCTTGAGCAGATCCCCCTATGAGGCTTTACGGGGTACAGCCCTCCTCCCTACTGCCTTCATGATCTGGCTTTGAGTGTTTATGGGATTTTCTGGGCACACCACCAAGCTGTCAATGGACCAACTATTCTGAAGTCTGGAGGATGAAAACCCTCATTTCCCAGCCCCACAATCATCATCTATGACGCTACCTGTGTTTTCAACATTTCCCAGCCCCACAATCATCATCTGTGATGCTACCTGTGTTTTCAATGGTAGAAATACTGTTGCCGATGACAGGGATCAGGTATAGCTACTGGATCACAGAATGTGTTTGATAAGTAGCACCAGCGTCTTTGAGTTCCACAAATCCTTTTGTTGGGTGGGGTCCAATGGGGGCAGATATTCCCACTCAGTAAATGTTTCACAAGCTGAGATAAGAAAAGAAAAATGCTTTGTTTGAAAGAGTTATAGAAGATGGTGTAGTATTAAATTTTCATGTGTTAAACACAGGCTTAGCTTTGATCATTATGAGTTTACTCATTAAAAATTTTTGCATTTAAAATGATTGTATTCAATTCATTGCCGTTAAAACTTTACATAAAAAAAAAGAGTTTTCCCAGGTTTAATTGAGCACTTCCTTTAAGTTATTGTTCTGACTCATAAAGATGTAATCTTCATGTAAATATCTGCTTCTTTCCTCAGCAAATAGTGATAATCACTTTGCCTACACTCAGAATTTTGTTGTGAGATGAAGTCAATGAGATGGTGTGTTTAAAATTATGGTGGAAGTGTAAACTCTTCTTTATTTAGTGTAAAACTGAATATCATTTACATGTCAAGCCATCTCAGAGGTGGACTGCATAAATTAGAGCACATTGAACTGAAAGTTATGTAGTTAACTGAAAATTAAATGGATCTTCATATACTGACAGATGTGTGACAAAGTACAAAACAAAGTTAGCAATATAGTCTATTGTATATATTCATTTGTGTAAAAAAATAAATAAATAGCTATATATATGGACTATCGCAGTCACAGAGATAATCTCTGCAAAAGGAATATAAAATTGGATATCAGTTAATCATTGTTAGTACATGTCATCCTACATAGTGAAAATATATGTGTATATTAACTATGTAAAACAGTTAGCTAAAGTGTTTAACGACAGCAGTGTTTGTTTATAAAAATCTCATTTGCAAATATATATTTACTATGTCAATACAAACTTAAATAAATTAACAAAAAAGTGTTTTTTAAAAGCAAATTTTTCCATCTACATAGATCTCACAATGCAAATAAAGATCTGATCTTTTAAACAGTGAGTTAGTTGGAAACTCCTATGATGTGCTAAAAAAACACTCACATGGAAATATATATATGTGTAATCTCATATTTACTAATTAAAAGCCTATACTGAATGAGGCAGGCAGATTAATTGACATCAGGAGTTTGGGACAAGTCTGGCCAACATGCGAAGCCCCATCAGCTGTGTTGGTGCACATGTGTAATCGCAGCTAATCAAAAGGCTAAGGCAGATTAATCCCTTGAAGCTGGGAGGCAGGGGTTTGCAGCATGCCGAGATTGCACCACTGAACTCCAGCTGAAGAGACTGTGTAAGATTGCATCCTCAAAATGAAAGAAAAAGATTCAATCAGCTAAGAATTGAAATATACTACTTATTTACTTTTGTCAGTTTCTGAAAACACTGATTTGTAGCTATTTTTTAAAATATCTTAAATAAGATGTGGCACACTTTTCAAAGTTACTATAACTGCTACAAAAATGAGAGCCTTCTAATTTTAATTTAATTTAAATTTATATTAAGTTTCATGACACATACGCAGGACATACAGATATATTTCACAGGTAAACATGTGTCACCGTTGTTCACTGAACCCATTATCCCATCACCTAGGTATTTAGCTCTTCATAAATTAGCTATTTGTCCTGAAGCTGTGGTTTTCCCACTTTCTTTATCCAGTCCGTCACTCATGGCCATTTGGGTTAATTCCATGACATTGATTTTGTGAACAGTGCTGTGATACACATACATATGCATGCGTCCTTGTAATAGAATGACTTATTTTGCCGGGGCTGTATACCCAGTAATGAAATTGCTGAGTCCTGTGGTATTGTTATTCTGAAAGACTAAAAGTGTGAATCACCACACACTTTTCCACATTGTCTGTACTGATTTACATTCCAAACAACAAGGTAAAAACATTCTTATGACTGCACTAGCTCACTACCATCAGTTTTTTCATGGGTATAAACTTATACGATAAAGATAGTCATCAATTTTGCTTCCACAAGACCCAACAATACTGGGGTATTTCTTCCATGGAAAAAAAAAAAAAAAAAAAAAAGAAGAGTTTACAATTGCACTGAATGGAAGAGGCCCAAAGTGCTGCTCATCATCCTACAATGCACAGCAAAAGCTCCTCACATAAAGAAGTTATATGAGTACAAAATGTCAAAATCAGAAATTCTGTTCTATTAGATAGCTTTATAATACAGTGGAAGGTGCTAACCTGAAGCCCAATGCCATGAATTGCAGAAGTATATTCTCAGAGACTAGATGTCTGTGTAAGTAAGAGGGATAGGTTGGTTCAGTGGAAATACCAATCTTTCAACTTTAATTTCTAAAAGATTTTGAAATGTAATGATTTTCAAACAAGGTTTAAACATTCCAAATTGTAGGAGATGGAATTTTAAGTATTTCAAGATCCAATAGAAGAAAGGCATTTAAACACAGCTAGCTATGCTCCTTTCATCATGGGATTTTGGGAGGGTTACCTTGCCTATTGAAAACCTCTGTGGCCAGTGGTGCCTTTGCCTGAGTTTTCTCAGGCCTGCTAAGCTAGCTCTACCCACTCTGCCTGACAGGCTACACTCAGCTTGTGTTATGGACCAGGACTTAACACCTGCCAAGGGAAAATGTGAGGTAGAGTGGCAATGGTGTTTGAGCAAGTGTGGGGTCCAGCTGCTATACATGGCCAGGTCTGCCAGCTGTTGCAAAGCAGGAAATTTTAGGTGCCAAGAGAAGTGCCACCTCACTGAAATGCAGGAGCTGGACCAGGCATACTGCAAGCAGCTTCCACAGCTGATACTGGGGAATGTAGTGGTGCCCAGAAATTTCAGGATGCCAGAAACAGCAAAGCCCTAAAGACGGTGTCACAGCCCTGGTTTTGAGATACCCTAGGTCTGTGCACCCTGAAGAGCCACAGCTGTCCTGTTATTTTTGTCTTTCACAATGTGATGAGTAAGAGACTTTTTTTCCCTGTTTGTGTTACAGTCCTTTCAGCACCACCATTCAGTGACTCTCAAATAATTATTCTTTATCCAGGAAGAATGAGGTAGATGGACACGTGTAGAGTGAGAAATTTATAGATAAGATTTACTGAGGGACAGAACTCAAAAGAGATCCTGATTGGGTAGCTCTTCTCCACAGGCTGGATTTTCAGATGAGTGTCCAGCTCTCAGCAGAGAGATGGCTTTAGAGTGGGCAGCGTATCTCTACAGGCAAGCTGTCAAGAATTAGTGTCCAGTTGTCAGCAGGAAAGAAACCCTGGACTTGGTAGCTTCACCATCCAGCTGATCATACTATGAGATATTAAGCTGTCCACAGAGAGAAGACCCTGGATTGGGTAGGTCTACTTCACACCTGGTGGTTCCAAGATTGGCTAAGCCTTCAGCAAAGAGAAGACCCTCGATTGGGTAGCTCCTCACTCTAGCTGGAGATCCTGTTATCTGCCCAGCTTTCAGCAGAGACTGTGGTGGGTTGCTCCAGCCCACCGCTGATACTCCTGACATCTCTTAAGCTCTCAGGGGAGAGATGGCCCTTGGGTAGGTAGCTCCTCTCCACATCTGGTAGTTTGAATAGTCCTCAAATCTAGCTGAGTCCAGGAATATTATGTGCTTCGAAGGAAAGAAAGTGCTTGCTGATTGGATTATTTGGCCACAATGTGTGCATTTCAAAACAGAGTCGGTGGTTCCTATTCTTGTCCATCGGCCTAGGACCTAGACTTCAGGCTGTAACCGGCTTGAAGATGGAGCCTCATTGGGGACCAGCAAATTTACTGCCACGAGCCTGTGATGGCTAACCCTGAGTATCAATTTAACTGGATTGAGGGATACAGAGTATTAGTTTGGCATGTGTCTTTGTGAGTGTTGCCTAAGAGAGATAAACACTAGGGTCAGTGGGCTGGAGAAGGTAGATCCACCCTTAATCTGGTGGGCACAATTGACCTGCGATTGCTGTTCTCTGCAAACCACAGTCACTCAACTACCAAATTTAAATACTAACAATAATTGGACCCCGATGTGACAGGGGTCAAGTGGCACCACTCAACCATCAAAGGTAATGTGGGCACAGCTAAGGGATAGTGGCAGTCAAATAATGTGACTCCTGTAGGGCCTTTTCATTGGTTAATTAGTCACGGTGTTTATGGAAGTGAAATTGATGGAAAGCTTACTGCATTCATACTTACATTATACATACAGAAATTGTTGGGTCAAAAGGACAAAACACTATTCTGGATGATGAAAACAGAGAAATACAGCCCCTCCATCAATTACCAGGCTAGAGACAGTTTAAAGACTGAGAATCCATTGAATGAAGGGGAGGCTGGATTCCCTTGACCAAGAAACTCACAACATAACTGACTATTTATGCAGTGAATCTTTACACCATCTTTCCCCAAGACCTCCAGGCTTTACCAAGGTAATTGTGTATTAGGGAAAGGGAAATAATCAGACTTTGCAGAAACTACTGGCCACTAGCTCTGTGCTGATGTGGGTTCCAGGGGACCCAAAATGTTATTGTGGTCCTACGGTTAAAGTAGGAGCTCAGGGAGATCAGGTAATTAATAGAGCTTTAGCTTATTAGGTCAGATTTACAGAGCGCCCAGTGAGTCCCTGCAGTCATCCTTTGGTCACTTTTCCAGTGCTAAATTGCATAAGTGTCATGGATATACTTAGCAGCTGGCAGAATCCCACATTTCCATGACTTGCAAGGTGAGAGCTACAACAATATGAAAGGTCAAATGGAAGCCACTAGAGCTTCCCCTACCTAGAAAAATAGTGAATAAGAAATGATATCAAAACCCTGAAAAGATTATGGAGATGGGTGCCACCATCAAAAATTTCAAAGATGCTGGATTGGTAATTACCAACACATCCTAATTCAACTCTCCCATTTGGCCTGTGCAAAAGACAGGTGGACCTTGGATGATGACACTGGAGTATCACAAGTTAACACAGTTGTGAATCAACTTGCAGCTGATATACTAGATGTGGTTTATTGTTTGAGTAAATTAATACATCTCCTGTTACACGGTATACAGCCATTCACTTGGCCAGTGCCCTTTCCTTTATTCCTGTCTATAAGGACCACCAGAGGCAATTTGCCTTCAGCTGGCAAGGCCAGCAATACCCATTTATTATCCTTGCCCAGGGGTATATTAACTCTCTGGCTCCCTGTCGTAATCTTATTCAGAGAGACCTTGATTGCTTTCCGCTTCTGTAAAATATCACAATGGTCCATCTCATTGATAAGATTAGGCTGAGTGAGCTAGAAGTAGCAAGCACAATTGAATTATTGGTGAGACATTTATGTACCAGAGGATGTGAAATAAACATGACTAAAATTCGGAGACCTTCTACCTCCATAATGTTCCTAGAGGTCCAGTCTTGGGAAGCTTGTCACAATATCTTTTCCAGGGTGAAGAACAAGATGTTGTGTGAGGCCCCTCTTATAACCAAGAAAGAGGCATAGTACCTACTAGGCCTTTTCAGATTTTTGAAGCATCACATTGTTCATTTGAATATGTCCCGCAGCCCACTTATTAGTGACCCAAAGGGCTGCCAGCTTTCAGGGGCATCCAAAACAGGAAAAGACTCTGCAACTACTTCAGGCTGCGTTGCAAACACCTCTACCCTTTGGGCCATATGAACCAGGAGATTCAATGGTGCTTGAAGTTTCAGTGGCAGATAGGAATGTTGTTTGGAGCCCACAGCTAAAGATCTGTGGCAGCAGTGTCCTGCTCCTTAAATCTACTTGTCTTACCATGTTTCCCATTATCCTGAAGCAGCTGGTTAAATAGAACGGTGAAATGGCTTTTTGAAGTTACAGTTACAATGCCAATGTTGTGAGAGTAGTTTGCAGTGTTCCCACAGGTGAATCAGAGAATACGCCTCTAGGATTTTGAAGCAAGGTCCTGTCATTTTCTGCAGATAACTAGTATTCTTTGGAGAGACAGCTCTTGGCCCACTGCTGGACTTTGGTGGAATATTTGAACGTTGATCATCAAGTCACCATGTGAACTACACTGCCTGTCATGAACTTGGTATTTTCTGACCCATCGAGTCTTAAAGTGGGTTGTGCGCAGCAGCATTTCATCATGAAATGGATGTGGTATACACGTGCCCAGGCTGAGCAGGTCCTAAGGCACGACTAAGTTATGAGAAAGTGGCTCAAATGCTCACAATCTCCACTGCAGTCACGCCACCTTCTTTTTCTTCAGCCTGTGTCAATGCCCAAACATCCAGATTTCCAACTATATTCTGATTCATGGTCCATAGCCAATGGTTTGGCTGGGTGTCAGGCACCTGGTAGATGCGTGATTAGAACATTGATGACAAAGACAGACGTTTGGGGAGGAGGCATGTGGACGGACCTTTGTGAGTGGTCAAAAGCTGTCAAAATATTTGTATTCCATGTGAGTTCTAGCCAACAAGCGGCCTTAGTGGATAGAGAGTTTAATAATCAAGTGGATAAAAACACTGGTTCCGGGGACACCACTCTGACTCTTTCCCCAGCCACCCCTTTCATTGCCTGATGGGTCCATCAACAAAGTGGCCATGGTGGCAGAAATTGAAGTTACACATGTGTTCAGCAACACAGACTTCCACTCCCAAAGGCTGACCTGGCTATGGCCACTGCTGAGTGCCCAATTTGCCAGCAGCAAAGACCAAAACTGAGCCCTCAGTATGGCCCAGTTTCTTGGGGTGATCAGCCAGCTACATGGTGACACATTAATTATATCGGACCTCTTTCATCAAGGAAACGGCAGAAGTGTGTCCTCACTGGAATAGCCACTTACTGTGGATATGGGTTTCCCCACTCTTCACGCAATGCTTCTGATAAGACTACCATTCATGGTCTCGCAAAATACCTTATTCACCATTACGGTATTCAACAGAACATTGCCTCTGACCAGTGCACTAACTTTACAGCTAAACAAATGTGGCCATGGGCTCCTGCTCATTATATCTATTGGTCTTACCACATTTCTCATTATCCTGAAGCAACTAAATTAATAGGATTCTGAAGTGGCCTTTTGAAGTTACAATTGCAACGTCAACTATGTAACAATTCATTGCAGGGCTATTGCAAAGTTCTCCCGAAGACCACGTATTCTCTGAATCAGCATCCAATATATGGTATTGTTACTTCCATAGTCAAAATTCACTGATTCAGGTAGCAAGTGATGGAAGTAGAAATTTTGCCACTCACTATCACTACTGGTGTTTCACTAGCAACACTTTTGTTTCCTGTTTTTTTATGATATTATGTTCTGCTGGTCTAGAGGCCTTAACTCCCCAAGGAAAAGTGCCGCCACCAGATGAAACAATAATGATTACATTAAAGTGGAAGTCAAGATTGCCACCTGGACACTTGGGCCTCCTCCTCCCTTTATGTCAACATTCTAAAAAGGCACTTAAAGTGTTGACTGGGTTGATTGACCTGAACTGTCAAGATGAAATCAGCCTACACCTCCATGATGGAGGGAAGAAAGAGTGGTATAACATACAGAAGATGCATTAACATGTGTTTTAGAATTACCATGAAGTGTGATTAATGTCAGTGGAAAACTACAACAGCCCAATCCTGACAGGGCTACCGTTGGATCAGACCCTTCAGGTATTAAGGTTTTGGTCACTCACCAGGTTAACAACAACAAAAAGAGCAACAAACACTACAACAGAACAATAAAAACCGCAACCTGCTGAGGAGCTTGCAGAAGACAAAAGGAACACAGAATGGCTAGTAGAAGAAGTTAGTCATCCATAACTGCTATAAACACGTGACCAGCTGCAGAAATGAGGACGTTAATTGTCTTAAGTGTTTCCTCCTTCTTTTGCAAAAAAAAAAAATATTGTGCATGTATACACACATACTGAGAAAATATTTTTTATTTTCCTTTATCATGCTACATAAGATTTATTGAGTTCTTTTCAACATTTGCATATTGCAAACTTCATGAAATAGTGTTTTGATTGGGCGTTGTTGCATTCCTGGTTGTAAGAGGATAATTGAATTATGTTAGGTGTAATTATTACCTCATTTTTGTTCTGCATTTGAAGATTATGTATTATAGCAGAAGATGCATTTCGATTCAAGTTAACAAGGGGTGGATTTGTGATGGTTAATACTGAGTGTCTAATTCATTGGATTGTGGGATACAGATTATTAGTCCTGGATGCGTTTCTTGGGTGTTTCCCCCCAAAAAATTAACATTTGAGTCAACGGGAAGATCTCAGACAGAAACATGTCAAAAAGTGAGATGGGCCTAGCTTCCAAAGCATATGTCTTTCTTCTATGCTGGATACATTTCCTCTCGGACAGTGGACTCCAAGTTCTTTAGGTTTGGGACTCAGACTTGCTCTCCTTTTTGCTCAGCTTGCAGGCAGCCTACTGTGATCACGTGCATAAGTACTTGTAACCTCCCTTTCATATTTATGTATACATATACGCACACACACACACACACACACACACACATATATGGGCATACATAAAAATATATAAAGGGATGGCAAATTAAACAGTTTGTAAGTATTCTCAAAAAGCATTTTCTTTTATTACACTTTAAGTTATAGGGTACATGTGCATAACGTGCAGGTCGGTTACATATGTATACAAGTGCCATGTTGGTGTGTTGCACCCATTAACTCATCGTTTAACATTAGGTATGTCTCTAAATGCTATCCCTCCCCATGCCCCCTACCCCAAAACAGGCTCCAGTGTCTGATGTTCCCCATCCTGTGTCCATGTGTTCTCACTGTTCAATTCCCACTTATGAGTGAGAACATGCAGAGTTTGGTTTTTTGTCCTTGTGAGAGTTTACTGAGAATGATGATTTCCAATTTCAACCATGTCCCTACAAACGATATGAACGCATAATCTTTTATGGCTGCATAGTATTCTATGAGGTATATGTGCCACAGTTTCTTAATCCAGTCTATCATTGCTGGACATTCAGCTTGGATCCAAGTCTTTGCTATTGTGAATAGTGCCACAATAAATATACGTGTGCATGTGTCTTTACAGCAGCATGATTTGTAATCCTTTGGGAATATACCCAGTAATGGGATTGCTGGGTCAAATGGTATTTCTAGTTCTAGATCCCTGAGGAATCCCCACACTGACTTCCACAGTGGTTGAACTAGATTACAGTCCCACCAACAGTGTAAAAGTGTTCCTATTTCTCCATATCCTCTCAAGCACCTGTTGTTTCCTGACTTTTTAATGATAACCATTCTAACTGGTTTGAGATAGTAACTCATTGTGGTTTTGATTTGCATTTCTCTGATGGCCAGTGGTGGTGAGCACTTTTTCATGTGTCTTTTGGCTGCATAAATGTCTTCTTTCGAGAAGTGTCTGTTCATATCCTTCACCCACTTTTTGATGGGTTTTTATTTTCTTGTAAATTTTTTGGAGTTCTTTGTAGACTCTGGATATTAGTCCTTTGTCAGATGAGTAGATTCTGAAAATTTTCTCCCATTCTGTAGGTTCCCTGTTCACTCTGATGGTAGTTTCTTTTGCTGTGCAGAGGCTCTTTAGTTTAATTAGATCCCATTTGTCAATTTTGGCTTTTGTTGCCATTGCTTTTGGTGTTATAGCCACAAAACACTTGCCCATGTCTACATCCTGAATGGTATAGTCCAGGTTTTCCTCCAGGGTTTTTATGGCTTAAGGTCTAATATTTAAGTCTTTAATCCATCTTGAATTAATTTTTGTATAAGGTGCAAGGAATTGATCCCGTTACAGCTTTCTACATGTGGCTAGCCAATTACCCCAGTACCATTTGTTAAATAGGGAATCGTTTCCCCATTGCTTGTTTCTGTCAGGTTTGTCACAGATCAGATGGTTGTAGATATGCAGCATTATTTCTGGGGCTCTGTTCTGTTTCATTGATCTACATCTCTGTTTTGGTACCAGTACCATGCTGTTTTGGCTACTGTAGCCTTGTAGTCTTGTTTGAAGTCAGGAGCATGATGGCTCCAGCTTCGTTCTTTCGGCCTAGGATTGTCTTGGCAATGAAGGCTCTTTTTCGGTTCCAGGTGAACTTCAAAATAGTTTCTTTTTCCAATTCTGTGAGGAAAGTCATTGGTAGCTTGATGGGAATGTCACTGAACCTATAAATTACCTTGGGCTATATGGCCATTTTCATGATATTGATTCTTCCTACACATGAGCATGGAATGTTCTTCCATTTGTGTGTATCCTCTTTTATTTCATTGAGCAGTGGTTTGCAGTTCCCCTAGGAGATGTGCTCCACATCCCTTGTAAGTTGGATTCCTAGGTATTTTATTCTCTTACTTTATTTTATTTTTTATTATTACTCTTTAAGTTTTAGGTACATGTGCACAATGTGAAGGTTTGTTACATATGTATCCATGTGCCATGTTGGTGTGCCGCACCCATTAACTCGTCATTTAGCATTAGGTATATTTCCTAATGCTATCTCTCCCCCCTCCACCCTCCCCCCACCCCACAGCAGTCCCCTGAGTGTGATGTTCCCCTTCCTGTGTCCATGTGTTCTCATTGTTCAATTCCCACCTATGAGTGAGAATATGTGGTGTTGGTTGTTTGTCCTTGCGATTGTTTACTGAGAATGATGATTTCCAGTTTCATCCATGTCCTACAAAGCACATGAACTCATCATTTTTTTCTGCCTGCAAGATATTCCATGGTGTATATGTGCCACATTTTCTTAATCCAGTCTATCGTTGTTGGACATTTTGGTTGGTTCAAAGTCTTTGCTATTGTGAATAGTGCCACAATAAACATACTTCTGCATGTGCCTTTATAACAGCATAATTTACTGTCCTTTGGTTATATACTCAGTAATGGGATGGCTGGGTCAAATGGTATTTCTAGTTCTAGATCCCTGAAGAATCCCCACACTGGCTTCCACAATGGTTGAACTAGTTTCCAGTCCCAACAACAGTGTAAAAGTGTTCCTATTTCTCCACATCCTCTCCAGCACCTGCTGTTTCCTGACTTTTTAATGATTGCCATTCTAACTGGTGTGAGATGGTATCTCATTGGGGTTTTGATTTGAATTTCTCTGATGGTCGGTGATGGTGAGCATGTTTTCATGTATTTTTTCACTGTATAAATGTCTTCTTTTGAGAAGTGTCTGTTCATGTCCTCTGCACAATTTTTGATGGGGTTATTTGTTTTTTCTTCTAAATTTGTTTGAGTTCTTTGTAGATTCTGGATATTAACCCTTTGTCAGATGAATAGGTTGTGAAAATTTTCTCCCATTTTGTAGGTTGCCTGTTTATTCTGATGGTAGTTTGTTTTGCTGTGCAGAAGCTCTTTAGTTTAATTAGGTCCCAATTGTCAATTTTGGCTTTTGTTGCCTTTGCTTTTGGTGTTTTAGACATGAAGTCCTTGTTCATGACTATGTCCTGAATGGTGTTGCCTAGGTTTTTTCCTAGGGTTTTTATGGTTTTAGGTCTAACATGTAAGTCTTTAATCCATCTTGAATTAATTTTTGTGTAAGGTGTATGAAAGGATCCAATTTCAGCTTTCTACCTATGGCTAGCCAGTTTTCCCAACACCATTTATTAAATAGGGAATCCTTTCCCCATTGCTTGTTTTTCTCAGGTTTGTCAAAGGTCAGTTAGTTGTAGATATGTGGCATTATTTCTGAGGGCTCTCTTCTGTTCCATTGATCTATATCTCTGTTTTGGTACCAGAACTATGCTCTTTTGGTTACTGTAGCCTTGTAGTATAGTTTGAAGTTAGGTAGCATGATGCCTCCAGCTTTGTTGTTTTGGCTTAGGATTGACTTGGTGATTCGGACTCTTTTTTGGTCCCATATGAAATTTAAAGTAGTTTTTTTCCAATTCTGTAAAGAAAGTCATTGATAGCTTGATGGGGATGGCATTGAGTCTGAAAATTCCCTTGGACAGCATGGCCATTGTCACAATATTGATTCCTCCAACCCATGAGCATGGAAAGATCTTCTATTTGTTTGTGTCCTCTTTTATTTCATTGAGCAGTTGTTTGTAGTTCTCCTTTAAGAGCTCCTTCACATCCCTTGTAAGTTATCCAACTTACAGTTTTCCCAACACCATTCCTAGGTATTTTATTGTCTTTGAAGCAATTGTGAATGGGAGTTCACTCATGATTTGGCTCTGTATTTGTCTGTTATTGGTGTATAACTATGCTTGTGATTTTTGTTCAATGATTTTGTATCCTGAGACTTTGCTGAAGTTGCTTATCAGCTTGAGGAGATTTTGGCTGAGACAATGAGGTTTTCTGGATATACAATCATGTCACCTGTAAACAGGGACAATTTGACTTCCTCTTTTCCTAATTGAATACACTTTATTTCCTTCTCCTGCCTAATTGCCCTGACCGGAACTTCCAAAACTATGTTGAATAGGAGTGGCGAGAGAAGGCATCCGTTTCTTGTGCCATTTTTCAAAGGGAATGCTTCCAGTTTTTGCCCATTCAGTATGATATTGGCTGTGGGTTTGTCATAGATAGCTCTTATGATTTTGAGATACATCCCATCAATACCTAATTTATTGACAGATTGTAACTTGAAGCATTGTTAAATTTTGTCAAAGGCCTTTTCTGCATCTATTGAGGTAATCATGTGGTTTTTGTCGTTGGTTCTGTTTATATGTTGGATTGCATTTATTGATTTGCATATGTTGTACCGGCCTTGCATCCCAGGGATGAAGCCCACTTGATCATGGTGGATAAGCTTTTTAATGTGCTGCTGGATTCGGTTTGCCAGTATTTTATTGTGGATTTTTGCATCAATGTTCATCAAGGATATTGGTCTAAAATTCTCTTTTTTGTTTGTGTCTCTGCCCGGCTTTGGTGTCAGGATGATGCTGGCCTCATAAAATGATTTAGGGAGGACTCCCTCGTTTTCTATTGATTGGAATAGTTTCAGAAGGAATGTTACCATTTCCTCCTTGTACCTCTCATGGAATTCGGCTGTGAATCTATCTGGTCCTGTACTCTTTTTGGTTGGTAAGCTATTGATTACTGCCACAATTTCAGAGCCTGTTTTTGATCTATTCAGAGTTGCAACTTCTTCCTGGTTTAGTCTTGGTAGGGTGTATGTGTTGAGCAATTCTCCATTTCATCTAGATTTTCTAGTTTCTTTGTGCAGAGGTGTTTGCAGTATTCTCTGATGGTAGTTTGTATTTCTGTGGGATTGGTGGTGATATGCTCTTTAACATCTTTTATTGTGTCTATTTGATTCTTCTCTCTTTTCTTCTTTATTATTCTTGCTAGTGGTCTACCAATTTTGTTGATCTTTTCATAAAACCTGCTCCTGGATTCATTAATTTATTGAAGGGTTTTTTTGTTTGTTTGTTTGTTTGTCTCTATTTCCTTCAGTTCTGCTGTGATTTTAGTTATTTCTTGCCTTCTGCTAGCTTTTGGATGTATTTGCTCTTGCTTTTCCAGTTCTTGTAATTGTGATGTTAGGGTGTCAATTTTGGAACTTTCCTGCTTTCTCTTGTGGGCATTTAGTGCTGTAAATTTCCCTCTACACACTGCTTCAAATGTGTCCCAGAGATTCTGGTATGTTGTGTCTTTGTTCTCCTTGGATTCAAAGAACATTTTTATTTCTGCCTTCATTTCGTTATGCACCCAGTAGTCAATCAGGAGCAGGTTGTTCAGTTTCCATGTAGTTGAGTGAGTTTCTTAATCCTGAGTTCTAGTTTGATTGCACTGTGGTCTGACAGAGGGTTTGTTATAATTTCTGGTCTTTTACATTTGCTGAGGAGTGCTTTTCTTCTAACCATATGGTCAATTTTTGAATAGGTGTGGTGTGGTGCCGAAAAAACTGTATATTCTGTTGATTTGGGGTGGAGAGTTCTGTAGATATCCATTAGTTCCGCCTGGTGCAGAGCTGAGTTCAATTCCTGGGTATCCTTGTTAACTTTCTGTCTCGTTGATCTATCTAATGTTGACAGTGGGGTTTTAAAATATCTCATTATTATAGTGTGGGAGTCTAAGTCTCTTTGTAGGTCACTCAGGACTTGCTTTATGAATCTGGGTGCTCCCATATTGGGTGCATACATATTTACGATAGTTGGCTCTTGTTTTCGAATTGATCCCTTTACCATGATGTAATGGCCTTCTTTGCCTCTTTTGATCTTTGTTGGCTTAAAGTCCATTTTATCAGGACTCGGATTGCAACCACTGCCTTTTTTTGTTTTCCATTCACTTGGTAAATCTTCCTCCATCCTTTTATTTGCAGCCTATATGTGTCTCTGCACATGAGGCGGGTTTCCTGGATACAGGACACTGATGGGTCTCGACCCTTTCTCCAACTTGCCAGTCTGTGTCTTTTAATTGGAGCATTTAGCCCATTTACATTTAAAGTTAATATGGTTATGTGTGAAGTTAATCCTGTCATTATGATGTTAGCTGGTTATTTTGCTCTTTATTGATGCAGTTTCTTCCTAGCCTCGACGGTCTTTACAATTTGGCATGTTTTTGCAGTGGCTGGTACCTGTTGTTCCTTTCCATTTTTAGTGCTTCCTTCAGGAGCTCTTTTAGAGCAGGCCTGGTGGTGACAAAATCTCTGAGTATTTGCTTGTCTGTAAAGCATTTTATTTCTCCTTCACTTATGAAGCTTAGTTTGGCTGGGTGTGAAATTCTGGATGGAAAATACTTTTCTTTAAGAATGTTGAATATTGGCCCCCACTCTCTTCTGGCTTGTAGAGTTTCTGCCAAGAGATCCGCTTTTAGTCTGATGGGCTTCCCTTTGTGGGTAACCCAACCTTTCTCTCTGGCTGCCCTTAACATTTTTTTCTTTCATTTCAACTTTGGTGAATCTATCTTTTTCTCTTTGAAGTGATTGTGAATGTGATTTCACTCATGATTTGGCTCTGTGTTTGTCTGTTATTGGTGTCTAAGCATGCCTGTGATTTTTGCACGTTGATTTTGTATCCTGAGACCTTGCTGAAGTAGCCTTTCAGCTTAAGGCGATTTGGGGCTGAGATGATGGGGACAGATAATATACAATCTTATCATCTGCAAACAGGGACAATTTGACTTCCTCTTTTCTTAATTCAATACCCTTTATATCCTTCTCCTGCCTGAATGCCCTGGCCAGAACGTCCAACACTATGTTGAATAGGAGTGGTGAGAGAGGACATCACTGTATTGTGCCAGTTTTCAAAGGGAATGCTTCCAGTTTTTGCCCATTCTGTATGATATCATCTGTTGGTCTGTCATAGATAGCTCTTATTATTTTGAGATACATCCCATCAATACCTAATTTATTGAGAACTTTTAGCATGCAGGATTGTTGAATTTTGTCAAAGGCCTTTCCTTCATCTATTGAGATAACCATGTGGTTTCTGTCATTTCTTCTGTTTATGTGCTGGATTACATTTATTGATTTTCGTATGTTGAACCAGCCTTGCATTCCAGGGAGAAAGCCCACTTGATCATGGTGGATAAGCTTTTTGATGTGCTGCTGGATTCTGTCTGTCAGTATTTTCTTGAGGATTTTTGCATCGATGTTCATCATTGATATTGGTCTAAATTTCGCTTTTCTTGTTGTGTCTCTGCCAGGCTTCAGTGTCAGGATGATGCTGGCCTCCTAAAATGACTTAGAGAGGATTCCCTCTTTTTCTATTGATTGGAATAGTTTCAGAAGGAATGGTACCAGCTCTTCCTTGCACCTCTGGTAGAATTCAGCTCTGAATCCCTCTGGTCCTGGAATTTTTTTGGTTGTATAGCTATTAATTATTTCCTCAATTTCAGAGCTTGTTATTGGTCTATTAAGAGATTCAACTTCTTCCTGGTTTAGACTTGGGAGGTTGTATGTGTTGAGGAATTTATCCATCTCTTCTAGATTTTCAAGTTTATTTGTGTAGAGGTGTTTATAGTACTCTCGGATGGTAGTTTGTATTTCTGTGGGATTAGTGATCATATTCCCTTTACATTTTTTGTTGCATCTATTTGATTCTTCTATCTTTTCTTCTGTATTAGTCTTGCTAGTGGTCTGTCAATTTTATTGATGCTTAAAAAAAAAACAGCTCCTAGATGAACTGATTTTTTGAAGGGTTTTTACTGTCTCCATCTCCTTCAGTTCTGCTCTGATCATAGTTATTTCTTGCCTCCTGCTAGCTTTTGAATGTGTTTGGTATTGCTTCTCTAGTTCTTTTAATTGTGATATTAGGATGTGAATCTGAGATATTTCCTGCTTTCTATTGTGGGAATTTAGTGCTATAAATTTACCTCTTCACACTGCTTTGAATGTGTCCCAGATATTCTGCTATGTTTTGTCCCTGATCTCGTTGGTTTCAAAGAACATCTTTATTTCTTCCTTCATTTTGCTGTGTACCCAGTAGTCATTTAGGAACCGGTTGCTCAGTTTCCATGTAGTGTAGCGGTTTTGAGTGAGTTTCCTAATCCTGAGCTCTAGTTTGATGGCACCGTGCTCTGAGAGACAGTTTGCTATAATTTCTGTTCCTTTACATGTGCTGAGGCATGCTTTTGTTCCAACTATGTGGTAAATTTTGGAATAGGTGTGATACGTGGTGCTGAAAAGAATGTATATTCTGTGGATTTGAGATGAAAAATTCTGTAGATGTCTATTAGGTCCGCTTGGTGCCGAGCTGAGTTCAATTCCTGGATATCCTTGTGATCTTTTTGTCTCATTGATCTGTCTAATGTTGACAATGTGGTGTTACAGTCTTCCATTATGGTGTGTGATTATAAGTATCTTTGTAGGTCACTCAGGACTTGCTTTATGAATCTGGGTGCTCCTGTATTGGGTGCATATATATTTAGGATAGTTAGCTCTTCTTGTTGAATGGATTGCTTTACCATTATGTAATGGCCTTCTGTGTCTCTTTTGATCTTTGTTGGTTTAAAGTCTGTTTTATCAGGACTCGGATTGCAACCCCTGCCTTTTTTTGTTTTCCATTTGCTTGGTAGATCTTCCTCCATCCCTTTATTTTGAGCCTATGTGTGTCTCTGCACGTGAGATGGGTTTCCTGAATACAACACACTGATGGTCTTGACTCTTTATCCAACTTGCCAGTCTGCATCTTTTAATTGGAGCATTCAGCCCATTTACATTTAAGGTTAATATTGTTATGTGTGAATCTGATCTTGTCATTATGATGTTAGCAGATTATTTTGCTCATTAGTTGATGCAGTTTCTTCCTAGCCTCGATGGCCTTCAAATTTTTCATGTAATGACAGTGGCTGGTACCAGTTGTTCCTTTCCATGTTTAGCGCTTCCTTCAGGAGCTCTTTTAGGGCAGGCCTGATGATGACAAAATCTCCCAGCGTTTGCTTGTCCATAAAGGATTTTGTTTCTCTTTTGCTTATGAAGCTTAGTTTGGCTGGATATAAAATTCTAGATTGAAAATTATTTTCTTTAAGAATGTTTAATATTGGCACCCACTCTCTTCTGGCTTGTACACTTTCTGCTGAGAGATCTGTTGTTGGCCTGATGGGCTTCCCGTTGTGGGTAACCTGACCTTTCTCACTGGCTGCCCTTAACAATTTTTGCCCCTCATTTCAACTTTGGCGAATCTGAAAATTATGTGTGTTGGAGTTGCCCTTCTCAAGGAGTATCTTTGTGGTGTTCTCTGTGTTTCCTGAACTTGAATGTTGGAATGCTTTGTTAGATTGGGGAAGTTCTCCTGGATAATATTCTGCAGAGAGTTTTCCATCTTTGTTCCATTCTCCATGTCACTTTCAGGTACACCGATCAGACATAGATTTGGTCTTTTCACATAGTCCCATATTTCTTGGAGCCTTTGTTCCTTTTTTTTTTTTTTTTTATTCTTTTATCTCTAAACTTCTCTTCTCACTTCATTCCATTTGTGTGATTTTCCATCACTAATACCCTTTCTTCCAGTTGATTGAATCAGCTACTGAGGCTTCTGCCTTCCTCAAGTAGATCTTGTGCTTTTGGTTTTCAGCCCTATCACGTCCTTTAAGGACTTCTCTGCATTGGTTATTCTGGTTACCCATTCCTCTAATTATTTCCAAGGTTTTTAACTTCTTTGTCATGGGTTTGAAGTTCCTCCGTTAACCCAGAGTAGTTTGATCATCTGAAGCCTTCTTCCCTCAACTCGTCCAAGCCATACTTCATTCAGCTTTGTTCCATTGCTGGTGAGAAGTTGTGTTCCTTTGGAGGAGGAGAAGTGCTCTGATTTTTAGAGCTTCCATTTTTTTCTGCTCTATTTTGTCCCCATCTTTGTGGTTTTAACTATCTTAGGTCTTTGATGATGGTGATGTACAGATGGGGTTTTGGTGTGGATATTCTTTCTGTTTGTTAGTTTTCCTTCTAACAGTCAGGACCCTCAGCTGCAGGTCTGTTGGAGTTTGCTGGAGGTCCACCCAAGACCCTGTTTCCCTGGGTATCAGCAGCAGAGGCTGCAGAACAGCAGATATTGGTGAACAGCAAATGTTGTGGCCTGATCATTCCTCTGGAAGTTTTGTCTCAGGGAATTACCCGACCACGTGAGGTGTCATTCTGCCCCTACTGTTGGGTGCCTCCCAGTTAGGCTACTTGGGGATCCAGGACCAACCTGGGGAGGCAGTCGGTCCGATCTCAGATATCCAGCTGTGTGCTGGGAGAAACATTACTCTCCTCCATGCTGTCAGACAGGGACATTTAACCCTGCAGAGGTTTCTGCTGCCTTTTGTTTGGCTATACCCTGCCCCCACAGGTGGAATCTACAGAGGCAGGCAGGCTTCCTTGAGCTGTGGGTGGCTCCACCCAGTTTGACCTTCCCAGCCCCTTCCTTTACCTGCTCAAGCCTCAGCAATGGTGAGCGCCCCTCCCTCAGCCTCAGTTCCACCTTGCAGTTTGATCTCAGGCTGCTATGCTAGCAATGAGTGAGGCTCTGTGGGCATAGGATCCTCCAACCGATTCACAGGATATAATGTTCAGGTGTGCCATTTGCTAAGACCATTGGAAAAGTGCAGTATTAGGGTGGGAGTGACTTGATCTTTCAGGTGCCGTCTGTCACATCTTTCTTTGACTAGGAAAGGGAATTCCCTGACCCCTTTTGCTTCCTGGGTGAGGTGATGTCTCACCTTGCTTTGAGTCATACTCCTTGCACTGCATCCACTGTCCTGCAGCCACTTGATAACACTCCCCAGTGAGATGAACGCGGTACCGCAGTTGGAAGTGGAGAAGTCACCCATCTTCTTCCTTCAGGTCTTGAGCTGATCACTATCCCTAGGATACAAACAAAAAGCATTCTTTTAATAAATACTAAAACTGTAAGCCTTCTTTTAATAAGTCAGCTTGTTCGATAGTGACATTGTAAACTAATTTCATACAAAAATCCTGACATATATAAACATGTGCATACATGCTTCAGTGGTCCATACCCATCTATGTGAAAAAACAAAAACAAAAAACAACCAGCGAACAAAAAAACACTTTTAAAGTACTTATTTTTCTATTTACTTACTTCCAAGTCTATAGAACACGTATCAGAAGAATTATTTAACAAATGGCTACCAATTAGTAAATACTCTCCATTTCTTTAAAAACGAAGGTGTATTATGTCTTCTTAGAAAATGACAATTTAAACTTTCAGAAATTTTTAGTAGACACTGGTTCTGTAATCATTGTAAAATGTACCCATGAACATCATGTTTAAATTTACTTATCTATAAAGCCTAGCTCCCTCAGTGAAAAAACTGTTACAGGTAGTAATAGTAATAGTAACAGTAATAATAATAAAACAGTGCCAGCACTTTGAAAAATCAGGTCAGTCACAGGCTTCAATAAATATTCCTCTTTCACTACAAGCTTTACCTGAACAACTTTGTTTCTACAAATAGTGCCAGCTTCTGTACACCACTTAATGTCTCCAATGCCTCAATTTCACACTCTCCACATTGTTCCAAGAATGTATCTTAACAGCAGAGCTCTCCCTTAGTATATTAAGCAAAAAAAATGTTAATCTTGCCTTTTCCTTTTAGGTATTCAATGGCATTTTATTAATCTTGGAGAAAAACCAAGCCCTATATGGGTAGGAGTTCTGCCAAGTGGAGAAGGCCCTAACATCAACAACAGAGCCTACAGCTCAGGTGCTAAGTGGGAACTAGGGAAGCAGTGTAAATGTGGATAATTACCAGGTTGCTGCTAGTTGCTCACGTTCTGAAACAAATTTTTGATTCAAATGAAAATGATTTTCCATTGTAGAAATTCACCTCCTTTTGGATTTATCTTAACATTTTTAGAAATTGTTCCTATTACATCAGTTTCCTCATTCATTGATTTTTGTTTTCTCTTACTGTCTAATATGCTTTTCTTGTGAACGCATTATTTTATTATGTTCGAACAAGGCAGAGAACAAATAATTCTGATCAAAGATGCCCACTATGCAAACTTCTATCATTTTTTTAAATGTAGGAGATAATTGAGCATTGGTTCTACTAAATAACTTTAGCAAAATTGAAAATCCTCTAACCCCAGCTATAATCCTTGAAAATTTTGCTTTCATTTGGCTCACTTATTGTAATATCCTATGATCATTCTTGACTATATTATGACTGGGATCATTCATGACTATATTATGGATACACATTGTGCTTTCTGAATGCACAATGTGTATCCATAATATAGTGCACCAATGCACCTGTCTGCACGTGTATTATTTATGCCTTTCAACTGTACTAAAGATCAGCTCTGTCCCAAATGCCATTCATTGACTTTTCTCCCTTGGTACCTCCAAAACAGAGGCTGAAAAAGGTGTTATTTTTTGACATTCATGTATTACAAAAACGTTGAAAAAGTAATTGGAAGGAAAAACAGAGAAATAGAAATTATATTGTTTACTAATCACTGATTAACTGAACTGACCTTACTTTATTAATGTTTACCCTAAGTTGAATCAATGGAAATTATATACATTTTTTCAAATCCTTCTGCTTTATGGAAACAAAAGTTGGAGTTAAGAAATCTTCAAACTGTAATATCAAAGAGTTACAAATGTGAGCTACTAAAAATAATTTTATCAACAGATGTTTCAACACTGTTAACTTCTCAAAGTTGCCTGGCACTCAAGATTTTAGTATATTTAGCAGCATTTCTAACCTCTCAGCAATAGATGCTAGTAAGAATCTTACCAATACCACTTTCAGTCATGAACCAGGGTTAGAGTAGAGTGAAACCTAAAGTAAAATCTGCAGACCTATAAAAACCCCAGACAATCACATGGACTGTCTGTTACCTCTATGGGCTTATACTTTATAATTTTCCCCTTCTACAGTCTGCTGCAGCCACAGGTAGCTGGATTTTTGAAAACAATTTATACAAGCTTCCACCAGGAATCATTGTACTTATTGATCTTGCTGCATGCTTACATTATTTTCTTATTATTTTCTTTAGATATTTATTTGAAAGTCACTTTGTAAGCCAGTTACTGTATATTTGTTTTATAAAAATCAAACTGTACTTTATAACTGAGAATCTTACCTCATACATTTTCTACAAAATTGATAATTTCACTTAAAAAAAACCAAAAACTTTGTAACATAACCATTAAAACAAAAACCTAACCTCTGGGATTCAAAATTAGAATTGTAACATTCACTTTAAGTACTTTAAAGAAGAGACAAAACATAAACCTCATAAATAACCGTAAACTCTGAAATTTGAAAACAGTGATTTATAGACAAAAATAAAAGCAAAACTGCAGGGATGGCAGTTTCAAAACATTCCAAAAAAAAGCAAACAAAAGAAGGTTCAAACCATCAAAGACAGTCTGGACCCTGAAAATCAATAGTTTATATCAACCAAGTAAACATTTAATCCAGAAAGACAATTATAAAATGGTAATTTTTTTTTTCTTTAAGGATTGTTATATCACTTCCTAGGCACAAATGAAACCTTCAGAATTGAAATCCACACTATCGAAATGAGGACTTGATTCCTGCTCCTGGAAAAAGCAAAGAAGCCTTTATGTGCTAAATTGTTTTTTTGTTTTTTTTTTTTTTCCCCCAGTCTTTCCAGAGGACATAAGAAAATTTGATAAAATAAACATTTATTTCTCCTTTGCCTAACTCAGAAGTCACTCTTGGTTGGAAATTCCAGGAATTTGTCACAAATATTTAAGTTGCTGAGTACAAAAAATACTGTTATTTTTTACACTAGGCTAAGGATAAACAGGAACAAAATTTAGAGAGATTAGTATTTGTAAAAATCTGAATATTCAAAAGCAGTTTAACATACTGAAGCACTTAGAAAATCATGCATATTTTTACAACAGTAAAATTCTAAAAGAAACATAAAACAATATACTTTAACCCTCAAGTTTATCTGTAGCTTCAGAGTGAGAAGAAAGTGAACGTTAGGAGAGAAAGATAAACAATCCCGCTGAGAGTTAAAGGAGAATTTTAATACATACCCTGTTTTGAAAAGTGATAGTTTTCATATTGCTCTTATTCAAAGTGCCAATGGAATGCAAGCTAAGCTTTTAATAACTAACACATTACATTTCAGAAATAACAAAAAGCATTCAGAGTTAGCACATTATGACATTTCAAATACAGAGGTAACTTCCAGTGTTAGCACATTATGACATTTCAAATATAGTTTTCTGAAAAGCAGAAACACAAAAACAAACAGGAAGCCATGAACAATGTAAACTAAATGCAGGAATTAAGTGTGTCCCAAATTTTATAGACAAAGAACTAAAAACAGCAGTCTTAAGTAGGGCTAAAGAGAAATGATAGACAAATGATGAAAGAATAACATGAGAGCATCAATGAGACAAATTACAAAAGAACCCGTAAAAAAAATGGGATAACTACCGAAGTAATGTCTATAACAAAGGGGTTTAACAGCAAGTTTGAGCAGGTAAATATTCCTTCAATCTGAAGGAATAAAAACTGAAAAAACCCTGTCTGAAGACTAAAATTTAAAAAAAATAAAGAGTGAATAGAACACCATGTGGTACACCGGTACATGCCATATGGACAACTTATAAATGAAGCATAACAGAAGCCAAAAATTTGTAAGGCAAAAATGGCTGAACATTTCCTGAACTTAAAAATCTCAATCTGAAAGAGGACAAAAATCTTTAACCACAATATAGTCAATGATAGCCACATCAGAAAACATTATAGGCAATCAAGAGCCAATACAAAGAAAATTGTATAAGCCGATAAGGAGTAGCAATTTGCTAAGTACAAGAAGGTCTTGATTAAAATAACAAATGATTGTTCAGCTGAAACCATGAAGTCAGAAGGTGGTGGGATATCCAAGTTTTAACCGAAAAATGCTATCAAACCTGAAATATATAACTGGTAAAATGAAATTCAAGCAAACATGTCTGGGTAAAGAAAAGCTGAAGGAAATTGTGACTAAAGCTTCTCTATAAGAAAAATGCTATTACTATTTCAACCCTGGCAAACTTAACTGTTAATGAACAGTCTGTGTGGACAGATATAATCACAGACAATAATATAAATTGAGAATGATGGAAAATTACAAGAACAGCGTATTTTTATATTGTCGACATTAAACACTAAATTATTCACACAAGTTAGTATTGTTCATAGTAGGCTATTTTAAGTTTTCCATAATAATTGGAATCCCAAATACACCTAATTGTAATATAAAAAATATAACAGAAGGTTTTAAAAAATTAGCCAAATTTTTTGAACGAGCAAAAAATAACTTCAGGATCAAGCGGAAGAAAGAGCGTATGGAAAACATGTAAGTCAATGTCAGAGTATGTAACATTTTACTTGTAAGAACTGTAAATATGAGCTCTTGCTTAAAAAGGCAAACGTTGTTGCAAGTGTACCCTTAAACGAAGGAGTCACATTTGTGACTTCTATGCGAGGCATACTTTAGGTGTAAAGACAAATAGGACAAAGTAAAATGATAGTAGATTCTGGGTAAGTTATGCAATGTACAACGGATCACTGTATATCCGTCTGCTCAAGTATACAATAGATGCAGTGGAAGGATTAGTATGGTGCAATTACTATAGAATTCCGAGTCTACATGAAGTTTTACAGCTTCCAGAAAAAGATTTGCAAAGTAAATAAAAATTAAATTTTATCAATTTTGTAGCCCAGATCAGCAGCAGCTACTTATTCCTTATTAACCACCACAGTGGGATGCTGCCTTCCAAATATTTCTGGAGCAGCTTACAAGAGCCATGGTAAAGAGAAGGGACTCTGTCCTCCAAATCTCAGGAGGACTCACTTGCCGATTGCTGCTTCTGCTTGTGGCGGTCCCGACAGAGGTGAATAGTCATTGTTTTATTCCCTAAACATTATGCAGGCTCTTTGTCCCTCTGTGCAACCAACTTTCAGTAGATATAAAAAGCAAAAATATGTTTTTCCTGATTGTTCTTCTTTTTCTCTGAAGACATTTGTAGACTAAAACTTTCAAAATTAGTCATATATATATTATTAATAATATATAAATCATATATAATCATATATAATATAATATATAATATATCATATATTATATATCATTAAATTGTATATAATATAGACATATATAGTATCATATATAATATGTAATATATTATACATATCATATATTATATTATATATAATATATAATTAAAATATATTATATATCATATATTATATAATGCATGTATTATATATACTATATAATATATATCATATATTATATATACATATCATATATTATATATTGTATATTATATATACTATATCTGATATATTATATATCTGATATATCATATATATTAATCACATATACACGTACACATATATGTGTGTGTGTGTGTATATATATACACAAATATATATATATGTATAAAATGAAATGTGGTTTTAACGATGCGTGCCCCAAAACAATGTGCCTCAAAAAAGACCCCAGAAGAAGCTCAGTACAGCTGATTTACAGGAGGGAAAGGGCCTATGCAATGAATAAACAAAACGCTACCAAACCATAGAAGTAGAAAATCTTATTTTCAAAGTTACAGCACTTTAAAATTTAAATGCTCTTTTTCAGCCCCGGCAAAATCACAAACTACAGAGTGAAATAGGGAAGTATGTCTCATTTTAAGAACAACTACAAAAAAAAACTACGAAAAAATAAGCTTTTTTTGACAGCCCAAATGGCAGCCTTACTAAAATGTAATATTTAAAATTTAGATACTTAATAAGCTAATAGAATAAACAAAGAAGCACAAACAATTATGAACAAAAATTATTAATCTAAAGAGTAAAATTATTTTAAAACCTAAAGATGTCTAGAGATAAACTGTACAGTGAAATCGAGAAATATGGCTCATTTTAAGAATTAAAAAGAAATTATGACCTGAAACTTTTTGTAGACAGCCCAAATGGTGGTTGTACTAAAACATAATATTTAGAATTAAGTTTCAGAGTCAGCTAATAGAAGAAACAAAAGAAGCACAAAAAGTTGTGAACAAATTTAATTAAAAAAGTAAAATTATTTTAAAACCTAAAAGTGTCTAGAGATAGAAGTAAAAAAAATATTGACTACAGATATTTAAAAGCAGACTTGAGCTGGGGGAAGAACACACTATCAGCAAACCAAAGAAAGGGTGTTAATATTATTAAGTTAGGAAATGATAGATAAAAAAGTAAAGTAATGAAAACAAAGCCTAAAATGCTGTGGAACACTATCAAGCAGCCATATTATGCATACTGGAATTTCAAAGGGTGACAAAAAGAATCAGGAAGACTATATAGAGACAATAATGGTAAAGAATGTCAAACGCAACAGACTCCAAGTAAGAGAAACTCAAAGAAACAAACTCAAATTATATGATAATTAAACCCTTTGAAAGAAAGATAGAGAAAATCTTGAAAGCAACAAAAGAAGTGGCTAGTAATGTTCCAAGAACCCTCAAAATTAATCAGCAATCTTATCTGAAAACTCAGAGGACAGAAAGCAATAGATTAACGTATTGCAAATGATGTACGAAGAAACTTTTGAACAGAAATCTGATGTTCAAAACATTGTCCCTTATAAGTGAGGGAGAAATCATGACATTTCCAGATAAAAGCTGGGACATTTTACCAGTAGACTATCCTTTTAAAAAATGCCTTATGGGATACTTCACAGTAAAATGAACAGACAATAAAGAGCAGTATGAATGAATATATATTACGGTAAAGATAAACATATAAGATATTATAAAACATAAAGAATAACAGCGCACACCTCCACAATTTGTTTCCCATGTAATTTAAAACACAAATATATTTAATAAAAATACTATAACTAACTTGTGTTTTTGACCTACAATACATAAAGGTATGATTTTGAGAACTCAATAAGGAAATCATTGGGGTGAAGCTATACAGAGTTAAGGGATTTTTGTGTTACTGAAAGTAAGCTAGTATAACCTTAAAAGTGGAATAGCTTTAGAATATTCAATGTAATCACAGTATCAATGACAATTAAAAAAGAAAAAGAATAACAGGCAGGTATAAAGCTTTCTGTACCATGCCAGAAAGTAGGAGATGTGGATTTAGCTACTCTCATTTGAGGCTACCAAGCCAGCTATCATGTACCATGAGACAAAGCCCAAGCTGTCCCACCAGGGCGTAAGTGTGGAGAGCCTAAAGCACATGGTATAGCTGCTATTTCAAACAATTTTCATTACACCAGTGGCGATGAAATAGAATAGGCTCATCCATATGCAGAACCTGGTGAAGAACTGGAGGCAGAAAGAAGTGGATTACAGGTGTCAACCTGTAATCCCAGCACTTTGCAAGGCTGGGGCGGGCAGATCACGAGTTCAGGAGATTGAGACCATCCTGGCTAATACAGTGAAAACCTGTTTCTACTAAAAATCATAAAGTTAGCCAGGTGTGGTGGCAGGCCCCTGTAATCTCATCTACTCAGGAGGCTGAGACAGGAGAATCACATGAACACAGGACGCAGAGGTTGCAGTGAGCTGAGATTGTGCAACTGTGCCACTGTACTCCTGCCTGAGTGATAGCTCAAGACTTTGTCTAAAAAAAAGAAAAATAAATAAAATTTGGTGATGGAAAGATTAGGAAGAAACAGTATGACACTTGGGAACTAGAGCAGCACTGGGGAAAAATGTATATATAACTTTAACAGATGATGGACTGAAAAACAGAAAAAATAAAAAAGTGGCATGGACCAGAACAACTAGAACTTTTTCAAACAATACCAGAAGATGAACTTCTATATCTACCAAGCCCAACTTTTCTAAGAATGCTCCTAAAACTCTAGGGTCTGACCAACACCACAAATTCAAATGCAGCCAGTTATGAGCTGCCAGCCAGAATGTTGGCAGTAATCCAGGGTCACACCTGTCCGACCCAAAGAATATGGAGCTACTATATTCAACTATCAAGAAAGACACTTGCCCCTTACAGCCCTATTCACAACAAGAACACAGTGAGTGGCATTCAGAAACTCAAGAATCTGGACCCTATTGCAGCAGATCAGCAGGATACAGTGGTCTTCAAGGAGGGGGAAGGGATGCTCATCAGGGCTTTATCAGATCCCAGGGCAGGATAGTGTGGAAGAGAGAACAAGACCCAGATTCACCCACTATTTTCTCAGAAGTCTGGCTCAGTTACTGCTTCCATGGTTGCAGACTCAGCTACCAAAAAAGGTATAGTGGTATTAATGGGCCTATTAGCAGCCAATGGAGAAACAGACAGGCATACATCAGTTGCAAGAGTGAAAGATGGGCAAAGAAATTTTACTGACAATGGCAGAGACCAGCCTTTTATCAAGAAGATGTAATTCACCAGAGGGCTAACATAAAATGGCAGCACATACAGATATATTGCCATGAAGAAAGAGTACAGATTCACCCAGATGTTGCTATAAACTAGATCGACATAAAAAAATGCACTGAATATAGAAGTAATTAAAGAAATGGTTAATGCTCTGAATAGGACTGCTGTGGGTGGGAGGAAGCTTGTGCTGTTCAGTGCACGTGGAAGTGTCCTTTGCTGTGGCCTCGATTTTGGGTACTTTCTGAAGTATTTAAAGAAGGACAGAAACAGAACAAGCCTTGAAATGGTGAACACAATCAAGAAATTTGTGAACAATTTCAATCAATTTTAAAAGCCTATTTTTGTATCAGTCAGTGGCCCATCCTTTGGAATAGGTGCATCCACACGGCCTCTTTGTGATTTCTTCCGAGCTAATGCAAAGGCTTGGTTTCAAACCCCTTATATGACATCTGGACAGAGTCCAGATGGCTGTTGTGTTGCTTTAGATCCTACTTGAACTTTGCAACTTCCAGCCTCCTTAATTATTGTGACCATGAGACATTACTTCATCCTTTGATTGGTCCCAGCCCAAGGTCTCAGGTCAAGCTGTCACTTCAGCTCCTTTCTTGGTCCAGGGCCAAGTTCCAAGGCTGAGACTTGTAGCTTCTACAAATCATCACTTCAGCTCCAGGTGAATCCAAGGCCAAGTTTCAGGGCCAAGCTGAATAACGCTTACCCCAAGAACACTAAGTACATTCCTTTACTTCTCTGCCTTTAGAAACTGTAAAGCACAGTCTTAAAGTAGGTAAACCACTCACATTCCACCCCCACTGTGAAGAGTTTTTTTACTTTCACTTATAAAAGTTTTGATTCAACCTTTTTGCATCTGTCCTCTTTAATTTTCTTGGCCATGAGACAAAGAACTCTGTGTGATACCTCACATTTAGAGATTTCTAGATTGTAGTGGACTAATGAGACCACAATGATTTAAGTCTGGGAATTGAGCTATGGGATGCATCAGCCTTGTGAGACCAACTGACAAACTGTCCCCACACTGTGATACCCACCCTTGGGGGCAGTCAACCATATAGTGGTCACCAACAGAGTCTGAAAAGGGGCAAGGCAGATTGATATGGCCTAGAAACCTGAGGGACACCATCAAGGAGCCATACATATGCATTTTGGAAGTTCGAAGGAAGAGACAAAAGATCATGGAGACTATTTAACAAAATAATCATAAAGAATGCAACAATTTAAGACAATAAATAAGCACCCAAGTAGCTCAACAGACTTCAAGTAAAAAAAACTCGAAGAAACAAACTAAAACTTACCTGATAATTAAACTGTCTAAAACAAATACAAAGGGAATCCTGAGGATTTTCAAAGGAAGGAGAGGAAGTAGCTAGTCATGTAAAAGGGACCCTAAAAATAGCCAGTGAATCGCTTATCTGAATAACCACTGAAAAGCAGTAGATTACTCACCTGAAAACTAAGATGATAGAACGTAGTAGACTAATATGTTCCAAGTGATGTCAGAAAAAACTGTCAAACCTAAACCTTATAATCCACCAAATTGTCCATCGAAGGGGAGCGACACATTATGACATTCCCACACAAAAGCTGGCACCCTTTACAAGTAGACTACCCTTTAAGAAATGTCTTATGGAGTACTTCAGGGTAGAATGGACAGACATTCAAAAGCAGTATGAACAAACAAAGGTTAAGGTAAAGATAAATACATGTACAAATATATCAGATATAATATTTGGCCAGGCACGGTGGCTCATACCTGTAATCCCAGCACTTTGGGAGGTTGAGGTGTGTGGATCACGAGGTCAGGAGATCGAGACAATCCTGGCTAACACGGTGAAACCCAGTCTCTCCTAAAAGTACAAAAAATTCGACAGGCAAGGTGGCAGGCGCCTGTAGTCTCAGCTACTTGGGAGGCTGACACAGGAGAATGGCATGAATCCGGGAGATGGAGCTTTCAATGAGCCAAGATTGCACCACTGCGCTCCAGCCTGGGTGACAGGGTGAGACTCCATCTCAAAAAGAAAAAAGAAACAATTAACAACATGCACTTCCACAAGTTGTTCTCCACGTACCTTAAAACACAAATATATTTAATAAAAAAAACTACCTCTAATTTGTGTTTTTGACATAAACTGAATAAAGGTATAATTTTGAGGACTCAATAAGTGAAATAGTGGAGGTACATTATACAGGAGTGAAGGTTTTGTATGTTACTGAAGACAAGCTAGTGTAACTTTAAAAATGTTATAAGAATAGAATCTTCCATACAATCGTCATAGCAACCACAATTAAACAAACAAACACAAAAGAGTAACAGGCAGGAAGAAAGCTTTCTGTTCTACAACAGAAGGTTGTGGCTGTGGATTTAGCTACTCTCACCTGAGGCTACTGAGCAAGCTATCATGCACCATAGCATAGCCGCTATTTCACACAATTTTCACTACACCAGTGGTGATGAAATAGGAGATGTTCATCCATATGCAGAACCTGGTGAAGAACTGGAGGCAGAAAAGAGTGGCTATGTGGAGACACAACTGAAACAAAGTTGGCACAGCAACTGCTCCAATCCTGTGTCTTTCCTCATCGCTTCCCAGGAGTTTGAGGTTGAAAGTATTGTTGACAAAAGACGAGATAAAAACGGGAATACAGAGTATTTGATTCGGTGGAAAGGTTACGACCAACAGGATGACACTTGGGAACCAGAGCAGCACCTCAGGAACTGTGAAAAATGTATACTTGATTTTAATAGACGACAGACTGAAAAACAGAAAAAGCTGACATGGACTAGAATCAGTAGAATTTTTACAAACAATGCCAGAAGAAGAACTTCTAGATCTACAAAAGCGAGCTATTCTAAGAACTCTCCTAAAACGCAAGTGACGGATAGACACCACAGATCCAAAAACAGCAAGTTATTTGCTGCCAGCAAGATCGTTAGGAGAAAGGCAGCTTCACTTCTCTCCGACACACAGAATATGGAGAAAATAAATTCAACTATCAAGACCCTTGCACCTGAAAGCCCCTTTAACGACAAGAAAACTGTGAGTGGCTTTCAGGAACTTGAGAAACTGTACCCTATTGCAGCAGATCAGCAGGACACGGTGGTCTTCGAGGTGACAGAAGGGAAACTCCTCCAGGACTCTTTGTCACGTCCTGGTGCAGAACAGCCTGGAATAGAGAACAAGACTCAGATACACCCACCAATGTCGCAGATGTCTGGCTCAGTTACCGCTTCAATGGCCACAGGTTCGGCTACCCAAAAAGGTATAGTGGTATTAGTAGACCCATTAGCAGCCAATGGAACAACAGACATGCATACCTCAGTTCCAAGAGTGAAAGGTGGGCAAAGAAATATTACTGATGACAGCAGAGACCAGCCTTTTATCAAGAAGATGTACTTTACCATAAAGCTAACAGAAAGTGCCAGCACATACAGAGACATTGTAGTGAAGAAAGAGGATGGATTCACCCAGATAGTGCTATCAACTAGATCCACAGAAAGAAATGCACTGAATACAGAAGTAATTAAAGAAATAGTTAATGCTCTTAATAACGCTGCTGTGGATGACAGCAAGCTCGTGCTGTTCAGTGCAGCTGGAAGTGTCTTTTGCTGCGGTCTTGATTTTGGGTACTTTGTGAAGCGCTTAAGGAACGACAGAAACAGAGCAAGCCTTGAAATGGTGGATACCATCAAGAACTTTGTGAATACTTTTATTCAATTTAAAAAGCCTATTGTTGTATCAGTCAATGGCCCTGCCATTGGACTAGGTGCATCCATCCTGCCCCTTTGTGATCTCGTGTGGGCTAATGAAAAGGCTTGGTTCCAAACCCCTTATATGACCTTTGGACAGAGTCCAGATGGCTGTTCAACTATTACATTTCAAAAAATGATGGGTAAAGCATCTGCCAATGAAATGTTATTTGCTGGGCGAAAGCTGACAGCACGGGAGGCATGTGCCAAAGGCCTGGTCTCTCAGGTATTTTTGAGTGGAACTTTCACCCAAGAGGTTATGATTCAAATTAAGGAGCTTGCCTCATATAATCAAATTGTACTGGAAGAATCTAAGGCCCTTGTTCACTCTAATATTAAGTTGGAGTTGGAACAGGCCAATGAGAGAGAGTGTGAGGTGCTGAGGAAGATCTGGAGCTCAGCCCAAGGGACAGAATCCATGTTGAAGTATGTTGAAAATAAAACTGATGAGTTTTAGTTGTCAGTCTGACTGCTCAGGACACGAGAACTAAGCTGAACCAAATGCATCATGAGTTGCAAGATGCCCTAATCCATCTTCATAGCCCAAAACAGTTTCACCCATAGCTAAGGCTTGGAAACACAACCGGAAATGCCCAAGCCAGGTATTTAAATTATTACATCATTTTTGAGCACTGCAGCTTTAAAAGAAGTAATAAAACAGCTTGTTTGCCCAAATGTGGTTATTTTACGCTCACATAAGCCCAAATATAAAAGCAGACTGTTGGGTACTAGATTCTTCTTGGAAGCCCTAATTTGTATCTATGGCTACTACTATATATAAGACCAGAGTTGTGATTTATTGGATGTTTATGACAGAGAATCATGTAATAATGTTGATTTTTCTTACTTTTACATGCTAGAATACCTCTACTGGGTTATAAGGCAGCCTCAGCTTCCCTCCTAGAAGGACACAAAACAGTATGAGATGGTGCCCTTGACTTTACAGTGGTACAAGCACTTCAGAGACACACAATTATAAATTAAAAGACTTTTCTTTTAGAATAAATATTTCTGGCACAAAATTCACTGGAGATCATTCTCCTAAACTGAACATATGACTAGAATTTGTGGTGAGATATCACTTGATTTTATTTTCCTTTATAAATGTCTAGTTCTTACCCAGTTGACAAAAGAAAACTTTATCTCTCTAAAGTAAAACTTGTTGCACCGTACTGGTGAATTATGGAATCATTTTTGTGGAAATATCCAGGTTCTAATGTTTGTAATGTGCAGATTTATGTTACCTTAGAGTGTGCTCTAGTTAATAAGTTAAAATTCTGGACACATTATTAAAGGCAGAAACTTCTTTCAAAACAAAGACACCTACACTCTGTATGGCCTTTAAAATTATCAGTGTCTCTTTTTATGAGCACACAAATTTCTAGAACACTGCATGTGTTCAGTTACCCAAAAGCTCTATGAATACTGTCTTGCTAATTTTTATCGAGGCTCCATTACATAGGCATAATTGAATAATCCACTGGCCACTGGCGATGAATGTCATCTTTGTCACAAGATCTCTAGGGTGTCGCTTCACCAGCCAACAATCTCTGTGGATGATGTCACCCTTGTGCAAGTTTCCCTTGAGCCTGCTTGTCTAATTTTACACACCCATCTTCCAGCCTGCACTCAACTCCAACTATGGGCTTAGGTTTCAGTTTGCTATGGATGTGCCAGGCACAGAATGGAGGCAGATGCATGAGTGAGTGTTGGTTGAGTCCAGCCACTGCACACAGCTTTGCATGTTATCTGTGATGAGGTAAGCAGGTCAGGTGCTGGTACAGGTGACAATTCCCTGCAGATCTTTAGGTGAATCAGGCATACCACAAGCTTTCTTTTCTGCAGGCACTGAAGAATGCAGTATCATCCAGAAAAGAAGAAATGCCAGAAAATGCAGAGACCCAAAGACGTCATCTCAGCCCTGGCTTGGGAAAGGTTTAGATCTGGGATGTCTAAAGGGCAAATGTCCTGCTTTCTTTTTTCTTCTACTTTTCTTTTTTTCTTTTTCTTATCTATGGGATCACTATGGCTAAAATTAGGTTTTTCAAAGGGCTCTGTCTCTCTTTCTACCGGAGATTAGGATCTTGTCTTTTCTTCACTCTTTCTCTCTTTGACTGCTTTTCTCTCTTTGACATGCTATAGAAGAAATGTGTTTTGGCCCAGCATCTTTCTGTTGACTATAGGGCTTTTTGTCAGAAACAGTAAGATTTTGGCTTAGCAATAACATAACGTCTTCCCATTTAAGACCCAAAAAAAGGGCTAGATATTAGAAAGGCTCTATATATGTATTGATGTATCATAAAACTTCCCCAGGTCTTACTTTATTTGTTTAAGGCACTGTAATGAAAAAGAAACTTGCACTTTACTGGCCCGTCATTCATTGGGCATTTACTGTAGGAGTAGTAAGGAACGTGGATGGTTGGATGTAAAAACTGGAAAAGTTGATGATGATGTGAGTAAAAGATTCTCTACATCAAGAAGATGAGAAAACCTGGAGTAAGAAAATTTTGTTTTGATTGTTTCCAGGGAGAATGTTTCTCTGATGTTTGTGAGCTGTTTCTTGTGGGCTTTTCTGATATGACTGCTAAGAAGGCACGTACAATTTTACAATATTTACAAAGATGTCGGGTGCTTCACGGGTCAAAAAGCCTTGCACACAGGAAACTTCAAAGAATGTGCCTTCGACCCTCAGAAACTTTCTAGGTCTTCAATAGTATTGACAAAGAAAAGCTACATGGTTGTGGTGGATTATTGGGAAAATTTCCACAGGCAGAGAAGCAGCCTGGACTATCAGGCTGCAGACAGAATTTTAAGAATCCTGTACAATCCCATGGTGCAAGCAAATAATTTTTTTTTAAAAGCCCAACTTTTTTGTGTGTGTGCTTAAGACATGCTCACAGCTACTCAGATAAAAAAACAAGACCACGCATTAAAATGTCGTGTCTTTTGTGTAACCAGATTGCTTCCAGGAAATAGTCTCTTTTTCAGAACATGTCCATATTGGACTACAGTGTGTTACAAAGGGCACCTTATGTTACTAAACACGTTTCAGGCCCTGAGCCAAATTTCTGTAAATTATCATTTTAGCCTCTGGTCCCATGCCAAGGTCCTGGGCCATGCTTTCACTTTAGCTCTTGTGGGGCTGAGGGCCAAGTTCC
This sequence comes from Pongo abelii, assembly GCF_028885655.2. Classification (NCBI taxonomy): domain Eukaryota; kingdom Metazoa; phylum Chordata; class Mammalia; order Primates; family Hominidae; genus Pongo; species Pongo abelii. Next base: position 56,053,361 of record NC_072009.2, read on the forward strand.
TGAGCCAAGCTGAGTCATTGCATCAGCTATTAACAGTTCCAGGCACAAGGACCCAGGAAAGATAAGTAGTGCTTTCTTCAAAACTAGTTAGTACATTTTCTTTCTTCTGAGTCCATAAAAATATCAGACTCTTTCTCAGAGTGGGCAACTGACTCTACTCCACCAGAAGTTAACATATTACACATTTGCTATCATCTCCCCTTTTGCATTCATAATATTTAATTTTCTTCAGATTAAAAAATCTGTGTGTCACCTGATAGATTTTGGTTCACAGGGGCACAGCAAGGTTTGTTTTTGCTTCATGGACTGGGAAAGGCTTTAATTAAAAAGGTCACTAGTAGCTGGGCATGGTGGCTCATGCGTGTTATCACAGCACTGTGGGTGGCCAATGTGGGCAGATCACAAGGAGATCAAGATTGAGATGATCCTGGCTAACATGGTGAAGCTCCCATGAAGTCTATTAAAAATACAAAAAAATTAGCCTCATGTGGTGGTGGGCACCTGTAGTGACAGCTACTTGGTAGGCTAAGGCAAGAGAGTGGCATAAATCCCAGAGATGGAGCTTGTGGTTACCCAAGATCTTGCAACTGGACTCCAGCTTAAGTGACAGAGTGAGAATCCATTAAATAAAAAAGGTGAGTAGGAGTGCAATTCCAAACTACTTACATTCATATCTGCAGCTTGTCCTCTATTTGCATTCACATCTGCCCCTTGTTCTCAGTTTTTGTTTGTTTTTGTTGTTTGTTTTTTCTTTTTTTAATTTCTGAAGAGCAAAGAAAGCTCTGGGCAAGTGCCAGGTAAAATGCGATAGATTGCCTGCAATTCTTACAAAGCTTAGGAGAAAGGGATGTTGGGAGACACAATGGCAGTCTCTTTTCCCCCTCTGCTGTTGAAAAAGTTGCCTCTGTTCCAACCATTTTCTTTCACAGAGGATCCAGCTGTCACATAGGACTGAAAGGATATCTAAGTTAATTGAAGATTTCTGGATAAGACTATATCACGGTGTTATGTGAAGACCTCAAAACTAACTCCAGTTTCTGACAGTCTATCAGAGTGTTGCCACCAAAAATTTCAGGCTTTTCTGTGGCATTTTATTTATTTATATTTTGTCATTGTGTGGCTAATATCCCTCCTGTTTCTTCTTTGTATACAATGTTGCGATCTGGAGATGGAAGCTCACTGGTAAAAGTCAGTCATTAGAAATATAATTCAAAGAGTTGCTATTTTGTGATTTTTTTCTTTCAAATAGGAAGAATTCAAAATTGTGATCTAAACAGTTTTATTTGATAAGGATCTTTTTGTCCACTGATGATAGATATTCACGTCACCTTAGGGAATGGCATACATTCAAATAAAATTTCTCTTATTGGCTGGTTATTTCTCTTTAAAAACTCCACACAACCACATATATCTAAAGAGTTTGTTTGTGAGACACATCTTTTTTCTACAGAGACGCATACTGTGGGGACAGGTGATAGAGCATTAACCTTCTTTTTCTAACTTTTGAGTATATAAACCTGGGATTCAGCATTTTCATGGAACATTTTAGATCTTAAAATGCAACCTAGTGAAAGGAGTTTTTTCCCCCTGGGGAAGCCTTGCCAGTTCTTTGCACAAAACCCTTGGTTTTTTAACTCTTCTCTCTCCTATATCCCTCTAACAGTAATAAGGCTCTGTGCCCTATCAGTAAACAGAAAATTTCCACTTTCAATAATCAGAAAGAAGGTGCCTTTGAGAGACACATTTTAGCTAGGTACTGCCTTATGAAAGCCAGCCATACAAGCTTTACTTGTTTTGAGGCACACCTTCTTCCTCCAGCAGCAATGACATTTAAACTAACAGAGAATTTTATGTTTCAAAGTCAATCGATCTTGTTTCTTGCAATTTCAATATTTTTTCTAAGCCATAGCAAGGGAAGCCACAAATAGCATTAAAATTCTAACTCTATACAAGTGTCTTGCTAGAATCCAATGACTGTACCATCTTTTTTTTAGGTTCCCAAGTTACTTTGGTTATCTTCTGGGTTGAGTAGGCTTAAGAAATCAACCAGGAGTCACCAGTGGAGAGCTAAAGCCTGTGCAGGTAAACGTTACTTGTCCGGGTCTCTAGCTCCTCCAGAACTGTGGGTGAAGGTTTAGCTTGCATCCATGGGGGACAACTATGTCAGTCACCAGACTCAGAAAAGACAAGAGGAATGCAAAATCAAGGAATATCCTATCTTTCTATTCAGTCAGGGCTATTTCAAAAGGGGGAAAAAGATAATAGGAAGATTTTTTTCTATATTTCTTTAGAAAGTTCACAAACTGTCTGCAGTGTGAACCTCTCTAGATTACTGTCTGAAATGCAGAAATTTCATTGACTGTGAGACTCTGAAAAAAGAAAGTGGCTTACTTATGTATTTATTGCTCAAGGGCACAACAGCCCTAACAACTCCAGGACAGACATGCCTAGCTTTCTGAGGGACGTGTTCATTTTAGTACTATTCAACAGATACATCTTTTCTTCAGATGACAAAGAAAAGAGTTTGATTTTTTCTTTTTTTATTCAACCTTGCTTTGACTTGGGAGAAAACCCAGATGTTTCTAAGCATGGTAAAACTGACTCTGCCCTCTTGGCAGTGATAACAGGCAAGTTTCAAAGAGATAATTCATTAAGTCAGAGACAAGCCCCTGAGGAACACTCAAATATATCTTCTAAATGCCATACATGCCACCCTCATTTAGAATCTCCAATTGCCTTTTCATCAGCTTGTCTTCTTGTGCCACTAAAGAAACCCCAACCTCACTGTTGCCCCTGCAGAAAATACTGCATAGATGTGATGCTAGTATAGTAGAAATTTTCTTCTCATTGTAGGGACTTAGATAAAAAAAAGAAAAACTTAAGCAAATGTCCCCTGACGACACCAGTGGACATACAGTGATATTTCAAAATCTATTTCAGGTGCTTAATCATACCTGAATAGATGATACATTACTCCTAAACCAAACCCTAGCTGTTGCCATAAAGCACGCAGATTTACAGATAGCAGACTTATCCATGGATGAACCACATGTCTTTTCCAAAATCTTGAAAAAGGGAGGGTGGAAAGGAAAAAATTTGAACTGATAACAGAATTCTTATTCATAATAGGAAAGGAAGGACTGCTGATAACTCGATTGGAATCTTATTGATCCTATATCGGAGTGAAAAAATATTAGTGAGCCTACTGGAAGGCTTATTAGTGAACAGTACAAAACTTCATAATTACTCTAAACTATTCACAATAGGTTAAAAAGACATAAAAATTATAGAGGTGTTTTAAAAATCCTGAGAGAGGCTTTAGTGAAATACATGTTCCTACTTCCCTATTGAGTTAAGATAAAGTTAATCTTAAGAGAAAAGTTTATTAGTCAAACAGACCGAGACATCAAAAGAAAGCTGCAAAAATATGTCATACGTTCAGATAATATTGTTCTTTTAACAATGCACCAGGATGTAACAGCCTTTCTTTCATTTCAGATAACACTAAGAGTCTTTTCTTTTACATTTAAGAAAATTAAGGATTGTAGACAAAGGAAACTGTTTGGAGCAAAAGTTTAAATAACTGGCAAAACAAGCTCTCTGCCAGCAGAGATAGAAGCTTGAATAAGTTGTCCACTGGGGTTTGAGGTTTTTATGGCCTAAAAAATAAAGATATGTACTTAGTTTGCAAGCTGTCTTGGAGAATGTGTGACTTAGCTTTGCCCAGGCCCAGGACCTATTAGACAGCTTAACCCAGGCACTTTGCCTGGGAGCAGTGTGAAGTGGTAATTTGCAAAGACTGCTTAGCTTGGCACAGGACCTAAAGTAAAAGCTTGTCCTGGGATGCTGACTCAGGAATAATCAGGGACTGAAATGATGATTCATATGGGTTGAGCAACCAGTCAAATACAAAAATAAATATTCAGCCATTACCCACTACATCTCACTGGGTTTATGCCCACAAAAAAAAAAAAAAAAAAAAAAAAAAAATTTATTTTCAGAAAGCCCTCTGAGTATACAGAAAACAGCATGCTTATGCCAGGCATTGGTTCCCCCATCTGAATGAGTGAGAGGATTCTACAAGATTTTATCTGAATGGACTGAAAGTTCTGTTATTTCTGTTGCTGCAGCCATGCTATCAGGCACACACTTCTGTGTTAGATCCCTTACTGGTGTCTACGCTTTTTTTTGGTCTGATTATTACGTTGGAATCAGGCCCTTACCTGTTGATTGGGGGTCTTCCAGAAACCATTTCCTTGTTGTTTTCATATGGAAAGCTAGCTAACTTGTCTTTGTCTTCCCTCAGAAATGAAAACTCTAACTTCTCTTAGGAGATTGGGTATTGGTCTTTCTGGATGCTTTCTGCTGGAGAAGAGTGTTGTGTAGAAAACAGTAGGTAGGATTCTACTGAGGGTTGGTTTAAGAGTTTGTAGAATAAAGACATGTTAATGCATGGTTTAATTTGCATTACATTTTAAGGTGTGATAGACTTAAGGCAAAAAAGAAAACCAGTTTCGATTATTAGAAAAAGCATGTCACAACTAGACAAGGAGAGTAAGAACAACTGAAATACTTCAAGGCTGCTAACATGCCCATATAATTGTGGCTATATTTATACCAGTTAAGATTTTGTTACATGAGACTTGAGTTTATTTAGCTTTCTTGATTTGATCCTTCAAAGCAAAAATTCTGTTACAGGAACCATATTTTCTTCTATTATCTGAAAATATTTGTGGAATACATTCCCAGAATTAGAATATTGTTCTAGATTTCTCTATTACTCATATCTTTCTGTTTTCCAAGAACCGTAGCTGGACCTCACCAGTTGGTGGACAGAAAAAAAAAATAAATAAAAAGGGTTAATTAAAATTGTAAGAAAATATTAAAAATAACTTATGAAGTGAGAAATTGGTGATAGGGGTGTGACAGGCTTTGAGACACATATCTTATTTCTAGTCCTAATTTTTGTTAAGAATGAATCATGATAAACTGTAGTCATTGGCAAAACAGACTTGTCTTACACTTAGCCAGACAATTTTTGTTCAGTGCTGTGAGAAATAACTTTACATGGGCTTTCCTCATGGGCTTTTATGAATCTCTATTCTACAAGGAATCTTAAATAGCACATTATAAAGCTGAATCCAGCCATAGGTTTCACCCTTAGATACATATTATTTGGAAGAACTCCTCTATTTTTTGAGATTCCAAGTCCATGTGGTTCCTAGGCCTGATAGGAAGTGGCTTTTTTTTTCTTACCACAGATTAGAAAACCTGTATTGGGACTGTGTAAACAAAGTATAAGGCCGGGTTTCTTAGAGGGCTTTTATTGGTTCTAAAAGTCATATGTAATTCACTAAAGAAGGCACACTCTTCCAGTCAAAGCCTTAGAAAATCAACCAGCTTATTCTATTGGGTTATGTTGCAAATGAAAATACATTTTTTGTTGCACTGATTAAAACAGTTATATTGTTGTAAGTTAAGAATAATCACACACACTTTCCGAATTTTAGAGGAACTAGGCATAGAGAAAAAAAGTGTGTTCCAATTTTTTTTAACAGGAGTATAGCAATCGACAGTGTTAAAAGCTGTAACTAGTTTAAAAGAAAGTGCACTTGACTTCAAAAAACAAAAAAAATTAGAAATGTTCTAAAATAAAGTTAAAGAGATTGCTTCATTCTTCTGTTAGTTTAATCTATTTTAACTTTTGTCCTACTTGATATTTATAAGCGTAACTATAATGTTTATAGCTATTCCTAAGTTCTGTAAATTTTCCTGTTATAAAAAAACCTACAGTTGACAACAGCTGGTAAAGCTCTACAGCTAATTTTCAGCCATTATTCTTGATAAAGGTTAAATTTCTTTACATGGCAAAACATCTAGTGTGGTTAGAAACAGAATAGGCAAAGACATTTGGTTACTTCTGTGGTTTACAACAGCTTAACATAATCACCTCAATTAAAATTGATAGCACATATTCAGATATTAAGAACATGAAAAACCTAATGTGGTTTTGAGACCTGTGTTAATATTACTCACTAAAATATATTCTGAAAAAATAAAATATTACCATCAAAATCACATGTGTTAAAATATGTTTTATAATACTGTTTAACTATTTTTTTTTTATGCCCCAGGGGCTCTATGAGGCATACAAAACACAGGTTTCAGAAAACACATCCTCGAGGTTACAATTTTATTCTGGGAAGCCTGCTAAATATTTTAGAGGATTAAGACGTTTAATGTTATGATATCCAAATCCAGATTTCCATAAATCATTGTTTTTGCCAAAATATATTTGGTAGAAATGTTTGAAAGGGCAGAAAAATTTTTATCAGCTTTCAATATTACGTAATAATCTCTTTCAGAATGACAAATTTTCCCCTTGTAGTTGTCTCCCAATATTAACCTTAAGCTTAATGAAAACTTATGTAAAATTATATTTAACTTTAGAAAGATTGACAAAGAGGTGAGATTTTCACAAACTTGTTACAACGTTTTGACAAACTTCTACAAATTTGCTGAAGAGAAGATTAATGTTTCAAGAAATTTTTGTTGTGTTTTCACTTCAATGCTTAATGGCAGAAAAAAACCTAACACCCTTTTCAATCTAGTGCCTGGGTGTACAGAGTTTTCTTTTGCAAGATTAATTTTTTTAAAGCTATTTTCACAATTTGAGTAAACAGATAGCTTTATTTTCGTTAATTAAAGAAAATCCTTTACCTCTAGGCAAAATGTACATTTCCATGTCTTTCTAGAATTTATTTTCACTACAAGCAACTTTTACTCTTCTACCTCACCTGGAGATTAAATTTATATACAGTATTCTCAATTACACATTATAATAATACCTTTTAACAATTAATAACTTGAGGGAAGCCAGAGAGAAAGGTCGGGTTACCCACAAGGGGAAGCCCATCAGACTAACAGTGGATCTGTCGGAAGAAACTCTACAAGCCAGAAGAGAGTGGGGGCCAATATTCAACATTCTTAAACAAAAGAATTTTCAACCCAGAATTTCATATCCAGCCAAACTAAGCTTCATAGGAGAAGGAGAAACAAAATTTTTTACAGACAAGCAAATGCTGAGAGATTTTGTCACCACCAGGACTGATCTAAAAGAGCTCCTGAAGGAAACACTAAACATGGAAAGGAACAACTGGTATGAGCCACTACAAAATCATGTCAAACTGTAAAGACCATCAAGGCTAGGAAGAAACTGCATCAACTAATGAGCAAAATACTCAGCTAGCATCATAATGACAGGATCCAATTCACACATAACAATATTAACCTTAAATGTAAATGGACTAAATGCTCCAATTAAAAGACACAGACTGGAAAATTGGATAAAGGATCAAGACACATCAGTGTGCTGTATTCAGGAAACCCATCTCACGTGCAGAGACACCCATAGACTCAAAATTAAATGATGGAGGAAGATCTGCCAAGCAAAGGGAAAACAAAAAAAAAAAGGCAGGGGTGGCAATCCTAGTCTCTGATAAAACAGAAATAAAACCAACAAAGATCAAAAGAGACAAAGAAGGCCATTACATAATTGAAAGGGATCAATTCAACAAGAAGAGCTAACTATCCTAAATATGTATGCACCCAATAGAGGAGCACCCAGTTTCATAAAGTAATTCCTGAGTGAGCTACAAAGTGACTTAGACTCCCACACAATAATAATGGGGGACTTTAACACCCCACTGTCAATGTTAGACAGATCAACAAGACATAAAGTTAACAAGGATACCCAGGAATTGAACTCAGTTCTGCACCAAGTGGACCTAATAGACATCTACAGAACTCTCCAAACCAAATCAACAGAATATACATTTTTTCAGCACCACACCACACCTATTCCAAAATTGACCACATAGTTGGAAGTAAAGCACTCCTCAGCAAATGTAAAATAACAGAAATTATAACAAACTCTCTCTCAGACCACAGTGCAATCAAACTAGAACTCAGGATTAAGAAACCCACTCAAAACCCCTCAACTACATGAAAACTAAACAACCTGCTCCTGAATGACTACTGGGTACATAATAAAAGGAAGGCACAAATAAAGATGTTCTTTGAAACCAATGAGAACAAAGACACAACATACCAGAATCTCTGGGACACATTCAGAGCAGTGTGTAGAGGGAAACGTACAACACTGAATTGCCCACAAGAGAAAACAGGAAAGATCCAGAATTGACCCCCTAATATCACAATTAGAAGACCTAGAAAAGCAAGGCAAACATATTCAAAAGCTAGCAGAAGGCAAGAAATAACTAAAATCAGAGCAGAACTATGGGAAATAGAGACACAAAAAATCCTTCAAAAAACTAATGAATCCAGAAGCTGGTTTTTTGAAAGGATCAACAAAATGTATAGACCGCTAGCAAGACTAATAAAGATGAAAAAAGAGAAGAATCGAACAGACACAATAAAAAATAATAAAGGGGATATCACCACTGATCCCACAGAAATACAAATGACCATCAGAGAATACTACAAACACCACTACGCAAATAAACTAGAAAATCTAGAAGAAATGGATAAATTCCTTGAAACATACACCCTCTGAATACTAAAACAGGAAGTAGTTGAATCTCTGAATACACTAATAACAGGCTCTGAAATTGTGTCAATAATCAATAGTTTACCAATCACAAAGAGTCCAGGACCAGACGGATTCACAGCAGAATTCTACCACAGGTACATGAGGAACTGGTACCTTTCTTTCTGAAACTATTCCAATCAATAGAAAACAGGGAATTCTCCCTAACACATCTTATGAGGCCAGCATCATCCTGATACAAAAGCCTGGCAGAGTCACAATGAAAAAAGAGAATTTTAGACCAATATCCTTGATGAACACTGATGCAAAAATCCTCAATAAAATACTGGCAAACCGAATCCAGCAACACATCAAAATGCTTATCCACCATGATCAAGTGGGCTTCATCCATGGGATGCAAGGATGGTTCAATATATGCAAATCAATAAGTGTAATCCAGCATATAAACAGAACCAAAGACAAAAACCATATGATTATCTCAATAGATGCAGAAAAGGCCTTTGACAAAATTCAACAACACTTCATTTTAAAAATGCTCAATAAATTAGGTATTGATGGGATGTATCTCAAAATAATAAGACCTATCTATGACAAACCCAAAGCCAATATCATACTGAATGGGCAAAAACTGGAAGCATTCCCTTTGAAAACTGACACAAAATCAGTTTGTTTCAGCACCGCACCACACCTATTCCAAAATTGACCACACAGTTGGAAGTAAAGAGGGATGCCTTCTCTCACCACTTTTATACAATGCAGTGTTGAAAGTTCTGTCCAGGTCAATTAGTAAGGAAAAGGAAATAAAGGGTATTTGATTAGGAAAAGAAGAAGTCAAATTGTCCCTGTTTGCAGAAGACATGATTGTATATCTAGAAAACCCCTTTGTCTCAGCCCTAAATCTCCTTAACCTGATAAGCAACTTCAGCAAAGTCTCAGGATACAAAATCAGTGTACAAAAATCACAAGCATTCTTATACACCAGTAACAGACAAACAGAGAGCCAAATCATGAGTGAACTTCCACTCACAACTGCTTCAAAGGGAATAAAATACCTAGGAATCCAACTTACAAGGGATGTGAAGGACCACTTGAAGGAGAACTAGAAACCACTGCTCAATGAAATAAAAGCGGATACAAACAAATGGAAGAACATTCCATGTTCATAGGTAGGAAGAGTAAATATCATGAAAATGGCCATACTGCCCAAGGTATTATAGACTCAATGCCATCCCCATCAAGCTTCAAATGACTTTCTTCACAGAATTGGAAAAAACTACTTTAAAGTTCATATGGAACCAATAAAGAGCCCACATTGGCAAGCCAATACTAAGCCAAAAGAACTAAACGGGAGGCATCACGCTACCTGACTTCAGACTATACTAGAAGGCTACAGTAACCAAAACAGCATGGTACTAGTATCAAAACAGGGATATAGATCAATGGAACAAAAGAGAGCCCTCAGAAATAATGCTGCATATCTACAACTATCTGATCTTTGACAAACCTGAGAAAAACAAGCAATGGGGAAACGATTCCCTATTTAATCAATGGTGTGGGGAAGACTGGCTAGCCATATATAGAAAGCTGAAACTGCATCTGTTCCTTACACTTTATACAAAAATTAATTGAAGATGGATTACAGACTTAAACGTTAGACCAAAAACCATAAAAACCTTAGAAGAGAATCTAGACATTACCATTCAGGACATAGGCATGGGTAAGGACTTCATGTCTAAAACAACAAAAGCAATGGCAACAAAAGCCAAAATTGACAAATGGGATCTAATTACACTAAAGAGCTTCTGCACAGCAAAAGAAACTACCATCAGAGTGAACAGGCAACCTACAAAATGGGAGTAAATTTTCGCAACCTACTCATCTGACAAAGGACTAATATCCAGAATCTACAATGAACTCAAACAAATTTACAAGAAGAAAATAAACAACCCCATCAAAAAGTAGGCAAAGGATATGAACTGACACTTCTAAAAAGAAGACATTTATGCAGCCAAAAGACACATGAAAAAATGCTCATCATCACTGGCCATCAGAGAAATACAAATCAAAACCACAATGAGATACCATCTCACACCAGTTAGAATGGCAATCATTAAAATGTCAGGAAACAACAGATTCTGGAGAGGATGTGGAGAAATAGGAACACTTTTACACTGTTGGTGGGACTGTAAACTAGTTCAACCCTTGTGGAAGTCAGTGTGGTGATTCATCAGGGATGTAGAACTAGAAATACCATTTGACCCAGCCAACCCATTACTGGGTATATACCCAAAGGACTGTAAATCACGCTGCTATGAAGACATATGCACATGTATATTTATTGTGGCAGTATTCACAATAGCAAAGACTTGGAACCAACCCAAATGTCCAACAATGATAGATGGATTAAGAAAATGTGGCACATATACACCATGAAATACTATGCAGCCATAAAAAAATGATGAGTTCATGTCCTTTGTAGGGACATGGCTGAAATTGGAAATGATCATTCTCAGTAAACTATTGCAACAACAAAAAACCAAACACTGCATATTCTTATTCATAGGTGGGTATTGAACAATGAGAACACATGGACACTGGAAGGGGAACATCACACTCTGGGGACTATTGTGGGGTGGGGGGAGGGGTAGGATAGCATTAGGAGATGTACCTTATGCTAAATGATGAGTTAACGGGTGCAGCACTCCAGCATGGCACATGTATACATATGTAACCAACCTGCACATTGTGCACATGTACCCTAAGTCTTAACGTATAATAATAAAATTAATAACTTGAATGTAAAACATGGTGAGTTTATAAAATTATGGTCTGGGTGCAGGTAAAGTATGATTTATTACAGCATGGTTAAAGGAGTGATTATTTTTGTACATCTTCAGGCCTTAGGTGCTTTTTGTTTTTCATAAGTTAAAGCCACATGAACTGAAAAGTGCAACAGCCTTCATTTCTTTGGAAGCAAAATATTTAGTTCAACTACCTATTCTTCACTAAGTTAATTAATTAGATTTTTAAAATATGTACATAACACATATGTAACCACACAGAAAACAGAAGTTCCAGAAGTTATAAAATTTTATTTTACCAATTTGCGATTGGATTATTGACCACTTGCTGAGGCCCTTTAAGAACTGGGATATGAATAGCTTCCAGGGCCTAATAAAAAAGCCTCACTGATGCTGGGCATGGTGACACACAACTGTAATCACAGCACTTTAGGAGGCCCATGTTTGGGGAACAAGAATTCAAGGGATCATGGCCAACGTGGTGAAACCCCATCTCTACTAAAAATACAGAAATTAGCTGGGCATGTTGGTGGGCACTTTTAGTCTCATCTAATTTGGGGCTGAGGCAGGAGAATCATTTGAACCTAGGAGGCAGAGGTTGCAATGATTTGATGGTGTACCACTGCACTCCAGCCTGGTGACAGAGTGAGACCACGTCTCCAAATAAAACTCAGAGCTGTAAGGAAGAGTCGGGCTTTCATTTTCAGAGGTATTATTCACTTCTAATTCCAAGAGCTACATAAGAAATGCAGATATCTCATAAAAGACAATGGGTGATGCCTTTTCTGTTAGCCTCAAGATGTCCCTCATCACCAGCTTTTATCCAAGAACCTTTTATGCATGCACCAAATGTGTCAAGAGAGAGTGGAGAAAGGTAATTTAGTAGTTTGAAAGAAAAAAGGTTTTCAAGGAAACAAGATTTATGAGGAGACAAACATGAACATCTTCAATATACATGTAGCATAAATCTCCATTTTTAATTAAGCTGATTGCCTTCTAAGAGTGTTTTCATTAATTTAACTTTACAGAGAATATCAACAGAAGTGTTTATTATTTATTTCACTGGTTTACACCGCTATACATATGCAAACATGTTCAGAAGCTCAACTTTCCCCTGATAGAATGCTGCTGGGTTCAGGCAATTACAGGTTTTCAAATGGGCTACAGATCCTTCAGCAGCAAACCTGATATTTAAGGAGGTGACTGTCAGTTCACAGGAGACTTTTTTAAGGAAACACAGTACTGCTATACTGGATGGTGTAGAAACAGATATGTTATTTTCATGTTTAACCTGATGGTTTCTGGCACCAACAATGTCACTGACACAGCTGCTCAAAGGTGGGTTACCCATTTCTTTTTAGAAACCAAGCTGAGTTTCTTTCTTAAGTACACCACTGGATGTTGAGCTGGACCTCAAGACTCATCCATAATTTCAACGTCTGTTTTCTCTATTTCTGATATATGGAAATTAATTACCTTTACTATGAAAAAACCGAGGGCTTCTGCCTTAAGTAAGATTTGCTTAACTGGCTAAATTTTTTGAGTACTAGGTTCTTAAGTTAACCAGTGAGTTTTATCTGCTTTAGTTTCTTCTGTGAGGTGGTATTAAAGATGAGCTACTTCTCTGTACTGAGGTACCTGCCATCTGAAAAATCAAATAATGCCCAAGAATATTCTTAACTGTTAAGAAAAATGGGCTGAATTGTTTCATGACCCTGTACATTGGCATCTTCTGATAAGACCAGACCCAGGTACTGTACTGAAGTCTGAGACAGCTGAGATTTAGATTTTGAGACCCAATATTCTTTTTTTTTTTAATTTTTGCCAGATAGTTTAGCAGTGCATTAGTGTGTTCCCAGGAAGCCCATCACAATCTTGCTATTATTGTCATCTCACCAGTACACAAACACATAACAGTCTCTACTTATCTAAGGTAATACTGGGGATTTATTTTCTATGTTTCAGAAAAATAAAGATCCTGGACATATTTTCAAAGACTAAAGAGCACTAAGGTTGAAGAGAAAGGTTAATAAGTGAAATAAAAAAGCTCGATGCCAGCAGTGATGTGGTCAAAATGCGTTAACCAATATGAAAGTTGGATTTAGCAATTTTGTGTGTTTTGAATGGTAAGAAATGCACTTAGTCTGTGGGCTGTCTTAAAAAGTGTGTGACGTCGTTCGACCTGGGGCCTTAGATCCCAGCCCAATCAGAAAGCTCAGCCTGAGACCTCGACCCAGTACCTATTAGTGGCTAAAGTAAATATTCATAAGGGCTACTCAGCTTAGCCAACAACCTTTCAGAAGCTGAAGTGAATCTGTGGCCTAGGATTTTGTCCAGAACTGATCTGAGGCTGAACTAATGATCCATAGAGGTAGGGTTCACAATCCAGGAAGAAAAGAAAATTGTTCCCTAGAAGGCACTTGCTCCCACTCTCCCACTCTCTTTATGTTCACCAAAGGAAAAGAAATATTTCTCGAAGTCCACTGATTATAAAATGGACAAATGCATTTCTATTTCAGGCCTTGTGTTCCCATTTGAGTAAGCTTGAAGTTTCTGCAATTTTCTGAGTGAGCTGGAAGTTCTTCTCTCTGTGTAGCTGCAGTCAAGTCTTCAGACACAACTTTCTCTTCTAGTTCATTTATTGGTGCCTGGTGCTTGAACGTTTTTTTACAGGCTACATTCTATCTTACGTGGAAATGAGGCACTGATCAGTGGGCCGAGAAGTTTCTGGGGACACTTCTTGTTCTGTCTATAGAAGGCAAGCTAGCTAACTCTCTTCACTATTGGAGGAGGAGAGCCCTGGATTGGAGAGAAGAAGAGAGAAACTGGCTCTAGAATTTAGAAAAATGTTGTTGTTGTTGTATAATTTCCATTTTACCTCCAGAATTACTTGAATCCTGTAGATCACAATGGCTGGTAGAACTGGGGAACCATTATTCCTGCTGAACAATCTGGGAAATATACACTGGACCAGGTGACCTAAGTCTCTGGGAACACTCCTACTTTCACTGGTCTCCCCCATAGGCTGGAGAAACTTGAGATATATTATTTTTCTGTCTGAGCAATTCATTTGAAAGTGTCCTAGCTTGTCACACTAGTAGAAATCAGCAGGTGCATCTTGGAGATTCTGGATCTTGTAGGCCTCTGAAGTGGCCAATAATGTCTTTCTCATTCTCTTGTGACTCTCTTCTACTTTCTAGGTCTCCTCTTTCCAGTTCTTGTTTTAAAAGATCAAAAAAGCCACCCCAGAAAGTTTTCCACAGTGCTATCTGATTCCATGGCCTGCGTCTGTGGTTTTGTTCTGATATTAGAGGATGGCTGAGAAACAAACTAGTATTTTAAAATTGTGTATCCTTTGATTGAATTAGGAGATGGAGATGAATGTTTTGCTAAAGCTTCTCTCAGCCTTTCCAAATAACCTGTGAGATTTTTTCTAGTTTCTGATTTCAACAAGGACAGTTCAGAGTAATTAACAAGTTTTGTTCTGGTTCTTTTGAAGCCTGCTAATATGCACAGTAGAAAGTGATTTCTTTTCTATTCACCTGTAGGTTTACTAAGGCTTCATTTGGGGTTTTCAAACAACACTGTTTTTCTTTCTGTTGGAAATAGTAATTCTGTCTTTTTTTTACACATTTTTCATCCTTCACTTCTGTTTATTTTTTGACTGACTATAGGATGTCCATTGTTCATCGTCAAATTCCTTTGCTGTCTGCAGTGCTGCCTGTTTTTCAGCTGTAGTTAAAATGTGGCTTAAAAGTTGCACTGCATTTCTGCACATAAGATGAAACTGTTGGTTGAAATGTTGGAAAGCCTGTGTATGTCTATCAGGTTCATCAGGGAACTGTCTCAAGTCCAGCTTTATGTGTATAAGTTTACTGCAATGAGAAGGAAATTTAAACCTTAGTAGCACAATATTGATTGTGCATTTGTTATAGGGGCAGCAGTAAAGTTGGAGGTTTACTGGGATTGCACAATAAGAGGTGTTTTTATACAACTATTCTGAGCCCCGGTTGAAGGAGTCAGATAGGGTGCTCAGAAATAGCATTTGACAGTTCTCTAGAGATTTGTCTCTTTGACTTTGGAAAATTGTGTACTGTAGACTTACCTCGTATGGTTCCCAAAGGTGCAGGGGCAATTTTACAATGTTTTCAAAATCTAGAGGTTTTTTTGAAAAGCAAAAAGACCTGGTTGTTAGATATTATTGAAATTATGCCTCTTTGAGAAGGCCTGTCCTCCTATAAGGAACATGGCCACATGGTCACCTTGTTGCCAGTTGAATATTATTATTATTGTTTATAAATTTAGAGACTCAGGGTCAATGGAGTTCCAGGGCTTCCAAGTGCACTCAAGGGGAGTGCAGTCTACAGATGCTTTGTTGCTATTTAGAAACAGACGCTAAACAAGGTGTCATTCAGATGAATTCCTCCTTTTGGTGTTACCCAGGATAAATAGAAAGCGTTAGGGTATCCTTTTTCATCTTTTTCCTTTGTCTCATCTGTGCCCCCAAAACTGTAATAGGGGCTGCTTAGAAATGCAAGCATAGCCTTTACACGTAAATCTGGAGGAGCTAGTCAGAAGCACTAGCGACACTCACCTGTGAAAGGCTGTAGCTTTCTGCCCTGCTTTTGTCCTAGACCCACTGAACCCCAAAGGCTTGAAAGTTACCCCAGAGGTCTTGCAAATGTTATGTAGTAATAAAATTTGTGCTAGACATTTTAATAGAGGAAGCGTCTTCATACTAACTTTGGCTTTCCTAACCATGTTCCCAGTGAAACATTAGAATCTCTGAGAATGAGAAAGATTGACTTTCAAACATTTTAAATGCAAAATTATTGCAATGCAGAACAGCTGGCTCAAAACTGTAGAAATTGAATGTCTGAATGGCCCTTCATTAGATGGGGAAAGCAAAGAGGTTAAAATCTGCTCTTTAACATTGTTTTTCTACCAACAGTTAATAGTGGAGGCTGCCTGTTTAAAGATAGGACATGGGGGCTAATCACTGATGGCAGAATGTAAATGGGAAAAGAATTTCAAAACTTTAAGTTTTGGACAATGGATTGACAAGGCTCCAGGTAGGAAAGAAATCTCATTTCACTAGGGAGTGATGTAAGGTTAGAATTCCTAGGTTGAAAATTCTGACACAAAATTCTTTTTATGCAAAAGTTAGAGAGAGAGATTTTTGGTTAGATACGTTGTCTCCACTAAATGCCTCCCAACAGTCAAAAATTAACTTGTCTCATGTTGTAACTTTTATGTGAAAGAAAATAATATCTTTGTAAAAAATTCCAAATAAAGGAAAGAGTATTTATTTGCAGTCAAATCCCTCCCATACAGTGCCACAATTATCTATTATTGAGGGACAAAAAAGTCCATTATAGGTAACAATTTACAGTGAAATCTTTAATTCCTCTTGTTTCACAGAAATCACAAAAACAAACCTTTTTAAATTACACTACTAATTACTAAGACAAGGAGTGACTGTGTTAAGGAAACCTGCATACCTAGGCTGTAAAAATGCCCACAACACTGCATAGAAAAAAATATGAAAGACATTATAGCTGTAAAAAAAAAAATTGTAAATTCTATAGATAAAAATGGGACGTCCTCATGTCAATGGCCTGATGAGTTGTCACAGACCAGAATTAGTCTAATGGTAATCAGGTAACACTGAGATGTAGCCTCAAGCTGAAACTTTTAGCATACATAGGATCTCCTCTAAATCTCATCTCATTGCCAGTCTCTTTATGAAAAAAAAAAAAAAAGTCTTAAAACAAACAAGATATTTTTTAAATGAATTTGAAAGTTTAAAGCCTACTTTTACCATTCTGATGAATTATTTCCTTCCCAGCCCATGCAGAAGCTTATGTGTAGTCTCAACAATGCACCAAGATGTAATAGTATCACTTTGTCTGTAATTATACCCAGAGATCTTTGCCATAATTAAAAAAAAAGTAAGAAGCTGAGAAACAAAGTTGAGATTAAAGAAAAAAAAAAAAAGCACAAGAAGAAAGCTCTCTGTCAATCAAAATAAGGACTCAAATGTGTTTCCCACTATGAGGTTGGGGTTCAGGGTTATTACAAACTAGCAAGAGAAAGAAATGTTTTCAGTCAGTGGGCTGCTTTGAAGATCACGTGATTCAGCTTGGCTCAGGGTCTTGGCCTGAGAATAATTAGAAAGCTTAACCCAAGAAACTTGCCTAGAAATAATCAGGAGGTGTAGTCATAATTTATATCTACTGCTCAGCACATCTCATGACTTATCAGAAGCTGATGTAAAAGTTTGGCTCAAGAATTTGGCCCAGGCTTAATCAGGGACTAAAACAGTAATTTATAAAGGCTGGACTCACAGTCCAAAAAGAAACAAATATGCCAACCAGAACCCACAAGGACTCTGTGTTTATGCCAAAAAATGGACAATAAACTACTTCCTGGGAGCCAACTGATTACACAAAAGACAAAGGTATTTTTGTGCATTGGCTGGTTCTCTTATCACAGTGAGACAGAGTTTTGCACAAGATTTGTATCTGAATGGACTGAAGCTTCTTCTGTCTGTGACAATATGGACCTCGAGATACAACCCTCTGTGTTAGGTATCTTATTGCTGTCTGCAGACAGATATTTTTAAGGCTGTTTGTGTATTATGTATAAATGAGAAATGAACCAGCAGACTGGTGGATTTCCAGGGACCAATTCCTTGCTGCCTCCCTAACTCAAGCTAGCATTCTCATCTCAATAACTCTGTGAAGAACTTCCTGAATGTGGGCACTTCAGATTTTACAATAGGAAACATGACGAGTCATAAAAGAAGAAGAGTAAAGACAAGAGAAGAACAGGACTCTAGCTAACACAATACGGTTTTGTAAAAATCCAAGTCGCTGAGTGGCACCTGCTAACTGCTAACAGTGTGGCAATCCCAAGAAATGCTTAGAAAACAATAGAAAGCCACCTGAACACTCTCCAACCAGTGGTGGTGACCACTGAAGGGTGTGCTGATTAATGAGGCATACACCACTGAGTCCAGGACCAATCTCACAAATGGTCCAGCAAGACTGATAGTTCCTAGAGATCAATTCCCCAGCCCTAACAGCTGCCATCCTCTTTGGGTTTCAAACTCTTCAAAATCCTTGGATGATTCTGAAGTTGGAATGGAGGAAAGTAAACTTTCTTCTGGAAATTGGAGTGGGTGTCTTTGTTCTGCTTTTCAAACTTGGCTTTCTCTCCTCCCCTAATGTGACAATGATGGATGTGTCAGCAAAAGACCTTTATAGAATACTTTCTCAGCCCCTTAGTTATAGTTGAAACAACTTTCTGTTTAGTCATACCAATTTAATAATTCCTGAAAGTCCCACTGTATTACTAGGTAGAGATATTGTGGTCCATATAGAAGCCTCCATATGAGTGGCTGCAGGACAAACTCTTTTTCTCCACTAAGTGGAAACTAATATTAACTAAGAAGCATGGGATGTCGAGAGAAATGTTGCTGGGCTACAATCACTGTATGCATCTGTATTTAACTTAAGGATTGCACTATCTTTTCTGGCCAGAAGCGTTATTTCCCAAACCAGAAGGTAGAAAAGGGCTAGAAGTCATTATAAATAAGCTGTAAAACAAAGGCCTTTTTAGACCCTGCAACAGTCTTTATGAAACCCCAAATATCAAAGAATGTCATTTTTCAACATGCTCAGAATTCCCATTTGCTTGGATCTCAAGAAGCAAAAAGTTTAACCAAGTCATAGGTATTGGGGGAACCAAACCCTGATATTTCAACCTTGGTTCTTTTATATTTCCCCTAAGTGTCAGGCAGTCTTATAAATAAAAGGATAGGTTACAAAAAAAGAGAGAAATTTTAAAGCTGTGTGTCTGGGGGAGACATCACATGTCAGCAGGTTCTGTGATGCCCCCTGAGCCACAAAACCAGCAAGACTTATTAGCAATTTTCAAATGGAAGGGAGTGTATGAATAGGGTATGGGAGACAGAGATCACATGCTCCATAGGGCAATAAAAGACCACAAGGCAGAAGGTCAGGGTGAAATCACAATGTCAGGGTCAACCTAGAATTACTAATGAAGTTCCATGTCTTGCTGTGCATGCAGTGTCATTGATAAACATCTTAACAGGGTTCCAGAGCAGAGAACCAGTCTTACTGGAATTCACCAGGCTGGAATTTCCTAATCCAAGCCATCCTGGAGGTGCTGCAGGAGGCGAGGGTGTGTTTCATCCCTTACCTGCAACTGCATAAGGCAGACACCCCTAGAGCGGCCATTTTATAGGACTCCTCCTAGGAATGCATTCTTTTCCCAGGGCTGCTAATTATTAATATTCCTTACTAGGGACATAATTCAATGATATTTCTCTTACCTGTTTTTGGCAATAAGAGAAATATGGTTCTGTTCTGCCAGGCTCCCAATCAGTCAGACCTAATGGTTATCTCCAATGTTCCCTGAACATCACTGTTATCCTGATCCTTTTTGAAGGTTCCCAGATTTCATATTGTTAAACACACATGCCTTACAAACAATTTGTGCTGTTAACACAATCATCACAGTGTCCTGAGGTGAAATACGTCCTCAGCTTATGAAGATGAAGGGATTAAGTGATTAAATAAAAACAGGCATTGGAAATTATAAGATTATTAATTTGGGGAACTAATAAATGTCCATGAAATCTTCACAATATACATTATTTTGCCACAGCTCCAGCAGGTCCCTCTGTTTGGGGTCCGAAACTTCCTGCAACACATGGGTATTTGGAAGTAAAACCCATGGTTGTGCTTGGCTTTAAGAGGTCTTATCAGAGGTTCCTCATGAAGAAGGGTTTCATCAAAGGCAATGTAGAAAGCTGATTTAAGAACAATAATTTGGCCCACAGTTTATGCCAATGTTTATTTTAGCTATTAAATTTTAGACTATTTTGCTGTCAACTCAGGCCTATTATATTTGATTTTTACAGAAAGGAACAAGGAAAATAGAAAAATTTCTTTCAAATCTTACATTGGACATCATCTTCTACTCTCAAGTGGTGTTTGTATTTGTGGGGATAAGACTAAGAAAGCTAAGCAAAACCAAGCCCTATGCATCCACAAATTCTCTGACATAACTATAGCTGTCAGTTACAGGGCATGTCAGCAGCCTCAGAATTTTTAAGCTGTTTATTTCCTCAGCTCACCTCATTTTATAACATACATTTTGATAACCCAAATTTTTCTTCTCACGTAGAGGAAATCAAACTCCAAATGGTACTGCAAATGAAACCACTTATGAAAACACCATGTTTCTGTGAAACCTTATCCTGATCTCAGGTGGAGCTCCAGTTGTTATGTTTCGTTGCACAACCCCCATCCCTAGCAGGAAGTAGCTAGTAAGATCAATTCTGTCTAATGGCAGTTAGTTAGATAGTAGGGTTGTACTCTCCCTAACAGCAGAGAATAGTTAGGTAGTTGAGGGGGCCCTTGGTATAACTCCTAGGAACAAAGATCCAGCTTACCAAAAAATAGGCTACAAACACATATTAGTAAACTTGCACAAACCTTCAGCCCACTCACAGGGAGAAACACAGTCCAACATAGACAGATCTTTTTTCTTTATGCACAAAATATGCTCACAAACATACTGATTGAAAAACAAGAAAAACAAGGAAACATCGTCATCTTTTGTATAAGCAGTGGGCTTCCAAAATTGGTGGCTTTTCTTCAGGTGAGGAAAGTACATGGTGGGCGACAACAAGTTTTAGTGGGCACTTTTCTGGACACGATTTGGAATATAACCTGAACTAGTATAAATAATCACATCACCCTCTGATTAGTCACGGGTAGAGGTCATTGACCAAGCTTTCACATCAGCACTTGTTTGGTCTCAAGCAAAATTCCAAAGCCAAGCTGAATAAGGCTTCTTCCAAGATCAGTCATCACATTCTTCCATTTCCCAGTACAAGAGGACCCCAAACACCAGCATCACGCTGGACAAACAATTTGAGTTTCCACTGTGGAGAGCTATTTTAATTTCCGTCTTAAATTTCGGTTCTAACGACACTTTATGTGCACCTTCATCAAGGTTTTGGACCTGAGATAAATAACTCTTTGTGATGTCACACAGTGAGAATTTGCTACTTGTGGTGCATTGGTGAGACTACAATTCAAGCCTGAATTGAGCCCTGGGATGCGTAAGTCTTACCTGGTCATCAAAAATCTGTCCCTGGAATAAAAACTATGTCTCTGCAGGCATTCCACCTTGCAGTGGTCACCACCAATGGCTGGAGTGGATTGAAGTGGCATCGTATTGTTTTCTCTGCAGTTCTTCCTGAAGAGTCCTGGCTTGCCAAACTTTCAGCAGTTAGAAGGTACAGCTCAAAACTCCTGGATTTTGTAGACCTGTAATTCATTCACTAATGCCTTTGTCTATCTCTTGCCTTTTCCTCCTTTCCCGTGCCTCTTTGTGGGCCCTGCTGTAAAAGACCAAGAATGCCACCTACAATTTTTCTACAGTGGTATCTTTTACTATAGTCTGCTTTTGTAGTTATCTTCTGATTTAAAGTTTGAGAAATAACTCGTCATGTAGCATTAGGTATATCTCCCAATGCTATCCCTCCCCCCTCCCCCCACCCCACAACAGTCCCTGAAGTGTGATGTTCCCTTTCCTGTGTCCATGTGTTCTCATTGTTCAATTCCCACATATGAGTGAGAATTTGCGGTGTTTGTTTTTTTCTTCTTGTGATAGTTTACTGAGAATGATGATTTCCAATTTCATCCATGTCCCTACAAAGGACATGAACTCATCCATTTTTATGGCTGCATAGTATTCCATGGTGTATATGTGCCACATTTTCTTAATCCAGTCTATCATTGTTGGACATTTGGGTTGGTTCCAAGTCTTTGCTATTGTGCATAATGCTGCAATAAACATACGTGTGCGTGTGTCTTTATAGCAGCATGATTTATAGTCCTTTGGGTATATACCCAGTAATGGGATGGCTGGGTCAAATGGAATTTCTAGTTCTAGATCCCTGAGGAATCACCACACTGACTTCCACAATGGTTGAACTAGTTTACAGTCCCACCAACAGTGGAAAAGTATTCCTATTTCTCCACATCCTCTCCAGCACCTGTTGTTTCCTGACTTTTTAATGATTGCCATTCTAACTGGTGTGAGATGGTATCTCATTTGGTTTTGATTTGCATTTCTCTGATGGCTAGTGATGGTGAGCATTATTTCATGTGTTTCTTGGCTGCATAAATGTCTTCTTTTGAGAAGTGTCTGTTCACGTCCTTCGCCCACTTTTTGACGAGTTAGTGGGTGCAGCGCACCAGCATGGCACATGTATACATATGTAACTTACTTGCACACTGTGCACATGTACCATAAAACCTAAATTATAATAACAATTATAATAAATAAATAAATAAATAATATATAAATAAATAAATCAATTACAATAACCAAAAAATTGCATAAAAATATTTTTTTATAAATGTTCTCATCACCAAAATTATAAGCTAGTTAGGTGATAGATGTGCTAATTAGCTTGAAGTAATCTTTCTACTATGTATACATAGATTAAAAATATCACATTGTACCCCATAAATATTACAGCTATTTGTCAATTAAAAATAAATTAAAACACTCAAGAAAAATAAATAAAGTTTGAGTAATAAACTTGCCTATTAAGATTACCTGTATTTTATTTAAATCAGGAGACAGATAGGATTGTTTCACAAAATCCACAGAATCCTCTCTCAGCCTTTTGATAAAGTCTGAAATATTTATATGTGATTTTTATTTCAATATAACCAGTTTGGATTAATTAAGAGGTTTGATTCCAGTTTCTTGAAAGCTTTTTAACATGCACATTAGAAAGTCTTTCTGTTTCCACTCATCCATAAAATCAGTAGGTATTTAGTTATGGTTTTTAAGGGGCACCATCTCCCTTCTTATTGGAAATGGGGCTTCTGGCTCCTTTCCCATTTTTTTTTGGCACTGGTTTTGTTCTTTGACTGCCTATATTAAACATACTATATGTCTCTGAAACTCTCTGTTGCCTGTGTGGCTTCCTGTTGCTCAGCAGTACTTAAGATTTGGCTTAGGAATGACATAACATGTTGCCATGTAAAACCAAACACTTGGGTAACATTTTGGAAAGCCTGTCTGTATGCATCTGGGTTATCAGAATGCTTTTCTAGGTCCCAATCTATCTGTTTAAAGTCTTATAATAAAAAGAGAAACAGGAATTTATATACACCATGTTTATTGGGCATTTTCTTTAGGGTTAACAGTTTAATGGAGGGTTGCTTGGGAGAATTGAAGAAGATAAGGGTGATAAAGTGACTAGAGGAGTCTCTGGATAGGGGACACAAGAAAAGCTGCAACATCTGGAAGTTTCTTCTGAGGGTTTCCTGGGGGTTTGTTTCTCTGACTTTTGAGAATTGTTCACTATAGACAAGTCTGATATGCTAAGAAGGCATGGTCAACATTACAATGCATACAAATATCTAGGTTGTTTGCAGGACAAAGAAAGTTCCTCAGGCAATTTGCCTTCCCACTTACAGAAAGTATCTAGATGTTGGATAGTATTGAGAGGGAAAAGTTAGGTAGATAGGATGGATTCTTGCTAAAACTACATTGAACAAAGAAACAGGCTAAACTACCAGGCTGCAGGCAGATTTTTAAAAAACCTGCAGAAACCTTCAGTCCACTCATGTAAAAGAACAAAACCTAACAAACAAATATTTTTGCATTTCTTTGTTACTTAAATTATGCCAACAGATAATCTGATAAAAGAAGAATGTTCTGCATAAAAGTATTTTTCTTCTTACATAACGCACATATTTCCAGAAAACACTCTCTATTCCTTTGACACAAGGGGCTTCAATGTGCCTCAAAGAGCACTTCTCTTCTTCTTCTTTTTTCTGGATATGCTTTCCACTGTGAGCTGAGCCGCTATAAGTTTTTACTTCAGCTAAATTTCAGTCCTGTGTCAAGGTTCTGACTCAACTAGTACTTTTTCAAGACTAGTAAACACACTCTTTTCTTAATTCATAAAATCATCAGAACCTGCCTCATACTGAGAAATACATCTCTCTCCTATCTGTGCTGTCAACAGTCATTTTTTTCCCTCTTGTTTTCAATCTGACTCCACTACAGTGAAGAAAAAAAGTCTAATGATACCTAAAAATAGCAGACAGATATATATAGTGGTACATCCACGTGACTGCAAAAGTGTTCATCAGAACACACTGAAGACCACTGGGTAAAATAAATGGAGACTATTTTCTGGAAGAGAAGTGTTTTTATGCAGAATATTCTTCTTCTTTTATCAGATTATCTGTAGGCATATTTTAGGCCAAAAAAATACAAAAGAGTTTATTTATAAAGCTTTGTTCTTTATATGAGTGGACTGCAGGTTTGTGCAGGTTTTTTTTTTTTTTTTTTTAATTTTCATGCAGCCTGATATTTCAGTCTGTCTCTTTGCTTAAATCAGTTTTAGCAAGAATCCATCCTATCTACTTAAATTTTCTCTCTCAATACTATCCAACATCTAGACATTTTCTGCAATTGAGAAGGCAAATTGTCTGTGGTACCATATATGCCAGATTTCTTTGTTCTGCAAAAAAACTCAGATATTTCTAAACACTGTAATGTTGACCATGCCTTCTTAGCACATCAGACTTGTCTATAGTGAACAATTCTCAACTATCAGAGAAACAAACCCCCAGGAAACCCTCAAAAGAAACTTCTAGATGTTCCAGCTTTTCTTGTGTCCCCATCCAGATACTTTTCTAGTCACTTTATCATCCCCAGTTTCTTCAATTCTCCCAACTAACCCTCCATTGAACTGCTACCAATAAAGAAAATGACCAAAAAAACATGTTGCCACTAAATTGCTGATTCTCTTTGTATTACAAGACTTTAAACAGACAGATTGGGACCTAGGAAAGTATTATGATAACCCAGATAGGGAGAGGCTATCCAAAATCTTACCTGAATTTTGATTTTGCTTGGCTGCATGTTATGTCATTCCTAAGCCAAATCTTAACTGCTGCAGAGCAACAGAAAGCCACACAGGAAACAGAGAGATTCAGAGACAAATAGCATGTTTAATATAGGAAGGCAAAGAAGAAAACCAGTCCAAAAAATAAAAAGGTGGAAAACAGACCAAAGCCCCATTTTCAATTTATATATATTTGATACATGTTCTGAGAAAGAAATATATTAGAAGACTGAGTAGGAGTACAGGCACACTTCTTCAAATTCTTTGCTTTACTTTTATTTCTGAGGATTTTGTCCTAAGTTGTTTTTTTTGTTTCGTTTTTGTACTCAAGAGCAAACAACACTGAGCCAGTGTCAGCCAGTTCAAATGTATAGGATGACTTCCAGCCTTATAAGACTCAGGTGGCAGGCCAGATAGAGAGGACTTGGACAATTCTCCCACATCCTCAGTTGGTGAAAATGTTGGCTCTGTTCCGACTCATTTTTCTTCACAAAGCAGCTTATGCATGCAGAGACTTAGACTCGGTCTTGAGAGAATTGAAAGTTTCTGGCCAAGGCTATATCTCAGTGTTATCTAAAGACTTCTGAACTAAAGCCAGTCCATGACAGTCCATCAGGATGTTGGCAGCAGGATTTCCAGAATTTTCGACTTTATTTTCTTGCCTTTCTGCTTATGGCGGTCATGTCCCTTATTTTTTTCTTTGTATGCAATGTTGCAACCAGGAGATATATTCTTATTGGGTGAATTCAGTTGGTGATTTAGTAATCAGAAATATTATTCAAATGTTGCTGTTTTGGTGGTTTCTGGGAAACAAATGAAATTCAAGTTTT
Source organism: Pongo abelii (assembly GCF_028885655.2). Classification (NCBI taxonomy): domain Eukaryota; kingdom Metazoa; phylum Chordata; class Mammalia; order Primates; family Hominidae; genus Pongo; species Pongo abelii. The sequence continues at coordinate 56,079,542 of NC_072009.2, forward strand.
TATTCTAAATTTTAACTTGGTAAAACCTTTTTGGGATCCCATGATAGACATTTAGAATACTGTACGAAAAGTTTTCTTATCCCAATTGAATACTTTGTTCTGCATTTTTTTCTTCTCCTTCTTCACTGTCCTATTAATCTAAGAGGCATAGTGTAGGGAACATTTATCAAGCCCTAACCCTCCTTTTCTAACTTTTGACAGAAAACTCTGTGTAATCAGAGATTTAATTTAATATTTCAGATCCTACAGCAAGACCTAGTAAGATAGGATTTTTCTCAGCATAGAGCCTTGTCAGCCCTTTGCCTAAAATGTCTAGTTTCCAACTTTCCCTTCCTCCGATGTCTCGCTAATAATTATGGGACTTTATGTCCCACCTATAAGCAGAAAATCTCTACTTTCAACAGTCAAAAAAAGGCTGCCATTGAGAGACAAATTACCACTTCATTGCTGATGTTTTTATAAAAGAAGAAAAGGAATGGAATCTTTTTTTTATTTTTTTGAGGCAACAGTTCTGCATCCAGCTACAATGATATCTAAATAAGAAGAAAATGTTAAGTTTCAAAGTCAATCCCTCTCATTTAAGAGGATGTCAATGTTTTGCTAGGAAAATAGTAAGGGAAACCAGGCATAGTATAAAGACTCAAACTCTCTTAAAGACTCTTGCTTCAATCTAACTACTGCATAGTCTCTCTTAGGCTTCCCAAATACCTGAAAGATTTTGGGTTGAATGGGCTTAGGAAACAAACAAGGAATTTTATATATTATATATATGTATGTGTATATATACTTTTTATATGTATAATTTTATATATATTATATATTGAATTAGGAATTATGTATATATACACACATATATACACATACATATCTGCACATACACATATATGTATATATGTATGCAATATAAATACATATATGTGTGTGTATATATATACACACATATATAGACAGAGCATACATATATACTTATATATACACACACACTTATATACATGTGGGTTTATGTGTGTATATATACACAAGTGTAATATATATACACATGCATATGTGTATATATATATGCATATACATACATATAGACATACCATCTATATATACATACCAGAGTGTATAGTTATACATACATAAACTCTGGGTATTACATATATATGTATTACATACATATATATGCACACATACATATGTGCGTGTAAGTGTATATGTATATAAACACACATAAACATATATAAACCCATATGCATATACATATGTGTATCTATACACACATATATGTTTACATATACATATAAATATGTATAAGAATATATATACACATACACACACTAATGTGTATATACACCTAGACAAATATGAATATATATACGTATATGTATATGTGTATATATATACAACTACACACAATTTTTTGTATATACACACATACACATAGTTAGGTGTATATGCACATATGCACACACATGAATGTGTGTATATATATGTATTTGATACACACATATATAATACTCAGAGTTTATGTACTTATACGTACACACCACGGTATGTGTATATAAATGTATGTGTATATACACATATCATACACGTGTATGTGTATATATATGTGTGTGTACATACACACAGACAATTTTAAAGATTAAGTAGCGTGAACACAAGTGTAAAGTTTCAGAAAAATTTTAGTATATAAAAACAGACCACTCTGCCAGTAAATTGCTACATGATTTGAGAGCTATTAATTCGCAGATTAAATCAATGGGTGAATTACAGCAGGGTCTGCCATTCCTCACAGCCATTCAAAGTGATTCACCTCTCATAGTACTAGATTTTAAAGATTATTTCGTTATTATACCCTTACACGGGAAGGATAAGCAAAGTTTTGCACCAAAGCATCCTCACCAGTCCTACGCTATTTCAGCGTTTTGTAGGACAGTCCTTAAAGGAGCCCCAGAAAATATTTCCTGCTGCCTACATCATTCATTATATGGATGAAATTCTTTTGGCTGCTCCAATGGAAGAGTTATTACACCAAATGTTGAGAGAAGCAAAACAGGAAGAAATCTCAAAACAGGTCAAGAAAAGATAGAAGTAACCACTTCATACCAATACTTAGGCACTATTGTTACTGAAAAACATGCTCAACCTCAGAAAGCCGTCCTCCATAGGGACAGATTACAAGCTTTCAATGATTTCCAACAACTATTAGGAGATATAAATTGGTTGTGCCCAACCCTAGGTATTGTTACTCATCAACTCAAACACTCAGACCCTCCAAGGAAATTGTTCATTAGGAGCAATGGGCTTAAGAGACAAACCAGTAGTTCCAGCAACTTACTAAGGAGGCAGAAGCTGAGTTACAGCTTGTAGTCCAGATTCTTCAGCAAACACAGGCCTCCCAGCTACAGCCATGAAAGATATTGGTTCTCTTTATTCCTTCTAGCCCCCAGTCTCCAACAGGACTTTTAGGCCAGATCATAGAAAAATATGTGAAATTCAATCAGAGAGTAAAATCTCTGCAAGTTTATCTTTCTTTACCTACTCAATTTATAACAAGGGGTAGGGATAGATCAAAATCACTTAAGAGATATGATCCAGACAAAATTACTTTTCTCCTTTTAGAGCCAGTCTAAAAGTGTGAGGAAAAATATCGGATTCCCAACAACAGGTTGCAGCATGGGAAATGTTGACTGTGTGGCAAATTGCTCTTTCAGATTATGTAGGAATGATACATAAGGATTATCCATCAGACAAAATTTTGCCATTTTAAAAGTTCGACCTTTCATCTTCCCTGTGATTACCCCTTGCAAGCCCATTTCAGACCACCAGACTTATTTTACTGATGGCTCTTCTAAAGTTCACAAAACTACTTATGGTATAAGCATGCTCACACAATAAAAAACCCCAGAGTTTCAGCTCAATGCTCAGAACTAATGGCAGTTATTCAGGTTTTAGAGCTCACTGCTTTATCTCTTATTAACATTCTCTGTGATTCAGCCTATGTTGTAAATGTAGCCAGTCACATTTGGACTGCCACTATTAAAAGCACCCTAGAACCGAAGCTGTTTAACTTGTTTCTAAGACTTCAACAGGCTGTTTCCCCTTGTGCTGCTTTTTATATTTCTCATATTTGGTCTCTCACACAACTCCCTACACCACTATTTCTAGGTAATAATAGAGCCAATAAGTTGATTTGTTCTGCGTTTCAACAAGCTCAAACTTCTCCTGTATTACTTCATCAAAACTCTGTCTTGACTCATATGCTTCATTTGCCTAACAGCCAGGCTGCAGCCTATACAAGCCTGTCCTACTTGCAAGCACGTCACTGGAGTCACACCCATAGAAGGCTGTAACCTATGAGACTTAGCTTCAAATGAAATCTGGCAGATGGATGTTACGCACAAAGCTGCCATTGGCAAGCTCTCCTTTGTTCATGTGACTATAGACACTTACTCTCATATGCGGCATGCTACATGCAAACCAGGTCAGAGAGCTGGTTATGTACAATGACATTGTCTGTCATCATTTGCTCATATAGTGAGTTCCTAAACAATTACAAACCAACAATGGACAGGCTTATGTTATTTATATTTTTTACAATTTTTTACAGATATGGTCAATCATTCATAAAACAGGAATTCCTTAAAACCCCCAAGGACAAAGAATTATAGAATGGACAAATTGAACACTACAACGTGAGCTGAAAAAATGGAAAGGGGAAACAGGAGACCAGTTATCACCTCAAACAAAATACATTTACTTTTACTTTATTATTATTATTATTATTATTATTATTTTACTTATTTAGTTAAATTTTTTGACTCCTGGCACAGATAGTAAGACTACAGCAGAACGACGCTGGTAAATGGTATAGGGAAAAATGAAAGTATACCCAAATATATTATGAAAATACCCCTAAGAACGATGGAAAGGCTCAGTAACTTCACTGATGTAGGGATGTAGGGATGAGGGTATGTTTGTGTTTTCATAAGAGTGGGATAAACTGTGTGGGTGCCCTCAATGTGTTTGTGACCATGTAAATGGAGACTGGAAAGAGCCATGGATCCCAACTATGCATCCAGCTCCTCCAATACAGGCCATGAGTCACTTGAAACTGCTGCAGCATCAGGGTCAGGCAAACACCCCTGACTTCAAGTTTGTGGCCATGCTACCTGTAACATCCTGTGCAGTAGGTTTTCCTTGTGCAGAGACTAAAACCTATAGGGCATATGTTTCCAATACCCTAGTATTGTGGAGTGTAATTTGGAGTGACACTCCCCCTGACATCTATCATGATCATGGAGGATGGGAACCAGGACCTCTAACACTCCCTGACAAGAGTAATTAGACTCTCCGAACAATGATTATCAATTATGCTGCACCATTGGAGGGACTTCCTTTATGCATCACCCAGGTACATCACTCAACTGCAGTGGCCTTACAAATTAATTCCAAGTATGGTTAAATTAACATGGAAAAATCATGTACCTATTAGGCCTTAGCTCTATTAACATTACTGGTGTAGTTATTAATCACTCCCAGTCCCATCCTCCAAATTGTATTAATTATACAGAATGGGCTTTCTTGGAGAATTCTTACCAGCCTCCTTGGACCCAGTGTCTTCACCCCCTAGCTAGACAACAGTTCATGCTAATGGTAGACATTATTTTCTGGTTCCCTGTGGTCATTTAGATGGGAGAGAGGAGAAGCCGACCTCATGACATAAACTTCACTGACACTGGTCAGCATCTCTTCACTACCTTGCACTGGAATTCAATCCCAATCTGCAACAAGGTTCGCTTAGCATGGAAGAGGCTTTAGCCCATTTTTGCCTCAATGGTATTATCAAGGAAAGAGATGTCCAATTCAGGAGTCGATAGGTAATGTAGCACTCCACTATATGAATGGGAGCATTTGTATTGGAACACTATCTTATTATAGTAATTGTGCTGAACACAGTTTTAATGTTACCTCTGTAGAAAATATTACCACTTAATTTACAATTTGTGTTTTAAACTTATGTTTTTCTAGCAGCAAAAAGGACCAAATCCAGGTAAATGATGCACAATTGACTTGTGATTCCTGGCAACTGTATTATTCCCTTAATCATAGCACAGCACAAACATACAGCATATCCACACTAGTAATTCTAGGTCACAATTCCAGATTATGGATTCTTGTAAATCTGTCTGAGCCTTGTGTGGCCACCTCTGGTTTCCATTTTTTAAAACTCTTTCCTACTCAGCTTACTCATTGTGCTTGTAGAGCCTTAGGCATGAAAATTTTTGTGAAAATCTCTATGGAATGCTAATAACTTCTGTTGTGGTGTCCTTAGTAGCAATGCACAGCTCCATTCAAGCAGCTCAATATGTGGAAAATTGTATGTGTACAGCCAAGCAGGCATGGATGCTTGGAAATAAACAACACTGAGATATACATGGAAGCAGCAACGTTAAAGACTGCAGTTCTGTGGCTAGGAAAACAAGAACAAACTTGTAGTTGCAGAAGCAATTGCATTGTCATTTTAAGCATACTTATGTTTGTGTAACCAATTTGGAATAAAACAAAAAATATCCATGGAAACTTGTAAAGGCCCATTTACAGGTGGCTTTCACATCCAATGTTACTTTTGATATTAGTGATTGACAAAGTAAAATTCTTAATTGAATAAGCATAATCAAGTATTTCGGCCATGCCTGAAAACTCAGGCAGAATTCCAGCAAGGTTTAGAGAGCCTTAATCTTTGGACCTCCTCCAAACCTCACCTCAATGTTTTTTTTTTTGTGATTATCAGGTAATGTTATTATGTCTCTGTTTTATGCTCATTGTCTGCAAAAGCAGCTGGACCAACAAGCAGCAATTGAGAGCTGCACAGCCTACAATCGTCTTTACCCAAATAATGCAAAAACAAAATGGAGATGTTGGAGGCCAAAATAATGAGGGTTGTGACCAATTCAGTAATGACTGGTGGGTCTATGAGCAGAGGGCACACTGTTCTCATGAAAGCAGCATGTCGATAACCTGACACACCATGTCTGGTTCCAGAAGGAATACTGAGGGCAGTCATGCCCAAGCATTGTATTTCATGTGGTTATATATAGGAACATCTGAAGTCTGTAGTATAAAGAAAGTAGTTATGTGAGCCTGTGATAAATCAAGCAGCTGACCAACAATTACATTTCCTCCCTGTTCATTCTGCCTAATAAACATGAAGGCCTGTAGAAGCTCAGTGTCTTTGCTGACTAGAAGCAATGAGCACCCTGACCCCTCTTTTAAAGCAACTATTTTTTGTCTTTGTCTTCATTTCTGCATTCATTCTCCTCATTTCATCCCACAGTAACTGACTGCCACAATGTCTGTATTAAAAAAATAAATAAATAAAAATAAGTGGGCTTGTTGGCAGGCACATGTAATCCAAGCTACTCAGGAAACTGAGGCAGAAGAATCCCTTCAACCTAGTAGACAAAGGTAGCAGTGGGCTGAAATCACATCTTTGCACCCCACACTGGGTGACAGGGTGTGACTCCATCCCAAAAAAAAGCAAAAAACAAAAAAGAAGAAACAAGACAAAACAAACAAAAAATATGTTCTGGTTAAGAGAACAAAAAAAAAAAAAACAAGGTGCAGGCTGAGAAAAATTTAGGAAACACAACTGAAAAGTGAGTTTTATGCAAAATGTACAAAGAAATATGATGACCAAATTAATGATAGGGACCTGAGTAGACGCCACAGCAAAAAAGGTATAAACATGGAAAATCTGGCTCACAAAATACTGCTTGCTGAGCCCCTGTTATTTCCTCTGAAGGCTGATGTTCCAGCCATTTTGTGAGGGGCAAGAGTGGCTGCCAGAGTGGCCGTGGCACCAAAGATCATCCCAACATACCCCACCTCTACCCTTCCTCTAGGTTCCAAAGATTCCTCAGCCATTGAGCATGCTCACCAGGAAAGAGCCAGAAGCTGGATATTTTATTTCTCAACTTTTCTTAAATTTCTGGATGCCAACAGGTATCCTTTGATTAGAAATTTTATTTTTATCCTAATAACCTTGAGTCACTGACAAGTATTAAGAAAGATGGTTTTCAACCTACAGTTGTCTCCATAAAGAACTAAAAGAATTGACATGGCTAGGCATGGTGGCTCACACCTGTAATCCCAGCACTTTGGGAGTTAGAGCCAGGTGGATGTCCTTAGGTCAGGTGTTTGCAATCTTCCTGGTCAACGTGGTGAAAAAAGCCCTCTACCAAAAATACAAAAGTTAGTCGTCAGTGGTAACTGGGTCCTGTAATCCCAGATCCTCAGGAAGCTAAGAGAGGAGAATGGAATGAACCTAGGAAGCTGAGGGTACCAGAGCCGAGATCACATCATTGCACTCCAGCTATGGGAACAGAGGAAGACTCCATCCTCCCAAAAAAAAAAAAAAAAAAAATGAAAAAATGGGATTCAGTTACCCTTTTAGGCAGTTATTTTAGAATGCTTGGTACAATGCATTACTATTTTGGTATTCTCAAGACAGAAAACACAGTAACAGTAGTAAGTAAATCCAAATAGCAAGTCATTACAAATTCATGGGATTAATTTCATCTGTCATACTTTCTACCTTTTTTCATTTAAAATGTGTAATGCTGAAGTAATCAAACATTTTACCTGTGATATCTAAATGCAAAAAGAAACAACAGTTAGTGAACCATTATTAAATGAATCTCAGGCTTCAAATTTGATTCTGATGCAGTGGAATGTTTTACTCTTGTTTTAGTGGGCAGGTAGTAAGTTGAAAAGGAGAGTGCAATGATGGAAAGAAGTGCAAATGGGCCAGATGAGAGGGGACTCATTCTGCTTGATGAGATCATGCTGGGCGTGTCAAAGAGCCATGCGTGTGTAAACTGGCATGAATAAATAAATACACTTCTACTCATGATAGGGAGGAGCATCTTCTTTCATCACACATGCAACTATTTTAGGACGATTCAGAGGAAGCTTTTGTTGTAAGTGGAAAAACATACATAAACAAATGTACCATTTCAAACATTTTTGAGTGTATTATTTGGAAGCATTAACTATGCTCAAATTGTGCAACCATCAACACCATTTCACAATCTCACCAGCAATGTACAAGGGTTGAAATTTCTCCACATACTCTCAAACTTTTCCTTGAAAAAAAAGAAAAATTCCAATGGGGAGAAAGTGGTAACCTCATTGTGGTTTAGATATTCAAGTATTAAGTGGCTAGTGATTTTGAACATCCTTTCATGCATTTATTGGTTGTGGATTTGTAAATGATTTCATGGCTTTATCACTGAATGAACACAAAACATAAGAAAATATAGATCAATTGAACTCATCAAAACTAAACACTTGTATATTAAAGGACACTGTCAGTATAGGGGAAAGAAAACCAACAACATGCGACAAAATATTTGCAAGACATATACATGATATATATTCAAATCAACCACTTGGATCTCTTCCAAGTACACTCTCCATCTTTTCTTACTCTAAAACTTTCTAAATAAACATCCATATTTGCTGTGAAACTTTTCTCAGTCGCCTTTACTACTTTATTCCCCTCAGCCAAATTCTTTCATCTGAGGAGGGAAGAATTTAAGTTACTGCAGACCATGATAGATATGATGCTGGTAACTCAGATAACTTCCACTGGTAACAGGTCGGGGAGCTGCTGGACAGGGGGGCAGGAGTATGTGCGTAGTATGTGGCTGGCCTGGTCCCAGGCAGTTCTGGACTGTGGAGGGACCAGAACCCCATGCAACAAATACTCTGTGGAAAGAAAGCTGAGAATGTTGAGGAAGAAATTTTGTCCTTTTAATGAGGTAAAATTCCTTCACTTAGTATAAAATTAAATGTTTCTTAATGAATTCCTTAGTGATCTTTAGTACATGCATATTTGTGTGCAACTACCACATCTTAGTTCCAAATTATTTTCATCATTCCAAAAGGAAATACCCCACTTATTAAGGAGCTCCTACCCAATCTGTCCTCTTTCTGACACCAGCAACCAGTAATCTGCATTTTGTCTCTATGGATTTACTTATTCTAAGTATTTATATAAATAAAATCGTACACTACGTGACTTTGGAGTTCTGCTTCTTGAGCCAAAATTCTTTTGAAGTTTCTTCACATTTGGCATTAGAGCTGTAAACCTTTTCACAGCTGAATATTAAGCCATTCTATGGACATACTACATTTTGTTTCTAACTTTTTGTTGCTGGACATTTATTTGATGTGTTTCCAGATTTCAGTTATTGTGAATGCTGCTATGAACACATGTATACATGTTTTTGTTTGAATACCTCTTTTCCATTTTTTGTGTATACAGCTTGGAGTGGATGTGGTGGTTTCTATGGTAATTTTATATTTTGCTTTTGCACAACCACCAAACTACTTTCCACAGCAGCTGCAGCAATTTTCTTTCACATTTTCCCACTTCCACTACAACGATTGTTAGCTTTTTTTTTTTTTTTTGCAATTATAATGGGTGTGAAGAGGTATCTTACTGTAGATTTGACTTGCATTTCCACTAGGTTAAAATGGGCAGGAGACATAAGAGTTGGAGGAGCAACAGGAAGGCTAAGGACAGCCATGTGGAGAGGATAGGCAAGCTCCAAGGCAGACAGTGCCTGTGGCAAATTCTGCCCGGTCTCAGTTCCAGCAGTGAATGGAAAGTGAGTGCATGATTGTAGTGTGGATTTTCTCACAATCTAGCTATTTCAGATAGGGGAGTTTGTGATTTGGGGTACTGCACCTCCTATTCTCATAGGTTGCCTATAATTCAGTCTTCACTAGTCACCTGCCTAGAGCCAACCTGGTCTCAGCTCCAAGACAAAAGAGACCCTCATGCCCTGGGAACCTGATCCTGGTGGTCAGTAATGGACACAGGCCTAGAGGGAGGAGCACAGCCCATATGTGCTACAACAGTGACTGTAAAATACAGAAGTGGACACTACATTTAGCCCAGTCACCACAGGCCACATGAAGCAGGCTCACCACTCACGGGCCTCAGCCTCCCTCTGTGAGAAACGAACTGCCACAACCATCAATCTCAACAGCCTTTTCAGGATTTCATAGGCCAAATAACTTGGAATTCTGCTGATTTTAAATGCTGCTGTCATTCCAGATCTCACACAAACCTAGCACCAGTGACTGGATTCAGAGTCTGCAGGTAGCTATCTCCTGCTGGTGTGGGAGAATGTGTCAATTCAGTCTCCACTTCTGGCTGGTACACAGAGTGCTTCCCCACCAGCATTTAATTATTTCCACCTTTACCTCTAACGTTTGCCAATATCTGTCTGTGGTGTAAGCTGTCACCAACTTCCCTTCCTTTGGGCCTTCCACAGACTACCTCAAACACCTGCCACTCTCAAACACAAGCTACTGTGGATTTGGTTAGCTCTGGGTTGACATTTTCAAAAACTGCGGCCTCAGAAGGCAACTTCCTTTGGCTCCAAATCTATCAGGCTGTTCAATGAGCATTAAGATGGCCCTGAGCTTAGGCCCAGAAAATTTCTGGGTGCAAAGCTCATTCCTGCCTTCCACAAAAACGAGTGATGACCTAATACACCAGCCAGCTGCTCAGTGCCTTCTGTAACCCTAAAATTAATCATAACATTAACCTTAACCCAATCTCTATGCCAATCCTAACCAAGAATCCCTAACACTAACAGCAACTTTAAGCCACAATCTTGACCCCAACATCAACCCTATGCTTAGCCACTTACCAAAACCTAAACCCCAAAACAAATCCCAACTCTAAATCCTAAATCTAATAGCTAAACCTGAATTTGAGCCTGACCCTGAAAATAATCCTAACCCAAGTGTAAAGCAAACATTACAGAAACCTGAACTTAAGCTCTAAGCCTAAAACCTTAACCCTAACACCCTTAGACAAAATCACTAACCCTAAACAAAAAACCCATCCCTAACCCTCAAAAGGTAATGTTAACCCTAACCACAACCCCTAAATCTAAACCTAAATTTCAGCTCCTAAATCTGCTTTTTGAACATGAACATAACATTCACATTAAGTCCAATACTAACCCCTAACCTGAATGCTAAAACTCTTATTACAACCCTAACACTACACCTACACCACACCTAAACCTAGCTGTTACATAAAACCCAAATCCTAATCCTAACATTAATCTTTAGATCAACCCTAAACATATACCTAATCCTAACCCTGACCCTAAGCCTGACTACTAACATTAACTCTAACCCTAATGTGTTACTGCAATCTGTACCCTAGTGCTCACCCTAACACTAATTATAACCAATAATTCTAATCTCAACTGTAATCATAATAATAAACATAACCTTAACCCCTTAATCTAAATTTAAACAGTAACCATAATTATAAGCCTAAAGCTTAATCTACTCTGACCCTAACCATAAAAACAATATTAAACAATAATTCTAACCTTAATCCTAACTCTAACACTGTGCCCTATCTATAACACCAACTAACTGACTCAAAACCACTAAATTCCAACCTAATGCTAACCCCTAACACTAATTCTATATCTTAAAGCTAACTCTAACCCTGAATTTTAACCCATACCCTTTGACTCTAAACCTAAAACTTACTCTATCTGATAACTTAATTTAATCCTTACCCTAAATACTAACCCTAACACTTAACCCTAAATCTAACCTTGAAAACGTAACCCAAAGCCAATCCCTTATTTTTAAATGTCATCCTAATGCTAACAATAAAAGAGTGAAAAACTACACCTAACCATAAACTCAATGCATAACCCTAACTATAAAACTAATCCTAACTGTAAAAGCATGAAACCTGAACTTTAATATTAAAACCAACCTAACTCTGAACACATCAATAAAAATAAGCCTAAACCATAACTTTAAACCTAAAGCCTAAAAACATAAATATAGTTTTAATCCTTAATCATAAAGTTTAACTATAACCCATAACACTATCCATAAACCAAAACCCTAACCCTAAAGGCTAAACTAAACCTTAGTCCCTAACTGTAACACTAACACAAACGCTAAACCCCAACACTAATCCTAAACCCTAACACTAACTGAAACTCAATTCCTAATCCCTACCCCAAATCATAACCCGAACTTCAACACTAACACCAACCCCAAATGTATGCCCTAACACTAAGGCTAACACTAAGCCTAACCCTTAGCATAGTACCTAACCCTTACCACAGTACCTAACCCTTGAAAACTTAACTTAACGCTACCCCTACATGAACACCAAATCAAAACATAAACATAAACCTTACCTTACACTAAACAGGGAATCCTAAGCCCAAATCCTAACCCTGATTATAACACTAACCCTAAACAATGCCTTAAACTTTAGCCAAACCCTAAATGCTAACTCTAACACTAACACCTAATCCCAAGTCCTGCTCTAACCCTTACACTAACCCTAAACCTAATCTTTAGCCAAACACTTTAACCATCATCCTAACCCTAACTCAACCACAACCAGGCATCCAATTTTAAACCATAAACTAACAATAAACTCTAATCCTAAATTTTAACACTAAACCAAATATTTTAATCATAACCCTAACACTAAACATAACACTTACCCTACTTTTAACCCTCATCCTGAATCCCAAAACTAACCCTAACCCAAACCCTAATCTGAACACTTATATTACCACCTAAACTTAACCCTAATTCTAACTATAAATCCTGAAGTCCCAAAACACTGAAGGGAGTTTAACTGCATCCCATAACTCTAAAACTTACAATAACACTAACCCTAATACACTTATCCTGACAGTAAAAGTAATATAATTCTAACATAATCTTAGCCTTAGCACTAAACCTAAAAATAACTCTTCTCCTAAACACAGAACCTAATCATAACCTTAACCCTAAATCAGAAACCCTAACCTTTAACAATAACCCTAGACCTAAAGCAAAATCTGTAACCCTAATTAAACCTAAACCCTAAACCTAAACCTATTCTTAGCCCCTAACTCTAGAAAAACCTTAACACTAACACTAACCATAAATGCTACCCCTAACCTTAACACTAAACAGAACCCTAACACTAAACCCTAACCCTAAACTCTAAACTGAACCTTAAGTGTTTCCCTAATCGTGACCACTAACCTCAACCTCAACACAAACTCAGCCTTAACAGTCATGCTTAACTTAAATCCAAAGCCCTAACCATATGCCCAGCACTATCACTAACATCTAACCATAAATGCTATACACTATCCTTCACAATAATCCTAAACCCTAAACCAGAACCCTGAACTCTAACCCTATATGTAACCATAAGCCCTGTCTTAATGCTAAATGCTAACCCAAAAACTGAAATGCTCTAACACTTACCCTCACGCTAACCCTTAACACTAAGCCTAACCCCGGCCATGACCCTAATTCCTAACCTCTAACTGTAAACCTAACTTTTTACCCTAAACCTAAGCATAACCCAACCCCAAACCTAACCTCTAACTGTGATTCTGACCCCTAGCCCTAAACTCAACCCTAACCCATAAACCTAATCTTAACTCTAACTCAAACCCTAATCCTACCACAACACTAAATCTTATCTCAAGTCCAGCCCTAACCCTCAATCTAATCCTGATCTTGTTCTGCAATTGTAAACCCTATTCTAATCCTCCATTTCTATTCTATGCTTAAGGTTATGACATTATGCTTAAAAAACTTTAAATGCATCCTGTATGACTCTAACCTCTAGCAGCCTATACCCATAAGAGTACAAGAAATCACATCTCTCTCTAAGCCCAAATGAGTATTGAATTAAACATATGATACCACTAGGAGAAAAAACTAAATGTTACTGTATCTGCTAATTATAGACATTACAGTCTTTAACCAAATAAGTGAAGACAATATACACCACAAAGTTTAAGATATTTTCTCAGAAAATCAAGTTTTTTTTTCTTTTTTTACCATTCTCATGCCATCCCTTTTCAATATATTATGTAAATCAAATGTTGAAATGCACCATGTTTGTCTCAACTGTTATAGAATGTACTTAAGGGCAGTCAACACATTTAACAATTAAAAATCCAATAAACTGTATTTCAAATTTTCCCATGATAAAACATCTTTATGCAAAACCCATAATAATCATCATCTAAATTGTTGAGAACCAAAGCTTTAAGATAAGGAACACAGCACTGATGCTCAACTGTATTAAACCCTGTACTAGAAGTTCCAGAAGAACAATTACAAATATATATGTATATATACATATACACACACACAAAGCCATTTATATGTGGAAGAGAAAAGAAAAACTACTCACAAATCTCATACACAGAAATCCGTAAGGAACCATCTAGAAATTATGAAATCTAGTAAACAAATTAAGAAAAATAACAGGACAAAATATCAACACAAAAAAAATCTGTTTTTTTTTTTTCTTTTTGATAGCGTTTTGCTCTTGTTGCCCAGGCTGGAATGCAATGGCAAGAACTCAGGTCACTGCAACCTCCATCTCCTGGGTTTGAGCGATTCTCCTGCCTCAGCCTCCTGGGTTTGAGTGATTCTCCTGCTTCAGCCTCCTGAATAGCTGGCATTCAGACACGTCCCACCATGACTGGCTAATTTTGTATTTCTAGTGGAGACTGGATTTCTCCATGTTAGTCAGGCCAGTCTTGAACTCCTGACCTCAGATGATGTGCCCGCTTTGGCTTCCTAAATTGCTGAGATTACAGGCATGAGCCACTGCACCTGGCCACAAAATCTATTTCTATTCACTAGAAATAAACCCTATAAAACAAAATTAAGATGATAGCTTTATTTCTCAAAAAAACAAGAAGCTGGAATATTTCCCACTGACCTGAAAGACACAGATAGCAGGCAGCTGGGGTCTGGGACAGCCTTGGAGTTGAGGCTGTGCTACTATATCTGGACCTGGCTGGAATCAATGTGGGGCTAACCAGAAACTGTTCAAGTTCGTGAGAAATCAAAGTCAAATTACTTTAAAACATAATGGATGAAGAACAGAAAACCTCTAGTGGTTTTGAAAACCCTAATGCCATGATGTCAAATAAATATCTTTAGAGTCATAAATTGTGTATAAAAGATCATGCGCAAACATCAGCAATGATGAAACAGTGGTTGAGTGGCCCAGGCCATTTTGCCAAGAAGAAAACCATTGAGGTCAATTGGAGAGACATCCCTTCATAGGTACTGTCAAGAGCATGCACATATTTTACCTACACATTTTACTACACCTACAGCTCCACAGGGATTTTTAAATTCTGATTTCACATAAAACTGTACTAGAACTTCTGATGGCTGTAAAATTTCTAGATTGGATGTAAATGCAATTGATTGTATATCAATACAATAGACGGATATAGTGAAATAAATTATAATCACCTGGTAACTCTTTTCAGTGTTTAAGACCTGTAGTTGAGTTTGCATATTTTCACAGACAGCACATTCGCTGTATGCAATGTAACTAAAAAGTTAATTGTTAAGAAGAGTGTCTTCAGTTTTTTCATAACAGAGTTGAAATTTGTTTGCAATGTCAACAAATTAAGGACATTTTCACAACTGAGAAATAAACAAATATGGCAATTCATAGGTGGTTTTTTTATACTATGGATATGACTTTTAAAATGAACAATGATGATCTAGAAAATGCTGGAAACTAGAAATAATAAACATGTTCTTCCATTAAACAATTGGGCTAAGTGTTTTTGTGTATTTAGTTGTTTGTTAATAAAATTCTTGTAGTTGCTCATTGCACTGTTGGAGTTATTCAAATAATTGCATTATAGGTATGTTCATAACTCAGCCAAAACATTGATTTATTTTTACTGACCCTAACACAAAAAATGTTTTATTGATACCTGTAATCTCAGCACTTTGAGAAGCCAAAACAGGCACATCACTTGAGCCCAGAGGTTTCAGAAGAGCCCAGACAACATGACAAACCATTGTCTCCAAAAAAAAAAAAAAAAAAAAGAAAGGAAAAGAAAAAGAGTTAGCCAGGTATTGCAGCTGAAGCTAAGGCAGACGGATTCAAAGGAGCCCGGGAGTGAGAGGCTGCAGGCTGCAATAAGCCATGATGGAACCATTGCAGTCCACCCTAGAAAAAAAGTGAGACACTGTCTGAAAGACCGAGAAAGAAAGAAAGAAAAAAAGAGAAGAAAGAAAGAAAGAGGGAGAGAGAGGTATGAGTTGAAATTTCTTAAGTCCTTTGATAAACTTCAGTATTGTTTAAATGTGTCTTGTCTTCTCATTTTTTTATTCCTACAATTCAAGGTGTTTATTTAAAGACAATTTTGGAATGTTAACAGCTACAAATTTTTAAGAAGTAATTGAAGTTTATGCAGATGGTTGATAAGTCAACTATACAGCATAGAGTTCTTGTGCATTATGTCTTCTGGCCAATTCAAAGTACTATATTTTCATTGATTATAAAGCAAATTATCCTTTTCAACTTCCAAAACAGAAATTTAAAAAAAAAAACAGGCTGAATGTTGTGGCTTACACCTGTAATTCCAGTACTTTGGGAGGCCAAGGTGGGAGAATTGCTCAAGCCCAACTGCTTGAAGCTGCAGTGAGCTATGATTGCACAAGCACATTCCCACCAGGGCCAAAGAATAAGGTCCTGTCTCAAAGAGTACTGACAAAAACCAACGATCATAATATTTTCAAGACTAAATTTTATTAAGGTGCAAGAATTAGACATGAAAAATGACAAAATACCGCTGAAATAAATTCCAGAAACTCTACGTAAATGTAAAGACACTCAATGTTTTTGGATTAGAGGATGATTTTTTATGTGACAATACTGCACAAAGCAATCTGCAAATTCATTGTGATTTCTATGAAAATACCAAAGTCTTTTTGGCAGAAATGGGCAAGCCAATTCTGATGCTCATACACATTTCAGGGGATCCTGAATAGCCAAAATATTCTTGAAAACAAAAACCAATTTGGAGGCTCATATTTCTCAATTTCAAATATTACTGCTTAGAAGCAGTAATCAAAACGGCATAATACTGGCATAAGGACACACACAGACTCTGTCAATTGAACTGAATGTTAGATCCAACCATACCTCTAGAGTCAATTGATTTTTGACATGTAGCCAAGATCAGTAAATTCAACAAATCCTGTTATACAACTGAGTTCCACATTCAGACAAGGAAATTGTACTCTTTCCTCACAAGAGAAAATAAAATCAAGTCAAAATGTTTCAAAGCCTACATATTAGAGGTAAAAACATAAACTTTAAAAGAAAATATAGGGATAAATCTTCATAAGGTTGGATTTAGCCATGGTTTGTTAGATCTGATACTAAAAGCACAGGCATCTTAAGAAATAATTTTCTCAAAATTAAACATTTTTGTGCATCAAAAGACACTATCAAGAAAGTGAAAAGACATGGTGCAGAAAGGAAGGTTTGCATGTTATGTATGTAACAACAGTCTGTTATCGACAATGTATGAAGAATTTGCATACGTCAGTAACAAAAAAAGACAAACCATCCAGGTGCAAAATGGAGAAGTAGTTGAATACACACTTCACCAGAAAGACATGCATATGGAATACAAGCACATAAAAAGATGACCAGTACAGTATATAAGTTTTACTCCCTCACATCTTTCATAAATGAGCTTTTCTCGTAGTCACTTGATTTCCAGCTCGACCTGAGGAGCAGCTAATGTAACAACACTTCTGGGGAGCAAGTCTGCTTGGATGAGAAAATAAATATCTGGCAGGAAATAATATTCTGCAATGAAAACTTTCTTGCTGTACTAGAGTTTCCAACAGAGCTGACAGTTTGTCTCTCAGCCTCCATGGGCCCAAAATTTATCATCCAGCAGGAAGTAAAAAGGGAAGTCATTAAGTTAATGAGGTACATGGATACACAAATGTCCCAAGTCCCATATCAATGCTTGGACATAATTACATACCCTCACAGCAATTCAATATTCAAATATTAGTAATTCATCTGCATAAACATCTAAGCTTACTTTATTTAATTTACACTGTACATTTAAGGAGGCTTACAAATATTTATATGAATTGTCTTGTCATTTTCTAGGACTTTTTTGTCACTTAAATGTATTGATAGACTACATTACATGTAAGTATTTAAACCTAACATAATTTGGAATTAATAACACACAGTTAGGGGAGATAGCAAAGTAATAGCCTGTCCAATAAATTCTTATGTGATTTCAATAATTAATAGTGTCATTAGTCTTCAGCACTGAGATTTTTTCTTTACTAATTATCCCAAACATGAACTTTCATTGCATTAACTAATATTTCCTTGATTTATAAACTGAGAGTGATCTGAATTATCTAACAAAGAATGAATTTCTTTTTATCTTTAGAAACAGCACATTATTAGCTTTTCTACAGTTAAATAGCACAAGCTCTGACTTTATTAGCTGGACAAAGCCTTGGAAAATTACATAAGTGTGGGCACTGGGTGAATAGATTGAGAGATTGAACATAAAATTCCTGAGACACCCTAGAGACTGTGTTCCCACAATTAAAATTAGATGAGACTGCAGGGAGTTGAGCAGACTGAGTGGGCATGGGAAACAAGTAGGAGATCTTGGGGTCTTCAGCCATAGTGAGTTCTATGGTTCTTGTTCTAAGGTCCATGGGATACCATTGACAAAATTAAATCAGGAGAGTGACAGGATGAAATTTGTGTTTACAAGTGAATATTTTGCCATTACCATTACTAGTACCAACCCTGTATTTCCTGATGTGGTTGGTACCCTTGGAAAACGGCTCCACTTTTAGTAAAACCCACTGGGATATTTTGCATAAAGCTTCAAATCTGGCACAGCAGAAACCACTGGAGATTCTGGCAGAGAGAATTAATCTATACCAATAGCTATTGGAGGTTTCCTAGAAGTATGAAATTATTGAGAAATAAACTACTTTTTAATAAAAACAACCATGTCAATACCTTGTCACTAAAGCAGAGTCAACAACATCAAATATCATTATAGAGGCCAATCCCACCCCAAATTCAGCTCAGTGGAAGCTCTGAAATGAAGTGCCCCAGTAAGAGTAGGAATGTTATGTCAGTATAGCAGGTGCTACATTTTTATGATGGCTGTTACATCAGTAATTATGGGTGTTACATCAGTATTATGGTTGTTTCATTTGTATTACAAATGTTCTGTTAGCATTATGAGTGTTGGTGTTACATCAGTATTACAGTTGTTACATCAGTATTACAGTTGCTATATTTGTATTGCAGGATGATATATTGGTATTATGAGTGGTATATTGGTATTATGAGTGTTACAGTTGTATTACAGGTGTCACGACAGCATTAGACATGTTACATAAGTGTTATGGATGTTTCATTTGTATTGTGGGTTGTCTATTGGCATTATGAGAGTGATACTTGTATTATGGGTCTTAGATCAGTATTATGGTTGTTGTATTTGTGTTTCAGATGGTATACTGGTATTATGAGTGTTTTATTGCTGTGACGAGAGTACAGTGGCAATATGAGTGTTCGATCAGTGTTTCAGGTGTTACATTAGTATTACGAATGACACACCTGTACTGTGGTTGATATATTTGTCTACAGATGTTATATTTCTATTACAGGTGTTATATGATGAATGATACATTTGTGGCACGAGACCACGGTGTGGACCTGGCATTGTGGTCACCACACCTTGTGGGTGGGGAAGGACGTTGGTGTGGACTAAAGCCATGGGATATTTTTATGTTTAATTTACCACAAGAAACCCTGAGAAGAACGCAGCTGTCCCCCTCAAGCGGCATGTGCTGAAAACACCTGCACTCCCAGGGTAAGAAAAGGCAGACTCATTTTTACATGTTACATTTCTTTAATAATCAATAATAGTGAGCTTTTTAAAATAAGTTTATTGGCCGCCTGTATGTCCTTTGTAAAGTCTCTGTTCACACTTCTCTGAAGAAGACATTTGTGCAGCCAACATATGAAAAATGCTCACCATCACTGGTCATTAGACAAATTCAGACTACCTCGCCATGGTGGTTTGCTGCACCCATCAACCCATCACCTACATTATGTATTTCTCCTAATGTTTTCTCTACACTAGCCCACCACCCGCCACCATGTGATATTTTTCTCCCTGTGTCCATGTGTTCTCATTGTTCACCTCCCACTTAAAAATGAGAACATGTGGTGTTTGGTTTTCTGTTTTTCTGAGAGTCTGCTGATAATGATGTTTTCCAGCTTCTTTCATGTCCCTGCAAAAGACATGAACTCATTCATTTTTATGTCTGCATACTATCCCATGGTGTAAATATGCCACCTTTTCTTTATGCAGTCTATTATTGATGCATATTTGGGTTGGTTCCAAGTGTTTGCTACTGTGAATAGTGCTGCAATAAATATACATATGCACGTATCTTTATACTAGAATGATTTATAGTCCTTTGGTTATATGTGCAATAAGAGGATTGCTGGATCAAATGGTATTTCTCCTTCTAGAGCCTTGTCTTCCACAAGAGTTAAATTATTAAGAATGCCACCAACACTGTAAAAGCATTCCTATTTCTCCATATCCTCTCCAGCATCTGCAGTTTTCTGATATTTTAATGATCGCCATTCTAACTGGTTTGAGAGGGTATCTCACTGTGGTTTGGATTTGTATTTCTCTAATAACGAGTGATAACTTAATGAGCATTTTTTCATATGTTTGTTGGCTGCATCAAAGTCTTCTTTTGAGGAGCATCTGTTCATATTCTTTGCCCACTGTTGGATGAGGTTGTTTGTTTACTTCTTGTAAACTTGTTTAAGTTCCCTGTAGATTCCTGATATTAGCCTTGTTGCAGATAGAGAGATTACAAGATATTTCACCCATTCCATAGGCTGTCTGTTCACACTGATGATAGTTTATTTTGCTGTGCAGAAACTCTTTAGTTTAATTAGATCCCATTTGTCAATTTTGGTTTTATTGCCATTGTTCTTGGTGTTTCAACATGAAGATTTTGCACATGCCTATGTCCTGAATCGTATTGCCTAGGTTTTCTTCTAGGTAATTTATGGTTTTAATTCTTTTGTTTAAGGCTTTCATCCATCTTGAGTTGATTTTTGTGTAAGGTGTAAGGAAGTGGTCCAGTTTCAGTCTTCTGAATATAGCTAGCCAGTTTTGTCAACACCATTCATTAAAGGGAAAACATTTTCCCCATTGCTTGCTTGTTTCAGGTTTGTCAAAGATCAGATGGTAGTAGATGTGTGGTATTATTGCTGAGGCCACTGTGCTGTTCCACTGGTCTACATATCTGTTTTGGTACAAGTACCACGGTTTTTTGGTTACTACAGTCTTGTAATGTAGTTTGAAGTCAGGTAGTGTGATGCCTCCAGCATTGCTCTTTTTGCTTTAGATTGTCTTGGCTATGCAGGCTCTTTTTTGGTTCCATACGAATTTTAAAGTTTTTTTCCAATTCTGTGAAGGAAGGGATTGGTAGCTTGATGGGGATAGCATTGAATCTATAAATTACTTTTGGCAGCATGGACATTTTTACAATAGTGATTCTTCCAATCCAAGAGCATGGAAGGTTTTTTCATTTCTTTATGTCCTCTATTATTTCCTTGAGCATTGGTTTGAAGTTCTCTTTGAATAGGTTCTTCACACACCCTGTAAGTTTTATTCCTAGGTATTTTATTCACTTAATAGCAACTGGGAAAGGGAGTTTACTCATAATTTCACTTTCTGTTTCTCAGTTATTATGTGTAGGAATTCTTGTGATTTTTGCACATTGATTTTGAATCTTGAGGCTTATCTCAAGTTGCTTGCCAGCTTAAGGTGACTTTGTGCTGAGATGGTGAGTTTTCTAAGTATACAATAATGACCTCTGCAAAGAGAGACAATTTGACTTCCTCTCTTGCGATTTGACTATGTTTATTTCTTCTTCTTGCCTGATTGCCCTGGCCAGAAGTTTCAATACAATTTTGAATAAGAGTGAAGAGAGAGTGTATCTTTGTGTTGTACAGGTTTTCAGAGGGAATGCTTCCAAATTTTGCCCATTCAGTGTGATATTCGTGGTGGGTTTGCCATAAGTAGATCTTATTATCTTGAGATACGTTCCACCCTTACCTAGTTTATTGAGAGATTTTACATAAATGGGTGTTGAATTTTGATGAAAACCTTTTCAGCATCTATGAAAATAATTATCTGGTTTTTGTCATTTGTTCTGTTTATGTGATCTGTTACGTTTATTGATATGCATATGTTCAACTAGCCTTGAATCCCAGGGATAAAGCTGACATAATCGTGGTGGATAAGCTTTATGATGTGCTGCTGGATTCAGTCTGTCAGTATTTTATTGAGGATTTTCGCAGCTATGTTCATGAGGGATATTGACCTGAAATTTTCTTTTTTGGTGTGTCTCTGCCAGGTTTTAGCTTCAGAATGATGCTGGTCTCATAAAATTATTTAAGGACGATTTCGTTTTTTATTGCTTGTAATAATGTCGAAGGAATGGTACCAGTTCCTCTTTGGATCTCTGGTAGAATTCAGCTATGAATCGGTCTGGTCCTGGATTTTCTTTGTTGGTAGGCTAACGGTTACTGCCTCAATTTCAGAACTTCTTAATGGTCTATTCATGAATTTAACGTATTCCTGGTGTAGACTTGGGAGGGTGTATATGTCGAGGAATTTATCCATTTCTTTTAGATTTTCTCGTTTATTTGCGTAGAGGTATTTATAGTGTTAGCTGATGGTAGTTTGTATTTCTGTGGGATAAGGGGTGATATTACGTATATCACTTTTTATTGCATCTATTTTATTTTTCTCTTTTCTTATTATTTTGGCTAGTGGTCTATCTATATTCTTGATATTATCAAAAAACCAGCTCGTGGATTTATTGATTTTTGAAGGTTTTTTTGGTGTCTCTATCTCCTTTAGTTCTGCTCTGAAGTTAGTTATTTCTTGTCTTCTGCTAGCTTTTGAATTGGTTTGCTGTTGCTTCACCAGTTCTTTTCATTTTGATGTTAGTGTGTCTATTTTAGATCTTTTCTGCTTTCTCTTGTGGGCATTTGGTGCTATCAATTTTTCTCTACACACTGCTTTAAATGTGTCCCAGAGATGGTGATACGTTCTGTCTTCATTATCATTGGTATGACAGAACATCTTAAATTCTGCCTTATTTCATTATTTACTCATCAGTGATTTAGGAACAGGCTGTTCAGTATCTATGTAGTTGTGTGGTTTTGAGTGAGTTTCTTAATCTGTGTTTTAATTTGATTGCACTGTGGTCTGGGAGGCTGTTTGTTATAATTTGCATTCTCTGGCATTTGTTGAGGAGTGTTTTACTTCCAATTATGTGGTCAATTTTTGAATACATGTTATGTGACACCAAGAAGAATGTATATTCTGTTGAATGGGGGTGGATAGTTCTGTAGATATCCTGTAGATGTCCTGTAGATTGGGGGTGGATAGTTCTGTAGATGTCCATTAGTTCTGTAGATGTTCACAGTTGATTTCATGTTCTGCAAATCCTTGCGAATTTTCTGTTTCATCGATTGCTGCCTGTTTTTTTCTTTGGAAGCTTCATCCCCAAGGGGCAACTTCAGATTCCAGCCAGTGTTCTCCTGTATGAGGTGTCTCCCATCAGGATACACAGACCCCAGGGATCCACTCGAGAAGGCAGTCTGAACATTAGCAGAGCTCAAATGCTGTGGATGGGAGATCTGCTGATCTCTTCAGAGCCATCATGCAGTTATGATGATGTCTGCTGAAACTGCATCCTTGGCTGCCCCTTCCCCAGATGCTCTGCCCCAGCTTTATGGGGTTCTTATTTATAAGCCCCTGGCTGGGGATTCTGTCATTTTTTCAGAAATGTCTTGCACAGAGAGGAGAAATCTGGCAGCCTAGCCACATCAGCCTTGATGAGGTGCAGCTGGCTCCAACCAATTCAAACTTCCCTGTGGCTTTATTTACACTACAAAGGTAAAATGGCCTACTCAAGACTCAGCAATGGTGGATGACCCTCCCCCGACACAAGCTTGAGTATTTTAGGTCAATCTCAGACTGCTGCTGTGCTGCTGGAGAGAATTTCAAGCCATTGAACCTTCCATTCCTTGCCTCTGAGGGGAGTATCACTCCCCAAGCCAGACCACTTAGCTCCTTGGCCTCATCACCTCTCTTCAGAAGAGCAAACGGTTCTGTCTCCTTAACATTCCAGGCCCCACTAGGGTATGAAAACAAACAAACGAACAAAAAATTCCTTCAGCTAGTTTAGTGTTTGCTCTAACAGCTGCCCATTTTTGTACTTGAAACCCATGGCCTTCACGATGTAGGCCCCAAAGGGAATATCCTGGTCTGTAGGTTGTGAAGACCATGGGAGAAGCATGTATCTGTAACATGGCCCTTGGTTTCTCAGGCTTTCCAGGTGAGGTGTTGCCCCACCCTGCTTCATCTCACACTGCATGTTCTGCATCCACTGTCTAACCATTCCCAATGAGAAGAACAGTGTGCCTCAGTTGGAAAGGCAGGAATCACTCACCTTCTGCATCATTCTATCTGGGAGCTGCAGTCTGGAGCTGTTTTTATTGAGCAATCTTCCCAGCAATACTTCCTCATTTTTTTTTTTTTTTAATGGGGAAGGAGCCATTAACTTGAAATGTAAAACTATGCAAATTCTCGAAGAAAGCAAGAAAGAAATTTATGTGATCTTATATTTGGTCATAAGTTTTAACAAATGACAACAAATCCAATCAGTAATGGTAAAAAAAATAATATTAATAATAACTAAAGCTTTCTCATTTTAAAAGATTATACTCTGAGTAAAATTTTGTTCAGGAAATAGAAAGATAAGCAACAGACTGAAAATAAGCAACTGCAAAATACAGATCTGACCAAAAACTTGCACTGAAAATACACAAATCTTGAATCTCAGCAGTAAAACACACTACCCGATTAATAATGTATAAAAATTTGAGCTCATCAATGAAAATACAAAGATGGCAAGCAAACAAAAAGATGCGCAAACTCATATATCTTTAGTAACTGAAAATTAAAACAATGAGTTAGCATGGCCCATCTATATTTGTTGGAACTGCTAAACCATTTTTAAAACATCCATCCTGATTTGCTGGAGGAAAAACAGGAATTCATTCATTGCTTGTTGAATGCACAATGGTACAGAAAAAAAAAAATGAACTCTTTCAAACTCTCATATTAACCTGAAAGCCGGTTTCGCTCCTCTACCACACACAGAGGTGCTATGTGGTCTACCTTTTGATTACAGACTTGAGATCCAATACAATCTGTGCATCTGTAAGCATCAGTTGGGATCCAGCCTGAAGGCAGATGGTCCCCACAGTCAATGTCATCTAAGAACTTTGAATAAAGAGTGACTTATTCAGGGTACCCACAAAAGATGGTGGAGTTCCCTGGGATAGTAACAGGACCATACTCTTAGTACTCCTTGGGAATGGAGAATTACGGGGGAGATAAATTCTCAGCACTGGAGAGAGGTAGATGGTTCAGAGCACTTGGAAGATGTCATCACAGGCACTATGACCTCACTGGGCCTTGAGATGAAGCAGCCAGTCTAGGGCCACTCTATGTGGAGGCTGGTGTTTCCACTGGCCAAACCCAATCATCAGGCAGAGAGCAAAAAAATGACTTGTTACCACCTAGAGGCAGGTTAGCAGGGTTTAATCCAGAAAGCTTAATTTTATAAAATTTTCCAATTTAAGCCTCCTTTACAAGTACAAAACATAGTTTTATGATACTGACTTAGCATGAATCACTAATACATGCAAGCCGTGCACAGTGTCTCGTGTCTGTAATCTCAGCTATTTGTGAGGCCAAGGCTAGTGGGACATTTTGGTCAAAAGATTGAGACCAGCCTGGCCAACGTGGTGAAACCCTGTCCCTATTAAGCATACAAGAATTAACTGTGTTTGGGGGTAAATTCCTGTAGTCTTACCTACTTGAGAGGAAGAGGCAGGAGAATTGCTTGAATGTAGGAGGTGGACATATGCTTTAGGAGGTGCATTTTTTTATTCTTTCCCAGTGTTTCTTCCTTTAGTAGTAAATAATCAATTATCTCTTGAACAATTTCATTCAGCATATATTTGTTTTGGTAGTGCCAAAGGCTGTGCTTTGACAGACACTAACTCAATCTGAAATTTAAAAAGGAAAATTTGCATTTGAATGATGACTTTATAGTACTGCAAAAGTAAAAGCTGGAAGGCTCCTTTTAGCATAGCATCACAATTTAACTAAGGTCACAGAACAGATGTCTGAATCTCTGCAATAAGACCCAAACTACAGTAACAAAGATTGCCTTCTGCCCTACAGTTGGGGCAGAGGAAGCTTTATGGACCACATCCCATGAAGCAAGTCCATCTAAGTAAGATCATCACTGCATTTTGCATAGGCAATGAAGAATCTAACAACAATAACTCATCATAGCAATATAGATTTGTTTTAAATATGAAAAGGTAAGGTAAAAATGGCCAGGCATCGTGGTTCCCGCCTGTAATTCCAGCACTTTGGGAGGCCAACATGAGAGGATAGCTTGAGCTCAGAATTTCCAGACTACTTTGGGCAACAAGGAAAAACCTGGTCTCTACTAAAAGTACAGCAGGTCGCTAAGGCTAGGCCTGTAATCCCAGCACACTGGGAGACCATCATGGGCAGATCACTTGAGGTAAAAAATTTGAAACCACCCTAGCCAACATGGTGAAACCCCATCTCTACTAAAACTATAAATATTAGCCAGGCATGGTAGCAGGTGTCTGTAATCCCAGCTACCAAGGAAGCTGAAGCAGGAAAAATCACCTGAAAACAAAGGCTTTGGTTGCAGTGAGCCCAGTTTGCATCATTACACTCAAGCCTGGGCAGCAGAATAGACTCCATATTAAAAAATAAAAAAGAAAAAAAGTAAAAAAAAGAAATACATAATTTGCTTTGTGTGGTGGGGCATGGATATAATCTGAGCTTCTCAGGAGATGGAGACACAAGAATTGCTTTAACCTGGGAGGTGATGATTGTAGTGAGCTGATATCACACTAGCACACTCCATGCTTAATGACAGAATGAGACTCAGTCTCAAAAAAAAAAGGGGGGGATAATTTTGTTATAGCTTTTCTTTCCTAGTATACTATAACTTATATTTGAATGAGAAATCATAGAAAGATTTTACATAAGTTCAACTTCCAAAAATAAACTTTATACTTAAAACATTTGAAGTGCCTAAAGTTCCAGCTTCATCTTCAGACAGCAAGCACAAAAATAAACAGAAAATTAAACAAGCAATGGCATGTGATAAATGCATTGCATTTTGTTTTAATACATGAGATAACACTATAATGTCCGAAATTTTTAGCTGCTGCTGATGGAAAGAAAGAACAAGTTAATGTAGAAACAGGAAAATAATAATATTGGCCACCTGCTATGAACTAGGCACATAAGTTAACTCATGAATTCTCTCAACAACCCTATAATGTGGAAAACATCCTAGAGTTTACAGCTGAGGAATCTGCAATCAAAGGACCTGCCCAAAGGCACACAGGCAATTAGGCCACAGATAGGATTCAAGGAGGACCCTAAGACTCAAAACACTGTCTACACTTTCATATATGATATTGATTGAAATTAAGAACTATTGAATTAACTTTAGTCATCCCCCCTTTGCCATAGAAATGGCAGTTTAAACATCTCGAGAGAAAGACTTTAAATAAATTATATATGAATAAAATTTTATATATTCATTAAAAGCGGTTTCAAAAAAATATGCTAAACAATTCCTCAAGTTCTTACATGAAATATACAGATTGATTGAGTTCCTTCTTTTTTGCATTAATAAGTGTGAGCTCCTCTTGCAAGTAAACTTTTTCCTGAAAGAAAGAGCCCTTTAAACACCATAAAGTTTTCCTTGTGAATACAAAAGCTATTTAATACTTATGGCCAGTATGTCAGACCTAATGACCATTATTTTATAATATGAAATAGCCTGTGTAGGGGACAAAACTTTCACAGGCAAGGAAACAATAAGCCCTGTTACCTAACAGGTGATGTGAAGCTATAACTGTCATGTGTGTGGTGAAATTCCACCATCTACACATGCTAACCAGAGGCGTTTTAATTTCCTTGAAGAAGAAGATCAGTCTGTTACTGTATTGTAAACGACAACATTGTCATTGTATTGCACGTATTACTATTTCATTTTCATTTTATTTAACTTGAGTCTATGTAGATGTATTATCAAGGCATAATTTGTTACATAGATGATGGTACTAGTTTATAAAAGAATTGTTAGTCCGCACAAAATAGAAGTTAAAGGGGAAGTCACACACTGGGTGTCTGGACAACATCAAACAACTACCCTTGGTATACTCTCAAGAATCTATTTGAAAATTAAATGAAAACTTCACTTCTCATTACAGGCAATTTCCTAAAAATATATTGAAATATAAAATATCTAAGGATTGAGACATTACTTACCTTCCAGTCTCAATGGCGTAACACACAAGAATTCAGGAGGTTATATGTAAAGTAAAAATATTATAAATAAAAATATATATTAGAAGGAAACAAAATAAGAAGCTATGTCACAGGAAACAGAGAAGTTAAAATTTTTGCATAAGTGAAAAAGAACGTAGCTCATGGTTAAAAATAATAGGTACCAGAGGCAATAAGTTGCTGCCAACTTCTTGATAATTGCAGATTTATCAAAATTTATTGAAAAAAAGGTTAATAAAATAACCAGAAAAAAATCACTGGCCTTTCGGTTTATATAAAATATTAAAAATAATGGTTTCTCAAAAGGCGGGAAGACAATGTTTTTTTGAAAAATTTTACATAATTAACATTACACAAAAAAGTGTACTATAGAAAAGAAAAATAGTGTAAGCTTTTTTTTAATATAAAACTGACTCAACTAGGCAAGCTAATATCTTGTATCAAAACTGAAAACTACGGCTTCTGGCTCCACCCAAACATCACCTTTATTCTTCCTTTCCTCTTCAATCACTCAATTAGTTCTAATGATGTAGTCATCCGTTAGTTCAAGTTGATATCTGAGAATCAGAACGAGTAAATACAAGTCTCACAGTTGCCTTTCCAGAAAGATGTTTTTCAATGCAGTACCTTATCTATGGTACGGATACACCTGAGGACACTGAATACGACATTGAGGGACTTCAAAGTCCCTCAGTACTAAAGCCAGGGATATGACTTTCAAACATAAAATGTCCAACAAAACCCCGCCTTGATGTTATAAAGCACAATCATACAAAAAGGAGGGTTGTGTTTTCATAAGGTTACTGAAAGCATTACTTTCCAGTTGGTCTCAACGGCCCAAACAACAGGGAAGATAGTTAAATTTACACAGCACACAACAGGCTCAATCCCAAATGATAATTGGACAGTCACTTTCATCCCACCTGTACTATCTGCCCAGCCCAAACAAACATAAGGACTTTAGGCCAAGGGACCAAGCCCAGTCCAGGGAACCAGGTGCTAAAAGCATTATATATGAATTAGCAATATCCAAAGGCACACTTTCACATTTTTACTTTTCTTTCTCAGCTTTTACAAGTTGAATTTTGATTCCAAAACGATCAAGAAACACTCCTGTTGTGTACAGTCCCCAAACTCCAAGACTTGCCAAAGTCATATGAGAATTCCCAAAGCCAGAAAGACACCATGCAGGCCATGCAAGCTGTCACAATGGTACCAAATAGTTCACTAGCTCCACAACTATATAAAATTAACACACTTTAATAGATGTATTACTAAAAATTGCTAAATGTGAAACTAAAAATTACTAAAAAATACTAATAAATGTATTACTAAAAAAATTACAGA
Organism: Pongo abelii; assembly: GCF_028885655.2. NCBI lineage: Eukaryota > Metazoa > Chordata > Mammalia > Primates > Hominidae > Pongo > Pongo abelii. The sequence continues at coordinate 56,109,331 of NC_072009.2, forward strand.
AACTTCATGTCAGCTATTTTAATATAGAAACTGACAAAAATTCCATAAAATACTTCATTTTCATATGGAAAAATAAAGTTTCTCATGGTTAGAAGTAATATGTACCAGAGGCAATAAGCTGCTGCCAACTTCTCGACAACTACAGATTTATGAAAATATATTGAGAATATATTGGGAATTCAGAATCTATAAAGAAATGTTCTATTTTTTACAAATAGAATGTGTTTATAGAATAACCTCAAGAAACCTTTGCAAGTTCTGTGTAATGGAATATTGATGATAAATTATGAGGGAGGCAATAAAAAACAGGCCAAATAAATACCCAGAGCACATAAGTTGAGTCATTTCCTCTGGACACATTAACAGCAAATATTAACTGAGCATTTTTTATGTCTCAGATGCTTTTGAACACAGTGAAAACTTACAACATGGGCATAATGTCTTAGAACTGAGGTATTACTCACTAATACACAAGGTGAGAGTAAAGCAAAGCTAAAGTAATCACAGTTGTCCATATTTTGCTTTCCTTTATCAATTTTTGCCCCACATAGTTAATTTTAGCTCTTTTCTTGTGATTATGTTTTTCCAGAATCATGAAAGAATACAAGACACACGTTCACTGACAAGCAATCTGACTACGAAGTGTAACTTTTTTTACAGCATGATAAGCTTTTTTTTAAGTTGATTTTGTTTAATTTTAATTTTGATCTTATTTCATTTTATTTCATTTTTTTTAATCTGGTCTTAAAACTTTTTTTAATTTTATAATTTATGCATTGTTAGATATCCCCATCTTTGTGGCAGTATGAGTGTGGTAGAGAAAAAGAAACTAAAAGTTATTATAATTCAAACTTTACAGCTTATTTTCTATGTAACCTGAGCAAGTCACAATATGCCCTGAAATTTAAAGCAAATCACAGCCCTTGATAAATATTCCAGAAGCCATGAATAAGAACAGAGGATGTGCTTTTCTACACCTTATCTTTTAATAGCTACCCTAACTCAAATGTAGGAATATATTGGTTATTGATGAACACATGTATTTTTTTGAACACTAAAGTTTGCATAAAAGATTGATCATGGACTACTTCCTCGGCTTTTGTTATATTTCTACCAATGTAACTTAAACATATTACTTCTTCAAATGTGCCAAACAATTACTTTAGAAGTTCGTTTTTTAAGGTTTCAGTCACAGGTTCCCTCGAGACAGTTTGTATTCTGCTCCCACCTCCTAAGTCCTCAGTCATGCTTTTATGTTTTTCTTCCTGGAGTTTCTGGGTTCTGAAATTAGCAAAAAACATAAAGTAAATCAACTATAATAGCTGAGTTAACAAATTTTGGAAAAACATCAAATGACACGTTTTTAGTTCAACAGACTAAAACTGCTACATGACCAGCCTGGACAACATAGCAAGACCCTGTCTCTTAAAACCAAAACAACACCAACAAAAAATCCCCACAAAACAACAACAAAAAAAAATTGATTGAATATTGGTCAAGTACCTAAAGAGAGGGCAACAGATAGATGGGTCATTCAGGGCTTCCAAATATTTAAGAATAGAATGATCTTCATAGGGAGACTTCAAATCACCCTTTACACCAACTCCCCAGCCAGGGAGGTGGATTCACAGGAGATGAGATCCAGCCATCTTGAGAAGTACTGCAAAACAGTAACTAGTCTAAGAACAGTTAAAAGCTCCAGGTATTAGCTCCCTCTTCTGGTAATCTGGAATGCCATGGAAAGGTAAACTACATTGATTGTGTATATATGCTGAGGGAAGGGAAAAGGAGTAGAGAAAATGGAGGTAAAAAAAGTGACACACACTCCCTGCCCTAATATTTCTGTTTTTTCTCTCTCTCTCTCGTTTAATTTACCTTTTTGTTATTGTCAAAAAGAGAGTAAGGTACACAGTGAGCCGAAATAAAAAATCAAACCTATAGAAGTGAGAAAACAACATTAAATACAATGGGGACAAATTCTTTTATGAGCTAAAAGCCCTAAAATATCTATGGGTGTCAATTAACAGAATATTCCCAATGGAAAAGGAGGCTTCTTGTGCAAACTATAGACAGGTGAGTTTGCTGTCAATCCCAGGTAATATATGAAGGATGAAACATTTGTGAGCACACAGAAAAAGTGAATAGCATTGAGAAATGGTTTCATCCAGTACAAGTCAAACCACAATACTTCCTTTTTTTTGAACACAGAGCAGGTAAAAGCAACAGGCCTGGATATCTGGAATTCAGTTACAATACATAAACCCACAAAAATATCAGACATGAAGGTCTGAAGTTAACATTAAAAGGTATGATCTGTTCAAGTATTAACAGCATCTACAAATATTCTATTTGGTGTTACTGTAGCCTAGTGATAGCATTTCATGTTATAGTTTAATATTTCAAAAACACAGCCCTAATCTTTGTTTCTGTTAATGTGTAACTTCTATTGCTGGGTGATACCAACTTTATAAGAAATAATTCTACTCGTCAATAAACACTACAACATTTAGACATATATTTAGAAATTCTTTTTAATCTCATGATTCTGAACATTCAAAATAAACTTGAATACATATAATTTAAAAGCTTCAACTCTCTGCTTCAGCTTTGCTTTTTTTTCCTCTTAAGAAATCTATATCTTTTAGTAAAAGAAGCCTTTGAACATAAACTTTCTTGTTTCAATCTGTAAAAAAGGATTAATTTTGGCCGATTTTGGTGGCTCATGCTTGTAACCCCAACATTTTGGGAGGCCAAGGCAGATGGATCACGAGGTCGGGAGTTGACGATCACACAGGCCAAGCTGGTAAAACCCCATCTCTACTGAAATTACAAAAGTTACCTGAGCGTGGTGGCAGACACCTGTAATTCCAGCTACTCAGGGGGTTGAGGCAGGAAATTGCTTGAACTTGAAGGGTGAAATTTGCAGTGAGCCGAGATCACACCACCGCTCTCCAGCCTGGGTGATAGAGAAAGACTCTTTCTCAAAAAAAAAAAAAAAAAAAAGGTATTAAGTTTTACCAAGAAAGTTAATGAATGTAGAACAAATTGAAGTAAATATACTGCTTACTACAGAAATTAAGAACACAATTTCAGAGTCAAGATGACCAAATAGGAACAGCTCCAGTCTACAGCTCCCAGTATGAGTGACACAGAAGATGGGTGATTTCTGCATTTCCATCTGAGGTGCCAGGTTAATCTCACTAGGGAGTGCCAGACAGTGGGTGCAGTGCATCATGTGCCATCTGAAGCAGGGCGAGACATTGCCTCAATCAGGAATTGCAAAGGGTCAGGGAGTTCCCTTTCCTGGTAAAGGAAATGGGTGGCAGAGGGCACCTGGAAAATCGAGCCACTCTCACATGAATACTGCACTTTTCCACCTGGTTTAGGAAATGGCACACCAGTAGATTGTATCCTACACCTGGCTCAGAGGGTCCTATGCCCACGGAGTCTCACTGATTGCTAGCACAGCAGTCTGAGATTAAACGGCAAGTCAGCAGCAAGGCTGTGGAAGGGGTGCCCGCCATTGCCCAAGCTTGCTTAGGTAAACAAAGCAGTCCAGAAGCTCGAACTGGGTGGAGTCCAACACAGCTCAAGGAGGCCTGCCTGCCTCTGTAGGCTCCATCTCTGGGGGCAGGGTACAGACAAACAAAAAGACAGCAGTAACTTCTGCAGACTTAAATGTCACTGTCTGACCACTTTGAGGAGAGCAGTGGTTCTCCCAGCATGCAGCTGGAGATCTCATAATAGGCAGACTGCCTCCTCAAGACTATTCTCCGACCACTGAACCCCAAGAAGCCTAACTGGGAAGCACCACCCAGTAGAGGCAGACTGACACCTCACATGGCCAGGTACTCCTGTGAGACAAAACTTCCAGAGGAACGATCAGACAGCAGCATTAGCAGACCATGAAAATCCACTCTTCTGCAGACACCACTGCTGATACCCAGGCAAACAGGGTCTGGAGTTCAACTCTAACAAATTCCAACAGACCTGCAGCTGAGGGTACTGTCTGTTAGAAGGAAAACTAACAAACAGAAAGGTCATCCACACCAAAAACCCATCTGTACATCACCATCATCAAAGACCAAAAGTATATAAAACCACAAAGATGGGGAAAAATGAGAGCAGAAAAACTGGAATCTCTAAAAAGCAGAGCATCTCTCCTCCTCCAAAGGAATGGAGTTCTTCACCAGCAATGAAAAAAAGCTGGACAGAGAGTGACTTTGATGAGTGGAAAGAAGAAGGTTTCAGACTATCAAACTACTCCGAGCTACAGGAGGAAATTCAAACCAAAGGCAAAGAAGCTGAAAACTTTGAAAAAACTTTAGACGAATGTATAACTAGAATACCGAATACAGAGAAGTGCTTAAAGGAGCTGATGGAGCTGAAAGTCAAGGCTGGAGAACTATGTGAAGAATGCAGAAGACTCAGGAGCTGATGAGATCAACTGGAAGAAAGGATATCAGTGATGGAAGATGAAATGAATGAAATGAAGCAAGTCGGGAAGTTTAGAGAAGAAAGAATAAAAAGAAATGAACAAAGCCTCCAAGAAATATGGGACTATGTGAAAAGACCAAATCTGCATCTGATTGTTGTTCCTGAAAGTGATGGGGAGAATGGAACCAAGTTGGAAAACACGCTGCAGGATATTATCTAGGAGAACTTTCCCAATCTGGCAAGTCAAGCCAACACTCAGATTCAGGAAATACAGAGAACACCACTAAGATATTCATCGAGAAGTGCAAGTACAAGACACATAATTGTCGGATTCACCAAAGTTGAAATGAAGGAAAAAATGTTAAGAGCAGCAAGAGACAAAGGTCGCGTTACCCACAAAGGGAAGCCCATCAGACTAACAGCAGATCTCTCGGCAGAAACTCTACAAGCCAGAAGAGAGTGGGGGACACATTCAACATTCTTAAACAAAAGAATTTTGAACCCAGAATTTCATATCCAGCCAAACTAATATTCATAAGTGAAGGAGAAATAAAATACTTTACAGACAAGCAAATTCTCAGAGATTTTGTCACCACCAGGACTGTCCTAAAAAGAGCTCCTGAAGCAAGCACTAAACATGGAAAGCAACAGCAAGTACCAGCCATGGCAGAAAAAAAAAATGCCAAATAGTAAAGATCATCAAGTCTAGGAAGAAACTGCATCAACTAATGAGCAAAATAACCAGCTAACATCATAATGACAGGATCAAATTCACACAAAACAATATTAACCTTCTATGTAAATGGACTAAATGCTCCTATTAAAAGACACAGACTGGCAAATTGGATAAAGAATCAAGACACATCAGTGTGCTGTATTCAGGAAACCCATCTCACGTGCAGAGACACACATAAGCTAAAAATAAAAGGATGGAGGAAGATCTACAAAGAAAATGGAAAACAAAAAAGGCAGGGGTTACTATCCTAGTCTCTGATAAAACAGACTTTCAAGTAGGTCATTACATAATGTTAAAGGGATCAATTCAACAAGAAGAGCTAACTATTCTAAATATATATACACCTAATACAGGAACACCCAGATTCATAAAGCAAGTCCTGAGTGACCTACAGAGAGACTTAGACTCCCACACATTAATAATGGGAGATTTTAACACCCCACTGTCAACATTAGACAGATCAACGAGACAGAAAGTCAACAAGGATACCCAGGAATTGAACTCAGCTTTGCACCAAGCGGACCTAACAGACATCTACAGAACTCTCTACCCCAAATCAACAGAATATACATTTTATTCAGCACCACATCACATCTATTTCAAAATTGACCACATAGTTGGAAGTTAAGCTCACCTCAGCAAATGTAAAAGAACAGAAATTATAACAAACTGTCTCTCAGACCACAGTGCAATCAAACTAGAACTCAGGATTCAGAAACTCACTGAAAACTGCTCAACTACATGGAAACTGAACAACCTGCTCCTGAATGACTACTGGGTACATAAAGAAACGTAGGCAGAAATAAAGATGTTCTTTGAAACTAATAAGAGCAAAGACACAACGTACCAGAATCTCTGGGACACATTCAAAGCAGTGTGTAGAGGGAAATTTATAACACTAAATGTCCACAAGAGAATGCAGGAAAGATCCAAAATTGACACCCTAACATCACAATTAAAAGAACTAGAAAAGAAAGAGCAAACACATTCAAACAATAGGAGAAGGCAAGAAATAACTAAAATCAGAGCAGAACTGATGGAAATAGAACAAAAAAAAAACTCTTCAAAAAATTAATGAATCCAGGAGGTGGTTTTTTGAAAGGATCAACAAAATTGATAGACCACTAGCAAGACTAATAAAGATGAAAAGAGAGAAGAATCAAATAGATGCAATAAAAAATAATAAAGGGGATAACACCACTGATCGCACAGAAATACAAACTACCATCAGGAATACTACAAACACCTCTACACAAATAAACTAGAAAGTGTAGAAGAAATGGAGATATTCCTTGACACACACACCATCCCAAGACTAAACCAGGAAGAAGTTGAATCTCTGAATAGACTAATTACAGCCTCTGAAATTGTGGCAATAATCAATAGCTTACCAACCAAAAAGAGTCCGGAACCAGATGGATTCACAGCCAAATTCTACCAGAGGTACAAGGAGGAACTGGTACCATTCCTTCTAAAACTGTTCCAATCAATAGAAAAAGAGGGAATCCTCTCTAACTCATTTTATGAGGCCAGCATCATCCTGATACCAAAGCTGGGCAGAGACACAACAAAAAAAGAGAATTTTGGACCAACATCCTTGATGAACACTGATGCAAAAATCTTCAATAAAATACCAGCAAACCGATTCCAGAAGCACATCAAAAAGCTTATCCACCATGATCAAGTGGGCTTCATCCATGTTCAACTTATGCAAATCAATAAATGTAATCCAGCATATAAAAAGAACCAAAGACAAAAACCACATGATTCTCTCAATAGATGCAGAAAAGGCCTTTGACAAAATTCAACAACACTTCATGCTAAAAACTCTCAATAAATTAGGTATAGATGGGAACTATCTCAAAATAATAAGAGCTATCTATGACAAATTGACAGTCAATATTATACTGAATGGGCAAAAGCTGGAAGCATTCCCTTTGAAAACTGGCACAAGACAGGGATGCCCTCTCTCACCACTCCTATTCAACATAGTGTAGAAGTTCTGGTCAGGGCAATTAGGCAGGAGAAGGAAATAAAGGGTATTCAATTAGAAAAAGAGGAAGTCAAATTGTCCCTGTTTGCAGACAACATGATTGTATATCTAGAAAACCCCATTGTCTCAGCCCAAAATCTCCTTAACCTGAGAAGCAATATCAGCAAAGTCTCAGTATAAAAATCAATGTATAAAAATCACAAGCATTCTTATACAACAATAACAGACAAATGGAGAACAAAATCATGAGTAAACCCCCATTCACAATTGCTTCAAAGAGAATAAAATACTTAGGAATCCAAATTACAAGAAACATGAAGGACCTTTTCAGGGAGAACTATAAACCACTGCCCAATGAAATAAAAGAGGATACAAAAAAATTGGCACACATTCCATGCTCATGGGTAGGAAGACTCAATATTGGGAACATGGCCATACTGCCCAAGGTAATTTATAGATTCAATGTGATCCCCATCAAGCTACCAATGACTTTCTTCACAGAATTAGAAAAAACTACTTTAAAGTTCATATGGAACCAAAAGAGCCCACAACGACAAGTCATTCCTAAGCCAAAAGAACAAAGTTGGAGGCATCATGCTATCTGACTTCAAACTGTACTACAAGGCTACAGTAACCAAAACAGCATGGTACTGGTACCAAAACAGAGATATAGACCAATGGAACAGAACAGAGCCCTCAGAAATAATGCCACATATCTACAACTATCTGATCTTTGACAAACCTGAGAAAAACAAGCAATGGGGAAACGATTCCCTATTTAATAAATGGTGCTGGGAATACTGGCTAGCCATTTGTAGAAAGCTGAAACTGGATCCCTTCCTTACACTTTATACAAAAATTAATTCAAGATGGATTAAAGACTTAAACGTTAGACCTAAAACCATAAAAACCCTAGAATAAAACCTAGGTGTTACCATTCAGGACATAGGCATGGACAAGGACTTCATGTCTAAAACACCAAAAGCAATGGTAACAAAAGCCATAATTGACAAATGGGATCTAATTAAACTAAAGAGCTTTTGCACAGCAAAAGAAACTACCATCAGAATGATCAGGTAACCTATAAAATGGGAGAAAATATTTGCAAGGTAACCTATAAAATGGGAGAAAATATTTGCAAGCTACTCATCAGACAGAGGGCTAATATCCAGAATCTACAATAAACTCAAACAAATTTACAAGGAAAAAACAAACAACCACATCAAAAACTGGGTGAAGGACATGAACAGACACTTCTCAAAAGAAGACATTTATGCAGCCAAAAAACACATGAAAAAATGCTCATCGTCAATGGTCATCAGAGAAATGCAAATCAAAACCACAATGAGATACCATCTCACACCAGTTAGAATGGCAATCATTAAAAATTCAGGAAACAACAGGTGCCAGAGAGGATTTGGAGAAAGAAGAACACTTTCACACTGTTGGTGGGACCGTAAACTAGTTCAGACATTGTGGAAGTCAGTCTGGTGATTCCTCAGGGATCGAGAACTAGAAATACCATTTGACCCAGCCATCCCATTACTAGATATATGCCCAAAAAACTATAAATCATGCTGCTTTAAAGACACATGCACAAGTATGTTTATTGTGGCAGTATTCACCATAGCAAAGACTTGGAACAAACTCAAATGTCCAACAATGACAGACTGAATTAAGAAAATGTGGCACATATACACCATGGAACACTACACAGCCATAAAAAGTGATGAGTTCATGTCCTTTGTAGGGACATGGATGAAATTGGAAATCAGCATTCTCAGTAAACTATGCCAAGGACAAAAAACCAACCACCACATGTTCTCACTTATAGATGAGAAATCGACAATGAGAACTCATGGACACAGGAAGGGGAACATCACACTCTGGGGACTGTTGTGGGGTGGGAGGACAGGGGAGGGATAGCATTAGGAGATATACCTAATGCTCAGTGGCAAGTTAATGGGTGCAGCACACCAGCATGGCACATGTATACATATGTAACTAACCTGCACATTGTGCACATGTATGCTTAAACATAAAGTATAATAATAATAGAAAAATACAATTTCACCTTCAAGTGATTCTTACTCAGCTGGGAATGTTTATTCACTGCTGTAATCCTAGTCCTTTGTGAGGCCAAAACAGGCTGATCACCTGAGGTCAAAACTTGAGACCTGCCTTTCCCAATATGGTGAAACCACATCTGTATAGAAATTACAAAAATTAACTGGGTAAGGTGGTCAGCACTTTCATTCCCAGCTAACTGGGAAGCTGGGGCAGAAGAATCACTTGAACCTGGGAGGCAGAGATTTCAGTGAGTCGAGGTAGTGCCATTGCACTCCAGCCTGGGAAAAAGGTTAAAACTATATCTCAAAATACAAGAAAAAATCCAATTCAATGTATTCCTCAAATAGTTATTCCAGCTGCACAAGTATTTACTCTCCCAATTCCTGTTACATTAAATTTTCGTATATTTTTAGCATCCCCATTCAATTTATGCTACTTAATTAACATATCTCAGTCCCTTCGGTAATTTTAGGTTTTTTTTTGATTTGAGACTCGGTTCTGCTCTGTTGCTCAGGCTTGAGTGCAGTGTTATGATTTTGGATAATTGCAACGTCTGCCTCCCAGACTCAAGGCATCATCCTACCTCAGCCTTTTGAGTAGCTGAGTTAGACTACAAACACAAACCATCAAGTTCCCCTCATTTTTTTGTGGAGATGGGGTGTTGCCATGCTGACCAGACTGATGTGGAACCTCTGAGCTCAAATGAGATCCCCATCTCAGCCTCTCAAAGTCCTAAAACTACAAGCATGAGCCACCAGACCTAGCTCCCTTAACTAAAATTTGGGAAGTTCTTCAGGAAAATAAACAAAATGTACTTTCAGAAATAAAACTCCAAAGGAATAAAACCCTCATGGATTTTAGTGGTGGTGTTGCCTAAATGCTTCTGAGTCATCTAAATGTTCCTGAGTCATTGTGATTCAGAGTTAGTAAGCGCATATGAACTTGTAAATGAATAAGCCAACATTCCACTTTTGTCTTCACAGAGCAAGAATTTACTATCAGTCATATATCAAGCTGCATACTAAGAACTGGATATTAAAATGTGGACAGATGTAGTCCTCATTTCTGAAGACTTCACAGTATAGTCCAGGGGAAACAATCACACTGAGATAGGATAATTTTATAACTGAGGTAAATAAAGACTGCAGTCAGGAATAAAGCCTAAATCAGTTGCTCAATAGGAGTCAGGGAAGACATCTCAGGGGTGACATCAAAGATGGGACTTGAATGACCCTATGGTTTTATTAGGGAAAGAAGGGGGTTGATATTCCAGGTTGGGAAACACAGGCATGGTGGTTTTTATGAGAATGACAAACTTCTTCAAAGTCCTCAGATATTCACATTTGAATAAACAGAAATTTAGTCAGTCACCTATCTTGAAGATGAAGTTATTAGACTAAACACAATCTAATCATCTGTAAGATCTGTGCGCCCAATGTCCAGTTTTATAACAGAATTAAGCTGAATTTCCAGAAATGCTATGGAAAATTTTAGGGTGAGTGCCCTTAGCATTAAACAACTATGTCTCATTGAGAAGATCCAAGCAAGAGTGGGCACTAGGGGGAAGACTTCATATTTTTAACATCTGGCAGCAGTAGTTTTAGATGTATGTTTGAAATACTGCTGTGACTCCTGTGTGGTCTAAGACACACACATGGAAAAGGAATACAATTTCTTAAAGGAGTATATCCAATCCAACTTGCCAACACACACTCCCTGTCACTCCTCATCCCCTTCATCTCCTTCAAGTTACTTTCCTGGTGATGAGATCAAATGGCCACATGGGAAAAAAAGTTGGTGGAGGGAGCCAAGATGGCCAAATAGGAAGAGCTCCAGTCTACAGCTCCCAGCGTGAGCTACGCAGAAGACCTGTGAATTCTGCATTTCCATCTGAGGTACCGGGTTCATCTCACTAGGGAGTGCCAGAGAGTGGGCACAGGACAATGGGCACAGCGCACCGTGCATGAGCCAAAGCAGGGCGAGGCACTGCCTCACTCAGGAAGCTCAAGGGGTCAGGGAGTTCCCTTTCCTAGTCAAACAAAGGGGTGACAGATGGCACCTGGAAAATTGGGTCACTCCAACCCTAATATTGCACTTCTCTAAGAGGCTTAAAAACAGCGCACCAAGGGATTATATCCCACACCTGGCTCAGAGGGTCCTATGCCCACGGAGTCTTGCTGATTGCTAGCACAGCAGTCTGAGATCAAACTGCAAGTTGGCAGCGAGGCTGGGGGAATGGCAGCCACCATTGCCCAGGCTTGCTTAGGTAAACAAAGCAGCTGGGAAGTTCCAAATGGGTGGAGCCCACCACAGCTCAAGGAGGCCTGCCTGCCCCTGTAGGCTCCACCTCTGGGGACAGGGCACAGACAAATAAAAAGACAGCAGTAACCTCTGCAGACTTAAATGTCTATCTCTGACAGCTTTGAAGAGAGCAGTGGTTCTCCCAGCACCCAGCTTGAGATCTGAGAATGGGCAGACTGCCTCCTCAAGTGGGACCTTGATCCCTGAGTAGCCTAGCTGGGAGGCACACACAAATAAGGGTGGACAGACACCTCACATAGCCAGGATCTCCTCTGAGACAAAACTTCCAGAGGAATGATCAGGCAGCAGCATTTGTGGTTCACCAATATCTGCTCTTCTGCAGCCACCACTGCTGAAACCCAGGCAAAAAGGGTCTGGAGTGGACCTCAAGCAAACTCCAATAGAACGGCAGCTGAGGGTCATGTCTGTTAGAAGGAAAACTAACAAACAGAAAGGACATCCACACCAAAAACCCATCTGTACATCACCATCATCAAAGACCAAAAGCAGATAAAACCACAACGATGGGGAAAAAAGAGAGCAGAAAAACTGGAAACTCTAAAAAGCAGAGTGCCTCTCCTCCTCTGAAGGAACACAACTCCTCACCAGCTGGATTTATAAATCATGCTGCTATAAAGACGCATGCACACGTATGTTTATTGTGGTAGGATTCACCATAGCAAAGACTTGGAACCAATGCAAATGTCCAACAATGATAGACTGGATTAAGAAAATGTGGCACATATACACCACGGAATACTATGCAGCTATAAAAAGTGATGAGTTCATGTCCTTTGTAGGGACATGGATGAAATTGGAAATCATCATTCTCAGTAAACTATCGCAAGGACAAAAAGCCAAACACCGCATGTTCTCACTCATACATGGGAATTGAACAATGAGAACACATGGACACAGGAAGGGGAGCATCACACTCTGGGGACTGTTGTAGTGTGGGAGGAGGGGGAAGGGATAGCATTAGGAGATATAGCTAATGCTAAATGGTGAGTTAATGGGTTCAGCACTCAGCATGGCACATGTATTCATATGTAACTAACCTGCAAATTGGGCACATGTACCCTAAAACTTAAAGTATAATAATAATAAAATAAAACAAATGGCCACATGGATGACCCTTGGGGCCCTGGTGACTCCTTCACTCCAAGGATCTTTACTCTTACTTATTTCCATGGCTCTATCCAATGGCAGCACAGTGCCTTTGATTTCCACTCACTACCTGAAAACTCATTCTGCGATTCTGCACTCCTGGACCATCTTTATTCTTCCACCTGCCAGTCTCTCCAGATCTAGTTCTTTATCACTGAGACTACCACTCAACCCTCCCTTTCCCCCTAGGTTACCAGCCACCTGCCCTCTCCTCTGCTTACCATCACTACACAGGAGATCCAGGGAATCTTCATGAAATAGTCTGCCTTTCTCAAGGACATTGAGTTATGTTCTGCAAATCTCCACTTCCCAAGCATCTCCATCTTTACACCCTCACTGAAAGGAGCAGCAGAGAGAGACCCTTAAAATTCCTCCCCTGAGGTAGAACAGAAAACTCACCTACAAACATGTGGTTTTGTCTCTCTCACTTCCAGGGTTACCCCAACGACAGCTGGGCCTTCAGTACAGGTAATCAGTCTGCTCTGCTTTAAAGAGTTGTTCATACATTACCCACATGAGCTACTCTGCACCTCCAAGCTGCTCCTGAAACCTTTCTTCTGTCTCCTCAATTTGCCTGACAAGATGAAGTTTCTTAGGGTGTGTTTCTCATAATTCCAACTTGACTGGTCACCTCTGCAGATCTTGCATTTCCAGAAGTCCCAAATGATGCAAATCTGTATCCTTTTCAAGGCCCATCGTTCTTTAATTTGCAATCTTGGCCACAATCCCTACTGCTCTTCTGGAACCCTGTTCCATCATTTGTAACAGCTCATTCCTTGAATCAATCTAGAAATAGCTGTAGGAAATAGCTACCCAGTAAAATATTTGTAAATACCACCTCTTGGTGCTTTTGATGTCTCTCAAGGATACTCTACTTCCAAAGACTAAAGTTTCCAGATTCTGCTTGACAAGTTTTCTCAAAGTCATTTCAGAACATAGCTAATTCCTTCTCATACTCTCTTAGAACTTTCATAAAAAACTTCAATTGCAAAGTGATTACAAATGTAAAAGTTCCAATCATTATATTATAAGTGCAGTAACAGATTCTCTCTCCACAGCTAGGCTATATATTAATGTTCTGTCCAAATATGTTATATTTATTTAATCTATCATTTTATACCATTTGCTGTATTTGTAGGACTGAATCAAAAAGAATAAACAAATCTCATCAGAAAAAAATTGATTTGCAAAACAGTGAAATACCCTATTTTGTATTAAAAATTCCAGGTATTTTTTAGTATATCTAAGGTTAAATCTTTAGATGACAATCAAAAACATGACTTATTAACTGTAACAAGATAAAGATTACCTTCTGATACATTTCTGCCAGAAGTTGCCTTTCTATTTCTCTCTTATCTTCATTTAGTTTTATTTCTAAAAACTCAAACTTTATATGCTGAGGAAAAGCATCTGCCAATTGATCATCAATAAGCTGAAGGTTGTCAGCTATTAAAAAGTAACAGGTCAAATTGGGACACAGAAGCATGGTCAGGTGTGTAAGAGGCCAGACTTCTGGTTCAAAAGTATGGCATATTTAGCGGAAAGCATAGGTGTCTGCAATTTACTTTGAAATACAAGAAGAAAAAGTAAGATAGATGAATAGATGGACAGATTAAAAATGATGAAGTATATATAATACAAATGGAATAGTGAAATCTAGGTTGTAGGTATGTGTTGACTACAATTGTTTCAACTTTTCCACATGTTGAAAACGCTCAGGAATTTACCACCATCCATCACGCCGAGCTAATTTATTTATTATGATTATTATTATTATTATTATTATTATTATTATTATTATTATTATTTGTATAGACAGGTTCTTCCTATGCTGCCTGCCCTAGCTGATCTCAAACTGATGGCCTCAGGTGATCCTCCTGCCTGGGCCTCCTAAGTTGCTGGAATCCCAGGAATGAGCCTCTTTGTCTGGTTATAGCTTTTAAGAGTAAATCTGGAAAAAGACCTTCCCAAGCATGATATGAAACCTAGAATCAATAAGGAGAAATATTTATCAATCTCACTACATAAAAATTAAAAGATGGTGTCACAGTGTGAGAAATGTTAGAACTACTACCACAGTTTCTTTTATTTTTTTTCTTTCTTCCTTCTTTCCTTCTTTCCTTCCTTCCTTAACATTATTTCAATGAAGCTTGGCAATTAATACACAGACACAATGGGTGGCACAAAGTATGTACTCAAATGATAAAGTTCTGAATGAATGGATGAATGAATAAATGTCTCTTTGGGGATTATAGAAATGCATGTAACAGACAAAATCCCAAGGGGGTAGCAACACAAAAGGACCATTACTCATTCACAGATTATTTTAAAAGACCTAAAGGATAACTAAACATAAAAAGGCAAGTTTCCAAGTTATGTTCACGCTACAAAGCCCCTTATCAAGTCTAACCAATGGTGTGAAACCCACAGTACTTACAAACTTTATAAATGTTTTGTATAAAGGCCAAAATTAAGACAATTAATCAGGTCTGCATAAACATTTAAGAACAAAAGTTACATTACACTTTACCAAACACATATTCTATTCATTAATGAGATATTAATACATTTAATACTCTATCAATTGTATTTGAGAGGCATACCTAGTATACAAAGACACCGGAGCTAAAAGGCAGTTTTTTGAATGTTTTTGTTTTTTTAAAAAATTTTGCCAAGAGCGGATATATTTACAAACACTATCTTTTAGTGTGTCTGCAGGACTCTTGATACCGTCTGAAGTTTTATTATTTGACTATATAAAGTTATTACAAAAATGAAAATATGGGAATAATGACCTGCAGAACAGGTGAACTATTGTTTACAAACTAAGATGCGGTGAGCAAGGAAAAACATGTAATTTAAATGAATTTAATGTCTTACTCTTCTCACTCAAAATTAGCTTCATTCATTTATAAGGAAAATTACACAGAAAAACCTTGGTATAGTTTACAAATAAATAGATTCCTACATTTTTGGCCTTCTTTATCAAATCCTGAGACTTGTTAAAAAAAATTTTTGCCTTTAGAACACTATTCAGTTATAATTAACTAACCAAAGTAGATTATAGAAACTAATCTTACCAGTGATTTCTAGAAACTGGAAGTATGATGATTTTTTTGAGTGCAATCAATCCTGCATAATAAGTACCTTAAGAAAATAAAATGTTCCTAATTAGACACATGTTTATAGCAGTGTTTAAATGACACATTATAATATACTTATGAATATGAGATTAAGAAACATCCTTCAAAAAAATGATTATAAAGCAAAATTGAAGCTCTTTCTTACACTGTTAGATAAATTCCTAAAACATATTGAGGTCAAAATAGTAAAATATCTTTCTTGATCAGGTAATTAACCTCTAAGTATTTTACATCAAATGTGATTCAATTACATTTTTTAGAAAGTAGTGTTTAAAAATGTAAATAAACTAAATTTTCACTGTCTTTACAATCATGATTAAAATGCGCTTAAAATACCCTCAAACAGACATTTTGGGCAGCTATTTATATCTGCTTCTACTACACTATGTATCAATTATGTCTACTCTGAGAACACTGACATGTTTTCAACTGGATTTCCTTCAAAGAAAACATTTAGCATTGGCATTTTCCATTAGGAGAAACCATTAAGTTGTTTGAGTGGGATGAATTCCTGTCATAAGAATTATACAACTGGTAATTACACAATAAGTAGAATATAGAGTGATTAGGAAATTAGAGAAAGATATATCAAAAATGAATTCCAGACAAGGTACAATGTCTCACAGTTGTAATTACAGCACTTGGGCAGGCTAAGCGGGCAGATGACATGAGCTCAGGATTCAAAACAACACTGCCCACCATAAGAAATCCAGGATCTATTAAAAAAAAATAGCAGAATGTGGTGGTGTGTGCCTGTAATCTCAGCTGCTTGAAAGGCTGCAGTAGTATAATTGCTTGAACCCCAGAGACAGTTATTGCAGTAAGCTGAGATTATGGCACTGCCCTTCAGACTTTAGTAAAAGTGAGACACTATTACTAAAAAATAAATATGTAAGTAAATACATTTATAAAACCGATAAGTAAAATTTGGTTGCTTATGAAGAAACTCAACATATTTAAAATTTTCATTCAAATCCTGTATTAAGGCCAGGCATTGTGGCTCATATTTGTAATCCCTGCACTTTTGGATGCTGAGGCAAAATGATCACTTGAGATCAGGAGTTTGAGACAAACCTGGCCAACATGGTGAAACTCCACCTCTACTAAAAATACAAAAATTAGCCAGATGACTGGGTGAACATCTGTAATCACAGCTACTTGAGCAGATGAGGTGGGAGAATTGCTTCAACCCAGGAGGCAAAGTTTACAGCCTGAGATCATGCCACTGCACTCCAGCCTGAGCAAGAGAGTGATACTCCATCTCAAAGAAAATAATTACAATACCAAGCTTCTTGTGTCTTAAAAAATTTGGAATATGAAATGTTTACATAACTATGGACAACATAAAGAAAATAAAGACATATACACACCACCAAGAGTGAAATTTTATGTAAATGATAGACTTTGGGAATAATGACATGTCAAGAGAGGTTTATCAATTGTAGAAAATGTACCAACTTGATACATGATGTTGACAGTGGGAGAGACTGTGCATGTGTAGGAGCAGTGGATGTATAGTAACTTTTTGTACTTCTCCATCTACCTGGCTGTGAACTAAAAACTGCTCTAAAAAACAAAGCCTACAAACACTGCCCCCCCTCCCCACAACATACACACATATTCACAGGGAAACTTTGCTGCATCTAGCTATAAAACAATAAACTGGGATGAATGTTCAAAAATAATGGTGGAGAAATATAGTTAAAATAATTATAAATTACTAAAAAATAAAATGAATTTATCTTTATTATTTGGAAACTTTAGAGATTTTTCAGAATTAAATCACTTAAATTACTTGATTCACCTCTCCACAGTATGGTTCCTCATCTGCAACATGCAGAACATCTGCTATGTGTTTATCACAGTGCCAAACTCAGAGCAAACATTCAGCAGTTTGGAAAAGTCTTATTAAACAACATGGAAAATAGATAAATCAGTTTTACCTCTTAAAGCTTTTGAGATTGTAGATCACAATTATACAAAAGACTAAATGAGATACCAAGATATTAATTTCAAATTTAGTACCCGCTTGTTATATAACAAATGTATTATGTGCAGGTATGATGTAAATTCAAAGAGGAATGAGAAACAGAACTAGTTTAAAAGCAGTTAGCTATAATGCAGCATGTTACAGTCTGCCGAAAAAAACTGTTAATAAAAAGTTCAAAACAGAAAAGGAAATTCATTACATTTTCTTTTGCTAAACCAATTTCTGGAAAGAAAACAGAAAGTGAAGACTCATAGCCACATCTTTGTTAGCGATCAGCCACTGAAGAGTTAGAGGCTACTAGTAAGAGGGAGTTCCCTTGCACTGAAATGGACTGAGGTTGCAATTCTTCATTCAATTCAGGGTGCATCTACTCATGAATTAGCTGGTTTTGAATTTGTGTCTTCCAACGGAGGAAGGAAGAAAGAAAGGGAAAAAAAATGAGAAGGAACAGAATGAAGGAAGAAATAAAGGGAGGGAGGGAGAAAGGGAGGGAAAGAGAAAGGAAGGAAGAAAGAAAAGAAGAATGGGAGGAAGGAAGGGAAGAAGGAAGGAAGGAGGAAGGGAAGTCCGACAAGTTAAAAAAAAGTTCAGTAGGATTTTCTCAGTAGAGGTATACAGAGATGTGTTATATTCATTAGAAAACTTCCTTTTATTTCTGTAATGTTTCTAGATCTATGGCTATTAGTTAGGAACCTTCCCTTGCAAAAGTCTTACCACATGAAACAAGAAGGCCAGTGTGCTCTAGAAAAATGTCTATTTCCTCAGCTTCCAAGTGAAACTGGTGATTAGCCAGACCCATTTGCAGACTCTTCACTTCCTAGAAGCCCATTTCAGTAGCTTATGCTTGAGATATAAAGTATAAGAAAAAATTCTGCCATTTCTTCACACCTCTGTGGACCGTTGGAAAATATAACCAAAATATTCAACAAGGGACTGCTCCTGTGTCAGAAAAATATCCAAAGATAAATCTGTTACCCCTAAAAATGAGGATTTCAAGAAACTTTTAAGGAAATAGAGAAATGCTCACACCATATAACTTAAATTTAAAAAGGATATATACACAGGATATATCTACATATTTTAAATATAAAATATGCTTTTGAAATACATATTGCAATGAAAACACATTGAGCTAATGCTATTCCTAGCTGTTAACACAAATATAAAGCATACCTACAGATACTTCCTGCACAAATTAAATAGGCAGGCAGATCAATATAGTTTAAAGATGGAAGTGTTCATTCCCAAACTATTAAAACAGCACACTAATGTTTTCTATAGGGTGTCAATATTCCTCATCCAAATGTATTACACACCTACTTGTTAGTTTAGCAACCAGTAGGCCAGATTTATAAAACACGCCTCATCTTATTAAAATTTGTTCATTATATAAATGCTTTCTGCTCGTATCTGATTGTGGGTTCAATTAATTATTTGAACATTCTCCTTAAAGTCGATTCGAATGCAACAATTTTCTCAATGGATTCAAAGGGACTGTAATATTTCAGGATAGAGTTTTGAAACCCAAACATTGGATGAATTTAAATGTGAACTACTTGTTACGGGTTACACTTGTAAAAGTTATATAACAGATAAACCCAAATCCGATACTTGAGTGTGCCCTGTATTCCTCGATCCTTCAACGTTTGGTGTAGCTTTTCTCTCAGCTCATCTTGACTCAACACGTCAGACATGGGGAGAAAGTTGAACTAGAAGACAAAATGATTACAGGTTATCTGGGGGATAGAGAAAAGGTGAACGAAGGAGAAAAGGTCACTGGTCTCTGGGGACACCCTGAGTGGTCTAGCAGGGAAGTAGGTATTAAGGAACGTCAACAAGACTTCATTTTTACCTGTCGCTGATGAGGGGTAGTTGTGTATTCCTGAGTCATTAGGCGCCAGCTTCCTGCCATCATCAGCTTCCTCCCAGGCCTACTCCCTCACCCCGCCATGGCTGGAGTTGAGTGCGCAGGACAGGATGCAAGTCCAAGATGAGGAGGAATCTCCGCCCTCAAAGCCCTGCCTGTGTCCCAGGTGAGGAACAAAGGTGCTGAACACTCTCACACTCCCAAGTAGGTTTTCTATCAAACATGAGAGCCTCCTCTCTTGGCGGTTCTGAGGCATGGCCAAGGACCGAGACCTAGGCACAACTCAAAGGCGGCTGGAGAGCTGAAATCCAAAGACTAGGGATGGAAAATAGTGAGGCAGGACCGCCAGATTACAGCCCTCACATCCCATCCTGCGCCTCCTGGAGACCTACAAAGTACAGTCTTCCTGTTCTGAAGATACATGGCACATGCACTTGGTTGCCTAGCACCCGAAAGAGGCTCCACCCACATCTCGCCAGAGCACATCCAAGGTATCCAAAGAACTGCCCTCAGCATACTAGGCTGAAGCAGCAGCAGTACAGGTCTCCACAGCGGGACTGAGAATTCCTTTCTGTCTTTGAACTCTGGCCACAGGTAGGGGTATGGAGTGAGTCAAAACAGGCATTTTGAGACCCTGTGGGACTTTACTGGCCCTACATGACAGTGCAGGCTGGTGCTATACCTCCACTCCTCCCTGGGGTAGCCAGATCAGATCTGCCCACGCCCCAACAGGTTCATTCATGCACTGTGCACACTTCCACCTGCAAGTGTCTGCTCTCTTGGGGCTTTGCTTTCACAGTTAACAGGGTCATTCAGCTGACCCAGGGTTTCTTAATGGAGCCACTGT
Source organism: Pongo abelii (assembly GCF_028885655.2). NCBI lineage: Eukaryota > Metazoa > Chordata > Mammalia > Primates > Hominidae > Pongo > Pongo abelii. Next base: position 56,129,882 of record NC_072009.2, read on the forward strand.
TGCCTTTTGGAGCCGGCAGATTCTTTGTTTTGGGATGCTGTCCCATGCATTGTAGATTTAGCTGTATCCTTGCTCTCTATGTTGTCAACAGCACATTCTCCCCCAAGTGAGACAACCAAAAATCTCTCCAGACATTGCCAGATGTCCTTTTGGAAGCAAGACGGCTCAGGGTTGAGATCCACAGAAATGAAATATTTTTTAATAGCCACAATTGTGTGTTGTGAGGAAAGGTGAGACTGACCTCATGATGCTTATATGTAATTAAAAAGAAAAGGAGCCAAAACTCTCAGAAGCAATAATGAAAATTTTATGGCCAGAGCATTGAACAAGAGCTAAGAAAATATTATAAATTGAGTAAAGAATTTAAAGGAGACGGGGCTGAAGATGGAAGTGATCCAGATCATCTCTCAGAAAAAGTCATCAGGGCCTTGATGCATAGAATTTAGCTGGGGGGGTAAAAGAAGAGCATTGCAGGGAGGGGAAAGATGAGCAAAGGAACAAAAACAAACAAAAATGCAGGACCTTCTTGGGGGCAGTGAGGAATCTAACCTGAGTCCAGAGTTGTATGTTGGGAAAATAAGCCTGATAAAGTATCCGTATCCTATGAGGACAAAATTTGATCAGATTCAGCTTTGTACACAACATTGAAGAAGTGTGCAATGAGTTTTCATCATTGGCAGTGAAAAAAAAGACTTGAAGAGGCAATATGAGTGACAGGACTTCTTAGGATGTGAAGAATGTGTAGGTTTTTCTTGGAAATAATCGAGGAGGGGGAGAGAGTTAGTTGGATTTTTAAAAATAGGTAGGGGTTGCAGGCAGAATAAGGGAGAAGATTCTAGGCATCAGACGAGAAATAAGAGTAGTTCTGAAGTGGATACAGTCAACGTGGATTTGGGGGGAAAAAAGTGAATGACAGAACTCTACCAGAGGTGGTAGATGGCCGAATAAGAACAGCTCCTGTCTACAGCTCCCAGCATGAGTGACACAGAAGATGAGAGACTTCTACATTTCCAACTGATGTACCAAGTTCATCTCACTGGGGAGTGCCAGACAGTAAGTTTAGGACAGGGGGGCAGCGCACCATGTGCGAGCTGAAGCAGGGTGAGACATCCCCTCACCCAGGAAGCACAAGGTGTCAGGGAATTCCCTTTCCTAGTCAAAGAAAGGGGTGACAGATGGCACCTGGAAAATTGGGTCACTCCCACCATAATACTGCACTTTTCCAATGGGCTTAAAAAGTGGTACACCAGGAGATTATACCCTCACTTGGCTAGGAGGGGGCTATGCACATGGAGTCTCGCTCATTGCCAGCACAGCAGTCTGAGATCAAACTGCAAGGCGGCAGCAAGGCTGGGAGAGGGGGACCGCCATTGATGAGTTAGTTGTTTGATTAGGTAAACAAAGCGGCCAGGAAGATCGAACAGGGTGGAGCCCACCACAGCTCTAGGAGGCCTGCCTGCCTCTGCAGGCTCCAACTCTGGGGGCAGGGCACAGACAAACAAAAAGACAGCAGTAACCTCTTCAGACTTAAATGTCCCTGTCTGACAGGTTTGAAGAGAGCAGTGGTTCTCCCAGCACCCAGCTTGAGAGCTGAGAACAGGCAGACTGCCTCCTCAAGTGGGACCCTGACCCCCGAGTAGCCTAACTGGGAAGCAGCCCCCAGTAGGGGTGGACAGACACCTCATGCAGCCGAGTTCTCCTCAGAGACAAAACTTCTAGAGGAATGATCAGGCAGCAGCATTTCTGGTTCACCAATATCCACTCTTTTGCAGCCACCACTGCTGAAACCCAAGCAAAAAGGGTCTGGATTGGACCTCTAGCAAACTCCAACAGATCTGCAGCTGAGGGTCCTGTCTGTTAGAAGGAAAACTAACAAACAGAAAGGACATCCACACCAAAAACCCATCTGTACATCACCGTCATCAAGGAACAAAGGTAGATAAAACCAAAAAGATGGGAAAAAAAACACAGCAGAAAAACTGGAAACTGTAAAAATTAGAGCACTTCTCCTACTCCAAAGGAATGCAGCTCCTCACTAGCAAGGGAACAAAGCTGGTAGGAGAATGACTTTGACGGGTTGAGAGAAGAAGACTTCAGACTATCAAACTACTCTGAGCTACATGAGGAAACATGAACCAATAGCAAAGAAGTTAAAAGCTTTGAAAAAAAAATTAGACAAATGGCTAACTAGAATAACCAATTCAGATAAGTGCTTAAAGGACATGATTGAGCTGAAAACCTAGGTATGAGAGCTAAGTGATGAATACAGAAGGCTCAGTAGCTGATGTGATCAACTGGAAGAAAGGGTTCCAGTGACAGAAAATGAAATGAATGAAATGAAGTGAGAAGAGAAGTTCAGAGAAAAAAGGACAAGCCTCCAAAGAACAAAGCCTCCAAGAAATGTGGGACTATGTGAAAAGACCAAATCTACATCTGATTGGTGTACCTGAAAGTGATGGGGAGAATGGAACCAAGTTGGAAACACTCTGCAGGATATTTCCCAGGAAAATTTCCCCAATCTAGCAAGGCAGGCCAACATTCAGATTCAGGAAATATGCAGAATGCCACAAAGATACTCCTTGAGAAGAGGAACTCCCAGAAATATAATTGTCAGATTCACCAAAGTTGAAATGAGGAAAAAATGTTAAGGGTAGCCAGAGAGAAAAGTCAGGTAACCCACAAAAGAAAGCCCATCAGACTAACAGCAGATCTCTTGGCAGAAACTCTACAAGTCATAAGAGAGTGGGAGCCAATATTCAACATTCTTAAAGACAAGAATTTTCAACCCAGAATTTCATATCCAGTCAAACTAAGCTTCATAAGTGAAGGAGAAATAAAATACTTTACAGACAAGCAAATTCTCAGAGATTTTGTCACCACTAGGCCTGCCCTAAAAGAGCTCCTGAAGGAAGCACTAAACTTGGAAAGGAACAACCAGTACCAGCCACTGCAAAAACATGCCAAATTGTAAAGACCTTCAAGGCTAGGAAGAAACTGCATCAACTAACAAGCAAAATAACCAGCTAACATCATGATGACAGGATCAAATTCACAGGTAACAATATTAGCTTCAAATGTAAATGGGCTAAATGTTCCAATTAAAAGATGCAGACTGGCAAAATGGATAAAGAGTCAAGACCCATCAGTGTGCTGTATTCAGGAAACCCATCTCATGTGCAGAGACACACATAGGCTCAAAATAAAGGGATGGAGGAAGATCTACCAAGGAAATGGAACTCAAAAAAAGGCAGGGGTTGCAATCCTAGTCTCTGATAAAACAGGCTTTAAACCAACAAAGATCAAAAGAGACAGAGGAGGCCATTACATAATGGTAAAGGGATCAATTCAAAAAGAAAAGCTAACTATACTAGATATATATGCACCCAATACAGGAACACCCATACTCATAAAGCAAGTCCTTAGTGACCTAAAAGGACACTTAGACTCCCACACAATAATAATGGGAGATTTTAACACCCCACTGTCAACATTAGACAGATGAATGAGACAGAAAATTAACAAGGATACACAAGAATTGAACTCAACTATGCACCAAGCTGACCTAATAGACAGCTACCAAACTCTCCACCCCAAATCGACAGAATATACATTCTTTTCAGTAGCACACCACATCTACTGCAAAATTGACCACATATTTGGAAATAAAGCACTCCTCAACAAATGTAAAAGAACAGAAATTATAACAAACTGTCTCACAGACCACACTGCAATCAAACTAAAACTCAGGATTAAGAAACTCACTCAAAACCACTCAACTACATGGAAACTGAACAACGTGCTCCTGAATGAGCACTGGGTAAATAATGAAATGAAGGCAGAAATAAAGATGTTCTTTGAAGCCAAAGAGAACAAAACTACAACATACCAGAATCTCTGGCACAGATTCAAAGTAGAGTGTAGAGGGAAAATTATAGCATTAAATGCCCACAAGAGAAAGCAGGAAAGATCAAAATTGACACCCTAACATGACAATTATAAAAACTAGAAAACCAGGAGTAAACACATTCAAAAGCTAGCAGAAGACAAGAAATAACTGAGATCAGAGCATAAGTGAAGGACATAGAGACACAAAATACCTTCAAAAAATTAATAAATCCAGCAGCTTGTTTTTTGAAAAGATCAATGAAATTCATAGACTGCAAGACTATTAAAGTAGAAAAGAGAGAAGAATGAAATAGGTACAATAAAAAATGATGAAGGAGATATCACCATCGATCCCACAGAAATACAAACTATCAGCAGAGAATACAATAAAGAGCTCTACGCAAATAAACTTGAAAATCTAGAAGAAATGGTTAAATTCCTAGACACATATGTCCTCCCAACACTAAATCAGGAGAAAGTTGAATCTCTGAATAGACAAATAACAGGCTCTGAAACTGTGGCAATAATCAATAGCTTACCAACTAAAAAAAGTAAAGGAACAGATGGATTCACAGCCAAGTTCTACCAGAGGTACAAAGCGGAGCTGGTACCATTCCTTCTGAAACTATTCTAATCAATAGAAAAAGAGAGAATTCTCCCTAACTCATTTTATGAGGCCAACATCATCCTGCTACCAAAGCCTGGCACAGAGACACAACCAATAAACAGAATTTTAGAGCAATATCCTTGATGAACATTGACGCAAAAATCCTCAATAAAATACTGGCAAACTGAATCCAGCAGCACATCAAAAAACTTATCCATCATGATCAAGTGGGCTTCATCCCTGGGATGTAAGGCTGGTTCAATATACACAAATCAATAAATGTAATCCAGCATATAAACAGAACCAAAGACAAAAACCACATGATTATCTCAATAGATGTTGAAAAGGCCTTTGACAAAATTCAACAACACTTCATGCTAAAAACTCTCAATAAATTAGGTATAGATGGGACGTATCTCAAAATAATAAGAGCTATCTATGACAAACCCACAGCCAATATAATACTGAATAGGCAAAAACTGGATGCATTCCCTTTGAAAACTGGCACAGGACAGGGATGCCCTCTCTCACCACTCCCATTCAACATAGTGTTGGAAGTTCTGGCCAGGGAAGTTAGGCAGGAGAAGGAAATAAATGGTATTCAATTAGGAAAAGAGGAAGTCAAATTGTCCTTGCTTGCAGATGGCATGATGGTATATCTAGAAAACCCAATTGTCTCAGCCCAAAATCTCCTCAAGCTGATAAGCAACTTCAGCAATGTCTCAGGATACAAAATCAATGTACAAAAATCACAAACATTCTTATACACAATAACAGACAGACAGCCAAATCATGAGTGAACTCCCATTCACAATTGCTTCAAAGAGAATAAAATACCTAGGAATCCAAATTACAAGGGACATGAAGGACCTCTTCAAGGAGAACTACAAACCACTGCTCAATGAAATGAAAGAGGGTACAAACAAATGGAAGAACATTCCATGTTCATGGGTAGGAAGAATCAATATCATGAACATGGCCATAATGCCCAAGGTAATTTATAGATTCAATGCCATCCCGATCAAGCTACAAAAGAACTTTCTTCACAGAATTTGGAAAAACTACTTTAAAGTTCATATGTAACCAAAATAGAGCCCACAACACCAAGTCAATCCTAAGCCAAAAGAACAAAGCTGGAGGCATCATGCTACCTGACTTCAAACTATACTACAAGGCTACAGGAACCACAGTAGCATGGTACTGGTACCTAAACAGAGATATAGATCAATGGAACAGAACAGAGCCCTCAGAAATAATGCCGCATATCTACAACTATCTGATCTTTGACAAACCTGAGAAAAACAAGCAATGGGGAAAGTATTCCCTATTTAATAAATGGTGCTGGGAAAACTGGCTAGCCATATGGAGAAAGCTGAAACTGGATCACTTCCTTAAACCTTATACAAAAATTAATTTAAGATGGATTAAAGACTTAATTGTTAGACCTAAAACCAAAAAATCCCTAGAAGAAAACCTAGGCAATACCATTCAGGACCTAGCCATGAGTAAGAACTTCATGTCTAAAACACCAAAAGCAATGGCAGTAAAAGCCAAAGTTGACAAATGGGATTTTATTAAACTATAAGCTTCTGCACAGTAAAAGAAACTACCATCAGAGTGAGCAGACAACCTAAGGCTGGGAAACAATATTTGCAACCTACTCATCAGACACAAGGCTAATATGCAGACTCTAAAATGAACTCCAACAAATTTACAAGAAAAAAAACAAACAAACTCCATCAAAAAGTGGGTGGAGGATATGAACAGACACTTCTCAAAAGAAGACATTTATGCAGACAAAACATTCATGAAAAAAGGCTCACCATCACTGGCCATCAGAGAAGGGCAAATCAAAACCACAATGATATACCATCTCACACCAGTTAGAATGGCAATCATTGAAAAGTCAGGAAACAACAGGTGCTGGATAGGATGTGGAGAAATAGGAACACTTTTACACTGTAGGTGGGACCATAAACTAGTTGAACCATTGTGGAAGTCAGTGTGCCGATCTCTCAGGGATCTAGAACTAGAAATACCATTTGACCCAGTCATCCCATTACTGAGTATATACCCAAAGGATTATAAATCATGCTGCTATAAAGACACATGCACACGTTTGTTTATAGTGGCACTACTCACAATAGCAAAGACTTGGAACCAATCTAAATGTCCAACAATGATAGACTGGATTAAGAAAATGTGGCACATATACACCATGGAATACTATGCAGCCATAAAAAAGGATGAGTTGATATTCTTTGTAGGGACATGGATGTAACTGGAAACCCTCATTCTCAGCATACTATCTCAAGGACAAAAAACCAAACACCGCATGTTTTCACTCATATGTGGGAATTGAACAGTGAGAACACATGGACACAGTGAGGGAAGCATCAAACACTGGGGACTGTTGTGGGTTGGGGGGAGGAGGGAGGGAAAGCATTAGGTGATATACCTAATGCTAAATGACGAGATAATGGGTGCAGCACACCAACATGGCTCATGTATACATACGTAACAAACCTGCACATTGTGCATATGTACCCTAAACCTTAAAGTATTATAATAATAAAAAAAAACTATCAGAGGTGGAACAATAGGCACTGTAACAAATTATTACAAATTTAGTGGCTTAATACAAGACAAGTGTATCATCTTACACTTCTGTAGCATAGGAGTCCAATACAGGTCTTGTTTGGCTAAGATTGAAGTGTGCACCAAACTGTGCTCCTCTTGGAGGCTCTGGAGGATAATTTGTTTCCTTGTACTTTCTAGCTTCTAGGGGCCTCTTGCATTCCTTAGCTAGAACCCCTTCCTCCATTTTCTAAGCCATCAACATCACATTGCTTTTACCGTTCTTCTGTCAGTTCCCCCTGACTTTTCTCTTTTGCTTCCAACTTCTTCATTTAAGGCCGTTGTAATGGCATTGATCAAGCTGTATCATCCTAGGCAATCTTCCTATCTTGAGGTCAGCTGCTGAACAACCTTAATTTCTCTTTGCCATGAGCCCTCACATGCTCACAAGGTTTAGAGATTTGGATGAGGGCATCTAAGAAGAGCTCATATTCTGTTTTGTCCCCACTGCTGGACATTTGGAAACTATCCCAGATTCTCCTCTTGTCCTCATTTTCCCAATTTAATCTGTTATCTAATTCTGTGTAGCTACCTCATCAGGGCCTCTGGCACAAGTGTTCCTTGGAGATTCTTCAAAAGCCCCTATTTAAAGCAATGGAAAAATCAAGCAGGCCATGATTACACATTCATGCCAATGCAGGTATGTCTGTCATGGAAGTTGCTTTATTTGTATTATATATTGGAATACTAAGTAATACATGTTTTGTTGGTGAAGGGAAGTAGGAGGATGTCACACAAATTTTATATAAAAAAGTTGAAATTAGGTTGGGCATGGTGGCTCAGGATTCTAATCTCAGCACTTTGGGGACTCTAATCTCAGCACTTTACAATCTCTTGACTCTAATCTCAGCACTGCTGGGGTCTGACGATCACTTGAGGTCAGGATTTCAAGACCAGCTTGGGCAATATGGCAAAACCCTATCTCTACTAAAATTACAAAATTTACCCTGGCATAATGGTGCATGCCCTTAATCCCAGCTAATCAGGAGGCTGAGGCAGGAGAATCTCCTGAACCTGGGAGGTGGAGTTTGCAGTGAACCAAGATCATGCCACTGGCTGGAAATCTTTGATCTAGACCTGTGCTGTCTATTGCATAGCCAGCATCCACATGAGGGTATTCTTGTTTAATTAAAAATCGTTCTATAATTACAGTAGCCACAATTCTAATACTCACTGGCTTTCATATTGGACAGCACAGAGGTACAACATTTGCATCCTTGGAGGAAGTTCCACAGATTGGACAGTGCAGAATAGAAATGGATGTCTCACCTTTACCCAATAACCTCAAGTGTTTGCTAAGTGATTGCAGCTATTGCATTCCCTTCCTGTGGCAACGGGGCCATTTTCTCCCAGGGTTTCCAATTCTTCCACTTCAGCTGTCAGTTTCCTTTGTCAAAATTGAATGAAAAATTACAGCCTTCTTGCTTCTTCAGCTGTTTACAAAAGGAAAACAAAATTAGCAACTCACAATAAGTATGGAATGTATATAAAGTAAGCTCTGTCTTATCTTCTGCCCTTCTGTGTAGTTGGTAACAGCAACCTCATGCAATTTTTCTTTGAGTTCCCTTCTGTCTGTCCTCCTGCTGAGTTAGCACCATGCTGCTCACACATTTGTGGCTTTTCATATAGGGATAAGTGAGGGGATGCATGTTATCTCCCTTATGCACACACTGACACACCCACACTAAACCACACATACACAATCACACATACATTTGCCCACCTTTTTTGGTGATGTTGCTGCTTCAATGTTTGCACTGAAGGAAGTAACAACCACTTCTTTTGGCTCTAAAATTCAGCCCAGCAATAATTCATGATATCATTGTTTACTTTATGCAATTTTCTACTGCCCATCCTTTCTCCCATCACATTCTCTGGAGAATTATTGCCAGTTCCTGTAGTTTTTCATGGCTTTTGTATCATTCCTTTGTTACCCGATTTTTCTATCTCATCTGTTTTTCATCTCTTTTCTAAAGCAGGAGCTGAGGTTTTCTTTGGAAGGCCAGATAGTGAATATTGTTGGCTCTGTGGGTAACCCTGATTGCAGATACTTAACTGTGCCATTGAAGGGTGAAAGCAGCTTAGATGGTAGTGAGAAAGTGGACAAGGCAATAGTCCCCCACATCTCAGTGTGCATTTGGCCTTTCCATGTTATTCTAGATAATATTAATTGAGCACATCCTGTGAGTCAGACATTGTGCTGGGTACTTTGCTGTGAAGTGATACAAAATTACTACATAAAGGAAAAGACCAACAGTAGATTAAAGACTCCCTCTGTTCACATTGCAAGTTAGAAGCAGAGGTAGGCAGAACCCAACTTCGTTTGATTTCAAATCCCTTGTGTTAAAAACACACACAGTGGGGTTACCATTGTGTATATACATCCGTGTTCCCAGTCATCAGTCATTCATCTGTATTTTAATTATCTGTGCCAGAAGCCGTGGAATTGCTTATGTTTTTTCCCCAGTTTCTCATATGTTCATTTCTTTTGTTAATCTGTTGAAGTTTTTTGTATGTTTTTTTTTTTTGTTTTGTTTTCGAGTCAGAATATTTCAGCTTACTGCCATGTCAGGTAATTCTCTCCTGTAAGCCTCCAAAGTAGCTGGGACTACAGGCAGACACCAACATGTTCAGAAAGTTTTAGTATTTCTGTAGAGATGTATTTTTTGTAGAGAAGTATTTCTTCTTCCATGCTGTTGCCTTGGCTGGTCTCAAACTGCTAGGGTGAAGCAGGCTGCCTGCCTCAGCCCTCCAACATGCTGCCATTATAGGCCTGAGCCATTACACTCACCCCAATCTGTGAAACTCCATTGTAAGGTCTCTCAGTACCTCAAAATGTCTTCCTTTATGGAATGTTTCTTTCATCTCTTATACCATACAAAAGCTTTCTTATAAATTGGTGTGTCAAGAGGCATATCATAGTCTCTTTTATTTGCAAGGACATATATTATAGCACACATAGTTCAGGTAGAAAGAAGAAAAATAGAGCACAAAGTGCTACATTTCTTCTCTTTTCTAAGTGACGTGAGGGAGACTTGGTTTTAGCTTCCCCCAATGGATACCTGATGGACATTTCTAAGGGAAGCTAATTAATTCCTTGGTCTTCTCATCACTCTCTATGGTCCTTAACTTACTGTCTACTTCTGTTAAATCTTCTAAGTGTCAGTGCTGGCACTCACTGCTCCAGTCCAAGTGAAGCCTAGCTTACTCCACCAGACATTCAGGGTCCCGTGGGCTGAATGTGCCATACTTGCAGATCATGAGAACGTTGTCTGTGATTTTATGTTAGAGGTTTTCTTATAGAAATACATAGGATTCTACAAGAAATATCACAGTTATATCATTTGTTTATTCCAGAAGTCATTCATCTTCACTAGTACACGGGAAATGGTGACAAGCTTACTGGCATCTTCCAAGTTTAAATTAGAAAGCAAAATGAAAGAAGAATTTTACACTTCTCATTAGTCATCTTTGAATTTCAATATTGACTGCTAAAAATGTGCACTATTTTTTAGTTCATCAGTAGGCAAACATTTAAGACCATGTCTAGGAGCTTCTACTTTGTGATTGTTGGCCACCATGATAATCCAGTTTTTGAAATGGAGTTTTTGCCAGCTGGGATGGCAGAATCCAAAGTGTATGTGGAAGATTATGTTTAATAAGCATTTTTGTTATATTGTAACAATATAGTGTAATGTGATTTTAGAACTGGAAGATTGGAACAGAGGAGGTAGATGAAATCCAACACAAATAAATGAGGCTTCCTCTGGAGTTCCAGAAACTGATAGAAGCAAGCCAGTGAATATCCTGGGAGTTGTTCATTTATGCTTTAATTCAGCACAGACTAGCATGACCTCTGACTTTCCTATGATATTCAGTTCACTATGTCATCCACCCTGAATTGTTGCTGCTTGAGCACTTAAAAGCCTTGTTCACCTGTAGCAAGTTGGGGCCTTGAAATGTCATCCATGAGTGTTCAGGCAGTTTTCATGAATCACAATTTTCATCAGGTCCTACTGGGTTTCATCCATTAAAATTCAGACAGTTTCCATGAATCAAGTTTTTGATGAGGACCTACGGGGTTCAAAAAGACCCTCAGTGACACCTAGTGGCACTTCCTGGCTGGGTCATACATGCATGCTTTCCTCCCCAGTGATCACCTTGGCCATGCACAGGAAGCTCAAAAGCAACACTAGAGATGATGCCACCTGACTTTCTTGTCAAGAATGTTTCCAGAAACCAGGCTTGGCTCGAGAACATGTCATTCAGAGCAAACAGGCCTATACATTTTTGTCATGAGAAGAGCCCAGTCCTTTCCAATTTATGTTTCTAATACATTTCTGGAACATTTGCACTGTTTCCCTCATGCACACAAGTCAGCTTTAATGACTTTTGAGGAATTCATATTGTAGGTTGCTTGTAATATATAATGTTTAATTGTGTGATACTTTTCAACTATTCAGGACTTGTCACCAAAATGTGATAGAAAGGATTATGTGGCAGGTGTTGTTGTGACATTATTTTCTCATATTATGAGAACAATACTCATTAAAAATTGTTTTGAGTACTTGTAGCAGTATTGCTTCCGGGATGCAGCTACTTGTATATAGTTTCTGTGCACTCCACTGGTCACGTGGTGGACAAAGGAGCACACATAAAAATAATTTGTTGCATACATTGATTTTAATTCTTTCTCCTGCTACCATTCACCTTCTTAAGGTACTTTCACAATTTGCTCCTAAGCTTTCAGGATTGATCATCATTGTAAAAGAATCTACTGCTTGACTAGACACAAAAACATCCATTTATCTAAAGATTCACTTAGGTTTGTCATGACAACATGAGTGAAGTAAAGAATGCTTTAGATGTCAGAAACATTTTGGGACAATGGGCCACCCTCCTCCAGACTAGGATTGGGAACAGCTTCTTCAACAAGGAGGCTGTCTCTGTTTCCTGTGGCTGTTGTAACAAAGTACCAAAAATTTAGTGGCTTTGGACAGCAGAAATGTATTGCCTCATTTCTGAGAGCCACTGTCTACAATCAAGGTGTCAGTGGTGCCATGCTTCCTATGCAGGTGTTAAGGTAAGAACTTTTTGTTTAATCTCCCAGCTTCTGGAGGTTCCCTGGCTTGCAGGAGTGTAACTCCAGTCTTCCTGTGTCATTTTTCTCCCTGTGTGTGTCTCCAAAAGATCGTTTTTTCTAAATACTCGTGTGGTTTTGTTAGTGGCCCACCCTATTGTAAAATGAGATCATTTGAATTAACCATGTCTACATGTAACCTCTCCTTCCAAATGAAGACACATTCTGTGGTACTGTTCACTTGGGATGTCAACAAAGGAATTTTGGAGAGAATACACTTCAACCAATAACTGAGGTGTCATTTTAAAACTATATTTTGAAAGAAAGAATTAGATATAATGAGAAAACAGGCCTCTTGTATGTCTCTTGAAAATAACAAAAAAAGCAAAGTCAAACCTTCCTTTTTCTGCACAAGAAAACCATCCATAGAATTTACAGAACTAAGTGTTTACTTTCTTTATTCCTCATGGGTAAGTTAATCTGTTGTTGCTCACACAGTCATTTATGAGTATCATCATCTGCACCAGTTCATAGCTTATGCTGCTCTTGACCTCATAGTTGAGAACATGTGACTTTTGATCAACATGTTCTTGAAAAGTAGGTGCAATTCAAGCAAGTGGTTTGTGTCAGCATTCACTACTTCAGGACATAACTTTACCTTTTCAGTAAAGTTAATTAACTAATGTTTGGGTTCACAAACTAGAAGATGATGGAAGACAGATGCCAGGCTCTGAGATTGTACACTTCAAAATTTGTATGAATCTAAAAGTTTCCATTCATGGGACTACTTTTGTTTTGTTAAGGGAGAAAATATTTTGTTGAACAGCTAATTTTAAAACGAAGTCTCACATCGATGAAAAAGTTTATCTGAATAATATCAAGGGTGATGCTACTTTATTTTGTAGTTATTTTTTCACTTACAATGCTTGTGTTCTCTTTCTGGTAAAAGTAAGCTAATTTTAAACACGGTTAATGTATTCAAATCTTCCATCACAAATACATGGCCTTTGACTAATTTGAGGAATATTGTAGCAATGAACTGGTTGCTTTTTTAAATTATTATTTCTAAGAAAACCATTGCCTTAATTATGTCACATATGAGAATTATTATTCTTCATGGCATAAGGCAAGAAGATGGAATAAATCACTTCTTTACTGATGTTTATAATTTACATATGAAATTAAGGCATGTTCTATAATTTTAAAAATGTGATGATAGAAAAAAAGATTTGATCTTTCTCAGGAAACAGGCCTTTTGAAGTAACTCCCTTAGGCTACACAGCTTACCTTTCAGACCGCCTTTTCTCATCATGCAAGGAGGCAGCCTATATAATAGAAAAGGAAATAAAAATGTAATCTAAAACGTTTCCATCTACTTTCCATCTACTTTCAAATAAGTTGCTGTGCTACTAATAGAGATCATAACCTGGCAGGAATTGAGCTTTCTGCGATCAAACAGTCATTCAAGAAGAATGTTGCCAGTTGTTTATTTGGTTTGGTTTTTATTTGTGATTTTATTGTTGTTGTTATGAAGTCTTGCTCTGTTGTCCAGACTGGAGTTCAGTGGCATGATCCTGGCTCACTGCAACATTTTCCTCCAGCATTCAAGTGACTCTTCTCCTCAGTCCATGGAGTACCTGGGACTACAGGCCCCAACACCACGTGTGATGTGTTTTTCTCATTTTAGTAGAGATGGGGTTTCACTGTTTTCATGTTAGCTGGAATGGTCTCAAACTCCTGACCTTAAGTGATTTACCTGCCTCTGTTTTCCAAAACCCTCAGATTACAGGCATGAGCCACAGTGACTGTCCCAGGTACTTGATTATAATGTAACAATCCAAAAATAAATGTCAGAGTCAAGATATGGTAGATACATTTAAAACTAACATACTCTGCAGTTGGAAATGATATGTGATAGCATATACATTCACATTAATTCTTTTATACATTTAGAGATATTATAAAAATGTATAGGCAGTGTACACAGGAGTAGTCAAGAAGCCATTGAAACACATGTGTGGTGTTAAGTGTTGCATATATGCTTCTGCCAGTGGCTAGGAATAGTGGTCCTGCTGATTATTTCCTTTCCCTCAGAGAGTAAACCATTGATACATATACTTGGAAAAAAAAGTAAGTCAGTTTTAAGGAGAGTTGTCAGAGAAAATCCAGGATTACATTAACATTTGTACTCATCCTTTTAGATGCATCAGTGGTCTCTGTTAAAGCAATAAAAAATTGAACAGACCATGGATTCACACTCATATCAATGTAGTACTTTGGTCATGGCAGTGCTTTATTTGTATTATATATTGGAATTCTTAGTAATGCTTGTTTTGTGGGTGAAGGCAAGGTGGAGGAAGTCACAGAACTTTTATAAAAAGTTTGGAATTACCCTGGGCATGGTGGCTCATGCCTCTAATCTCAGTATTTTGGGAGGCAGAGATGATACACCACACGAGGCTGGGAATCATCCCTTTGTTCCTATAACAAGATCTTACTGTAAAATAGGTAATGTCCATTGAAAACCAGGTTATACAACCTGTTCTAATGCTAAGCACTTGAATAATTTTGTTCCATTCTGAATTAACTTTAAGCAAGTAATTCTAAGCTTTCGTCTTGTGTCCTTGTGTGAAATAGCTACCATCATTTTTAACCCACTTATTTGATTTTTCCAATAAAGATATTTGTTCAAGATTGTGGTAGTTTAATATTCATTTTTAAAGTGCTGTGAATCACAGCTGTTTTTGTTCTATTTCCCCTATCGGTAGTGTCCAAACTAATATGATGTCTTAACCTGTTAGGTAGCACTCATATTAAAACAAACTAAATCCCAGAGCTATGGGTGCAGAAAAAGGTAAAACTCATCTAGAAATCTGGGAGTAATTTCAGCAAGCATGTATTTTTTAATATAGTTGTTCTTGCCCTCAATGAGCATACAATCCTGAGGATTATGATGAAATCCAACCAAGAGCAGCAGGGTGAGTGACAGCAGGAAGACATGGCCGAGCTGAATGACAGTGGCACTCTGAAAATAACCTTTCCTCCAGGCTAATGAAGGTGAGGTAGGAACTAGTAATCCACATCCTGGGTGCATATTAGTAAAGTTAAGTGCCAAATTTCATGCATGGCCAATTCTTTGAAGGAGCTGGAAGGAAAGTGGAGCATTAAATGGGACCTCATATGTTGGCTGCAGAGAACAGTATTACAGGTGTGAAGCTGTGAAGAAGAGCACTGGTGCACATGGGTAGAAATATCAGCTGATAGATAGGAGATTATTATGAGGAAAAATAAGTTGGCAAATCTTGGATCTAGTAGGCAATGTCCCTTGAAGTCTCTTTAACATGAGGAAAGAATGAAGTCAGTCTTAAAATCAGGCTCCCCTTAGCACATGTACATTAGGACTAAGTTTGTTTTCTTCTTAGTGCTCCAAAAGTGATCCAGAAGAAATGTGCATACGGAGTTTCATTCTCTTATCATAGCCAAAATTTCCTAGGATGCTTCCTTTGGCATGGACAGAGATACTGTTGATCTCTGTTTTCCCCATGCTGTACTTGTGATCTTTAACTTTTCAGTCACTTCAACACTTCCTGGTTGTTGGTCCAGAGTTCTAGAAAGCACTGACTGTCCAGACACCACCTTTCACTGGGTACCACACTGGGGCATTTCTCTACTTATCAATTTACTACTTGGTATGACAGGTTTATTGCAATAAAAGTTACATGGTGGTGTCTTCATATAAAAGTGAAAACTTAGGTTTATACAGAAACCTAAATAATTTTGTTCTAAGATAAGAAACAGTGGGAATGTTTTATCTTCAACTAGGAAACTTTCCCCAAAGATGAAAGTTAACAAAAATATTTATTTAATTGGAATGCAATTGTTATTTTGTATTCTCTACTCAGAACACTGTAATTATTACTTATGTTATTAAATGCACATTTGTCTATTCTTTAAGTTCTGTAATTATCCTTTTTCCATAAACTGAACTCTCTCTATGGAAAAGCTTTCCATTCTTAGCTTGCATCTAGCTGGATATATGACAGATTGTATGGAGCAACATCTGTACCACAGGGAACTACATTTCCTTCAAACTGTGGAGCATCATCTAGGTTCTTCTGTCCAGGACAGTTCTGCAGCGGCTTCTGACTACTCCTGTTGCCACACTCACCACCTGCTTTGTTCTCCTACTATTTTCTATTGTATTTTTTATCAAATATTTCCAGATGACAATATTGGGTGGGGCCAGGAAGAGAAATGTTTTGATGTAAGTTTTCAAAACTCCACTCCCTATATGACAGCCACCTCCCCTCACTCAGCATGTCCTTTGATACTTCCATCACTCTGCAGTGGCAGGTCTCATCTACATTCAGTCCAAGCTTCAGTTATCTTCCATAGAATCAGATAGTTACCGATGCACAGAATGTGAACATCCACAAGAGGCAATAATTTGCTTTATCAAGTCTGATCATTGCAGCAAGGATTTTTTTGAAACAAACACAAAAATCCTCGAAAGCAAATCACTAAACAATGTTCAGTAATTGAGGAGACACTAAGTAAATACATGGCCTAATAAGGATGTCTTGATTTACCCTCTGACAAGGTACAATCCTTCTTAGAATTTCCTCTGAGAGTGATAAAGTTAGCTTCTGTCTTGTGTGAAAAAGGAATGTTTTAACTTCAACTAGCAGGCTTTCCTCAAGGGTGAAGAAATTAACACAAATATTAACTATCCCATTTGTGGAATTGTAACTTTGTATCCTCTAAACACACATTATATTTTTAAATCCATTATCAAATGCAGATTTGTCTTTTCTCCAAGTTCAGTAGTTAGCCTTTTTCTTAAAGCTGAACTCTGGCTATGGAAAGGCTTTTTATTCATGGAGAGCTTGAATTTAGCAGGACATGGGACAGACTGTATGAAGCAACTCTTGTGCCACTGTTGGCCCTCCCTCCTCCTGGGGTGGTGAAACATGATATATGGTGGTAGAAGCTCATGAATGGCATATAAATGATGGAGTAATTGCTACTGAGAATAATTCTAATGACATGTAGAATGAAAATAAACAAGGCTAAGTCATTTTGAAAAGAATAAAGTAGTAAATTAAATAATAATGCATTGCAAATATGGTAAATTCTAATTTTTCATATCTAACATTATTGTTTCACCAAGAATACAATGCTAATTGCATAAAACTCATGTACATATAAATAGTATTATCTGATTTTTCCAGGAAAGTAATCCAAGTATAAATTCTATAGTAGTCAATTTTCTTATTTTAATTATAATTAAAGTCTTGGTCATCTCATTTATTAGCTCTCTAATTTATATATGTAAATCAAAGAAACATTTTTAGAAAACCATTACAGTTTATAAATGTAAGGTGCCATTAATGAGAAAATATATTCCTCCTCCATGAGTGGATTTTTCCCATCTCCCATCAACAGACGACACTGCCATATACACTTGTTGAATTTTATTAGTAAGTAATACACTGCTACAAACACTAATTCTCTTCTCCGTGTCCATGTTGATTTTGTGTATATGTGTGAGTTGGTTAGAATGCATCTGCCTTATCTCTGACATTCAACAGCAAGATGAGCTAGAGGTCATATTTATATGAATGATTGACTCAGACAATTAGCAGATCATTTTAAGTAACTTGTTAAAATTACAAATATTTTACTATCTAAAATTAAGTTATATGGTCACACATTTCTGTAATGAAAATGTTATTTGTATTATTAATATATGCCTTCAGGAAAAAACAAATTTTACCATTTACTCTTCCTGCTCTGACCACCTCTGTACTTTCTTTTTCTCAGCCTAGCCTGACTACATCTTAGATGGTGGGATAATTTCAGTAGAGTAGGAGCATATATTATACAAACATAAATACCATATTTATTTTAAATATAAAAGTATCAAACCTAAGAATTCACAAAAAATTTGTTTTGCACAATTTAACTTGAGATTTTAGTTGCTCATACACAACACATGGTTGGTTTATGATATAACCTAAGTTTAATTTTAATTGCTAAGGTTCAGTATATATTTATACATCTTAAGAAATTTAGGCAGTGTGTTTTAGGTTTTATGAATTCTTGCATTTGAGAAAACTGAGTCAACACATTTGCATCACTTTGTGTACCATTCCCTGTAAGGCCCCCAAAAGTACTCAAAAATCAAACATATTAATGTTTCTATAAGAGAAATGGATATTCCCTTTATGGGTGAAGGGTACATGAATGCAGACTGAAATAGAGTCTCTCAATTAAGTCGTTATTGCATCAGAAATTCAGTTAAAAAGTCTTGCTTAATTGAGCTTTTTGAATTTCAGATAAAATATTTCAATCTGTCTTAATTATTATTTTGAAAATACAGTACTGAATAAACAGCCCAGTTGGGATACAAAGCATCATAATAAACAAACAAAAAAATACAACAAAAGGTGATCTTCTGCCTATTATAGGGCATATGTGACTTAGATTTGGCGAGTAGAAAGCATCTTGCAGTTGAAAAGAGTTGCTTTTCTAAGTTGATTTTTTTTAAGTAGACAGTGGGTGCAGACTAAGTATTGACATAACTTGGCTTTTTAGCAATTTTGGGAGATACTCAGTGTGAATTGATAAACCATCAGAGGATAACAAAGGGCATATATTAGTAACATCTCACTGGCTATAGCATGGAAAATTTCACAATAGACCACAGTAAGGAATTATTCAAAATTATCTGTAGGAAACAATTGTGGGCACTGTATATTAGAAAAGTTGGTAATATAGAACATATGTGTGGATAGATTTATGAGCTCTTAATAAGTTAGAATAGGCAGGTGTTGGCAACTGGATATCAGAGAAAGCGGGGTAGGAAAGAGATGTTAACACCTATGTCCTGGGTGTGATTTGATAAGCTGAGAATAGTGATGTCATTTGCTGATAGAAAAAATTGAACCTGTTTGAGCAGATTGCCTTTTAGAAGCATACAGGACACCAAATAAAAAATCATAATGGGGATTTGGATACATATTTCCAGAATTTGGAATCATCTAAAAGCATTTATGTGTTACTACAGAAGTAACAATGAAAAACAGTCATAGAAAGTATCGTCCTAGAATGGAAACTTTTTTTAAAATTTAATGTTATCATGGCAGACAATATTAAGTTATCCAAAAGCAGTCCGTAGCCTCTAAGTAGTTAGTTTAATCAGTATGTAAGAAGAAGAGTTTTTTTCTTTTTTATTTATTATTATTATTATTTGTGTGTGTGTGTGTGCATTGTGTGTAAGAGGAATTCTCGCTCTCACCCAGACAGGAGTGCAGGAGCGGAATCACGGCTCACTGAAACCTTCATCTCCTGGGTTCAAGCAATTCTCTGCATCACCCTCCTGAGTAGCTGGAATTACAAGTGACCGCCACCATGCCTGGCTAATTTTTGTATTTTTAGAAGAGATGGGGTTTCACAATCGTGGCCAGACTGGTTTCAAGAAAAATGATTATTTTAAAGAACTATGTTTATGCTAAACACAGATCTTCAGCATTCTTCTAGAATTCTTAGTTGCATCATCTGCAGTAAAATAAACCTAAGAACTGCACCAGAATTAGTGTTCCAACTCTGCCAGGAGATTCAAAGTTTTATTGTTATACGATTCTAGAAACAATCATACTATATATCTGGAAGCTCCATACACACAAGCCCACACACAAACAGACAATTTTCACTCAATAGACATTATAATACGCACAATGAAAACCTGAAAATAAAATAAAGTTATTATGAAGCTATAGAACACAATAATTAAAGGCAAAAGATAATTTTAAATTTTAAACAACTGAAATATTACATTTTAGCAATTAAAATTTTCTAATTGTTCCTTGATCCACCATCATAGATTTCAAGGAGATAATTAATGTTGTATAAATGACATTGAGTTCCTATCATGGAAATTAATTTATACCATTTTAAAAATCGTTTGTACTCATATATAGTTTACTATGTAACTTCTTGTATTTGCTCTAAAGTAAGGCTAGATCACATCTTAGTCTCGTCTCATCCAAGGAGGTGATTACAGTAAAGGTATACATGTTGGGTTAATGTGGAAAATAGTCGATGTGGATTAATGTGGGTTTCATGTATAAATTTATTATTCTCTTTATTAAAATAAGCTTGAAATATTTTGTCTAATGAACATTTAGTCTATTCAGTAGGCAGTATTCAAGAGATATATATCAGCATCTGCTGAGTACCAACACTGTTCAAGGCAGCAGATAACAATATAGGCAA
Source organism: Pongo abelii (assembly GCF_028885655.2). Classification (NCBI taxonomy): domain Eukaryota; kingdom Metazoa; phylum Chordata; class Mammalia; order Primates; family Hominidae; genus Pongo; species Pongo abelii. The sequence continues at coordinate 56,150,368 of NC_072009.2, forward strand.
AGATAATATTAATCCAAATTTCACACGAAAACTTTTGATACTGTTAATAATGTGGCAAAGGACATAACTTTCACTTTATATAATTTTTAAGAGAATAAGATAATAAAATGTATACTGTTTAAATGTTACAAGAAGCCTATCCATGTTATTCTTTACTTGAAATTAGATTATAAAAATTACCTTTTTCAAAAGTAATTTATATTATAAATGTTCCTATGGCAAAAAGAAAAAAAACCTGTCCTCTGACTTGGAATATAATATTATTTTATTAAGTAAGATACATGGTAGAGAGAAAAAACTATTTTATTTATCTGTCATGGTAATGTCAAAAAAGACAGAAGGCTTTTTTTTGTGATTTTTAATATTGACTCCTAAGAACACCAAACAGTTGGCAGTTTAAATATGTTGCAACTTAGCCCACTCTGAAAGAAAATGACTGATCATTAGCAAATCAGGCAAATTTTATTGTTGCCATTGAAAATTGCTTTACTCATTGTTGTGTTCATTTACTATCAGAATTGAAATCAATTTTGTACTGCCAATTAATATTGCTGTTTTATTATCATGAGATTCTTGCTTTACATTCTAAAATATTGTCTCTGAAAAATGAGTGAACACCAAGCAAGTTTTGTTTTTTCTTTACAAAGGTAGTCATAAAATGCTACTCACAGTTAGTAAAAATGAGGTAAGTGGGACATGGTGGTGCATTTCTCTAATCCCAAGTAGTTGGAAGGCTGAGGCAGGGGTATTCCTTGAACCCTGGAGTGTGAGGCCTCATTGAGTTTTGACCTATCATCTTGTCACTGTAGTCCAGCCTGGGCCATGGAGCATAATCCTAAGAACAAAAAATAGAACTATGAAAAGTAATATAACATTACAGCTTTTAATTTTCTTGCAGTAATGCATGGATAGTATATTTAGACAAAACATTTTAAATCGGTAATACACCAAGCAGTCAGATGTTTTGGTCAGATTGCTAGCTGTCTCCTCAACTGGCTAAATCTGTAATAATTGGCAAAGTATTTGTCCTAACAGTAATTTATTTTTTATTCATTACATGGATTTACTAATGCTACCCGCTTAGGAAACTAACTCTGATATTAAATACATTACCTTAAAAACTTGTTCTGAATGGCACATATTAGGCAGTAAAATATTAGCTACTACTACATATTATAAACTATATTCATCTGCTTATTTTTAAAGCTCATAGTGCACACGATAAAATTCCAGAAGACCGAGAATGGCTGTTATATACAATAGATCGCTCTAAGACTCACTATCAAAAATGAGCGTTATCAGTGCATAAAATGTATGGTAGGTTTATTTAGCAGTCATTTCATTGTTTATCATACTGTTTTTTCTTACAATTTTGTAGGGGTCTGTTTCAGAATTAAGAACATTTTTAGAAGAGAATAATCATGGATGACTGAAATTAACGTTTTAAGCAGATACTGAAAATTATTCTAAATTCTATTACATTTATATTTGTATTTTCTTTCGAAGGCTAATGGAAGTCTTAAAAAGAAAATGGATACTTCCCTGCCAGGGAAAATATCATGATCACGAAGGTGGCTTTCCCACGGAAAGGCCGATCTATTGCACTCTAGATGTGCTGACCCATGAGATTTCCCCAAATGTGGGAAACTCAGCTGCATAATTTGTGAAAGGGAAAGAATGTGTTTGTGCTTTCACATGGAAAAAAAAAGAGAGAAAAGAAAATTCAGTCATTTAGTGGATATAGAAAATGGAAAGAAAACCATATACTGGAAAGAATTAAATATGCCTACAAAAATTGGTGTCCTCCACTACAAAACAATAAAACATCAAATGGTTATTTCTTAGAAAGATCAAATAGTGCTAGGATGACACTTGCAAATGCTTGAGGACTTTGTCTAGATGAGGTGGCTGGGGGAAGCCTCCAAATGGCAGCAGATAAATCTAGGAAAAAGAGAAGTAATTTTTAAATGCAGAAGCCAATGTTTATGTATTAATATTGCTCTTAAAAATATTTATTTTGTGAAATGATTAGCATGGGTTTGTTTGTTCTTAAAAAGTACTTTCCTTTTGGAAGCAACTTGTGTGAAATGGCCTAAAAATTATGTAGCTAAAATAATTCAGATTTTCTCCTAAATTAAAAATCATTTGCTGGAATTGTAAAAATGTTATACATATCAGCTTTCTTGCATTTCTTAAAAGTTTATTCTAATGAAGAAAATAAAATATAAGGTATAAAGTCACTTTTATAATCAAATTGTCAATCTTTTTAAACATTTAGAATTTGGAGACAGTTGACCACGATGCTTTAGATGGGCATAACACCTCCCCAACAGAAGATGCTCCATTATATCCTCATTCAACAGGCTCTCTGTATCAACAGGTTAAATAATAATAATAATTTTCTTTTTCAAAATTCATTTTGATGGTTTACTTATATGGTCTTCAATTATTATTTTATTACATATTTTGTAACACATCAGCTGTGACTGAAAATTTAAAAAAAAATTTCTAGGACAGCTTTGGCAAGACAATTGGAAGAAGAATAGTTTAAGTAGTGTCATGTTTTATTTTACCTTTGTGATATTTTCTTTGTAATTAGTTACTACCTTGTCCTAGTTCATAAAAATGTGTGATATTTCAATAAGAGCATAAAGTAATTTATTTATTCTTTCTCAAAATCCAGTGGCAGTAAAACTTAACAATTTTACCAACTTTAATACAAAATTTACTATAAAAAATGAATACTGACCAAAAATATAAATAAAATCAATTTATGAGCACTTCTAAGTTAAAACAAATATTTGTGTTAAAATATTCTGGGAACATTAGCCACAATGTGAGTAATGCAGTTTTCTTTTCTCTTTTTTTCCCTCTTTTCCCTTTTCTTCCCTTCCCTTTCTTTTCCTTTCTTTCCTTCTTTCTTTCTCTCTCTCTTTCTTTCTTTCTCCCTTTCTTCTTTTCTTTTGTTTGTTCTTTTGAAGAGTTTCATTCTTGTTGCCTGGGCTGGAGTGTAATGGTTGTGATCTTGGCTCACTGCGACTTCCACTCCCGGAGTTCAAGTGATTCTCCTGCCTCATCCTCCGAAGTAGCTGGGATTACAGGCATGCATCTGGCTAATTCTGTATTTTTGGTAGAGACAGTGTTTCACTATATTAGTCAGGGTGGTCTGGATCTCCTGAACTCACAATCCACCCGCCTCAGTCTCTCAAAGTCCTAGGATTACAGGTGGTGAGTCATTGCCCCCGGCCAGGTTAAACATTTAAAGCTTGTCTTGTGCTGTAACATTTAGCATGATTTCTAGTCAAGTTCATGTAGCCAAGGGATGGAATTACCTAAATTAAAGCAGTTGCCCAGAATAACAGCTGTATTGCTCAGAAACATTATTTTTTATCACTAGGAACAACACAAAATGGAGAAAAATGCAAAAAACAAGCAGATTTTAATTTTACACGTTCTTCCCATTTAATGTTTGATAGTTTAATTTCTTGTTGAGATAAAGATTATGGACATATTGTTAATAGAAATTCTAAAATATTAAAACCAGTATGGACAATTTTCATATGTCACAATGTGTGGAGCATAGTAGATTACATTTTTGTGCTTGGGGCACTTTTGTGGTAGAATTTATTAAGTGATGCTTCTAAAATTTGGTTTCATATAATCCTAGTGAAGTGCATATTATCAGAATCCACAGTACCTTCAAGTACCTTAGTGCCAAGATTTCTGACTGCTTTGCTAGCCAGTCACAATTTTCCTTGAAAGCAGTAAGTCTCCTAGTTTATTTCTATATTATTTTATTTTTTTATTTATTTTTTTAATAGGGCAGGATTTTTATTTCTTTTTTGTAAGTCTTTTTTTTCTTTTTATTATTATTATTATTATACTTTAGGCTCTATGGTACATGTGCGCAACGTGCAGGTAAGTTACATATGTATACATGTGCCATGCTGGTGCGCTGCACCCACCAACTCGTCATCTAGCATTAGGTATATCTCCCAATGCTATCCCTCCCCCCTCCCCCCACCCCAAAACAGTCCCCAAAGTGTGATGTTCCCCTTCCTGTGTCCATGTGTTCTCATTGTTCAATTCCCACCTATGAGTGAGAATATGCAGTGTTTGGTTTTTTGTTCTTGCGATAGTTTACTGAGAATGATGATTTCCAATTTCATCCATGTCCCTACAAAGGACGTGAACTCATCATTTTTTATGGCTGCATAGTATTCCATGGTGTATATGTGCCACATTTTCTTAATCCAGTCTATCATTGTTGGACATTTGGGTTGGTTTCAAGTCTTTGCTATTGTGAATAATGCCGCAATAAACATACGTGTGCATGTGTCTTTATAGCAGCATGATTTATAGTCCTTTGGGTATATACCCAGTAATGGGATGGCTGGGTCAAATGGAATTCCTAGATCTAGATCCCTGAGGAATCGCCACACTGACTTCCACAATGGTTGAACTAGTTTACAGTCCCACCAACAGTGTAAAAGTGTTCCTATTTCTCCACATCCTCTCCAGCACCTGTTGTTTCCTGACTTTTTAATGATTGCCATTCTAACTGGTGTGAGATGGTGTCTCATTGTGGTTTTGATTTGCATTTCTCTGATGGCCAGTGAGGGTGAGCATTTTTTCATGTGTTTTTTGGCTGCATAAATGTCTTCTTTTGAGAAGTGTCTGTTCATGTCCTTCACCCACTTTCTGATGGGGTTGTTTGTTTTTTTCTTGTAAATTTGTTTGAGTTCATTGTAGATTCTGGATATTAGCCCTTTGTCAGATGAGTAGGTTGTGAAAATTTTCTCCCATTTTGTAGGTTGCCTGTTCACTCTGATGGTAGTTTCCTTTGCTGTGCAGAAGCTCTTTAGTTTAATTAGATCCCATTGGTCAATTTTGGCTTTTGTTGCCATTGCTTTTGGTGTTTTAGACATGAAGTCCTTGCCCATGCCTATGTCCTGAATGGTATTGCCTAGGTTTTCTTCTAGGGTTTTTATGGTTTTAGGTCTAATATTTAAGTCTTTAATCCATCTTGAATTGATTTTTGTATAAGGTGTAAGGAAGGGATCCAGTTTCAGCTTTCTACATATGGCTAGCCAGTTTTCCCAGCACCATTTATTAAATAGGGAATCCTTTCCCCATTTCTTGTTTTTGTCAGGTTTGTCAAAGATCAGATACTTGTAGATATGTGGCATTATTTCTGACGGCTCTGTTCTGTTCCATTGATCTATATCACTATTTTGGTACCAGTACCATGCTGTTTTGGTTACTGTAGCCTTGTAGTATAGTTTGAAGTCAGGTAGCGTGATGCCTCCAGCTTTGTTCTTTTGGCTTAGGATTGACTTGGCAATGCGGGCTCTTTTTTGGTTCCATATAAACCTTAAAGTAGTTTTTTCCAATTCTGTGAAGAAAGTCATTGGTAACTTGATGGGGATGGCATTGAATCTGTAAATTACCTTGGGAAGGATGGCCATTTTCATGATATTGATTCTTCCTACCCATGAGCATGGAATGTTCTTCCATTTGTTTGTATCCTCTTTTATTTCCTTGAGCAGTGGTTTGTAGTTCTCCTTGAAGAGGTCCTTCATATCCCTTGTAAGTTGGATTCCTAGGTATTTTATTCTCTTTGAAGCAATTGTGAATGGGAGTTCACTCATGATTTGGCTCTCTGTTGGTCTGTTATTGGTGTATAAGAATGCTTGTGATTTTTGTACATTGATTTTGTATCCTGAGACTTTCCTGAAGTTGCTTATCAGCTTAAGGAGATTTTGGGCTGAGACAATGGGGTTTTCTAGATATACTATCATGTCATCTGTAAACAGGGACAATTTGACTTCCTCTTTTCCTAATTGAATACCCTTGATTTCCTTCTCTTGCCTAATTGCCCTGGCCAGAACTTCCAACACTATGTTGAATAGAAGTGGTGAGAGAGGGCATCCCTGTCTTGTGCCAGTTTTCAAAGAGAATGCTTCCAGTTTTTGCCCATTCAGTATGATATTGGCTGTGGGTTTGTCATAAATAGCTCTTATTATTTTGAAGTACGACCCATCAATACCTAATTTATTGAGAGTTTTTAGCATGAAGGGTTGTTGAATTTTGTCAAAGGCCTTTTCTGCATCTATTGAGATAATCATGTGGTTTTTGACTTTGGTTCTGTTTATATGCTGGATTACGTTTATTGATTTGCATATATTGAACCAGCCTTGCATCCCAGGGATGAAGCCCACTTGATCATGGTGGATAAGCTTTTTGATGGGCTGCTAGATTCTGTTTGCCAGTATTTTATTGAGGATTTTTGCATCAATGTTCATCAAGGATATTGGTCTAAAATTCTCTTCCTGAATGACTACTGGGTACATAATGAAATGAAGGCAGAAATAAAGATGTTCTTTGAAACCAACCAGAACGAAGACACAACATACCAGAATCTCTGGGATGCATTTAAAGCAGTGTGTAGAGGGAAATTTATAGCACTAAATGCCCACAAGAGAAAGCAGGAAAGATCAAAAATTGACACCCTAACATCACAATTAAAAGAACTAGAAAAGCAAGAGCAAACACATTCAAAAGCTAGCAGAAGGCAAGAAATAACTAAAATCAGAGCAGAACTGAAGGAAATAGAGACACAAAAAACCCTTCAAAAAATCAATGAATCCAGGAGCTGGTTTTTTGAAAGGATCAACAAAATTGATAGACCGCTAGCAAGATTAATAAAGAAAAAAAGAGAGAAGAATCAAATAGATGCAATAAAAAATGATAAAGGGGATATAACCACCGATCCCACAGAAATACAAACTAGCATCAGAGAATATTACAAACACCTCTACGCAAATAAACTAGAAAATCTAGAAGAAATGGATAAATTCCTCAACACATACACCCTCCCAAGACTAAACCAGGAAGAAGTTGAATCTCTGAATAGACCAATAACAGGAGCTGAAATTGTGGCAATAATCAATAGCTTACCAACCAAAAAAAGTCCAGGACCAGATGCGTTCACAGCCGAATTCTACCAGAGGTACAAGGAGGAGCTGGTACCATTCCTTCTGAAACTATTCCAATCAATAGAAAAAGAGGGAATCCTCCCTAACTCATTTTGTGAGGCCAGCATCATCGTGATACCAAAGCCTGGCAGAGACACAACAAAAAAGAGAATATTTCTATATTATTTTAAAGCTTTTGTTGTTAGCTGAAGATATAAGTGCCTTCTGATTTTAAATAATACATATAATTTTTTATTTGATGTAATATCTCAATGCCGATTGTTGGAAACAATAGGGCATGAAGTGTGTTGCATAGCTTGAGGAACAGCAGTTTGTTTTTTCAAATTGGTTAGAATATACTATGTTTTTTATCTTTTTATAGTACATAAGCAGTAGAATTGAACACTATAAATGCAAAATGCAGTCTACATTAGCCAAGATCTGTAAATATACCATCAGGGCTACTGATATTGGTACATTGTAATCCAACTATGTTATGGACCTTCCTATATGACCTATTGTTATTTGCAGTCTACGTTTCTCTTCTGGCCTAGACTTAGATTTTTGAATTTCTGTTCCTTAGAGAATGTAAGAGAAATATGTGTAGATTAACCTTATCTCTGCATTACTGCAGCATCTCTATAAGTTTGTTAACTCAAGTGACTGCATCATGTTGTCCAGATTCTAATCACCTCCCAATCATCCTGGAGAGGATTCTTCAAATGGAAATCAACATATCCTTCTTTAATGTACCACTTAAATTATTACTATTAAGCAGATTCCAGGACATGACTCAGCCCATTGAAAGTCCATGTGTCACATATTGGTATCTGCTTGAAAGTCCAGTTTTCTATTGTTCAAATGGCCAGAACATTGAGTACTATCTACTACCCATGAATTCAAATATTTGCCTTTATAAAATAATGGTTTAATGTTTTTAATCCTTCATTTAAAAAAAAACAGCATGCAGTTTAATCATTGAGCTGATTTGCTCATTCCATCTTCAATTTGTCTTTTCATTTCTGGTCTCTATGAAAGCCTGCCAACAGGACATTGTTCATCCACCTTGAAACTGCCATTCATCAACCAAGCATGTTGTTGTTAATCAGGAGCTCTTCAAAGGGCATTGCCCATCTAAGAGTGGGATCCAGTAATCCTGAGGTGGTTCCAAACTTGATGCTAGAAAATACCAGACTACTAGCTCTTGAACAGGATGAGCATCTCCTTGTACTTCCCTGGTAATATTTTACTCTATAAAGCCATCTTTTGTGATATTTTGGAAGTCTTCTCTGCACTTCCTCATTAGATTATTTCCTTAACTTACCCAACACATTATAGGTGTTGCAAGTTTTGTAATAATTTTATGGTCTTCAGTCAAAGAAGCAGTCTCAACACCAAGGCAAGACAAGCTAGTAATTATATATCCAATGGTGCATATTGTTTCATGGCATCCAGGAGTGCCCTGGACCACAGTTTCCAGCTCACGCTGAAGCATGTGTGGGCTTTCTGCCATGACCTCAGTCTGCCCAAGAACATGTTGAAAGTACTTCTAAAATCAGAATTTGGATCACAAAGACCCAATGTGTACAGAGAAAGAACATTTTACCATTCAGAAATGGCCAGATTTAGTGAAATTTCTTATTTAAGTAGACCACAATTTATTGTTTTTTAAATTAATGAATTATAATTTTACATACTTACAAAGTAGAACTATCATTTTTATGCATGCACACAATGAGTTATGATCAAATTTTTAAATGGCATATTGGTAATTGCTATATTAGAAACTTGAGACATTTATGATATATTTGTTTAAACAACTTTCCACATCTAAACTTCTAGTTATTTTGAAATCTATAATAAATTATTCATATCTATATTGTCCCTCCTATACAATCTAACTTTAGAACCTATTCCTTCTAGCTGTATTTTTTACCCATCAACTGACTCACTTATTTGTTTGCTCAATATCTTTCACAGCCTATAATAATCTGTCATTCTATTCTCTACCTTCATGAGATCAACTTTGTTATTTCTCACATATGAATAAAAACACGCAATCCTTGTCTTTTATGTTTCCTGGCTAGTTTGACTTAACATAAGTCCCTTATATGAAGCCTTTTTCTGAGTAATGTTTAGTTAATGTATTGAGGTTTTTATAAAACTGAAATAATCACTTACTTAAAATTTACCTTAACTGTTACCAAAATTCCTTGGGTACATAGGACTGTAGTTTGGAAACAGCTAAATGAACAAAGGTATCTTGAAGCCATCTTAGGACACTAACATTGTACTGCTTTCTATCTCCTGTCTTACTAAACTTTGGTTTGTCTTCAAATTAATAAAAATATTCTAATAAATTATCTTGGGTACCAACATTAAAGACCAAAAGAAATCAGTAATCCACTAATTTAACTTTATAAATACAAAGAAAGAAGTTACAACAAACATCAAAAGTTACTGAATAAAATGATATAGTGTTTATACTCCTAATTTTCAAAGCACTTAATTTATTTTTTTAATTTTTATGATTATTGCTTATTTCAAACATGGGCTATTATAACTGAGTTTACAGAAAAGTTACTACAAAAGAGTAATAAAATAATAATATACACTGGACGTAATATAGTAAAGTTTGGTCAAGTAGGCAGGAGAAAAGACAAGTGAGTCCTCTGCCATGAGTAACTTTTGGGAAATAAGTACATTTTGGGGAATAAGTTACTTAGTCTTTCTAGAATTCAGTATCTTCTTTTGAGAATAATGCATTTTCCAAATTACATAAGATTATTTACATGATTAAATCAGAATAATTAACACTCTATAAATGTACCTATTAACTGCAGTTGTGGAAGGAAGGGGAGCATAGACAGAAGCTCCAAAAGTCAAAACATGGTTGTAGCCATAAAGAAAAATACATTTGTTTAGAAGTGTCTAAGACAATTCTGTATTCTTTTAATTGTGTCTTAGGTTTGTGACAAAGAAAGAAACAATACCCACTTCCCGTCCTGGAGAAGCTGATTGGATAGAAAAAGGGAACAATGAGAACACATGGACACAGGAAGGGAACATCACACTCTGGGGACAGTTGTGGGGTGGGGGAATGGGGGAGGGATAGCATTAGGAGATATACCTAATGCTAAATGATGGGTTAATGGGTGCAGCACACCAGCATGGCACATGTATACATATGTAACTAACCTGCACATTGTGCACATGTACCCTAAAACTTAAAGTATAATAAAAGAAAAAGAAACAAGGCAGATATACATGCCTCAGTACGTTGACGAGACAACATAAACCGCAAGCAACCAAGTACAAAGGTAAGATATCTAATTTGCAATTTTATAGTCTGTCTGTTTCATTTGCTTCTTGCTGGCATGATTAAACATCGCTATATGTGTTAAATTCAACACCCTACAGGTCATACGGGCTATAGTACCAGAACTTACATTACAATTTTTCTTCCAATAGTGGCTGTTAACCAAGTATTGGTGAACATCCCATATGAAGACTCTACTAAAAGTAAAGCTACCACGACTGTGCTGCTTGGATGATATAATTTACTGGATCTAGCAAAGAGAAAGAAAGTGTGTGTTTTGTAATCCTATAAATGATAAGTGCTGCGAAACCAGTAGCTGAAAGACACCTGATTTCTGCCCACTGAAAGGAAAAAATTAAGAAATTGTAGGAGAACCATTTACTACAGTTAAAATATTCTAATTTTTAAATTTAGTCTCTATCAATATCTATACGGAAAAGTAAAAAATAATAATAATAACAAAGAGCTTGAGTATAAACATTACCAAAATTTAGGTATCCCATATTCTCTTATTTGGAGGTGTATCCTAAATAGGTGACCTACCACTGCGATCTAACTTTTTTACCCCTTTATTTTCAAATGAATAGTTTTCATAGGCAGTTTGATGGTAATCCTTAACTAATATTTTTTACAAGTTCACATAATATAATTTGAATAAGAAATTTGTTTCTTTAGCAGAAAAAGTTCTCATTTGAGAAAAATATAGAGAGAATTTTTTAAAAACATGGCTTATGAAACAGATAACATAAATATGTCAGTCATAGTATCTCAGAGATTTTATCCATACTATGAAGAACTTCCTGCATAATTCTTTTAAAGTACAGTAATTTCTGAGGGAAAAACAGTAGCAGCTATCAGAATCTTCAAAGTAATAATAATTAATAATTAGAATTTACCTAATTGTTCTGCTTCTCATATTTGAAAAATCATTGTCTATATTTGTACCTATGCATTCAATTGCAAGAATACTGTTTCTGGTGGAAACTATATATATATATATAGTTTATATATAGTTTATATATAAACTATACATATAAAATAATTATCTATATTGTATATATAGTTACATATATTATATATAACTATATACAATATATAAAACTATATAATATGTAATATATTATATTATATATAATATAATATATAATATATTATATTATATATAGCTATAATATATAATACATTATATTTTATATAGATATAATATATTGTATTATATATAGATATGTATATAATATATAATATATGATAGATATTTATATAATATATTATATATCATATATCTATATGTGGCTGTTGGATCACAGAATTCATGTGACAATTAGCACCAGGGTTTTTGAGTCCCACAAGTTTTTCTAGTGGGTGAGATCTAACAGGGAGCAGATATTCCCACTCAAAAAGTGCTCACAACCTGAGATAAGAAGGAAAAATAATGCTTGTAGTATGAAAATAATTCTGTCCACTTTTCTTTCCATCAAGTGACAAATTAATATTAACAACAACTCATTTATCAATAAAGCCATTTTGGAAGGAGTATTTTAAATTTTGATATTAACAACAAATCAAGTGATTATACAGGTATTTAACTACAGAAACCTTAGATCCATATTTTAATGGCATAATATCTGTTTGTTTTTTTAAAAAATGAGTTTCTTTAGAAAATATCTTTTGACTATATACATTTACTATGTCAATGCAACTGTAAATAAATTTACAAAACAGGTGTTTTTGTAAAGGAAACTCTTCTTTCTACATAGATCCCACAAGACAAATAAAGATCTGACCTTTTAAGCAGTGAGTTTAGTTAGAAACTTCAGCAATGTGCTAGCAAATATACTCACACAAATGAAAACATAAACAAATATAATTTCACGTTTTCCAATTAAAGATCTGTACAGAATGTGTTGTTAATTGTATTCTTAACCCTCAGTTTTCTCTTGAAATGAACTAAGTTTTGTTATCATTTGTTAATTTACTTATATGACTTCCCACCCTGAGTTTCAGTTCTGTGTAAGATTTGAACATTGCTACTTACTTTGTTGGACAGAAGGGGACATTTAGAAGTAATACAATGCACTCAAAATTTCTCTTCTCACATTATGATTTTTTAAGCCATACCTCTCTTAGAATTTAAATAAAATAACATTAAGCAACTTCAAGGCTTGGTTTATTAAAATATTTCTCATGAATTCATTTTAAATATAAACATTTTGTACCATTAAATTTGGTTTCTTTTTACATTAAGGTTTCAGTATTTTTCCACATATGATTCAATAAAACTCAGTTTAGTTACCAACACCAAGTATAGGGGAACACTTAAGAAATACATATATTTTTAATTTAATATTGTCTGACACAAATGATTTTAAATATATAACTGATGGCTACAAAATGTTAAACTAGCTGATCAAAAACACACACACACACAAAAATGAGTTAATTTTTTTCTAAATGAAAATAGACTTTCAACGTAAACTACTATTAATTAACAAAAACAGCTTTATAATTTAAAAACTCATTAGGTATTGCTTTGTCTATGTAATATATTGCATTCAATTTCAGGAGTTTGAGACCAGCCTAGCCAACATGGCAAAACTCAGGGTGTGCTAAAAATGTCAAAAAAAAAAAAAAAAAAAAACCAAAAATCTGCCATTTGGGCTGGCAGGTGCCTGAGGTCCCAGCTACTCAGGAGGCTGACTCAGGAGAATTGCTCAAACCTGAGAGGCAGAGGTTGCAGTGAACTGAAATCCTGTTACTCCAGGTTGAGCAACAAAGCAAGATTTAATCACATCCCACTCACATGCCAAAAATGAAAATAAATAAATAAGAAAAGTTCAAATTAACTGTGAATACATCAGGTATTGTTTATGCCACTTCACCTGAGCAAAGACAAAAATCCATGTACTGATGGAACTTACATTTTTGCTTTAGACGAAAGTAGTGACAACATCTAGTGATTTTATTTTTATGTAAGAAGGATAAGGATTTTGGGTTCATTTATAAGCAGGTGAATAGTATAAGCTCAAAGGAGATTTGAGCAAACTTCTTGAAACAACAAGGAGAGCAAAACTGCTGAAGTCATAGTGTATACTGAGGCTCTGAACAAGAAAGAGGATGGTAGAAGAAGATATGCAAAAGAGAATGAGAAGAAAATAATATATGGTTGTTTGTTACATTATAAAGACCATGGTTTTAACTTAGGAAAAAGGGAAGCTGGTATTGAATGCTCATAGGTAGAGTTACTTTTTAAGGTAAGGGCAACATTCTATATTTAAATAATAGTGATAGTTGCATAACATTGGGAATATCCTGCAAATCACTGAATGTGTACTTTAAAATAGTTAATTTTATAGTATCTGAGATATAATTCACCTAGTTGTAATAGTGGTAATAGCGTAATACTTGTAATAGTGGAAGGTAGGAGATCAGTAAAGAGGCTGAGTTAATCAGATGAGAAATGTGGATAACCTGTATCTGGGTGACAGCAGGAAAAATAGGGAAAAGTGGTTAGATTCTGGACCCGTTTTAAAAGGAAAGCATGCAGAATTAGAGGATTAATAGAAATGAGGAGATGAAAAGAAAAGCATCTAGGATGACCATACAGTTTTAGGCCTTTGCAACAGGATGTAATTACTGTCAGGTGAAATGGGATACACTTGGGGGAAGTTGTTTGGAAGGAGCATCAGAATTCAGTGTATAGCCTTGAGATCAAATTGCCTCTTAAACATGAGTGTGTGCATATATGAGTAGACTCATATATGATTTTGTCTTTGGTAAGAGACTAGCTGAAGATAACCATTTGGGACTCATAGTACCATTCAGAAATCCATCATACAGGAAGAGATAACTGGAAGATTGAGAACAAATTCATCAGGAATAGTTCAAGGAAGTGGGTGACTAAGAAGTAACTTATATTTGGCCAGGCCAAATGCTAGCACTTTGGGAGCCTCCAATGCTAGCACTTTGGGAGCCTGAGGCAGGCAGATGGCTTGATCCTAGAAACTCAAGTCCAGCCTAGGATACATGGGAAAAACCCCATTTCTATCAAAATTAGATAGTCTGGGTGTCCTTTAGTCACAGTCACCCAGGAGGCTGATGTGGAAAGATCACTTGAGCATGGGAGTTTGAGGCTGCGGTGAGTTCTTGATCACACCACTGCACTCCAGCTTGGACAACAGAGACAGAACCTGTCTCAGTAAACAAACAAACAAAGGCAAGAAATTAAAATATATATATATATATTATATTTGGCAAAAAAGGTGATTATTTTAAGTATAGTATATTTGGTAGACTGTTGGGAATGAGTGCCTGACTGATAAGGTAAGTGGAATTTTTAATGACAGCATATTATCAATGGAAAAAATATTCACCAGAAATTCAATGTAACCTTTTAAACTTAGCAGTTAGGGAGTCACTCATGGCTTTTGAGAAAGGACTGTGACTTCATTGTTGTGGGATAAACCTGAGACAGAATATGAACTGATGGAAATAAAACCGCTAATAGAAATTCTCTGTTGAAATTAAAAGCAGAGAAAAATATCAGTACCAAAAGAGACAGTTTCTGCTGCAGATCGTAATATATGGAGTTTTTGTATATGTGTGATAAGGAAATCAGGGCAGTGAAGAAGAGAATAAAAGTAATTACAGGAAAGTGGAAAAGATCAATCACTTTGATGGATTGGGTTCAGGAGGATGTATGTTAAAATGTGCTAAAGGTTTTGTCTTTGAATAAATACATGCATATAGTTAAAGGTGTGATTTAGATCAGAATAACAAACAACAGAAGCTGAGGGGTTTAATACTCTACAGTATAAAACTTAACAAATTGGAGGAAGGGATATTTATGGTAAGTTATGAGAATAAAAGCAATGCAAAGAAGGTTCAGGAAATGAACATTTTATCAAATAAATAAAAAATAGGTAACTTCTTGATTCTTCCCTCCCACTTTTTTAAACTACTACTTCTATTTTTCCCATTGATATTTTAACAAATGACCAACATCTTTTGGGGAAATTTTATGTTCTCTCTCTGGTAATTTGCATTGTATTCTTACACATTTCATGTCTTTTTATTATATTAACAGAATTTTTAGTCAGAAAAGTTTTCTGTCTAAATTCCAGTCCAATATTTACTTGATTTAAATGTACTGTTGCCTTTTGTCTTCCTTTCTATTCATTTTTGTTGAATATTGCTTCCCACCTATAATGACTAATTGACCTTCACAATATATCATTAATTTCTCTGACAGTTTGTCTAGAAAGAACCTATTACGAGCTGCTTCTTACGACCCCCCCCAAAAAATAGAATTTACATCTTCTATAACCATGCAAAGTCTGGATTTCCATTCCATTTAAATTGAAACTTTACTTGATTAGTAACTTCATCGCATCAAGCCAAGAAACAGTATTTTAAATGCAGAATGACTAACATCTAACAATAAGTGGAACTTAAAGGGCTCACTGTTTTGTATTCCTTTCCAAATCAGAAATATCTGCTAGGTAGTTTTCTTAGTGTCATGGTTGGATTTGGCTTAGACCTTGTGCCATTTTGTTTTAGTCAATGTCAGTGGCAGACATTGGCTGCAGAGCGCAAAAAGAAAACTTAGAAATATATCCCTTTCTTCTTACTGCTTGAAGACAGGAGTATCATCTTGGTGTTAAGAGGTAGTTAAGTCCTCATAGAAATTTTATTGTCTATTTCCTTGAAACAATGTTTGCTGAAGAAATAATATGTCAAGTTATTTGACATATTGACTAAATTATGTCAAATGCTTTAATTGACTGCATTATGTCAAGTCATGGTTTAATATTTCCTAAACCAGATATATATATTTTTATTGTGATTAGTGATCCATATTTACCTTTTTACATTTTCTATGTATAGTGAATTATACAGAATCTTGTTTTCTTCTGCTTGGATTTGATATGGAGATATACTGGATTCACTGAGAAGAAGAGTTTGAATTAGCAGCATGCTGAGAATGGACACCATGTTTGAAGAGACTGATAAAGAATTTACAGGAGGAGTTTTATCTTTGGAAGAAAAAATGGTCCTTGGGCACAGACCCCATATGAGCTTTACTGCCTAATGTTTTTCAGCAAACACTTAAGAAGAAATAAATCTGCATTACTTTTTTTGGCACGTTCTTCCTTTAGGATCTACAGTGATGTAAGTGACAGAAATATCTCTCATTCTGTTTCCAACAAGTAAATAGAATACAAATAGTTCACTAACAAGATTAAGGATGAAGTAATCATCACTACTCTAACTGAAATGCATCCCTGTTTAGTTTTATTTAATTTTCACAATTTTGAAAATCTTCCTATTCAATTTTTATCAGTCATAAGATAATGATAGTTTTTAAAAAATGAAAATGGGATTTAGTTAGTGGTTTTTTCTACTCCTTTTAATATTATTCTCTTTCAACCTAATGGGCATTCTAAATAGTAATGAGGGATATGAATATAACCTTAAATTGAGGAATGAGGGTAGAGTGAGAGAGAAGAGAGTATGGCTCAAAAATAATCTCACAAGTTTTATTTGTCAAACCATGTGATTTAACATGTTAGTAGTAGATTTTCTACTCATCCTTAAATTCGGAGATGTGACTTGGAATATAAAAATGTAGATAAACAATTCATTTCCATATGAATTCTGTCTGCTACTATACTGATTTTCATGAGTTCTATAAATTTTGTAAGAACTAATTTCATTCAGATCTGCATTTAGACTTCCAAGGTAGTAAAAGTTATAAAAATATACACATTTTATGGAATTAGGAGTCATTGGGGATAAGTATTACCTTTCTTTAAAACGTAAATGCAGAAGTTTATAAACACATGCAACAATGTGCAATCTCACGATTTAATCTTCTATGCAAATAAAATTAATAATAGCTAGCCATTAGTGACACTAGCAGGGCAATAAACCCTCCTGCAAAGCCAAAGCATTAATACCAGTGATAATGCATGAAGTGATTTTGGGCCATAATCTGGAGAAAATTTAAGTTTAATTGACTGAATCTCCTGAAAGAGAAGGACTTAGGCAGAAGCAACAAAAAAATGAACAATACATCAGCCAGAAAACTCAACAAATAAATAAAACACCTGAAAATATTAGAACCAATAAATCTCCGTGTAGTAAAAACACACCTAGTTTTGTTAATGTAGTTGTTGTTGTTTAGAGACAGTGTCTGTCACCCAGGCTGGAAGGCAGTGGTGTGATCTCACCTCCCTGCAATCTCCAACTCCCAGGTTCAAGGGATTCTCCTGCCTGAGCCTCCCAAATAGCTGGGACTACAGGAATACACCACCA
Source organism: Pongo abelii (assembly GCF_028885655.2). Lineage (NCBI taxonomy): Eukaryota > Metazoa > Chordata > Mammalia > Primates > Hominidae > Pongo > Pongo abelii. The sequence continues at coordinate 56,167,978 of NC_072009.2, forward strand.
AGCCCAGCCAATTTTTGTCTTTAGTAGAGATGGGGTTTCACTATATTGGCCTGGCTGGTCTCAAGCTCCTGACCTTGTGATCCACCCACCATGGCCTCCCAAAGTGTTGGGATTACAGGCATGTGCCATTGTGCCTGGCAAAATTTTTCTTTGTTACAATGTTAATTTAAGAAATTTTACATATTTCTTAAATTTCTTGCAATAGGCTGAGCATGGTGGTTCACACCTCTAATCCCAGCACTTTTAAAGGCCAAGGCATACAGATTATCTGAGGGTGGCAGTTCGAGGCCAGCTTAGATGACATGGTGAAACCACCCCTACTACAAATACAAAAGTAGCTGGGTGTGGTGGCACACCCCTGTAATCCCAGCTACTTAGGAGGTTGAGGCAGTAGAATCACTTGAATCTGGAAGGTAGAGGTTGCAATTCTGTAATGATGAGAAATGTTGAGATATTTATACATAGTGTGTGTGTGTATATATATATACACACAGCCACAGACACACACACACACACACGCACACTACACCTGTTAGCTGTGTATATGTATTCTTTGTAAACAGAAGATACATATTTTTAATTGGGTTATTATTTTCTTGTTATTTTGAATCTGTTTTTATTTCCTTGTACATTTTGATTAACCCCTTGTCTGATGGACAGTTTGCAAATATTTGCTCTATTTATATTTGTCTGGTGATTTATTTTATTTTATTATTTTTTTTTTCTGTAAAGAATTTTTCTAGTATGATGTAACCTCACTTTTCTGTTTGTACATTTTTTTTGCTTGTGTTGTTGAAGTCTTGTCCAAAAAATATTCTTGCCAAGACCAAGGTCATTAAATGTGTTTTGTGATTTATTCTACTAGTTTCACAGATTGGTGTTGTCATTACATCTTTAATTTTAAATGTTTTTACATATATATTCTTATAGGTCAGGTCTCACTATATGACCTAGTGTAGAGTGCAGTGGCATAAGTGTTTCATTCTACAGCTTTGAACAGTTAGGCTCAGGTGATCCTCCCTGCTGGGAACCCTGAGTAGCTAAAATTATAGGGGCACTCCACTGCACTAGGCTTTTTAATCCATTTGAGTTAATTTTTGTATTCGGTGAAAGATAGGGTTCTAATTATGTTCTTCTGCCTATAGCTGTCTTGTTTTCCCAGCACCACTTATTGAAGAGACTGACATTTCCTCATTTTGTTTTCTTGGCACCTCTGCAGAATATCAGTTGGCTATACAGGTGTAGATTTATTTTTGCTCAGTGTGTTCTATTGTATTGGTTTATAGCATTGTGACATCCCCAGTTCTTTGGATTCAATCCCCAACCCCATTGACATCTTCAGGATATCTTTGTCTATTCATGGTTTTATTTTTGCGGTTTCATATTTATTTAGTATTTTTTTCAATTTCTGTGAAAAATGCCATTGGTGTTTTGATAGAGACTGCACTCAACCTGTACATTTCCTTGGATCATATAAACATTTTAACCATATTACTTTTTCCAGTCAATGAACATAAATATCTTTCCATTTATTTATGTCATTTTAACATTTTGTTAGTGTTTCATAGATTTCAGAATGCAGATTATTTTTTATCTCCTTGGTTAAATTTACTCCCTTTTATCCCCCTACATATTGTGAATGAGATTATGTTCTTTACTGTTTGTTTTTTGATATTTTGCTGTTAGTGTATGGAAATGCTATGCAATTTTATATGTTGATTTCGTAAACTGAAATTTTACTGACCTGTATTAGTTCTAACTACTTTTTAGTTGGGTGTTTAAGGATATCCATAGTATGTCATTCGCATATATGGACAATTTTCCTTCTTCCTTTCTAATTTGGTTGGCTTTTCTTACTTTCTTTTGTCTAATTGTTCTGGCTAAGGACTTTTATTATTACATTAATAGAAGTAGTGAAAATGAACATCCTGGTCTTCCTTTATATCTTTACAGAAAATCTTTCAACTTTTAATTCCCTTTGAGTATGATATTAGCTAAGGGTTTTTATATATGGCGTTATCTGGTTATTTGGGTCTATGTCTTTTGTTGTGTTGAGTTAAAGTTGTTTCATGCATAATTTGTTAAGAGATTTTATTGTGAAAACTTTGAATTTTGTCAAAATTTTTTTCACTTATTGAAATGACTGCATAGATTTTGTTCTTAATTTTGTTGATATAATGTATGACATTTAATGATTCTAGTGTATTAAACCATTCCTGCATCCCTGTAATCTCACTTGATCACAGTGAATGATTTTCTAAATGGTCATTATAAGTCATTTTCCTAGTATTTTATTGAGGATTTTTACATTATGTTTTTCAAATATAATGGCCCATAGTTTTCTCTTTTTTCTTGTATCCTTGTCTGGTTTTGTAATCAGCATAATGCCATCCCGATGGAATGAGATGGAACAGTTCCCATATCTTCCTTTTTGTTTTATGTTTTGACTAGGTTAAAAAAAAAAGTGGCAGTAGTTTCTTTTTGTGGTAGGTAGAATGCAGCAGTTAATACACCAGGTCCTGGGCTTCTTTTTAATAGGTGACCTTTTATTGCTGATTTCATTTCTTAACATTAATTTGTTTCTGGGTATCAGTGATGGTATCTCTTTTATGGCTCTGATTTCCTTTATTAAGGGCTTTGTTTTCATTTGTTGTTTTTGTTTGTTTGTTTTGTTTTTTTTTTTTTTTACTTTTGAGTTTAGATTTTTATTTTCTAATTCCTTCATTGAAACATCAAGTTGTGTATTTGATATCTTCTTGTAGTTGAAGGCATTTATTGCCATAACTTCCCTCTTAAAACTGCTTTGGTTGAATCTCACAGGTTTTGGTGTGCTGTGTTTCTATTTTTGTCTCAAGAAATTTGGTGTTTTCTCTTCAATGTCTTCACTGACTCATTGGTTATTCAGGAGCATGTTGTTTAATTTTGTTGTACTAATGAATTATGATTTCAGAAGAGATACTTGATATGACTTTGATCTTTCCAAATTCATTAAGATGTGATTTTTTACCTAATGTATGACATATCCTGGAAGATGTCTCATGTATGCAGTGGAGAAAAATGTTTATTCTATAGCTCTTGGATGGATAGTTCAGTAACTGTTTTTAGCATTTTCTCTACATGGCATTTTCATCCAATATTTACTTATTACCTTCTGTCTGCATTATCTATTCATTACTGAAAGTAAGGTGCTGAAATTTTCTAGTATTATCTTGCATTTTTTTCTTCCTGTGGATCTATTAATGTTTGTATTATATATATGCATATATTACTCATATAGATGTATTCCTGTTATAGTATGTTATTTTTTTCTGCTGCTTAATTTTGTATCCGCTCTTTGTCTTTGATGTTTAGTGGCTTGATAATATTAAATCATAGGGATATGTTTATTGCAATTGAATGTGATTATAAGCCTTCAATATTCCTATAGGAGAATATTTATGTTTTATTTAAGTTTGAAAGGCTTCTGTTATTATTTCTTTAAGTAAGCTGTGTACTCATTTTTTATACTTTTTTTTCTGAGATAGAGGTTTGCTCTTCTTTCTCAGGTTGGAGTGCAATGGTGGGATTGTGTCTCAGTGCAACATCGGCTTCCTGGGCTCCAGTGATTCTCCTGAGTTCCAGTGATTCTCCTGACTCAGCTTTCTGAGTAGCTGGGATTACAGATGTCCAACAATACACCCAGCTAATTTTTGTATTATGATAGATAAACCATTTCATCACATTGTCCAGGCTACCCTCAAGCTCCTGACATCATATGATCCACCCACCTTGGCCCCGGAAAGTGCTGAGGATACAGGCATGAGCCATCACACCCAGCTCTACCACTCTCTTGAATGCCAGTGTCTGATACATTTGCCCTTTGGAGGTTATCCCATTAATCTTATGAATCTTATTTATGTTTTCTCCTCTGACTGTACATTTTGAATGGACCTGTCTTTGAGTTTTGCTGCTTGACCACTACTATTGTCACTTCTAATTGCATTATTTATTTTGTTTTGTTTTATTCTTCAAGATTTCTGTTTGTTTTTTCCTCCCATTTTTTAATCTCTCATGTAAGTTTCTCTGAAAAATTTTGGAATTCTCTGTGTTTTGCTGAAGTTCACTGCATTGTCTTAAAACAAGTATTTTGAATTCCTTGTCAGGCCATGTGTCCATGACCATTTCTTTTGGGTCAGTCACCACCAGAGCTTTATTTTGACCACTTGATGACATCATATTTCTCTCATTGATCCTAATGCTTGTGACTATGCATCTATGCCTGTGCAGTGATGTAGGTGCCTAATTCAGTGTTTGTAGTTTGTCTTTGTTTAGAAGCTCTCTTCCACAGTAAGGCTCTCCAGATATTCCGGGCAAGGAGAAGAAGCAAATTAAGGTCTTTAAGTCTATGATACCTTTAGCCCTGGTAGCATGAAGGGAAACATTAATGAGCAGACTTTCATGGCTGGAATAATTTGACTGAAAAAGTTGACGCAGTGCCAGGTTGCACCTGCATCACACAGTTGAGCACTGGGTGCACTCAAGGCCTGTTCTATCGTCTCCTCTCTGACCTTTATTCGGTGCCTGAGGTTACTGTAGTCAATCAGCAGGAATATTGACTGGAACTCAGCTCCATTCTGCTGAGGTCATAGATTCTAATCTGTTGCCAGTGTTGGTCTACATGATTACCCCTGGGTCTCAACCTCCCAAAGTGCTGGGGTAAGGGGACAGGCAAATAAAAGTCCCAAGGCAAAATGTACTATACCTAATTCCTTTCCCCAGGCAAGCCTCCCACCTCCACCTCCTGAATAGTTGAGACTACAGGAAAGTGCCACCATGGCTGGCTAACATTTTTGATGTTTTGTTGTTGTTTTTGTTTGGCTCACGTGATCTACTCACCTCAGCCTGATAAAGTGCTAGGGTTACAAGTATGAGTCACCACACCCAGCTAAAATTTACTTTCTAAAATTTAACTTCTAAGTCATTTCTTTTTTTCAGTCTTATTTCTCATAAATGCAGTTGAGAATGTTATTGCTTTAGACTTTCTCTTTGGGTATTCCTGAAGGAATAAATGGACTCATTTTCTAAATGGTGTTAGAAAATGAATAATTACTTTAGATGAATAAAGACTATCTGGCCTCTTTTTGTTTTCTGGCTTCGTTTCATTGTGTATGAAGACGGTTTTATTTTAACTTTCCTGTATACATGAAATGAATTTTTACTCTTTCAACTGAATGTAGTAGAAGATTGTTTAAACTGATTATTCAACTACTACATAATTTGGTTTTCTTCCTTGTGCATATTAGTCTAATTATTGGGATAACAATGTCAAAATTAAGTTAATTTTCTTCTTAAAAACTTTCTGATAAAATTACCTAAATACACACAAACAAAAACATGCCCACACATATCACTTAATTTCTAAAACTTTTAATTTTTCTGCTTCTCTAGTACCTTGTATTCCATCACTCAGCAAAATCTGGCAGCACCACTTCCAGAATTTACTTGGACTCCACAGATTATTTCTGATTTCCTGTTATCACTGTTACACTGTAATTTCTTACTTTACACTCTAACTTTCTATAAAAAAGGAAACTACCTTTTCAAGATCTAGTTCAAGTAATTTTATTTGTTCTTAATTGAGACTTCTTTCTAGGTGTTGTCACACCTTATAGCATCAGATATGAATGTCTCTATCCAATTTCATGTGTTCTAGTTATTTCATTTTTAGGGAATGTGTATATACGTTTATAAATTTGGGTATGGGTGTATTCACTTATTATTTGTTTTTCCCAGGTGTAATATAAGTTTTGCATGCATATATTTAATAAATCCCTGATAATGGAAAGATAACAGATTTTTTTTTTTGGTAAGTAAATTATTTTCTGAAGGAGGTGGGTTGGGAGAAATATATCTTAACATGGCAAGTTTAAAAGAGAAAGTGGCCATTACTAATGAAATTTATTCTCTAACATTTTCATGTTTATCTTTAACAGCATTGCTGATGACATATTCCCTCTTCTCAGTTGTGTAGGTGTCATTCACTGCAATATACTGGCCATCCACACTGTCAACGACTTTGCTGTCATTAAGCTACAGGTGATAAAATTAATCTATGTCATGATATGGCATTCCCTGGTGATTATCTCATGTGCAGTGACTGGCATTTTTCCCTGAATCTCTGAAACAGGGGAGCTTACACTTTCCATTAATCATATATTTTGTATTATTGTTGACACCATGGCTGGAGTTTTGGAAAAGTGGAGCTCATCTTCCTAGCAACACAGAAAATAATTCCAGCTTGGTGGGTAACTACGGATGCTTATCTTAATCATGCTAGTTATATGCTGCCATCAATTCTCCTGCCGGTCAACAGTGAAACTGCAGCTGTCAAATGAGGAACTGATAAGAGACAGAGGTGGGCCATACAATCCTACACTACAGCTTTCAGTTTTTAGAAAATGTGATAATAATATTGATATTTAGATTCTCTGGAAGGAACATTTTCCTGAAGTCTTGTGATTCAATAACTGCTGTGTAGCTCCTCATAACCTACATATTAGCCATTGGCTTTATGCTCCTCTTCTGTCAGTATTTGCAACCAAGGTGGTCAGGCAAAGTATTGCCAGGAGATACTGAAAATCATCCAGAAGCACTGTGATATTGTGTAACTATCTGGAGAAAATTCCATTAAAAGAATAAAAGTAAGCAGCTGAGGAATTACTATCACCATGGAGAAGGGTTAGATATGTTCAATAAACGAGTATGCAATATCCATATACATTTTCACAGAACAAAGAGTAAAGAGGGTGAGTGTGACTTTATAAAGATACTCATAAAAAATTATAAACAACAAAATCTTAGAAGCAGTTTCTAATAAAATTGATTTTTCTAATGTCACTATGCATTAATAATTTTTGTTTTCTTAAACATAATTGTACAACTTATTAACCAAAACAAAATCCAAACTCCATCTGGCTCCAAAATCTAAGCAGAAAAAATAATCATAATACATTTTTCACCTAGTACATTTTTGGAACCAATACCTTTAATTTAATAAGTGTTTGTAATGTAGCATATACATTATCAGTGGACATTTTCTTTTCACACTTTTCCCTCTGTGGTGAAGAAACACATTAGTTTGATGTAATGTGATCCAATTATTTTTTGTTGTGCTTTTGTAGTCTGTGCTTTTGGGGTCATAGAATTGAGTTTTCAAAAATACAATTAAATTAAAAATAAGAATTACCACTTAATCCAGCTACTCTACTTCCAAATATGTACTCAAAGTTTATAAAATTAACATGTCAATGAGATATCTGCACTTCTATATTCATCTCAGTGTTATTCATAACAGCCAAGATATGATAACAACCCAAGTGCTCATCAATGCAGCAACAGATAAAGTGTGGCACATATACACAATGAGATATACTGTACATCCTTAAAAAAAGGAGAAAGATCTTTTATTTATTTGTGACCAAATGAATGGAATTAGAAGATATTTTGCTCAGTGTAATAAGAGAGGCACAGAAAGACAAGTAAACAATGATCACAATTATATGTAAAACCTAAAAAAGTTGAACTCATTCAAACTGTGAATATGCCAGATGTGGTGGCTCATGCCTGTCACTCCAGCACTATAGGAGGATGAGGTCGTTGAATAACTTGAGGACAGAAGTTTGAGGCCACAGTGAGCCATAGTTGTGTCACTGTACTTCAGCCTGGGCAATGCAGCAAGGACCTGACTCTTTCTACAAACACACAAAAAGTAGAGATTGGAGTGTGGGGTGGTGATGGGAGTGGATAGAGAAAGGGTAACAAAGGGTAACAAATTTCAGTGAGACAGGAAGAAGTTCTGGTGATCCTTTGCAACAAATGGTGATCACAGTTAATAAATGTCAACTTCAAAATTGTTTAATAAAACAAGGTCAGGCATGGTGTCTCATGTCTGAAATCCCAGACTTTGGGTGGCCATGGAGGGAGGATCCTTAGAGGTCAGGAGTTCAAGACCAGCCTGGCCAACACGATGAAACACTGTCTCTACTGAAAATATAAGAATTAGCCAGGTTTGGTGGCATGCACTTCTCACCCCAGCTACTCAAATGGCTGAGGCAAGACAATAACTTGAACTCTGGAGGTGACAGTTGAAATGGGCTGAGTTTGCACCAGTGCACTCAATTCTGGGCAACAGGAGCAAAACTCTATCTCAAAAATACAGATTGTTTAAAATGTAGAATTTATGTATTCTTACCACAAAGAAAGAAATGGTATGTATGTGAGGTAATGGATATGGTAACTAGCCAAATATAATTATTTTGCAATATATACATGCATTATAAAATCACTTTGTGTCCCATAAATATTTATATTTTTTAATTTAAAATATAAATTTTAAAAGAATGAATTACAGTTAAAATAAACTTGTCTTGATATACACAGACAGTAATATATGCTAAAGTTTTCTTCTATTTTGAATATTTGGCTTCTGTTATTTCTTGAGGAAACAATAACCATGGGAAGGGATGAAGAACACTAAAGCTTAATGTTGTATAATTTACATTTTTTTGTTGCGGTTGGTCTTTCTCCTTTTTTTCTTTCTACCAAACAATGGTGACAACTTTCTTATTCACACTTTCTTTGTGTTTCTTTCTCCTGAGAAATCACCACCAAAAACAAAACATCTATAGATTTGTGTGTATTTTTTACTGCTCCTTGTTATGGCCCTCTTTGCCTTTGCTTTGAATTTCCCAGCTTCTTAAAACACGGATTTGCTTATTATTTGTTGTCTCCTTGTACCATTACTTCTTCATTCTACTTGCAGGATCATTTCTTTTTATTTCAGTTTAGTTTAATTTTTTTGAGAGAGAGTCTCTGGCACAATCTTGGCTCAATGCAACTTTAGCCTCTTGGATTCAGGTGATTCTCCTGCCTCAGCCTCCTGAGTGTCTGCTATTACAGGCATGCACTACCATGCCTGGCTAGTTTTAGAATTTTTAACTGTATTGGGGTTTCACTTTGTTGCCAAGGCTGGTCTCAAACTGACCTCAAATGATCCGCCCCATCAGCCTCCCGAAGTGCTGCAATTACAGGTGTGAGATGCCACACCCAGTTTGATCATTTTCTTTACTGGATCTACATCCTGCTTGTCTTAGTCCCAGATATGCCACTGTCAACTCATTTATTTATTTTCTGCGATAGGGAGACTCATGGAAAGAGTTGGCCCTGAGAAGGTTTAATTTTATTTTTCTTAACTCTCCTTTCTTAAGGCATTTACCCTGTTTTTAGAATCATATCTTCTACTTGTCACTGAATCCCATATATCACTTGTCTGTTGCATATTATGCAAACAGTCATGTGAATTTGTAAAACTGATTCACACCCTCATTCTTGAAATACAATTTTGCTTTGGATTACATGACTCAACTTTCGTCTGATTTCTCTATTTAATTGTCAGTGTGTTTTGTTTCATTTTATCTCATAGACGTCTGTTGGTTAGACCACTAAGGTAACTACACAGAATACCTCTTTCTCCTTCCCTTTCCCCTTTCCCTTTTCCCTTCCCTTTTTCTTTTCTTTCCTTTTCTTTTTTTAAGAACGTGTTCTGTGACACAGTCTGCAATGCAGTAGTGAGACCTTGACTCACTACAGCCTCAAATTGCTGGGCTCAAGCAATTTTCCTGCATTGGTCTCCTCAGTAGCTGAGACTAGAGATACACACCACCACACCTGGCTTTTTTTTTTTATATATATACTTTAGGTTTTATGGTACATGTGCGCAATGTGCAGGTAAGTTACATATGTATACATGTGCCATGCTGGTGCGCTGCACCCACCAACTCGTCATCTAGCATTTGGTATATCTCCCAATGCTATCCCTCCCCCCTTGCCCCACCCCACAACAGTCCCCGAAGTGTGATGTTCCCCTTCCTGTGTCCATGTGTTCTCATTGTTCAGTTCCCACCTATGAGTGAGAATATGCGGTGTTTGGTTTTTTGTTCTTGTGATAGTTTACTGAGAATGATGATTTCCAATTTCATCCATGTCCCTACAAAGGACATGAACTCATCATTTTTTATGGCTGCATAGTATTCCATGGTGTATATGTGCCACATTTTCTTAATCCAGTCTATCATTGTTGGACATGTGGGTTGGTTCCAAGTCTTTGCTATTGGGAATAATGCCACAATAAACATACAAGTGCATGTGTCTTTATAGCAGCATGATTTATAGTCCTTTGGGTATATACCCAGTAATGGGATGGCTGGGTCGAATGGAATTTCTAGTTCTAGATCCCTGAGGAATCACCACACTGACTTCCACAAGGGTTGAACTAGTTTACAGTCCCACCAACAGTGTAAAAGTGTTCCTATTTCTCCACATCCTCTCCAGCACCTGTTGTTTCCTGACTTTTTAATGATTGCCATTCTAACTGCACACCTGGCTTTTTATTGATGTTGTTTTGAGACAAAAGCCTCTTAAATTTTAATCCTGTGGTTCTAAGGAATTCAACCAGTGATATGATCTCTGAGTTTCTATACATTGTGCTTTTTTTCTTACCAGTGACCCAAGATTAAGACAGCCAAATTTAAAGCTTCCCCTGAACTTCTTTACACTTTCTATGTGCCTCTCTCTTCCCACATTTTTTTTCCTAAAGCACATCATCTATATAACATAAAAGCTGGAGATATTCCAAATACAATTATTTTCCCTCATCTCTTTCATATTTTATCTATAACAATATTTTATCTATTATCTACCACCTACAATTTTTTTTCTTGTTGCTGTTTATGCATTAGAGGTGAGGTCATCATTTATTGTTCCCTAAATGATAGTATCAACATCTTAATTTACTTCCTTCTTCTGTGTTACCCTGTTCAATTTGTTGTTCATTGAGGGTCTGGAATAATTCTACTTTTCAACGAATGAAACATATCTCTTTTCTCTTTTTTTCTGTTCTTGTTCCTTTCTGCTTTACTATTAACTGTTACTTTATGAAGTGAGTAGCCATTTCAGCATTATTTACTATTATATCCACCATTTTAAGCTAGAATTCTGAGATATAATAACGTCTCTCTAAGTGTTAAATATTATAATAAATAATACAACTTTGTAAATTCAGTATTACATTTTTGACCACCAAGTCTATATAGTATTTATGAAACAATGTTTTAGTTGACTTGCAGATAAGCTTATGCTATTTTTTCACTCACTCCTTCCATTTCTATCCATGCTAGCTGTAAGACATTTAGAGGTGTGAACTTGACATATTCTTCTCTATACTTGAAAGCCTGTTGAAGTTATATGAATAAAGAAATGTATCCTCACCATATAATTCATATTAAATGTTTAAAACTTAAAATGTATTTAAATATTTTTATTACTTAAATGTATCATTACAGCTATCATTTACATTTTTTATTATTCAAAACTCAATACAGGAAACAAATGTGGAAAAATGTCAAGTAATTCATTATTTATTGTTCCTTTTATCAGAGAGTTCACAAGCCTTCTCCTTACTGGTTAGGGTCATATTTCCAGAACAGTCATAACATTTCAATTTTCATTTCCCAGTGAAATCTGAGAAGCATCTTTTGAATTCTATATTGATATGCCTACATCTACCCAGTGTAATTCTGTCTTCTTAGGAGGGTATGACTCTACAAGATAATAGGATAGTGTTGTAAAATATCACCCTTACATTTAATTATATAAAACACCACTAATGTAATAATAATATATGAGCTGCACATTATGTAGTCTATTTAGAGAGTTAATTTTTACACTCAAATACTTTAGTTAGAGACTGTGAGATTAAACTGGCCCAAGATGGAACTTAATTATTTATAACAACTACCATGTTGTTGTGAAATGAAGTAACTGAACTCTTAATAATTTGGAATACAATAAAGTCATATCATTTAAAAGTTGCTAACATAAACCTATATCCTTAACCATTTCTTATGACATGAAAGACAGAATGGCTTTCATGATAATGATAGAAGCAGTGTCAAATAAAATCTTACAAAACAGTCTGGACATGATGGCTCCAGGACTGTAATCCCAGCACTTTGGGAGGCAGAGGCAGGTGGATGACTTGAGGCCAAGAGTTTGAGACAAGCCTGGCCAACATGATGAAACCCCTTCTCTAGTAAAAATAAGAACATTATCTAAGCATGGGGGTGCATGCCTGTAATCCCAGCTACTCAGGAAGCTGAGACAAGAGATTCCCTTGAACCTGGAAGAGGCTGCAGGGAGCCGAGATTGCACCACTGCCCTCTGGCCTGGGTGAGAAAATGAGACTCCGTCTCAAAAGACACCCCTCTGAACATTAAAAAGCAAGGTAGATTTAACAAAGTTTTTATTTTATGCTGTCATTAAAGTTAATTGAGTTAAAACTGAAGAGATATAAGGAAGAGAAAACAACCTCAGACTTGATTTTTGGAGCCCTGAAATCTAATAACATAACTCAGGGGTGCGTTTAATGAAGAAAGACCTGACCTCTAAATTTGGGCAAGACAGTATGTGGCATTTTAACTGACCATCATCACCCACTCCATGGCTTCATGGCAACTGTGAGGAAGATTAAATTCTAGATGCAGATTTTGATGCACGTGTGGAAATACGGAGCTTATCTCAAAAAATTGTGGTTGTGTGATTTAAAATGTCTGAGGTTCCCTTGGAGAATATTAGCTCAGAGGCTTTTCTTTAGCCCACCTCAGAGCTTTCTTGGGGGCAGAAGTTGACTCCCAGGAGTCATTTGTGGAAAGGAAATATACTAGTTGGAGCCACAAGTAGCAAGGAATAAGAGTCAGGTCAAGCAGTACACAAACAAAATGCCTGGAAAGAAGAGGATGGTGAAGAAAATTGATAAGGAAAATCAGCTTTGAAAAACTCTCACAGTTTATTGCTGTTTATTTTGGATTGGGTTTTAAATAGTCATAGAACTTGCCCTGTGGCCCACATTGGAGTCCTGTGGCATGATCATGGCCTACTGCCGTGGCAACCTCCTTGGGTTCACATGTTCTTGCCATCTCAGCCTCCTGGGCATCTCACCTCTCCGGACTCCATCAATCCTCCCCCCTCAGCATTTCACAGTACAGGCATGGGCCTCCAAAACTAGCTTAATTTTGTATTTTTTTAATAAAGAATAGATCTTGCCATGTTGTCAAGGCTGGTCTCATACTTCTGTGCTCAAGTGATTTGTTCTCCTAAGCGTTCCAAATTGCTGGGATTACAGATATGAACCACCACACCTAGACTCCTACTGGTATATTTAGAAGGATATATGTATGTCCATTTTTGGATGCATGCATGGAAAAGACCCCAAAACTTTTCACTTTTCCCTGACTTAGGGCTAAACGCTAGAGTCCCTGAAAGTGTCCATATGCAAATTCTGGAAAGTTTTTCTTTTATTTCTTTTCCTCTTTTTCTTTCCCTTCCTTGGATTTTTTTTTTAAATGTTTTAAGGACAGTAGATGAACAAAATGATGACAGAACACAGGTTAAGTGGCCTTACATGACAAAGAACACAGACTACAAAACTAGCTTTAAAGAGTTGTTAAACAAGTACACAACCCACAAACTAAGCAATTGTGGAGGTCAAGAATTTGTTGTCTGAATATGCTGAATAATATCCAAAGTGTTCAAGGTTCAACAATAAAATAAAAGGCATTGAAGGATAAACGCAAAAAAAGTACATTCAAAGAAAACCTAATTAAAAGAAACTATTTCAGAAAGCCTAGGCATGGTACTAACTAGGGAAATCTTTCAATTCTCTTCATTTTAATGTTCTCAAAGACCTGAGGGAACCCAGTAGGACAGTGATTCAAAATTGAAAATACCAATAAAGACATATACATTATTTAAAAATGAAATCAATAATCTGTAACTAGAAAGACTGAATAGCTTGTGTGAGCATGCAAAAAGCATAATGAGGCAACTTGAAGATGGATTGTTTGATATTATTCAGTGTATGAAACAAAAAGAGAAACAAGAATAATGAACAAAACTAAGGTTGCCATGGGATTCCATCAAGAATATCAACATATTCGTAATGGGAGTTCCACTGAAAAAAGAGAAATATGGGGGGAAGAAAAAGAATATTTGAATGAACAGTGCCTGAAACTTCACAAATGTGTTGATAGATGGAAATCTACTCATCCAAATATCTCCAAAGAAAGAAAAAATATTCCAGTAAGAATAAACTCAAGGATGTCCACACTGAAACACATGCACTGAAATTGACAGAAGACAAATAAATAGAGAACTTTAAAAGAAGCAAGACAGAAGTAGCTGATCACATGCAAGTTATCATCTATGACATTAACAGTCAATTTCTCATTAAAAATTATGGAGGAAATGTCACTGTGATGAGATCTTCAAAGTGCTGAAGTAAAAAAAATAAGTCAATCATAAACTTAATATCTGTCCAAACCAAAATTTAATTTGATGAACAAGTGAGGCATTTCCAAGCAAACAGAATTAAAGAGAGTACATTACTACTAGATCAGCCTTACAAAACATGACAAAAACATACAAGGAATGAAAATAAAACCGTACCTCATGTGCAAATAAGAAATGAATTAAAGAACATCAATAAAGTAATTACACCAGGAAATAGAAAAGCCAATATTATTGTATATGAGGTTTCTATGACTCTATTTTTCTACTGGATTTAAATGACAAGAGGAAAGGCACAGTATCTCACAACTGTAATCCCAACCAAGGATGTGGATTTCCTTGAGCCCAGAAGTTTGAGACAAGTCAGGGCAAAAAAGGGTGACCCTGTCTCTTCAGAAAATCAACAAAATTAGCCAGCTGTGGTGGCATACACTTCTGTCCCAGGTACATGAGGGGCTAAGGTGGAAGGATCCCTTGAGCCCAGGAGCTCAAGGCTGTAGTGAACCATGTTTAGCCTATGTGACTGAACCCCTCTCTCAATGAAGTAAAATAAAATTCAATAATAAATTGAAGAAATGACAAAGAATAAAACAACAATTGCATATCTGGGTTGTTACTACATATTGTATAACAAACAATTTTTGACAAAAAAAGTAGAAAGGTAGGGGGAACAATATAGGAAAATGATTTTTGTATAATGTCAATATTCAGTTATTGTAATTCATGCTATATTATTATAAATTGAAGATATTAATTATAATACCATTAATAGCCAATAGGAAAATAACTGTTCAATATACTGAAGAGAAATGAAGGAGTCAAAATTGTACCCTAGAAAAACAAATGCAAATATGAGCAGTTTTGGAGGAATGAAATATAACAACAACAACAAACCTTGTAGAAAAAAAGAACAAAAATAGGAAAATAAATTCTGGTCAGCAATTAATTTCAGTCCAAATAAAGTCCAGTTAAATGTCAAAGACTGGCAGAATAACTTTTTAAATGTTTTAAAAGTGAGGGAAAAAATAATGCAAACAGTAACCAAGATACAGGTAGAATTACTAGACAAATATCAAAATTCTTTAATTGATCAAGAAGATATATCACTTACATATATACCTAATAACAGATCCTGAGGATATATGAAACAAAAACGAATAGATTTGAGGAGCTAGACAGTTCTGCAATAATAATAATAGTTGGAGATTTCAACATCCCACTTTCAACAATGTGTGAAATGACCAAATCCAAGTTCAATGAGAAAACAAAGGTCTTGAAAAGCAGTATTAAACAAATAAGTCTCTCAGACATATACAAAACAGTCTGCAAGCTGACTACACATTCTTCTAAACTGCTTATGTGTTATTCTCTATGCTATCTTCAGAACAGGCTTTATGGTAGGCCACAAAGCAAGTCTAATTATATCTAATATTATTGAAATCACATATAATGCTTTCTGCAACCACAATGGAATAAAACTAGAGACCCATCTTTTTTTCTTTATTTCTTTTGTGCTTTCTTTCTTTAAAAAAATAAATAAATAAATTGGAGTCTCACTCTGTCACCCAGGATGGAATTCAGTGGTGTGATCTCGACCCACCAAAACCTTTCATGTTCAAGTAATTCTCCTGCCTCATACTCCTGAGTAGCTGGAACTACAGGCACACACCCCCATGCTAAGCTAATTTTTGTAGTTTTAGTGGAGATGGAGTTTCACTGTATTGAGGAGGCTAGTCTCAAACTCCTGACCTCACGTGATACACACACTTCCGCCTTTCAAAGTTTTCAGATTATAAGCATGACCACCACGCCAGACTGAGTCTCATTTTCTAAAAACTGAAAAATACATATTGTTTAGAAAGTAATAAATACACTCTTCAACTACCTATGGGTAACTGAAGAATCTGCAAGGAATTAAATAATTTTCACAAATAAAAGAAAAATTAAAACACACTAAAGCTTCTGAAATGCACTAAATCAATGTTGAGAAATATATATGCATAAACATATAGATAAAAAAGAAATGTAAAATTTATAACATAAATGTACAAAAAAGAAGCAGAAAAAGTGTAAACTAAAGTAGAGTACTTTTATTAAAAATATGGCATAGTAAAGGAAGCTGGCTTCAATTGCCTCCAACCCTAACCCTCCAAGAACACCCACAGAAAAACCGAGTATATAGAGCTGAGATTATCACCATCAATAATGCAGAGCTCAAAATTGAGAATGAGGCTGCTCCTAGGGTGACAGAGAAGTGAAAAAACCAGGCAAAGGGTAAACAATTTAGCCTCTTATATTCATGACACTTGCCCCTAGTCTGCTGACAACCAAGTGTGAAAAAAAAGAAAAATGGTGGGTAGCCAAGTTGGACAAATAGGAAAGTCTCTGGTCTACAGCTCCCAGCATGAGTGACACAGAAGAAGGGTGATTTCTCCATTTCCATCTGAGGTACTGGGTTCATCTCATTAGGGAGTGCCAGACAGTGGGCGCAGGACAGTGGGTGCAGCCCACCATGCACTAGCTGAAGCATGGCGAGGCATTGCTTTACTCAGGAAGTGCAACATGTCAGGGAGTTCCCTTTCCCAGTCAAAGAAAGGGGTGACAGATGGCACCTGGAAAATAGGGTCACTCACAGCCTAATATTGCGCTTTTCTGA
Source organism: Pongo abelii (assembly GCF_028885655.2). Lineage (NCBI taxonomy): Eukaryota > Metazoa > Chordata > Mammalia > Primates > Hominidae > Pongo > Pongo abelii. The sequence continues at coordinate 56,185,013 of NC_072009.2, forward strand.
TGGGTTTAAAAAATGGCGCACCAGGAGATTATATCCCACACCTGGCTCAGAGGGTCCTATGCCCATGGAGTCTCACTGATTGCTGGCACAGCAATCTGAGATCAAACTGCAAGGCAGCATCGAAGCTAGGGAAGGGGCGCGCGCCATTGCCCAGGCTTGCTTAGGTAAAGAAAGCAGCCAGGAAGTTCGAACAGGGTGGAGCTCAGCACAGCTCAAGGACGCCTGCCTGCCTTTGTAGGCTCCACCTCTGGGGGCAGGGCACAGACAAACAAAAAGACAGCAGTAACCTCTGCCGACTTAAATATCCCTGTCTGACAGCTTTGAAGAGAGAAGTGGTTCTCCCAGCATGTACCTGGGGATCTGAGATTGGGCAGACTGCCTCGTCAAGAGAGTTCTTGACCCCTGAACCCCAAGCAGTCTAACTGGGAGGCAACTCCCAGTAGGGGCAGACTGACACCTCAAACAGCCAAGTACTCTTCTGAGACAAATCTTCCAGTGGAATGATCAGACAACAGCATTCACGGTTAACAAAAATCTGCTGTTCTGCTGATACTCAGGCAAACAGGGTCTGGAGTGGAACTCTAGCAAACTCCAACAGACCTGCAGCTGAGGGTCCTGTCTGTTACAAGGAAAACTAACAAACAGAAAGGACATCCACACTGAAAACCCATCTGTACATCACCATCATCAAAGACCAAAAGTAGATAAAACCACAAAGATGGCATGAAAACAGAACAGAAAAACTGGAAACTCTAAAAAGCAGAGCACCTCTCCTCCTCCAAAGGAACGCAGTTCCTCTCTAGTAACGAAACAAAGCTGAGGGGGAATGACTTTGACGAGTTGAGAGAAGAAGGCTTCAGACGATCCAACTACTCTGAGCTACAGGAGGAAATTCAAACCAAAGGCAAAGAAGTTAAAAATTTTGAAATAAATTTAGATGAATGTATAACTAGAATAACCAATACAGAGAAGTGCTTAAAGGAGCTGGTGGAACTGAAAACCAAGACCCGAGAAGTATGTGAAAAATTCAGAAGCCTCAGAACCCAATGCAATCAACTGGAGGAAAGGGTATCAGTGAAGGAAGATGAAATGAATGAAATGAAGTGAGAAGGGAAGTTTAGAGAAAAAGGAATAAAAGGAAATGAACAAAGCCTCCAAGAAATATGGGACTATGTGAACAGACCAAATCTACATCTTATTAGTGAAGCTGAAAGTGACAGAGAGAATGGAACCAACTTGGAAAACACTCTGCAGGATATGATCCAGGAGAACTTCCCCAATCTAGCAAGGCAGGCCAACATTCAGATTTAGGAAATACAGAGAATGCCACGAAGATACTCCTCGAGAAGAGCAACTCCAAGGCACATAATTGTCAGACTCACCAAAGTGGAAATGAAGGAAAAAATGTAAAGGGCAGCCACAGAGAAAGGTCGGGTTACCCACAAAGGAAAGCCCATGAGACTAACAGCGGATCTCTCGGTAAAAACTCTAAAAGCCAGAAGAGACTGGGAGCCAATATTCAACATTCTTAAAAAAAAGAATTTTCAACCCAGAATTTCATATCCAGCCAAACTAAGCCTCATAAATGAAGGAGAAATAAAATGCCTTACAGAAAAGCAAATGCTGAGAGATTTTGTCACCACCAGGCCTGCCCTAAAACAGCCCCTGAAGGAAGGAAGCACTAAACATGGAAAGGTTAAACTGGTACCAGCTGCTGCAAAATCATGCCAAAATGTAAAGACCATCGAGACTAGGAAGAAACTGCATGAACTAATAAGCAAAATAACCAGCTAACATCATAATGACAGGATAAAATTCACACATAACAATATTAACTTTATATGTAAATGGACGAAATACTCCAATTAAAAGACACAGAATGGCAAATTGGATGAAGAATCAAGACCCATCAGTGTGCTGTATTCAGGAAAACCATCTCATGTGCAGAGACACAAATAGGCTTAAAATAAAAGGATGGTGGAAGATCTACCAAGCAAATGGAAAACAAAAAAAGGCAGGGGTTGCAATCCTAGTCTCTGATAAAACAGACTTTAAACCAACAAAGATCAAAAAAGACAAAGAAGACTATTACATAATGGTAAAGAGATCAATTCAACAAGAAGAGCTAACTATTCTAAATATATATGCACCAAATACAAGAGCACCCAGATTCATAAAGCAAGTACTGCTTGACCTACAAACAGACTTAGACACCCACACAGTAATAATGGGAGAATTTAACATCCCACTGTCAACATCAGACAGATTAATGAGACAGAAAGTTAACAAGGATACCCAGGAATTGAACTCAGCTCTGCACCAAGTGGACCCAATAGACATCTACAGAACTCTCCACCTGAAATCAACAGAATATACATTTTTTTCAGCACCACAACACACCTGTTCCAAAATTGACCACATAGTTGGAAATAAAGCTCTCCTCAGCAAATGTAAAAGATCTGAAATTATAACAAACTGTCTCTCAGATCGCAGTGCAATCAAACTAGAACCCAGGAGTAAGAAACTCACTCAAAACAACTCAACTACATGGAAACTGACCAACCTACTCCTGAATGATTACTGAGTACATACAGAAATGAAGGCAGAAATAAAGATGTTTTTTGAAACCAATGAGAACAAAGACACAACATACCAGAATCTCTGGGACACATTCAAAGCAGTGTGTAGAGAGAAATTTATAGCACTAAATGCCCACAAGAGAAAGCAGGAAAGATCCAAAGTTGACACCCTAACATCACAATTAAAAGAACTAGAAAAGCAAGAGCAAACACATTCAAAAGCTAGCAAAAGGCAAGAAATAACTAAAATCAGAGCAGACCTGAAAGAAATAGAGACACAAAAGATGCTTGAAAGATTAATGTATCCAGGATCTGGTTTTTTGAAAGGATCAACAAAATTGATAGACTGCTAGCAAGACTAATAAAGAAGAAAAGAGAGAAGAATCAAATAGACGCAATAAAAAATGATTAAGGGGATATCACCACCGATCTCACAGAAATACAACCTACCACCAGAGAATAATACAAACACCTACACAAATAAACTAGAAAATCTAGAAGAAATGGAGAAATTCCTTGACACATACACCTTCCCAAGACTAAACCAGGAAGAAGTTGAATTCCTGAATAAACCAATAACAAGCTCAGAAATTGTGGCAATAATCAACAGCTTACCAACCAAAAAGAGTCCAGGACCAGATGGATTCACAGCCGAATTCTACCAGAGGTAAAAGGTGGAACTGGCACTATTCCTTCTGAAATTATTCCAATCAATAGAAAAAGAAGGAATCTTCCCTAACTCATTTTATGAGGTCAGCATCATCCTGATACCAAAGCCGGGCAGAGACACAACAAAAAAAGACTTTTAGACCAATATCCTTGATGAACATTGAGGCAAAAATCCTCAATAAAATACTGGCAAATAGAATCCAGCAGCATATCAAAAAGCTTATCCACCATGATCAAGTGGGCTTCATCCCTGGGATGCAAGGCTTGTTCAATATAAGCAAATCAATAAACGTAATCCAGCATATAACCAGAACCAAAGACAAAAACGACATGATAATCTCAATACATGCAGAAAAGGCCTTTGACAAAATTTAACAACACTTCATGCTAAAAACTCTTAATAAATTAGGTACTGATGGGACGTATCTCAAAATAATAAGAGCCATCTATGACAAACACACAGCCAATATCATACTGAATGGGCAAAAACTGGAAGCATTCCCTTTGAAAACTGACACAAGACAGGGATGCCCTCTCTCACCACTTCTATTCAACATAGTGTTGGAAGTTCTGGCAAGGGCTATTAGGCAGGAGAAGGAAATAAAGATTATTCAGTTAAGAAAAGAGGAAGTAAAATTGTCCCTCTTTGCAGATGACATGATGGTATATCTAGAAAACCCCATTGTCTCAGCCCAAAATCTCCTCAAACTGATACACAATTTCAGCAGTCTGAGGATACAAAATCAATGTAAAAATATCACAAACATTCTTAGACACCAATAACAGACAAACAGAGAGCCAAATCTGGGGCGTGAAGGACTTCTTCAAGGAGAACTACAAACCACTGCTCAACGAAATGAAAGAGCATACAAAGAAATGGAAGAACGTTCCATGCTCATGAGAAGGAAGAGTCAATATTGTGAAAATGACCATACTACCAAAAGTAATTTATAGATTTGATGCCATCCCCATCAAACTACCAATAACCTTCTTCACAGAATTGGAAAAATCTACTTTAAAGTTCATATGGAACCAAAAAAGAACCCGAATCACCAAGTCAATACTAAGCCAAAAGAACAAAGCTGGGAGCTTCATGCTACCTGACTTCAAACTATACTACAAGACTGCAGTAACCAAAACACCATGGTACTGGTACCAAAACAGAGATATAGAGCAATGGAAGAGAACAGAGCCCTCAGAAATAACTCCGTATATCTACAACTGTCTGATCTTTGACAAACCTGAGAAAAACAAGAAATGGGGAAAGGATTCCCTATTAAATAAATGATGCTGGAAAAACTGGCTAGCCGTATGGAGAAAGCTGAAACTGGATCCCTTCCTTATACAAAAATTAATTCAAGAGAGATTAAAGACTTAAACATTAGTCCTAAAACCATAAAAATCCCTAGAAGAAAACCAATGCATTACCATTCAGGACATAGGCATGGACAAGGACTTCATGTCTAAAACACCAAAAGCATTGGCAACAAAAGCCAAAATTGACAACTAAAGAGCTTCTGCACAGCAAAAGAAACTACCATCAGAGTGAACAGGTAACCTATAAAATGGGACAAAATTTTTGCAACCTACTCGTCTGACAGAAGGCTAATATTCAGAATCTACAATGAACTCAAACTAATTTACAAGAAAAAAACAAACAACCCCATCAAAAAGTGGGCAAAGGACGTGAACAGACACTTCTCAAAAGAAGACATTTATGCAGCCAAAAAACACATGAAAAAATGCTCATCATCACTGGCCATCAAAGAAATGCAAATCAAAACCACAATGAGATGCCATCTCACACCAGTTAGAATGGCGATCATTAAAATGTCAGGAAACAACAGGTGCTGGAGGGGATGTGGAGAAATAGGAACACTTTTACACTGTTTGTGGGTAGCCATCCCATTACTGTGTACATACACAAAGGACTATAAATCATGCTGCTATAAAGACACATGCACACATATGTTTATTGCGGCACTTTTCACCATAGCAAAGAATTGGAACCAACCCAAATGTCCAACAACGATAGACTGGATTAAGATAATGTGGCCTATATACACCTTGGAATACTATGCAGCCATAAAAAATGATGAGTTCATGTCCTTTTTAGGGACATGGATGAAATTGGAAATCAACATTCTCAGCAAACTATCACAAGGACAAGAAACCAAACACCACATTTCTCACTCATAGGTGGGAATTGAACAATGAGAACACATGGACACAGGAAGGGGAAAATCACACTCTGAGGGCTGTTGTGTGGTGGAGGGAGCAGGGAGGGATAGCATTAGGAGATATACCTAATGCTAAATGACGAGTTAATGGGTGCAGCACATCAACATGGCACATGTATACATATGTAACTAACCTGCACGTTGTGAACATGTACCCTAAATCTTAAAGTATAATAAAATAAAATAAAATAAAACAAAATACTCTTCTATACTCACTAAAAAAAAGGAAAAAAAGAAAAAAGCAAAAAAACTCCTCTGACTCTTGGTTACTACACTGAATAAAATAAAGTTGAAGTGGATGGAAAGATTCCCCATCACTGTGGATTCCCTGGCAGGAGACTTATTCTTATCCTCACCCAAGGAAGCCCTGAGAGTGCTGAAAAGAGAAAAACAAAAACAAAAGAAAAAAAACCTAAGGACAACCAGGCATGAAGTAGAAAGCCAGGACTAACATCTCCAGCCTGGATTTCTCAGTTACAGAAGATGTCAACCCTGAGTGCCTGCACAGCATTACCATAAGGTAGGAGGTATATTGCATAATTTCCTTGATCACAAACCTATAGAGAGCCTTCCCACACTCTTAGGATATCCCTTTCAAAATCTCTCAGATAGGAAACTGGCAGTGTTTCAAAGTTTGTTAGAGCTGAGATAAACCTGGGCTTAAGGCACTATCTACTGCCAAAACAGAGGTATTGACCTAGCCAAAATCAAGCAAACAATACCCCACAATACTTATGTCTTAAAGAAAACTCAAAATGCAAAATAAGACATAGAAAACAGTAAACTAAATAACTAGTCCTTCAATAAAAAGATATAGATGTATAACTACAAGAAATAATACCAAACAGGAAATTATAACCTCCCTAAATGGACAAAGCATAAACCATTGACCAATGCTAATTAATGAGATGGCTATCAGTGTTTATTGGATCAAGAATTCATGTTATCAGTTTTCAGGAAACTCAGATCTCTAAAACAACACAGAAAAGGAACTGATACACTTCTGAAAGAAACTTTTAAAAATGGACTGAAATTATTTAAAAATAAAGAGTCCCGGAACTGAGAACTATACTGGTTGAAGTGGAAAAATCAGAAGGCTTTCAACCGCAGAATAGATGAAACAGAATAAAGAATCAGTGAGCTCTAAAATGAGTTATTAGGACCAGGTGTGCAGGCTCAGGCCTGTAATCACAGCACTTTGTGAGGCTGAAATGGGTTGATCACTTGAGGTTAGCAGTTCAAGACCAGTCTGGACCAGTGAAACCCTGATGTTTCAGGGAGTCAGTGTGGTGCCATTGAACTCCAGCCTGGGCAACACAGAGAGGCTTTGTCCAAAAAAAAAAAAAAAAGGCAAAAGAAAAAAGAAAATAAAAGTAAATTAACATAGGTTATTAAGAAATTCACAAAGAACAAAACAGAAAAACAATCAAAAAGAACGAAGACTATTTACCAGATATACACAATTACCTTAAATAAGCAAATCTAAGATTTAGCAATATTCATGAAAGAGTTCAGCAAAAGGAACATATATACAGCATATTCAAGTGAATAATAACAACTTTCAAAAATTTGAGGGAAATATAAATATGTAGGTTCAGAAAGATCGTAGTCAACAAAAAAGATTAATACCACATAAAACTACCCCACAACAAACAAGAATAAAACTCTTGCTCCAGTCACCACTGCCAGCTTGCTCACCTTGTTGTTCTGTGGCTCCACTATCCCACTCTTCTGCCCATTGCAATAGAAGAAGTGATCGTCATGCTGCTCATTGACAATGGCTCTGGCATGTGGAAAACTGGCTTTGCTAGGGATGACGCTCCCTGAGCCATGTTTCCTTCCATCGTGGGGTGCCCCCGACACCAGAGAATGATGGTGGACATGGGCCCAAAGGACTCCTACATGGGCAACAAAGCCCAAAGCAAGCACAGCATCCTGACCCTGAAGTACCCCATCAAGTATGGCATCATCACCAACTGGGACAACATGGAGAAGATCTGGCACCACTTCTACAATAAGCTGCATAGGGCCCCAGAAGAGCAGCCAGTGCTGCTAACCAAGGAACCCCTGAGCCCCAAGGCTAACAGAGAGAAGATGACTCAGATTATGTTTGAGACCTTCAACACCCAAGCCATGGGGCCATCTGAGATGTGCTGTCCCTCTATGCCTTTGGGTGCACCACTGGCATTGTCATGGACTCTGGACACAGGGTCACCAACACAGTGCCCTTCTAGGAGAGCTACTAACTTCCCCATGCCATCCTGTGTCTGGACTTGGTTGGCTGGGACTTGACTGAGTACCTCATGAAGATCCTCAACAAGCTAGGCTACAGCTTCACCACCACAGACGAGTGGGAAATCATGCACAACATCAAGGAGAAGCTGTGCTAGGTCTCCCTGAACTTCAAGCAGGAGATGGCCACAGCCATATCCTCCTCTTCTTTGGAGAAGGGCTACAAACTGCTCGATGGCCAGGTCATCACCATTGACAAGGAGCGGTTCCGGTGTCCAGAGGTGCTGTTCCAGTCTTCTTTCCTGGGCATGGAATCTTGCAGCATCCACGAAACCACCTTCAACTCCATCATGAAGTGTGACATGGACATCTGCAAAGACCTGTATGCCAACACGGTACTATCTGGCAGCACCACCATGTACCCACGCATTGCTGACAGGATGCAGAGGGAGATCACTGCCCTGGCTCCCAGCATCATGAAGATTAAGATCATTGCACCCCCAGAGCGCAAGTACTCAGTGTGGATTGGTAGCTCCATCCTGACCTCACTGTCCACCTTCCAGCAGATGTGGATTAGCAAGCAGGAGTATGATGAGTTGGGCCCCTCCATCATCCAACACAAATGCTTCTAAATGGACTAAGCAGATGTGTAGTATTTGCTGCATGGGTTAATACAGAAGTATAAATTTGCCCTTGGCAAATGCGTACACCTCATGCTAGCCTCATGAAACTGGAATAAGGCTTTGAGAAGAAATTATCCTTGAAGATTGTATCTGATACTAAAACTGGATCATAGAACTTGTTGCTGATTTTGACCTTGTATTCAAGTTAATTGTTCCCCTTGGTATTTGTTTAATACTGTGTACATATCTTTGAGTTCAAACTTTAGTGCACGTTGCATGGACATTTCGTGACTGAGGTAAGAATGTACTTGTGGAAGACAAGCCTGTGGCTTGGTGAGTCTGCATGGCCAGCAGTCTCTGATCTGTGCAGGGTATTAATGTATCAGGGCTGAGTGTTCTGGGATTTCTCTAGAGGCTGGCAAGGACTCCTGACCTAGTTGCTTCTGTCCTGCCTGTCTGTCACGGTTGAAAAGTCCAAGCCATAGGACCCAGTTTCCTTTCTTAGCTGATGTTTTTTGCCAGAACACCGTGGGCTCTCACTTGCCTTGATTTGGAAGCAGTTTGCATTTACACTTGTAAGTGTATTCATCCTTTTAATTTATGTAAGATTTTTTGTATGAAATTCTAGATTCTGTAAAGACATGACAACAAATTTTTGTTTTCTACTGTTATATGAGAACGTTAGGCCTCAGCAACACATCATTGTGTAAGGAAAAATAAAAATGCTGCCAAAAGAAAGAATCAAGCTCTCAAAGGTTGAGAAACAAAGAAAATTCTAAAAGCACTAACGGAAAATAAACAAAAAAATGGAGGAGCATGAAATCACTCGGCAAAAGACTTGTCACCAATGTGATTTTAAGGAAGACACAGTATTAAAAGATATAAATTGTGATTTCAAAAACGTCATTGGAACAGAGGATAAATGTCTACAGTTTTTATGTGACAAAAGTTGTCAGCTTAAGCTAGTTGATTATTAACTATAAGATGTTTTCTCTGAGCCTTTGAAGACCATCAAAAACTACAGCAGCAACACTAATGATAAAAACAAAGCAGTCAAAGCTTATCACTACTGAAGATATTTAAATGTGAAACATTTAAAAGCAGACATGGGAGGAAGAAGGGAAAAAATGATGTATGACTCAATCAGAAACAACTAACAAGATAACAGTAGTAAGAACTTACTTATCAATAATTATCTTGAATGCAAATGAATTAAATTATGTGATTAAAAGATGTGGAGTGACCAAATGCATTTTAAAAATGGGATTCAACTACATGTTACCCATGAGACCCACTTAATCTTTAAGGACAAACAAGGGCTGGAAATGAAGGAATAGAAGAAGATACTGCTATGCAAATGGTAATAAAAAGTTAGGAGTGGCTATACTCCTATCTATAAAAGAGATTTCAATTCAAAACCTGTCATAAGACCAAAAAGGTCATCATTTAATAATAAAACAATCAATTCATCAAAAGGTTATAACAATTATATATATACATCTGCACTCAACATTGGAGCACCTAAATATTTAAAGCAAATATAAATAGAAATGAAGAAGAAAACGGCAATAAAATAATTGTAGGAAATTTCAGTACCTCAATTAATACAAGGAATAGATAAACTCGACAGAAAATTAATAAGAAAATGCCAGACTTAATTTTAACTAAATGAACCCACAGACATATACAGAACTTTTCATCTTGTAGCAGCCAAATATATATTTTGCTGTAACATGCCTGGAGGATTCTCTAAGATAGACCATCTGCTAGGCCGTAAAACAAGTCTTAACAAAGTAAGATGGCTAAAGACATATTTAATATTTTTTCAGACTGTCATGGTAGCAAACCAAAAATCAGTAAGAGGAGAAATCTTAAAAAAAAAAAAAAACAAAAAAAAAACTAGCAAATAATGAACTTTTTTTTTTTTTTTTGAGACAGAATCTCGCTTTGTTGCCCAGGATGCAGTGCAGTTGCACAATCTCAGCTCACTGCAAGCTCCGCCTCCCAGGTTAACACCGTACTCCTTCCCCAGCCTCCCGAGTAGCTGGCAATATAGGAGACTGCCACCACCCCCAGCTAATTTTTTGTATTTTTAGGAGAGACACGATTTCACCGTGTTAGTCAGGATGGTCTCGATCTCCTGACCTCATGATCTTCCCGCCTTGGCCTCCCAAAGTTCTGAGAATACAGGCATGAACTACTGCCCCACAGCCTACATGACATTTTTAAAACATTGCTCCTAAATAATGAATTGATGAAAAGAAACATAAAAAGAAAAATTCATAAATATCTTGAGACAAATAATAGTGGAAACACAACATACCTAAACTTATGGTGTGCAGTGAAGCAGCATTATGATGGAAAATTACAGCAATAAATGCATACATTAAAAAAATAAAGATACCAAATAAGCAACATCTCATTGTATCTAAGAAACTAGAAGGAAAAACAACGAACTTCAAAATTAGCACAATGAATAAAATAATAATTAAAACAGAAACAAATCAAATAGGGAACATAAACATCTGATGAGAAAAAAAAAAAGGCAGCCAAATTATGAAGCAATAAGTAAAGTTATCTCTCTTTGCAGATGACAAACTCCTATATGTAAAGACAGTTCAAATATTCTATTTAAGAAACTGTTAGAACCAATGAACAAATTTGGTAACATTATCATACAAATAATTACCTAACTGAAAAAGAATTCAAGAAACTCATCTGACTATAAGCATATCAAAGAAATTAAATACTTTAAAAAAAGGTAACCAGAAAGTAAAAGATCTCTCCATTGAAAACTATGAGACATTGATAAAAGCAATTTAAGAAGAAAAAAAATAAATGGAAAGATTATCTATGCTTATGGATTGGGAGAGTTAATATTGTTAAAATATTTATAGCATCAAAAGCAATACACAGATGAAATGCGATCCATCAAAATTTCAATGGCATTCTTCACAGAAATAGAAAACAAAATACAAAACTTTTATAGCTATATAGAGAGCCATAAATTGTGAAAACAATTCTTGAGAAAGAAAAAAAGTAAGAAGAATCACACGACCTTATTTGAAATTGGCATGAACACAGAAACATGACCAAATGAACAGAACAGAACATCCAAGCATATGTAGTCAATTAGTTTTACAAATCTGCAGCAAAATCGTAAAATGAGAAGAGGGATCATGTTTTCTATGAATAGTGCTGGGAAAACTAGATTTCCACATGCAAAAGAACAAAATTGTATCCACATTTTACATCATACACAAAAATCAAATGAAGATAAGTTGAAAAATCCTAAATGTAAGATTGCAACCTCTAAAACACCTAGAAGAGAACATAGAAAAAAGCTCATGAACGATGGCTTTGGTAATAATTATTCTGAATAGCATATTAAAAATTCAGTCCACATATACTAAAACAAATGAGCAACACTACATCAAATGAAAAAGGAATCAATCGACCAAATACAATAGCCTAAATATTGGGGAAAATGTTTTCAAGCTATATATCTGATGATGGGTTAAGATCTAAAGTTTATGAAGAAATTGTAAGTGGGAAAGAAAGTTTCTGGGGTGCCGGTTGATTTGATCTTCCCTGTGTGAGACACCCACGGGGAGCCATGGGTGGCTTCTGAGGAGAAAATCTCCTTATTGCCTTCATGTCTTTTTCCCTGAGAGCACAACCGCACAGCGCATTCCACTGGTTGCCGAGGGAGATAACACTCCCTTGAAGCAGTGGAGTATAATCAAACATCTTGGCTCTTCCTGAAACCTGTTCCCACCCGTTTCAGTCCTGATAAGTTAAAGATCTTAAGTAGTTTAGCCACATGCCTTTGCTCAAGGGAATTCACAGAAACCACCAGTGCTATACATCTTACTCAATGACTTACGAGTTCACCTTCACTGATTAATCCTTTTCCTCATTCCTTCCTCTCCCTCCCATCTACCCTAAGAATAAAGAGCTTGTAGACCACTAAATTAGGTGAAGCCTTACAGCTTTGGGCCTTGAGCAAGCCTCTGATGCTCTGGCGCCCTGGACCTGCCTTTTAAATGCTTATTCTCTCTCTTTCTAACTCCTTTGTCTCCCCCAGACTCAAGGTACCTGCGAGGTGTTGTGGGACTGTTTTCCCCAACATTGTGCAACTCAACAGTAGCAAAACAAATAAACATATTAAAAGTTGAGCAAAAGCTCTGAATTGACATTTCTCCAAGGAATATATAAAAATGGGCAACAGGTATTTAAAACATATTCAACATTATTAATCATCAGAAAAAATTGAAATCAAAGGTTCTTTGAGACGTTACATAACTCACATCAGGATGGCTATTATTAAAAACTCAAAAGATCACAAAGCTTGCCTAGGATGTATAGAAAATGAAACTCATGTACAGTGTTGTTGGTAATGTGTAGCAATTATAAAAATTGGTATGGAGGTTTCCAGAAAATTAAAAATAAACCTACTTATGCCTCAACAACTCTTCCTTTAGACATATAACCAAACGAAATCCCTACCCCATAGAGATATTTGCACTCTCATATTCATTGAATCATTATTAACAGTACCTAAAATGTGGAAACAACCTTGTTGTCCAGTACAAAGAAACGTTATTTAGCCCTAAGCAAGAATGAGATCTTGCCATTTGCCCCACCATGGAGGAGCTTGGGGGTAACTATGCTACGTGAAATAAACCAGGCACAGAAAGAAAAATATTTATAATCACACATATGCAACAGAAGGGAGGGTGGTGCCAGGCTTTTTTTTTTAATGAGTTCTCAAAGGCTAATAAAAAAAATCTCCCTCCTTATCACAAGAATGACACTAAGCTCTTCATAAACTATCCACCCCCATGACCTGAGCATCTCTCACTCAACCTCTCCTCCAACACTGGGGATCAAATTTCAGCATAGTTTGTGAAAGCAAATATCCGAACTATAGCAGTAACTATGTGAGATTAGAAATATGTTAATTTGTTCCAGTATAGTCACCTTTGAAATAGCAATATGTATCCCATAGCATATGTTGTACATATGAAATGAACATAATAGGATGCATTTTTATTTATTTATTTATTTTTAAATTTTTATTATACTTTAAGTTCTAGGGTACGTGTCTACAGTATGTAGGTTTGAACATAGGTATTCGTGTGTCATGTTGGTTTGCTGCACCCATCAACTCATCATTTACATGAGGTATTTCTCCTAATGCTAATCCTCCCCCAAATCCCTATCCCCTACTCCCCGACAGGCCCTGGAGTGTGATTTTCCTTGCCCTGTGTCCAAGTGATCTCATTGATCAATTCCCACCTATGAGTGAGAATATGTGATGCTTGGTTTTATGTCCTTGTGAAAGTTTGCTGAGAATGATGGTTTCTAGCTCATCCATGTCTCTGCAAAGGACATAAACTCATCCTTTTTTATGGCTGCATAGTATTCCATGGTGTATATGTGCCACATTTTCTTAATACAGTCTATCATTGATGGATATTTGGCTGGTTTCCAAGTCTTTGCTGTTGTAAATAGTGCCACAATAAACAAACGTATGCATATTTCTTTACAATAGCATGATTTATAATCCTTTGGGTGTATATGCAGTAATGGGATTTGTGAATCAAATGGCAACTCTAGTTTTAGATCCTTGAGGAATCACCACACTGTCTTCCAGAGTGGTTGAACTAATTTACACTCCCACCAACAGTGTAAAAGTATTCCAATTTCTCCACATCTACTCCAGCATCTGACTTTTTAATGATCGCCATTCTAAGGGGCATGAGATGGTATCTCATTTTGGTTTTCATTTGCATTTCTCTGATGACCAATGATGATGAGCATTTTTCCCTGCTTCTGTTGACTGCATAGATGTCATCTTTTGAGAAGTGCCTGTTCTTATCCTTTGCCCACCTTTTGATGACTTTTTTTTCATATAAATTTGTTTGTGTTCTTTGTTGATTCTGGATATTAGTTCTTTGTTGGATGGGTAGATTGCCAAATTTTCTCCCATTCTGTAGGTTTCCTGTTTACTCTGATGGCAGTTTCTTTCACTGTGCAGAAGCTCTATAGTTTCATTAGATCCTATTTGTCTATTTTCACTTTTCTTGCCATTGCTTTTGGTGTTTTAGTCATGAAGTCCTTGACCATGCCTATGTCCTCAATGGTATTGCCTAGGTTTTCTTCTAGGTTTTTTATGGTTTTAGGTTTAACATTTAAGTGTTTAATCCATTTTGAATTAATTTTTATGTAAGGTGTAAGGAAGGGATACAGTTTCAGCTTTCTACAAATGGCTAACCACTTTTCCCAGCACAATTTGCTAAATAAGGAATCCTTTCCCCATTTATTCTTTTTGTCAGATATGTCAAAAATGAGATGATTACAGATGTGTGGTGTTATCTCTGAGGTCTGTCTTCTGTTCCATTGGTCAATATATCTGTTTTGGTATCAGTACCATGCTGTTTTGTTTACCATAGCCTTGTACTATAGTTTCCAATCAGGTGGAATGATGCCTCCAGCTTTGTTGTTTTTGCTTAAGACTGTATTGGCAATGTGGCTTCTTTTTTGGTTCTATATAAACTTTAAGGTAGTTTTTTTCCAGTTCTCTGAAGAAAGTAATTGGTAGCTTGATCAGAATGGCATTGCATGTATAAATTACTTTGGACACTATGGCCATTTTCAAGATATTGATTCTTCCTATCTATGATCATAGAACATTCTCCCATTTGTTTGTGTCTTTTTTTATTTTGTTAAACAGTGTTTTGTAGTTCTCCCTGAAGAGGTCCCTCACATCCCTTGTAAGTTGGATTCCTAGGTATTTTATTCTCTTTGAAGCAATTTTAAATGGGAATTCACTCACGATTTTGCTCTCTGTTATTGGTGTATAGGAATGCTTGTGATTTTTGCACACTGATTTCTTATCCTGAGACTTTGCTGAAGTTGCTTATCAGCTTAAGTAGATTTTGGGCTGAGACAATGGAGTTTTCTCTATACACAATCATGTCATCAGAAAACAGGGACAATTTGACTTCCTCAATTCCTAATTGAATACTCTTTCTTTCTTTCTCTTGCCTGATTGCCCTGGGCAGAACTTCCAACACTATGTTGAATAGGAGTGGTGAGAGAGGGCATCCTTGTTTTGTGCTGGTTTTCAAAGGGAATGGTTCCAGTATTTGCCCACTCAGTATGATATTGGCTGTGGGTTTGTGATAAGCAGCTTTCATTATTTTGAGATACGCTCCATGAATACCTAGTTTATTGAGAGATTTTTTTAGCATGAAGGACCATTGAATTTTGTCAGAGGCCTTTTTTCTATCTGTTGAGATAGTCATGTGGCTTTTGTCATTGGTTCTGTTTATGTGATAGATTACATTTATTGACTTGCATAAGTTGAAACACACTTACATTTCAGGGATGAAAATGACATGATAGTTGTGGATAAGCTTTTTGATGTGCTGCTGAATTCAGTTTACTGGTATTGTACTCAGGATTTTCACATCGATGTTCATCACAGCTATTGGTCTAAAATTACCTTTTGTTGTTGTGTCTCTGCCAGGCCTTAGTATCGGGATGATGGTGACCTTATAAAATGAGTTAGGGAGGATTACTTCTTTTTTATTGATTAGGATAATTTCAGAAGGAATGCTACCAGCTCCTCTTTGTACCTCCAGTAGAATTCAGCTGTGAATCCATCTAGTCCTGGATACTTTTTGGTTGGTAGGCAATTAATTATTGCCTCAATTTCAGAGCCTGATTTTGGTCTATTCGGAGATTCAACTTCTTCCTGGTTTAGTTTTTGTAGGATGTATGTGTCCAGGAATTTATCCATTTATTCTATATTTACTAGTTTATTTGCATAGAGGTGTTTATGGTTTTCTCTGATGGTAGTTTGAACGTCTGAGGGACTGGTGGTGATATCCCCTTTATTTTATTTTTATTCAATTTAATTTTATTATTATTATGCTTTAGGTTTTATGGTACATGTGCGCAATGTGCAGGTTAGTTACATATGTATACATGTGCCATGCTGGTGCGCTGCACCCACTAACTCATCATCTAACATTAGGTATATCTCTCAATGCTCTCCCTTCACCCTCCCCCCACCCAACAACAGTCCCTGGAGTGTGATGTTCCCCTTCCTGTATCCATGTGTTCTCATTGTTCAGTTCCCATTTATGAGTGAGAACATGCGGTGTTTGGTTTTTTTCCTTGCAATAGTTTACTGAGAATGATGATTTCCAATTTCATCCATGTCTCTACAAGGGACATGAACTCATCATTTTTTGTGGCTGCATAGTATTCCGTGGTGTATATGTGCCACATTTTCTTAATCCAGTCTATCCTTGTTGGACATTTGGGTTGGTTCCAAGTCTTTGCTATTGTGAATAATGCTGCAATAAACATAGGTGTGCATGTGTCTTTATAGCAGCATGATTTATAGTCCTTTGGGTATATACTCAGTAATGGGATGGCTGGGTCAAATAGTATTTCTAGTTCTAGATCCCTGAGGAATCGCCACACTGACTTCCACAAAGGTTGAATTAGTTTACAGTCCCAACAACAGTGTAAAAGTGTTCCTATTTCTCCACATCCTCTCCAGCACCTGTTGTTTCCTGACTTTATAATGATTGCCATTCTAACTGGTGTGAGATGGTATCTCATTGTGGTTTTGATATTCATTTCTCTGATGGCCACTGATGGTGAGCATTTTTTCATGTGTGTTTTGGCTGCATAAATGTCTTCTTTTGAGAAGTGTCTGTTCACGTCCTTTGCCCACTTTTTGATGGGGTTGTTTGTTTTCTTCTTGTAAATTTGTTTGAGTTCATTGTAGATTCTGGATATTAGCCCTTTGTCAGATGAGTAGGTTGTGAAAATTTACTCCCATTTTTTAGGTTGACTGTTCACTCTGATGGTAGTTTCTTTTGCTGTGCAGAAGCTCTTTAGTTTAATTAGATTCCATTGGTCAATTTTGGCTTTTGCTGCCATTGCTTTTGGTGTTTTAGACATGAACTCCTTGCCCATGCCTATGTCCAGAATGGTAATGCCTAGGTTTTCTTCTAGGGTTATTATGGTTTTAGGTCTAACGTTTAAGTCTTTAATCCATCTTGAATTGATTTTTTTATAAGGTGTAAGGAAGAGATCCAGTTTCAGCTTTCTCCATATGGCTAGCCAGTTTTCCCAGCACCATTTATTAAATAGGGAATCCTTTCCCCATTTCTTGTTTTTCTCAGGTTTGTCAAAGATCAGATTGTTTTAGATATGTGGTGTTATTTCTGAGGGCTCTGTTCTGTTCCATTGGTCTATATCTCTGTTTTTTTATGAGTACCATGCTGTTTTGGTTACTGTAGCCTTGTAGTATTGTTTGAAGTCAGGTAGTGTGATGCCTATTTGATTCTTCTCTCTTTTCTTCCTTATTAGTCTTGCTAGGGATCTATCCATTTTGTTGATCTTTAAAAAATAATAATAATAATAGTTCCCAGATTCATTGATTTTTTTAAAAGTTTTTTTGTTTTTCTATCTCTTTCAGTTCTTCTCTGATCTTCCTTATCTTTTGCCTTCTGCTAGCTTTTGAATTTGTTTACTCTTGATTCTCTATTTCTTTTCATTGTGATGTTAGACTGTCAATTTTAGATCTTTTCTGCTGTCTCTTGTGGGCTTTTAGTTCTATAAATTTCCCTCTACACACTGATTTAAATGTGTCCAGAAATTATGGTACGCTGTGTTTTTGTTCACATTGACTTCAAAGAACATCTGTTTTTCTGCCGTCATTTCTTTACTTACCCAGCAGTCATTCAGGAACAAGTTGTTCAGTTTCCATGTAGTTCTGTAGTTTTGAGTGAATGTTCGGTTATAATTTGATTGCACTGTGGTCTGGGAGACAGTTTGTTGTGATTTCTATTCTTTTACATTTGCTTAGTAGTGCTTTATTTCCTATTATGTGGTCAATTTTAGAATAAGTGTGATGTGGTGCTCAGAAGAATGCATATGCTGTTGATTTGGGGTGGAGAGTTCAATAGATGTCATTAGGTTTGTTTGTTGCAGAGCTGAGTTCAGGTCTTGGATATCCTTGTTAACTTTCTGCCTCGTTGATCTGTCTAATATTGATAGTGCAGTGTTAAAGTCTCCCATTATTATTGTGTGGTAGTGTAAGTCTCTTTGTAGGTCTATAAGGACTTGCTTTATGAATGTGGGTGCTCCTATATTGGGTGCATATATATTTAGGATACTTAGCTCTTCTTCATGAATTGATCCCTTTACCATATGCATGGCTTTCTTTGTCTCTTTTGATCTTTGTTGCTTTAAAGTCTGTTTTATCAGAGACTAGGATTTCAACCCCTGCTTTTTTTTTTCTTTCCATTTGCTTGGTAGGTCTTCTTCCATCCCTTTATTTTGAGCCTATGTGAGTCTTTGAATGAGAGATGGGTCTCCAGAATACAAAACTTTGACAGGTCTCAACTCTTTATCCAATTGGCCAGTTTGTGTCCTTTACTTGGGGCATTTAGCCCATTTACATTTAAGGTTAATATTGTTATGTGTGAATATGATCCTGTCATTATGATGTTTGCTGGATAGTTTGCCCATTAATTGATACAGTCTCTTCATAGCATTGAAGGCCTTAACAATTTGTCATGTTTTTGTAGTGGCTGGTACTGGTTGTTTCTTTCTATCTATAGTGCTTCCTTCAGGAGCTCTTTTAAGGCAGGCCTGGTGGTGACAAAATCTCTCAGCATTTGCTTGACTGTAAAGGATTTTATTTCTCCTTCACTTATAAAGCTTAGTTCAGCTAAATATGAAATTCTGCATTGAAATTCTTTTCTTTAAGAGTCTTGAATATTGGCCCCACTCTCTTCTGGCTTGTACGGTTTCTGCTAAGAGATCCACTGTTGGTCTGATAGGCTTCCCTTTGTGAGTAACTCAACTTTTTTCTCTGGCTGCCCTTAACACTTTTTCTTCATTTCAATCTTGGTGAACCTGACAGTTATGTGTCTTGGGGTTGCACTTCTCAAGGAGTATCTTCCCGATGTTATCTATATTTCCTGAATTTGAATGTTGGCCTGCCTTACTAAGTTAGGGAAGTTATCCTGTATAATATGCTGAAGAATGTTTTCCAATTTGGTTCCATTCTTTCCATCACTTTCAGGTACACCAGTCAAATATAGATTTGGTCTTTTCACTTAGTCTCATATTTCTCAGAATATTGGTTTGTTTCTTTTTACTCTTTTTTTCTCTAACCCTGTCTTCTCACTTTATTTTATTGATATGATCTTCAGTCACTGACACTCTTTCTTCCACTTGATCATATCAGCTATTGAAGCTTGTGCATGTGTCATTAAGTTCTTGTGCCAGGCTTTTCAGATCCATCAGGCCACTTAAGGTCTTCTCTACACTCTTTCTTCTAGTTAGCCATTCATTTAATCACCTTTTTTGTTTTTTAGCTTTCATGTGATGGGTTCGAACATGTGACTTTAGCTCAAAGAGATTTGTCATTGCCAACCTTCAGAAGCCTACCTCTGGCAACTCATCAAAGTCATTCTCCATCCAGTTTTGTTCCATTGCTTGTCAGGAGCTGTGATCCTTTGAAGGAGAAGATGTGCTCTAATTTTTAGAATTTTCATCTTTTCTACTCTGGTTTCTCCCCACTTTTGTGCATTTATCAACCTTGGGTCTTTGATGTTGTTGACCTACACATAGGGTTTTGGTGTAAATGAAATTTTTTTTTTTTTATGTTGAAGCTGTTCCTTTCTGCTTGTCAGTTTTCCTTCTAACCGTGAGGTT
Organism: Pongo abelii; assembly: GCF_028885655.2. Classification (NCBI taxonomy): domain Eukaryota; kingdom Metazoa; phylum Chordata; class Mammalia; order Primates; family Hominidae; genus Pongo; species Pongo abelii. Next base: position 56,205,113 of record NC_072009.2, read on the forward strand.
CCTCAGCTGCAGTCTTTTGTAATTTGGGGGAGTTCCACTCCAGATTCTGTCTGCCTGTTTGTCACGAGCAGAGGATGCAGAAGAGCAAATATTGCAGAATAGCAAATATTGCTGTCTGATCCTTCCTCTAGAGCTTCATCTCAGAGGGGAAGCTGCCTATATGAGGTCAGCATCTACTGGGAGGTGTCTCCCAGATAGGCTACACAAGGGTCAGGGACCCACGTGAGGAGGCAGTCTGTCCAAACTCAGAGCTCAAATGGCATCCTAGGATAACCACTGCTCTCTTCAGAACTGTCAGACAGGGATGTTTAAGTCTGCCAAAGTTGTCTGTTGCCTGTTTTTCAGATATGCCTGGCCCACAGTGGCAAAGTCTAGAGGCAATAGCCCTTGTTGAGCTGTGGTGGGCTCTGACCAGTTCAAGTTTTCTGCATGCTTTATTTACCTACTCAAGCCTTAGCAATGGTGGAAGCCCATCTACCAGCCAGGCTGCCACCTTCAGGGTTGATCTCAAACTGCTGCATTAGCAATGATCAAGGCTCTGTGGGCATGGGGCCCACCAAGCCAGTCATGAGAGAGAATCACTTGTTCTGCCAGATGCCGTGACCTTGGGAAAAGTGCAGTATTTGCACAGGAATACTCTTTTTTTTTTTTTCCAGGTAGTCTGTCATGTCTCCTCTTGGCTAGGAAAGGGAAATCACCCAACCCCTTGCACTTCCCAATAGAGGTGACACCCCGCCTTACTTCAGCTCACTCTCCATGGGCTGCACCCACCTCCGTGGGCTGCACCACTGTACAACCAGTCCCAATGAGATGAACCAACTACCTCTGTGGGAAATGCTGAAATCACTGATCTGCACTGATCATGCTGGGAGCTGCAGACTGGAGCTGTTCCTATTTGGCCATCTTGGAACACCCCCAGGAAAAAATAGGATTCATTTTTAATGGTAATTTTTTTTTTTTTAAGATGGTATCTTATTCTGTCACTCAGGCTGGAGTTCAGTGGTGTGGAGAGTGCTTCCTCCACACACTTCCCTGTCCTTGTCAATCAGCTGGCTGTGAGGTCATTGAAACCAGAGATCTGAGGCTCAGGACAAGCCCAAGTAGTGTTGTGGCTGCCTGCCTGCCTTTCAAGAGCACTGTATGGTAGGGTCAGTTTTTGGCTACAGAAATGGCTATTGTGTCACCAGAGGAGGCCTTGTTGAGTTGATTTGAGAGACAATACAAGCACCAAGATTTGGAATGTACCAGGTTAGCGTTGGGGAAACCAGCCCCACACCATCCAGTGGGTACCCTGAGTCTGGAGGAGACAAAGGAATTAGAAAAAGACAGAATAAACATTTAAAAAGTGGGTCCAGGGGACCAGAGCATGGAAGGCTTGCTCATGGCCCATTGCTCTTGGGCTTCACCCAATTTATTGGTTTACAAGCTCTTTGTTCTCAGGGCATCTGGGAGGGGGAGGAAGGGATGAGGAAAAGGATTAATCAGTGAGGGAGAACTCATGAGCCATTCAATAAGAAGTTTGGCACTGGCAGTTTCTGTGAATTTCCTTGAGCAAAGGCTTGTGTCTAACCTACTTAAGATCTGTAACTTATTGGGACTTAAACAGGTGGGAACTGGTTTCAGGAGGAGCCAAAATGTTTGATTATACTCCATTGCTTCAAGGGAGTGTTACCTACCTGAACAACCTGCGGAATTCTGCTGAGCAGTTATGCACTTGGGGCATAAATATGTGAAGGCAATAAGGAGACTTTTCTCCTCAGAGGCTCCCCATGGCACCCCATGGGTTTCTCACACAGGGGAGACTAACACAACTGGCACCACAGAAACTCTCTTTTCCACAGTTAGTAATTATGGGTTTTTGGTTTGGACCATAGACAGGACAAGAGATAAACAATAATATTGAGGTGGCCCTGTGATGACAGCATTTTCCAGCCAGCAGGCCTGCTTTACCTTCTGGGAAGAAGGCTGGGGCTCAGAATCCCACAAAACTTCTTCCATCTGATCCCTTTTAGAGGGACATGAATAGAATGGGCCTCCACACTCCCAAGAAAGCTCTCAAGGACTTGGGCTTGGACTTTCCTGGAGACAAGACAATTTGAATGACACTGACTGCCAGGTACTGTCATCCCATGGGCCATGAGACCATTTCACCTGTTCACTTCCCCTCTACTCTTTATTGGGGACTAAGGCATGGAATGGGTGTAGGGATGACAGATGACAGGGCCCTGTCTGTGGGATAAGGACAGACCCCAGGGAAGGGGAATCCTCCAGCCAGGAGCCCAGGTCAGGAGCCAGGTGTGGGCAGCAGTTTCCTCTGACCCTATGTTTACTCCTGCAGCCTGACTCATCACCTGAATTTATGTCTATTTTGGAGAATGGAGAAAACAGACTTAGGAAAAGACACTTGCAGGCCTGTCACCTAAAGACGAGCCCTGTTGTAATTCTGGTGTGTTTATTTTTAGTATTTTGTTTGTTTCTCTTTTCTCATGTTTCTGATACATATCAGAGCTTTTTTGAGCACACTCCCTGAACTGCGTGATCTTCCTTTGTTGAGGAGGATCTTTTAAGACAAGAAAAGTACAGGCTGGCCAGCTGTGGATCTGGTCTACATTTGGGGCTGGCCTACATCTTGTCTGGCTTTCACACCATGTGCACTTTTTCTCCTCCTTTCCACATACCATAAGGATATTATCATCTTTCTTGGCACCTCTTTTGCCTGCTTGTATTTAGATCCTGCTCTGCCCTGGTGTGTGACCTTGGGCAGGTTAATGTGACTTCTCACCTCTAAAATGGGGATGGGGCCAGGACCTCCCATGGGGATTGTTGCAAAGATTAAGTGAGGGTGGTTATCAAAAGCCTAAGAGTACCATTGAGACAGAGTGTGCATTCATAAAATACAAATTCTTTATTATCAAGTACTGCCTAATTGTTCTTTAGGATCAACCATCATTTATTCACATAACTATCAAGCTCTTGTTAATCATTTTCCTATTTTCAATACTGGAGAACAATACTTCATTGAAAGTCATTGTAAATAAAGTGCTAACGTATTATCAATTTCAAGTAATAGGCTACATTAAGTGCCTCAAGGGTGCCAGGTCAATCAGAACCTGAGCCAAGTGTTTGCAGCCACAGAGAAAATGGGAAAGGCATTGCAATTTGTGATATCCTGCGACCCACAGCCACAAGTGGCCAAATTGAAACAGGAAACCACATTCCTCAGCTTGGCTTCAGTTTCTTTACAAGTCCTACTGCTCTGACCTGAGAGAGCCTCTGCCCACCAAAATATGGTGTTCTTTGTGTCCCCCAGGCCACTGCAGGGTAGTGAGATGCACCAGTAGTGGCCCAACCATGTTGTCACCACCCTCCCTCTCATCTTTCTTGTTCCTTTTGTCTGCCCTCTGGCTGTTACAGAAACATGCTGGACCACTCTATGGCTGCACCTGAGTCGTGGTTGATGTCTCTAGCACTGGCATCCTCTAAGGAAATTTCCTTCCAGACTGGGAAGTTGGTCTACAGTTAGGGGCTGGACTTCATGATGCACACTGCAGATACCTCTGTGATTGTGTCTATTGATACCATTTTTGATGCCTACATGTGGATCTGCTTTAGACAGATCTAAAGTTTTTGAGCTGGATCTGGTGATTACTTGGGTCTTGTTTCAGGCAGCAGAAGTGTGGGTAGAGACAGGACTTTCTGCTGGAATCTGTGACATTTAATTAGACTTGGAACAAGTACACCTGGAACAGAGACTGTTCCTAGAGTCTCTGATACTACATATCATTTCTCATGTATTTTATTTTGAAAATAAAAATATATGCACATGACTGAAAAATACAGAGGTGAGCCAAGAGTTACACAGAAGGAGCTGCCACCATGTGCACCTCACTCTAGTCACCTGAACTACCTGTTAACAACCAGGTAACACAGAGGATGACTGAGTTTCTTACACTCCCCCATTTCCTCCACCCTCATCCAATGATAGGAATACCATGATTTTATTTTCTTTCTTAGTTATCATTGAAGTTGCAAGTAACTGTAGGATATAAATATTTAGATATACATTTTGTTGATCCAATACAATAGAATCTTGTCACTTTCCTCTTGTAGGAAGTATATTATCACTGTGAATTCACATACACATCTTGGTATTCTATGGGTATATACAAATTTTTTCTTTAGCTTTCTATTTTCTTGAAGTTTCTATTCCTTTTCTTCTCTCTTTCTATTTAAAATTAAATTGTCTCCTTTTATCACATCCTTAACATCTCCCCTCATTTCTAACCTCCCATCTGAAAAGTCACAGCTGGATGCCTTCCTTTTTCCTGTTCCCAACCAACCAACATCTCTCCAGGCCTGGAATTGAGCTGTCATTCCAAGGACTTTTATAACTGCCTCCCTGGGTTTTTACATGTCAAATGCTATTTCACTACTGCAACTCTGGGACTCATCTCCTGGAGAGCTAACCACTTTTCTTTTTTTTTTTTTTAATTGTTTCAGTGTTAGGCTATTGTACTAATTTTTGTAAAAGTATATATGGGCTTTTTGATCATTTGTAAGGAAATTTAATGTGCTCCTATGTAAGTTAACTAATTTAGTTCTCTAAAGAGGAAAAAATAATAAAGTCTTTGGGTCCATTTGCTGCTGAAACAACACAGTACCACTGCCTGGGTAATTTGTAAAAAGACTTATTTTGCTCATGGTTCTGGAGGTGGGGAAGTCCTAGGGGCTGCATCTCATGAGATCTTCTTTCTATGTTACAACATGGTAGGTTGACCTCATATGGTGAAGGGCATGAGATGAACAGAAAATCGAGGCCAAACTCATCCTTCATCAAAGACAACTCACAGAATAAATAACTTGTTCTCCAGATAACACCATCAATTCAGTCATGAGGTTACACACACATGGCTAATCACCTCTCAAACATCCTACCTCCCAACAGTATCTCAATGGACACAGAATTTCAATGTGAAATTTGGAGGGGACATATCAAACAATGACAGCAGGCAAAGGAAAGGAAACAACTGGAGTTAGGAAAAAGTAATAAGTGACTTCTAAAGTACTCTGGCATAAATCAAATTAGGGCAAAAATTTGCATGACAGAAAGGGAATAGATGCTCACATAAACACATGCCCACAACACTGGGCTAATTTTTATATTTTTAGTAGAAATAGGGTTTCACCATGTTGGCCAGGATGGTCTTGAACTCCTGGCTGCCTGTGATCCACCCACCATGGCCCCCAAAGGTGCTGAGATTACAAGCTTGAGCCACCATATCCCACCTCTAATGCAGATTTTCATCACATTTGTTTCGTGCTCCATACAAAGTCAGATTTAATTGCTTTTGTCAGGATTAACACCTTTTAGATTCTGAGTCCAGATCCTCAGCATGGCTAAATAAATCCCTTCCAGACCTGATATTTGTTCTTCTTTCAGCTTCATGTCCTTCTATTTCACCACAGTGAGACATTCAGACCTTTCCACTTTCAGACATGCCCTTTTCTATCTGGTAACTTCAGTCCCATTATTTTCTTGTAGATAAAAGTATCTCCCCAATTTGCCTACTTAAGACGACTACAACACAGACATCACTCCTTCCAGGATAGTGCTTCTTGTCTATCACATTAGTTTTACTGTCTGTCTTGGACACCCAGCACTGATGTAACACAGTACCTAATACATATATGTATGTGTGTGTATATATATACACGTGTGTATGTGAATTAGTCAATGTTGACTGGGACTTACAAATATAGCACCTATTTTCATTGTCAAAATGAACATTCTTGGTGTTGTGGCATTAATTTTTATTCTTTTTTCCTCACCACAACTTTTTCTAAAGGGGTAGGTCACAGTATTGTTCACTAGAGATGCAATGATTTTGACTTACTGAGACTAGCATCACTGGTTATCATTTCAACTATGTTGCTTTCTTTTTAGGTCTAGTTATAATTTTTCCATGCTTCTAAAAGTTCTTTTTCATATTCTGTTTTGACTGGCAGGTCCTTGCCTGAAAGAATTAGCTGTCTCCTTACCACTTCTCCTTTTATTTGCAGTAGCAATTCCCAGTGGCAAAGGGATATTTGGGAGCCCTTTGTGGCCTATGGAAAAAAACAAAATATCCTAAAATAAAAACCTAAAGAAGCTCTTTGTGAAACTGACTTTTGATGTGTGGATTCATTTGATAGAGCTTAACCTTTCTTTTGATTCAGCAGATTGGAAACCCTCTAACTGTAGAATCTGCAAAGGGACATTTGGGAGCCCATAAAAGCCTATGGGGAAAAATCTACTATACCCACACAAAAACTGGAAAGAAACTATCTCTGAAACTGCTTTGTGATGTGTGAATTCATCTCATGGAGTTAAACCTTTTCTTTAATCCAACAGTTAGGAAAACTTTTGGAGAATCTATGAAGAGACATTTGGGAGTCCTTTGAGGCCTACAGTGAACTACCAAATATCCGCAAATAAAAACTAGAAAGAAGCAATCTGTGAAATGTCTTTGTGATGTGTGGATTCATCTCACAGAGGTAAGACTTTCTTTTCTTTCAGCAGATGGGAAACATTCTTTTAACAGTATCTGTGAAGGGACATTTTATAGCCCATGAGGTCTATGATGAAAAATTACATATCCCCAGAAGAAAACTGGAAAGAAGCTATCTGTGAAACTGATTTGGGAAGTGTAAATTCGTCTCACAGAACTAAACCTTCCTTTTGATTCAGCAGATTGTAAACACTCTTTTTGGGGAATCTGCAAAGGGACGTTTTGGAGGCCACTGTGGGCCTTTTGAAAAGAAAAGAATATCCCCAGATGAAAACTAGAAAGAAGCTATCTGTGGAACTACTTGGTGACGTGTGGATTAATCTCATAGAGTTAAACTTTTATTTCAATCTAGCAGGTTGGAAATACTCTTTTTGTAGAATCTGTGAAGCAACATTTGGGAGTCCTTTGAGACCTATGAAGAAAAACTGAATATTCCCAGATAAAAGTTAGAAAGAAGGTATCTGTGAAACTATTTTGTGATGTGTGGATTCATCTCACAGAGCTAAACATTTCTTTGATTCAGCAAGTTGAAAACACTCTTTTTGAAGAATCTGTGAAGGGACATTTGGGATTCCATTGAAACCTATGGAGGAAAATTGGATATTCCAAGATTAAAACTAGAAAGAAACTATCTATGAAACTGCTTTGTGATGTGTGGGTTCATCTCACAGAGTTAAACCTTTCTTTTTATTAAACAGCTTGGAAACACTCTTTTTGGAGAATCTGTGAAGAGACCATTGGGAGTCCTTTTAAGCCTATAGGGAAAAATCAACTATCCCCAGATAAAAGATAGCAGCTTTCTTTGAAACTACTTTGTGATGTGAAGATTCATCTCACAGAGTTAAATCTTTCTTTAGATTCACCAGGTTGGAAACACTCTTTCTGGAGAATCTGCAAAGGGACATTTGGGAGGCCATTGCAGCCTTTGGGGGAAAATGGAATATCCCAAGATAAAAACTAGAAAAAAGTTCTTTGTGAAATTGCCTTGTGATGTGTGGATTCATCTTACAGACTTTTTTTTTTTATTCAGGAGGTTGGAAACACTCTTGTTAGACAATCTGTAAATGGACATTGGGGGTCCATTGTGGGTTATGAAAAAAAAACCATGCCAGATAAAAACTAGAAATAAGATATTTGTGAAATTTTGTGATGTGTGGATGCATTTTGCAAAGTTATATCTTTCTTTTGATTCAGCATGTAGGAAATGCTCTTTTTGGAAAATCTGTGAAGGGACATTGAGAAGCTCATTGAGGCCTATTGAGAAAAACTGTGTATCCCCAGATAAAAATTGGAAAAAACTGTATGTGGAACTGCTTTGTGATGTGTGGAATGATCTCACAGAGTTAAACCTTTCTTTTGATTCAGCAGTTAAAAAACACTGTATTTGGAGAACCTGTGATGGAACATTTGGGAGCCCATTGAGGCCCAGAGTAAAAACAAAATATCCCTATATCAAAATTGGAAGGAAGCTATGTATCAAACTGTGTTGTGATGTATGCATTAACCTCACAGAGGTAAGCCTTCCTTTTAATTCAGCAGGTGGAAAACACTCCTTCAGGAGATCTGTGAGGGTACATTTGGGAACCCTTTGAGGCTTAAAGGAAATAACTGAAAATCCACGGGTATAAACTACAAAGTGTCTACTGTGAAATTGCTTTGTTTTGTGTGGATTCATCTCACAGTGTTAAATTTTCTTTGATTCAATAGGTGGGAAACATTCTTTTTGGGGAATCTGCAAAGGAACATTTTGGAGCTTTTTGAGGCCAATGGGGAAAAACAATATACTCAGGAAAAAACTAGAAAGAAGCTATCCATGAAACTGCTTTGTGACATCTGGATTCACCTCACAGAGTTAAACATTTCTTTTGATTCAGCAGGTTGGACACACTCTTTTTGGAAAATTTCCAAAGGGACATTTGAAAGCCCTTTGAGGACAATCAGGAAAAAAACTGAATATCCAAGGTAAAAACTAGAAAGAGGTTATCTGTGAAATGGCTTTATGATGTGTGGGTTCATCTCACAAAGTGAAACATTTATTTTGATTCAGCAGATTGGATACCCTCTTTTTGAAGAATCTGTGAAGAGACATTTTGGAGGCCATTGAGATCTATGAGGAAAAATGGAGTATCTCCAGGTATAAACTAGAAAGAAGCTCTCTGTGGTACTGCTTTGTGGTATGTGGATTCATCTCTCAGAGTGAAACATTTCTTTTGATACAGCAGTTTGGAAACACTCTCTTTGGAGAATCTACAAAGGGGCATTTGTGACACTTTTGAGGCTTAAGGGAAAAAATTGAATATCTTCAGTTAGAAACTAGAAAGAAGCTATCTGTAAAACTGCTTTGTGATGTGTGGCTATATCTCACAGAGTTTAAACGTTTCTTTTGATGCAGCAGGTTAGAAATGCTCTTTTTGGAGATTCTGATAAGGGACATTTAAGAGACCTTTGAGGCCCATGCAGAAAAAAACCACGTATCCTTAGGTAAAAACTAGAAATAAAGAATCTGTGAAACTGCTTTGTTTTTTGTGAATTCATTTCACAGAGTTAAGCATTTCTTTTGATTCAGCAGGTTGGAAACACTCTTTCTGGAGAATCTGCAAAAAGACATTTGGGAGCCCATTGAGGCCCATGGGGAAAAACAAAATATACCCAGGTAAAAACTATACAGAAGCTATTGGTATAACTGATTTGTGAAGTGTGCTTCATTTCACAGTGTTAAACTTTTCTTTTGACTCAGCAGGTTGGAAATACTCTTTTTCAGAATCTGAGAAGACACAATTGGGAACATGTTGAAGATTATGGGGAAAAGTGCAATATCCCCAGGTAAAAAATAGAAAAAAGCTATCAAAGAACCCACTTTGTGATGTGTGGATTCATCTCACAGAGATAAACCTTTCTTTTGATTCAGCAGGTAAAAAACACTTTCTGGAGAATCTACAATGGAACATTTGGGAGCCCATTGAATCATATGGGGAAAAACTGAATATCCCGAGGTAAATACTAGGGAGAAGTTATGTGTAAAACTACTTTGTGATGTGTGGATTCATCTAACAGAAGGAAAACATCCTTTCTGCTCAGCAGGTTGGAAACACTCTTTTTGGAATATCTGCCTAGGGACATTTTGGACCCCATTGAGGCCTAGAGGGAAAACAGAATATCACAGATAAAAATTGGAAAGAAGATGTATGAGAAATGGCTTCATGATGTGTCGATTCATCTTACAGAGTTAAACTTTTCTTTTAACTCAGCAGGTTGGAAAGACTCTTTTTGGAGAATCTATGAAGGGATATTTGGGAGCTCATTGAGGACCATGGGGAAAAACCAAATATCCCAAGGAATAACTTGAAGGAAGATGTCTGTGAAACTGCTTTGTGATGTGTGGATCCATCTAACAGAGTTAAAACTTTCTTTTGATTCAGTAGGATGGAAACACACTTTTTGGGGAGTCTGCAGCAGTAAATTTAGGAGCCTAGGAGACCATGTGGAAAAATAGAATGTACCCAGGTAGAAACTAAAAACAAGCTGTCTGTCAAACAGCCTTGTGATGTGTGGATTCAACTTACAGAGTTAAAACTTTCTTTTGATTCAGCAGGTTGGAAACACTCTTTTTGGAGGATCTGTGAAGGGACATTTGGAAGTCCATTGACGCCAATGGGGTAAAATGGAATATCCCATGATTAAAAACTAGAAAGAATCTATCTGTGAAACTGCTTTGTGATTTGCAGATTCTTCTCACAGAGTTAATACTTTCTTTTGATTGGACAGGTTGAAAGCACTTTTTTTTTTTTTTTTGGAGAATCTGTGAAGGGACATTTTAGATCCCATAAAAGATCGTGGGGAAAGTCAGAATGTTCTCAAGTAAAAACTTGAAAGATGCTATGTGTGAAACTGCTTTGTGATTTGTGGATTCATCTCAGAATTAAACCTTTCTTTTGATTCAGCAAGTTAGAAAATCTCGGCTGAATTGGGAGATATACCTAATGCTAGATGACGAGTTGGTGGGTGCAGCGCACCAGCATGGCACATGTATACATATGTAACTTACCTGCACGTTCCACACATGTACCATAGAGCCTAAAGTATAATAATAATAGTAATAATAATAAAAAATAAAAAATAAAATTAAAAAATAAAAAAAGAAAGAAAATCTCGGCTGAGTGGGGTGGCTCATGCTTCTAATCCCAGGACTTTGGGAGGCAAAGCTGGGTGGATCACAAGCTCAGGAGTTCAAGACGGTCCTGGCTAACATGGTGAAACACCATTCTATTAAAAATACAAAAAAAAAATTAGCCAGGCATGGTGGTGGGTGTCTTAGTCCCAGCTACTTGGTAGGCTGAGGCAGGAGAATGGCATGTACCTGGGAGGTGGAGCTTGCAGTGAGTGGGAAATTGCAACACTGCACTCCAGCCTGGGTGACAGAGAAAGACTCCACCTCCAAAAAAAAAAAAAAGAAAAAGAAAATCTCTTTTTGGAGTATATGCAAAGGTATATTTGGGAGACCACTGAAGCCCATGTGGAAAAACTGAATATCTCCAGGTAAAGACAAGAAAAAAGTTCTCTGTGAAACTCTTTTCTGATGTGTAGATTCATCTCATAGAGTTAAAAGTTTCTTTTGATTCAGCAGATTGGGAACACTCTTTTTTAGAGATTTTGCTAACGGATATTTATCAGCCCATTGAAGCCTATGGGGAAAATCCAAATATTCCCAGGTAAAAACTAGGAAGAAGGTATCTGTGAAACTGCTTTGTGATGTGTGGATTCATCTCATAGAGATAAACCTCTTTTTTTGGCTCAGCAAGTTGAAATACTCTTTATGGAGGATCTGCAAAGGGACGTTTTGAAGCCCATTGTGGCCAATGAGAAAAACAAAATATCACCAGGTAAAAACTAGAAAGAAGCTATCTGTAAAGCTACTTTGTGGTTTACTGATTCTTCTCACAGAGTTAGATGTTTTCTTTGATTCAACACGTTGGAAACAATCTTTCTAGAAAATTTGCAAAGGGACATTTGAGAGCCCATTGAGGCATATGGGGAAAAACCCAATAACCCCCGGTAAAAACTAGAAAAAACTTTCTATGAAACTACTTTATGATGTGTGGATTCATCTTACTGAATTAAAAGTTTGTTTTGATTTAGCAGGTTGGAAACACTCTTTTTGGAGAATCTGCAAAGGGATTTTTGGGAGCCCATTAAGGCCCATGAGGAGAAACTGAATTTCCACAGGTAAAAACTAGAAAGAATCTGTGTAACAGCTTTGTGATGTGTGGATTCATCTCACAGAGTTAAATATTTCTTTGGATTCAGCAGGTTAAAAACAGTCTTTTGGAGGATGTATGAGGGAATTTTTGGCAGCCCATTAAAACCTATTGGGAAAAAAACGAATATCCTCAGGTAAAAACTAGTAAGAAGCTATCTGTGAAAATGCTTTTGTCATGTGTGGATTCATCTCACAGAGTTAAACATTTCTTTGGATTCAGCAGGTTAAAAACATTCTTTTTGGAGAATCTGCATAGGGATATTTGGGAGTCCATTCAGGCTTCTGTGGAAAAACCCAATATCCCCAGCAAAAAATTAGAAAGAAAATGTGAAAATGCTTTGTGATGTGTGGATTCATCTCACAAAGTTAAATCTTTCTTTTGATTTATGTGGTTGGAAATGTGAGAAGGAGGGTTTCTGGGGTGCCAGTTGTGTTGGTCTCCCCTGTGTGAGACACCCATGGAAAGCCATGGCTGGTCTCTGAGGAGAAAATTCTCCTTATTGCCTTCAGGTTTTTATGCCCCAAGAGCATAACCACTCAGCAGCATTCCACAGTTTTCTCAGGGAGATAATGCTCCCTTGAAGCAGTGGAGTATAGCCAAACATCTTGGCTTCTCCTAAAACCTGCTCCCATCTGTTTCAGTCCCAATAAGTTAAAGATCTTAAGTAGTTTAGACACACGCCTCTCCTCAAGGAAATTCACAGAAATCAACACTGCTATACATCTTATCGAATGACTCACAAGATCTCCTTCACTGATTAATCCTTTTCCTCATTCCTTCCTCCCCCTCCCATCTGCTGTAAGAACAAACTGTCCGTATACCAATAAATTGGGTGGAGCCTGAGGGCTCCAGGCTGTGAGGAAGCCTTCAATGCTCCAGTCGCCTAGAACAACCTTTTAAACTCTTACTCGGTCTAACTCTTTTTTTTCTCCACCAGAGTCAGGGTACCCACTGGGTAGGGTGGGGCTGGTTTCCCCAACATCTGGCACCCAACACAGGTCTCCCTGTAATCTCTACAATAATACAGTGAAGAAATGCCAGAGCATGGAAAGTGGAGCATGACTGACAAAGGACACCCACGTACGTTTTCACTTCAGGCTCTGTGGAGAATTCCATGGTAACCTCAGGAAAATGTGGGTCAGGCTGAAAGTAAGTTTGCTAATTACTTATGCCAGGTGACACAGTTATTGGGCTACAGTGGGGCAATTGTGAGTACCTGAAATCTCACATCTTTGTTCCATCTCATAGAAGAGTATTCTCCTTGGTTCATGGAATATGGAACCAGGCATGTAAAAGATTGGTATAAGGTTGGATCAGACTTAAAATTAGCACAATGAGAGAGCCACAATATTACTTTCTCCACTTGGTCATTGTGGTTGGCAATTAAAACAGCACTGAAGTGCTTCCCCACTGAGGAGGAAGGAACAGGAGTTTCAGGATGACATAGAAAATTTTAATAATCAGAAGTCTGATGATGAGCAAAGTGAACCATCACAGTCTAGGTTTAAAAAGGGGTAGAAATGGGAAGCTATATATTAATCTTCAAAAACTTATGAAAGAAACAGTTCCACCTACTGCAGAAATATTGCCACCTACTGTGCCTTTAGGGGAAGGCCTGGAATGGTCACCCCTTCCTCAGCCTTATGAATTTCTGGAAAGGAAACATGAGACACGGCTTGCCACCCCCAATGTTGCATGCCCCACCATTGACTATGGTGAAAGGAAGCTGCATGCTTGCCCAACAGCCAATTACAGTAGGGAATGATCCAGGCTTGTACACCTGTTAATTATGGTAAAGGAATTGTGTGAGCTAGCCCAGATACTAATTATGACTCACGGATAATCCAGGCATCCATTCTCCCGACACAAGAAATGGGGTATTTGGATGCTTGGCAGTTTTTACTAATTATTTTGCCAGCTGAAAATTTCAGAGAACATACTCAAGCACAGTGGGAGCTATTTTATTTTAAAATATTAAAAGACTTAAGGAAAGCAATTGGACAATATGGGCCAAATTCTCCTTATGTTCATTTTTTATTACAATCTGTGGCTTATAACCAACATTTAATATTTATGGATTAGGAGTTATTAGCCTGATCCATCCTGTCTCCCTCTCAATTTCTCTAATTTGAAACTTGGTGGATGGATGAAACAACAAATTAGGCATGCAGAAATGCTCAAGCACAACCTCCCATTAATATCACATCTGATCTGTTGCTTGGAATTGGAGAGGCATGAGGTACTTGAAATCAACTGATGGTAATGGGTGTTGAACCTGTTGATCAGCTAAGAACTATATGCCTAAGAGCCTGGGAAAATATTCACAACCCTGGTACTACTTACCATTCTTTTAACTCAGTTCCACAGGTTCCAAGGGAGCCTTATCCAGATTTTGTCACCCATTTGCAAGACACGTCTCCAAAAGCCATTTTGGATTATCATGCCAGGAAAGTGCTTCATGAAGGAACATTTTGGAACCCATTGAAATCTATGGGGAAAAACCTTATATTCACAGGTAAAAACTAGGAACAAGCTATCTGTGGAACTGTTTGCTGATGTGTGGATTCATCTCACAGAGATAAAACTTTCCTTTGATTCAGCAGGTTAGAAACACTCTTTTTGGTGAATCTGTCATGAAACATTTGAGAGTGCATTGAGGTCTATGAGGAAAAACTGAATATCTTCAGATAAAAACTAGAAAGTAGCTATCTGAAAAACTACTTTGTGATATGGGGGTTCATCTCACAGGGTTAAAACTGTCTTTTGATTCAGAAGTTAGAAACAGTATTTTTGAAGAATCCACGTAAAGATATTTGGAAGGCCATTGAGGCCTCTGGGAAAAAAAACAAGTATCTTCAGAAAAAACTAGAATCTCTCTGTGAAATTACTTTCGATGTGTAGATTCATCTAACAGAGTTAAACCTTTCTTTTCATTCAGCAGGTTGTAAACACTGTTTTTGTGGAATCTGCAAAGACACATATTGGAGCTCACTGAAACATATGCTGAAAAACAAACTATCCCCAGATAGAAACTAGAAAGAAGCTATCTGTGAAACTCTTTTGTAATATTTGGATTCATCTCAAAGAATTAAACCTTTCTTTTAATTCAGTAAGTTGGGAAAACTCTTTTTAAAGAATCTCCAAAGGGAATTTTCGAGCCCATTGAATCCTTGGGGAGAAACTGAATATCCTCAGGTGAAAATCATAAAGAAGCTATCTGTGAAACAGCTTTGTGATATGTGGATTCATGTCACAGAATTAAAATTTTGTTTTTATTCAGCACATTGGAAACACTCTTTTTGGTGAATCTGTGAAGTCATATTTGGGAGCCCTTTGAGCTTTATGCAGAAAAGCAAAATTTCAAGAGATAAAAAAATAGAAAGAAGCTATTTGTGAAACTGCTTTGTGAGTTGCAGATTTATTCCACAGAGTTAAAGCTTTCTGTTGATTCAGCAGGTTGAAAACATTCTTTTAGGAGAATCTGCAATAAAACTTTTGAGAGCCCATTGAGGCCTATGGTGAAAAACCAAATATCTCCATTTAAAAACTAGAAAGAAGTGAGGGACTGATCCAAGATGGCTGAATAAGAACTGGTCCAGTCTACAGTTCCCAGAGTGACACAGAAGACAGGTGATATTTGCATCTCCACCTGAGGAACTGGGTTTATCTCTCTGGGACTTGTTGGACAGTGGGTGCAGACCATGGAGTGTGAGCCAAAGTAGGGAGGGACATTGCCTCACCTGGAAAGCATAGGGGGTCAGGAAATTCCCTTTCCTAGCCAAGGGAAGACATGACAGATGGTATCTGGAAAATCAAGACACTCCCATCCTAGTACTGCACTTTTCCAACAGTCTTAGCAAATGGCACACCAGGAGATTACATTCTGTGCCTGGCTCAGGGGGTCCAACACCCACAGAGCCTTGCTCACTGCTAGAGCAGCAGTCCAAGGTCAAGCTGCAAGGCAATTGCAAGTCTGGGAGAGGGGCGTCCACCATTGCTGAGGCTTAAGTAGGTAAACAAAGCAGCTGGGAACTTCAAACTGTGTGGAGCCCATTGCAGCTCAATGAGGCCTGCCTGCTACTGTAGACTCCACCTCTGGGGGCAGGGTATAGCTGAATAACAGGAGGCAGAAACTTCTGCAGACATAAAAGTCCCTGTGTGACAGCTTTGAAGAGAGTAATCATTCTCCCATCATGGAGTTTGAGATCTGAGAATGGACAGACTATCTCCTCAAGTGGGTCCCTGACCCCCAAATAGCCTAACTGGGAGACCCCTCCCAGTAGGGAGTGACTGAAGTCTCATACAGCTGGGTGCACCTCTGAGACAAAGCTTCCAGATGAAGGATCAGGCAGCAATGTTTCCTGTTGTGCAGTATTTGCTGTTCTACAGCTGCCGCTGGTGATACCCAGGCAAACAGGGCCTGAAGTGGACTTCCAGCAAAGACCAACAGAGCTGAAGCTGAGGGCCCTGGATTTTAGAAGGAAAACTAAAAAACAGAAAGGAATAGCATCAACATCAACAAAAAGAACATCCATGCCAAACCCCCTTCTGAAGGTCACCATTATCAAAAACCAAAGGCAGATAAAACCACAAAGATGGGGAGAAACTAGAGCAGAAAAGCTGAAAATTCTAAAACTCAGACCATCCTTTCTCCTCCAAAGGAATGCAAGCTCCTCCCCAGCAACAGAAGAAAGTTGGAGGGAGAAAGACTTTGATGAGTTGACAGAAGTGGGCTTCAAAAATAGGTAATAACAAATTTCTCTGAGCTAAAGAAGGATGTTTGAACCCATTGCAAAGAAGTTAAAAACCTTGAATAAAGATTAGCCAATTGGCTAACTAGAATATACAGCATAGAGAAGAACTTAAATGACCTGATGGAGCTGAAAACTATGGCACGAGAAGCATGTGATGCATGCACAAGCTTCAGTAGCTGATTCGATCAAGTGGAAGAAAAGGTATCAGTGAAAGAAGATAAAATGAATGAAATGATGCAGGAAGAGAAGTTTAGAGAAAAACAGAGTAAAAACAAACAAACAAAGCCTCCAAGGGATATGGGACTATGAAAAAAAAAACAAATCTACATTGGATTGGTGTACCTTAAAGTGACAGGGAGAATGGAACCAAGCTGGAAAAGACTCTTCATGATATTATCCAGGAAAACTTCCCCAACCTAGCAGGGCACGCCAACATTCAAATTCAGGAAATATGGAGAATGCCTCAAAGATATTCCTCAAGAAAATCAAACACAAGACACACAATTGTCAGATTCACCAAGGTTGAAATGAAGGAAAAAATGTTATGGGAAGCCAGAGAGAAAAGTTGGGTATCCTAAAAAGGGAAGTCCAGCAGACTAACAGCTGATCTCTTGGCAGAAATTCCACAAGCCAAAGAGAGTGGAGGCCTATATTCAACATTCTTAAAGACAAGAATTTTCAACCCAGAATTTCATATCCAGCCAAACTAAGCTTCATAAGTGAAGGAGAAATAAAATACCTTACAGACAAGAAAATGCTCAAAGATTTTGTCACCAGCAGGCCTGCCCTACAAGAGCTCCTGAAGGAAGCACTAAAAATGGAAAGGAACAACTGGTACCAGCCACTGCAAAAACATGCCAAACTGTAAAGACCATCACTGCTTGGAAGAAACTGCATCAAATAATGAGAAAAATAACCAGCTAACATATTAATGACAGGATCAAATTCAGACATAATGATATTAACTTTCAATGTAAATGGGCTAAATGCCCCCATTAAAAGACAGACTGGCAAACTGGATAGTGTCAGGACCCAACTGTGGTGTATTCAGGAGACCCATTTCATATGCAGAGACACACATTGGCTCAAAATAAAGGGATGGAGGAAGACCTACCGAGCAAATGGAAAACAGACAAACAAAGAAACAAAAAGCAGGTTTTGCAATCCTAGTCTCTAATAAAACAGACTTTAAACCAAGAAAGATCAAAAGAGACAAAGAAGGCCATTACATAATGGTAAAGAGATCAATTCAACAAGAAGAGCTAACTATCCTAAATATATATGCACCCAATACAGAAGCACCCAGATTCATGAGGCAAGTTCTTACAGACCTACAAAGAGACTTAGAATCACACACAATAATAATGGGAGACTGTAACACCCCAGTGTCATCATCAGACAGAGCAACAAGACAGAATGTTAACAAGGATAACCAGGACTTGAACTCAGCTGTGGACCAAGTGGACCTAGCAGATATCTACAGAACTCTCCACCACAAATCAACAGAATATACATACTTCTCAGCACCACATCACACTTATTCCAAAATTGACCACAGAGTTGGAAGTAAAACACTCCTTAGCAAATTTAAAACAATAGAAATTATAACAAACTGTCTTTGTGATGAAAGTGCAATCAAATTAGAACTCAGGGTTAAGAAGTACAGTCAAAACCACACAACTACATAGAAATTGAACAACCTGCTCCTGAATGACTACTGGGTAAATAACGAAATGAAGGCAGAGATAAAGATGTTCTTTGACACCAAGGAGAACAAAGATTAGACATACCAAAATCTCTGGGACACATTTAAAGCAGTGTGCAGAGGGAAATGGATAGCACCAAATGCCCACAAGAGAAAGCAGGAAAGATCTAAAATTGACAGGCTAACATCACAATTAATAGAGCTAGAGAATCAAGAACAAATACATTCAAAAGCTAGCAGAAGGCAAGAAATAACTAAGACCAGAGCAGAACTGAAGGAGATAGAGACATTAAAAAAAAAAACCTTCAAAAAATAAATGAATCCAGGATCTGGTTTTTTGGAAAGATCAACAAAATTGATAGACCACTAGCAAGACTAGTAAAGGAGAAAAGAGAGAAGAATTGAATAGATGCAATACAGCTTCACAAGACTAAACCAGGGAGATGTTGAATCCCTGAATAGACCATTAACAGGCTCAGAAATGGAGGTAATAATTAGTAACCTATGAACCAAAGAAAATGCACGTCCAGATGGATTCACAGCTGTATTCTACCAAAGGTACAAAGAGGAGCTGACACCATTCCTTCTGAAACTATTTCAATCAACAGAAAAAGAGGGAATCCTCCCGAACTCATTTTATGAGGCCAGCATCATCCTGATACTAAAACCTGGCACAGACACAACAAAAAAATAAAATTTTGGACGAATATCCATGATGAACTTTGAAGCAACAATCCTCAATAAAATACTGGCAAACCGAATCCAGCAGCACATCAAAAAGGTTATCCTGCACAATACAGTTGGCTTCATCCCTGGGATGCAAGCCTGATTCAACATATGCAAATCAATAAACGTAATCCATCATATAAGCAGAACCAAAGACAAAAAACACATGATTGTCTCATATACAGAACAGACCGTTGACAAATTTGAACAGCCCTACATGCTAAAAATTATCAATCAACTAGGTATGGATGGGATATATCTCAAAATAATAAGAACTACTTATGACAAACCCACAGCTAATATCATATTGAATGGCAAAAGCTGGAAGCATTCACTTTGAAACCGGCACAGGGATGCCCTCTTACTACTCCTATTCAACATATTGTTGGAAGTTCTGCCCAGTGTAATCAGGCAGGAGAAAGAAATAAAGGGTATTCAATTAGGAAATGAGGAAGTTAAATTGTCCCTGTTTGCAGATCACATGATTGTACACTTAGAAAACTCCATTGTCTCAGCCCAAAATTTTCTTAAGCTGATGAACAACGTCAGCAAAGTCTCAGAATACAAGATCAATGGGCAAAAATCACAAGCATACCTGTACACCAATAACAGACAAACAGAGAGCCAAAGCATGAGTGAACTCCCATTCACAATTTCTTCAAAGAGGATAAAATACCTAGGAATCCAACTTACAAGGGATGTGAATGACCTCTTCAAGGAGAACAACAAAGTACTGCTCAACGAAATGAAAGAGGACACAAACAAATGGAAGAACATTTCATGCTCATGGTTCAGCAAGTTGGAAACAACCTCCTTGGAGAATCTGCAAAGGGACTTTTGTAAGCCCACTGAGGCCTTTTGGGAAAACTGAATATCCCTAGATAAAAACAGGAAAGAAGCTACCTGTGTAACAACTTTGTGATGTGTGTATTCAACTCACAAATTTAAAACTTTATGTGGATTCAGCAGGTTGGAAACGCTCTTTGTGGAGAATCTACAACTGGACATTTGGCAGTCCATTGAGACCTAAGGGGAAAATCAGAATATCCCCAGAAAAAGTAGAAAGTAGCTATCTGTGAAACTGCTGTGTGATGTTTGAATTAATCTCACAGGGATAAAAATTTCTTTTGATTCAGCAGTTAGAAAATGCACATTTTGAGGAATCCACTAAGGGACACTTAGTATCCCATTCAGGCCTATGGGGAGAAGTCAAATATCCTGAGATAAAAACTGGAAAGAATCTCTCTGTGAAACTGCTTTGTGATGTGTGAATTTATCTCACAGTGGTAAACGTTTCTTTTGTTTCAGCAGGTTGGAAACACTCTTATTGAAGAAAGTGCAATGTGGAATTTGGAAGCCCACTGTGGCCCATTGGGAAAAACTGAATACCCCAAGACAAAAACTAGAGAGAAGCTGTCTTTGAAACTGCTATGTGATGTGTGGATTCATCCCATAGAGTTAAAACTTTCTTCTTATTGAGGAGGTTGGAAACACTTTTTGGAAAATCTCACATAAGGGTGTCCATTAGGGCATATGAGGAAAACCAGAATATCCCCTTATAAAAACTGGAAAGAAGCTATTTGTGAAATTGCCTTGTGATGTGTGGATTCACCTCACAGAGTTAAACTTTTCTATTGATTCAGCAGGTTGGAGACTTTTTTTTGGAGAATCTGCGATGGGACATTTTTGAGCCCATTCTGGCCTATGGGGAAAAACTGAACATTCCCAGATAAAAATTAGAAAGAAGCCATTGGTGAAACTGCTTTGTAATGTGAAAATTCACCTTATAGATTTAAACCTTTCTATTCATTTAGAATGTTGGAAACACTCTTTTTGGAGAATCTACAAACTGGCATTTAGGAGCCCATTGAGGCTGATGGTACAAAACAGAATATCCTCAGATAAAAACGAGAAAGAAGTTATCTGTGAAACAGCTTTGTGATGTGTGGATTCAGCTCACAGGGTTATACCATTCTTTTAATTCAGCAGTTTGGAAATGCTTCTTTTATAGAATCTGTGAAGGGACATTTTGGAGTGCATTAAGGCCTATGATGAAAAACCAAATATCCCGCAATAAAAATTTGTAAGAAGCTATCTGTGAAACTGCTTTGTGACGTATGATTTCAGCACAGAGTAAACCTGCATTTTGATTCCACAGATCAGAAACTCCTATTTTAGAATCTACAAAGGGTCATTTAGAATATACAAAGAGTCATTTTAGAGTGCAGTAAGGCCGATAGTGAAAATCCAAATATACCTAGAAACAAAGAAACATGTTTTCTGTGAAAGTGCTTTGTCTCCATTCAGCTCACAGAGTTAAACTTTTTTTTGATTCAGCAGTTTGGAAAAACTCATATTGTAGATTCTGTAAAGGGACACTTTGAAGGACCTTGAGACCTACAGTGAAAAACTGAATATCTTGTGATAAAATGTATAAAGTAGCTTTCTGTGGAACTGCTTTGTCATATGTGGATACAATTCACAGAGTTAAACCATTGTTTTGATTCAGCAGGTTGGAGACACTCTTTTTGTAGAATCTGCAAAGGGACATCTTGGAGCCCATTATGCCTATAGAGAAAAACAGAATATCTCATGATAAAATTTCAAAATAGTCTATCTGTGAAACTGCTTTGCAATTAATGCTTTCAGCTCACAGAGTTAAATTTTTATTTTGATTCAGCAGGTGTGAAACACTTTTTGTAGGATATGCGAAGGGACATTTCAGATCACGGTAATGCATACAGTAAAAAACTGAATATTCCATGATAAAAACTAAAGAGAAACTGTGAAACTGCTCTGTGATGTGTTGATTCACCTCACAGAGTTAAAATTTTCTTTTGATTCAGCATGTTGGAAACACTCTTTTTGGACAATCTGCTGAGGAAAATTTTGGAGAACAGTGAGACCTATAGAGAAAAATTGAATATCCCACGATAAAATCTTGAAAGAAGCTGTATGAGAAACTGCCTTGTGATATGTGGATTCAGCTCACAAGTTAAACCATTCTTTTCATTTGGTAGTTTGGAAACACTCTTTTGTAGAATCTGTGAAGGGACAGTTCAGAGGACAGTAAGGTCTATAGTGGAAAATCATATAGCCCTATGTAAAAATTAGAAAGAAGTTATTTGTGAAACTGCTTGATGATGTGTAGATTCAGCTCACAGAATTAAACATCTCTTTCCTTCCAGCATGTTGGAGACACACTTTTTGTACAATCTGCTAAGGAAGATTTTGGAGCACAGTAAGGTCTATAGTGAAAAATCAATATTCCATGAGAATAACTAAAAAGAAACTATATCTGAAACATTATTCTTAGGTCTGCATTCAGCTCACAGATTTAACTTTTCTTTTTCATTCAGTAGTTTGGAAACTCTTTTTTGTAGAATCTGTGAAGGGACATTTCAGAGCCTACCAGGCATATAGCGAAAACAGAAGCATCCATGATGAAATTTATAAAGAAGCTATCTGTGAAACTACTCTGTGATACACAGATTCAGCTCACAGAGTTAAACCTTTCTTTGGATTCAGCAGTTTGGAAATACTCTTTTTGTAGAATTTGCTAATGAACAATTTGGAACACACTAAGACCTACAGTGAAAAACCTAACATCCTATATTAAAAACTAGAATGAATCTATCTGTGAAACTGCTTTTTTGTGTGTGAATTCAGCTCACAGGGTTAAATCTTTCTCTTGTGATTCAGCAGTTTGGAAACATTGTCTTTATAGATTCTGTGAAGGTACATTTTGGAGTGGAGTAAGGCCAATATTAAAAAAACTGAATATGCCATGATAAAAACTAGAAAGTTATCTGTGAAAACTGCTCTATGATGTGTGAATTCAGCTCAAAGAGTTAAACCATACTTTTGAATCAACAGTTTGGAAACTCTTTTTGTAGAATCTATGAAGGGACATTGAGGCCTATAGTGGAAAACCAAATGACCTGTGATAAAAACCAGAAGGAAGCTATCTGTGAAATGGCATTATGCTGTGTGGCTTAGGCTCCTAGAGTTAAAATTTTCCTTTTTTTCAGCAGGATGGAAACACTCTTTATGTAAAATCTGTGAAGGGACATTTCAGAGTGCAGTGAGTCCTAAATTGAAAATTGTATATCCCACTAAAAAACTAGAAAGAATCTATCTGTGAAGCTGCTTTGTTATGTGTGGACACAGCTCATACACTTAAACCTTTATTTTCATTCAGCTGCTTGGAAACACTTTTGTTTGGAGAATCTGCAAAAGAGCATTTCAAATCCCATTTTGCTTATAGAGAAAAGCAGAATATCCCACAATAATATCTAGAAAGAAGGTATCTGTGAAACTGCCTAGTGATGTGTGGATACAGCTCACAGAATTTAAACTTTATTCTGATTCAGAAGTTTGGAAAAGGGCTTTTGTAGAATCTGCAAAGGGACATTTCAGAGCATAGTAAGGCCCATAGTGAAAAACCGAATATCCCACAATAAAAACTAAATCTGTGATGTGTGGATTCAGCTCACAAAGTTAAACTGTTTTTTAATTCAGTGGTTCGGAAAGTCTTTTTGCAGAATCTGTGAAGGAACATTTCAGAGCACAATAAGGCCTATAGTGAAAAATCGAATATCCCATGATAAAATCTAGAAAGAAGCTATCTGTGAAAACGTTTGTCAAGTCTCCGTTCAGCTCACAAGGTTAAACCATTCTTTTGATTCAGCAGTTTGCAAAAGCTCTTTGTGTAGAATCTGTGAAGGCAAATTTCGAGACCACTAGGCCTACAGTGAAAAAGTGAACATCTCATGATGAAATCTAGAAAGAAGCTACATGAGAAACTATTTTGCTATTTGAGAATTCAGTTCAAAAAGTTAAACTGTTTTTTTGGTTCTGCAGTTTGGAGACACTTTTTTTTGTAGAATCTGTGAAGGGACATTTCAGGGTACCATCAGGCCTACAGTGAGAAACAGAATATTCCTAGATAAAAACTAGAAAGAGATTATCTGTGAAACTGCTTCCTGTACATTCAGGTCACAGATTTAAACCTTATTTTGATTCATCAGTTAGAAAACACTCTTTTTGTAGAATCTGCAAAGAGAAATTTTGGAGCACAGTGAGCCCCATAATGATAAAGTGAATATTCCATGATAAAAACCAGAAAGAAGCGATCTTTGAAACTGCTTTGTGAAGTGTGCATTCAGTTCACAGAATTAAACTGGTCTTTTGATTCAGCAGCTTGGAAACACCATTTTTGTAGGATATGTAGAGACATTTCTGAGCACAGTAAAGACTATAGTGAAAAACAAATTATCCCACAATAAAAATTGGAAGAAAGAATAGTTGTCAGTTTGCTTTGTGATGTGTGCACTCAGCTCACAAAGTTAAACCTTTCTTTTCATTTAGCAGTTTGGAAAAACTCTTTTTGCAGAATCTGTGACTGGATATTTCTGAGGACATTGAGGCCTATAGTGAAAAAGTGAATAGCCCATGATAAAAATTAGTAAGAAGCTATCTGTGAAACTTCTTTGTCATCTGTCAATTCAGCTCATAGAGTTTAGCCTCTCTTTTGATTCAGTAGGTTGTTAACTCTCTTCTTGTAGAATATACAAAGAGATATTTCAGAGAAAAGTAAAACCTGTAGTGAAAAACAGAAAGTCCCACAATAGAAACTAAAAAGCAGCCATCTACAAAACTGCTTTGTGATGTGTGGATTCAGTTCTCAAAGTTAAACTTACCTTTGATTTCGTGGTTTCAAAACACTATTTTTGTAGCATCTGCTAAGGGACATTTCAGAGTGCAGTAAGAAAAAAACTGGATATCCTATTTAAAAACTAGAAAGAAGCTGTCTCTGAAACTGCTTTGTGAAGTCTCCATTCAGCTCACAGTGTTAAAATTATCGTTTGATTCAGTGTTTGGAAACACTCTTTTTGTAGAATCTGTAAAGGGACATTTTGGAATACAGTAGGCCTATAGTGAAATACAGAATATCCCATGATAAAATCCAGAAATAATCTATCTGTTAACCTGCTTTGTGAAATGTGGATTCAGCACACAATGTTAAACCACTCCTTTGATTTAGCAGTTTTAAACACTCTTTTTGTAGAACGAGAGAAGGGAAATTTTGGAGCATATTAAGGCCTACAATGAAAAAACAAGTATCTCTAGACAAAAACTGGAAAAAGTTATCTGTGAAATTGCTTTCTGATGTGTGCTTTCAGCTCACACAGTGAAATCTTTCTTTTGGTTTTGATTTTGTATAATTTGGAAGGTATTGAGGCCTGTAGTAAAAAATTGAACATCCTATGATAAAAACTAAAAGAAGTTACCTGTGAAACTGCTTCATGATGTCTGGATTCAGCTGTCAGAAGTAAACCTTTCTTTTCATTCAGCAGTTTGGAAACACTTTTTTTAGAACCTGCAAAGGGACATTCTGGTGGACATTGAGGCTTACAGTAAAAACCTAGTAGCCCACAATAAAAACTAGTAAAAAGCTGTCTGTGAAAATGCTTTGTGATGTGTGTATTCAGCTCACAATGTTAAGCCTTTCATTTGATTCAGTTCAGTGGAAACACCCTTTTTCTAGAATATGTGAAGGGACACTTCAGTGCACAGGAAGGCCAATAGTAAAAAACAGAAGATCTTGCAATAAAAACAAAAAGAAGCTATCTATGCAACTGCTTTGTGATGTCATTCGGCTGACAGAGTTAAACCTTTCTGTTGATTCAGCAGTTTGGAAACACACTTTTTGAAAAATCTGCAAAGGTTTATTTCAGAGACAACCAGGCTGACAGGGTCAAACAGAGTATTTCATCATAAAATCTTAAAGAAACTATCTGTGAAACTTCTTTTGGAATATCTCAATTCAGCTCACAGAGTTAAATCTTTCTTTTGATTCAGATATTGGAAGCACCCCTTTTGTGAAATACGCTAAAAGATATTTCAGAGTACAGTAAGATGTACCGTGAACAGCAGAATATCCCACGACAGAATCTAAAAAGATATTATCTGTGAAACTGTTTTGTGATATCTGCATTCAACTCACAAAATTAAACCTTTCTTTTGATTCAGCAGTTTGGGAACCCTCTTTTTATAAAATCTGCAAAGGGATATTTCAGAGACAACTTGGCCTATAGTGGAAAACCTAACATCTTACATTAAAATCTAGAAAGAAGGTATCTGTGAAACTGCTTTGTGACGTTGGATTCAGCTCACAGTGTTAAATTTTTCTTTTGATTCAGCAGGCTTGAAACACTTCTTTGGAGAATCTGAGAAAAGACATTTCAGAACACATTAAGTCCTTTTGTGAAAAACTGAATATTGCTTGTAAAAACTGAAAAAAAAAACAAGTTTTCTGAGAAACTGCTTTGTGATGTCTGCATTCACCTTATAGAGCCAACCCCTTCTTTTGACTCACCAGTTTTGAAACACACTTTTTGTAGAAGCTGCAGAGACATTTCAGAGTTTATTGAGGCATATTGTGAAAAAAACATTATCTCGTGTTGGAAACTAGAAAGAAGCTTTCTGTGAAACTTCTTTGTAATGTCTGCATTTACATCAGAAAGTTAAAGTTTTCTTTTGATTCAGTAGTTTGGAATTGGATTTTTTTTTTTTTTTTGGAGACTCTACAAGGTACATTTTGGAGCCTAATAAGTCTATAGTGAAAATCCAAATATCCTATGATAAAAACTAGAAAGTAGTTATCTGTGAAATTGCTTTATGATATGTGTATTCGGATGAGTTAAACTTTTCTTTTGATTCAGCAGGTTGAAAACACTGTATTTGTAGAAACTGTGAAAGGACATTTCAGAGGACAGTAAGGCCTGTGGTAAAATACTGAATATCCCTAGATAAAAACCAGAAAGAAGTTATGTGAAACTGCTATGTGGCATCTGCATTTACCTCACAAAGGTAAATATTTTGATTTAGCAGATTGGAAACAAATTTTTTTTTTTTTTTAGATGGAGTTTCACTCTGTCACCCAGGCTGGACTGCAATGGTGTGATCTCGGCTCACTGCAACCTCTGTCTCCCAGACTCAAGTGATTCTCCTGCCTCAGCCTCCCTAGTAGCTGGGATTACAAGCATATGCCACCATGCCTGGCTAATTTTGTAATTTTAGTAGAGACGGCATTTCTCCATGTTGGTCAGGCTGGTTTTGAACTCCTGCCCTCAGGTGATCTGAGTGCCTCGGCCTCCCAAAGTGCTGGAGTTACATGCATGAGCCACTGTGCCTGGCTTTGGAGATACTTTTTTTGTAGAAGAGATGTTTTAGAGCACATTGAGGTTTGTAGTGAAAAACTGAGTATCTTTTGATTAGAAACTAGAAAGAAGCTCTGTGTGAAACTGCTTAGTTATGAAAGGCCTCAGCTTGCAGAGCTAAATCTTTCTTCTGGTTTAGCAGATTGGAAACACTATTTTTGTGGAATGTGCAAGAAAATATTACAGAGCACAGTGAGGTATATAGTGAAAAACATAATATCTCACAATAAAAACTACAAAGAAGCTATCTGTGAAACTGCTTTGCGATGTGTGGAATCAGATCACAGAGTTGTATTTTTGTTTTGACACAGGAGTTTGGAAAAACCCCTTTTGTAGCATCGCCTAAGGGACATTTCAGAGTGCACAAAGGCCTATATTGAAAAACCGAATATCTTGCCATTAAAATCTAGAAAGAAGCTATCTGTGAAACTGCTTTGTGATGTGTGGATTCTGCTCACAGAATTAAACCTGTCTTTTGATTCAAAAGTTTAGAAACACTCTTTGTAGAATGCACAAATGGATATTTCAAAGCATAGTATAGCTGATAGTGCAAAACCAAATAACTTGAGATAAAAATTAAAAAGGTGCTATGTATCATTTTTGTAGAATCAACTAAGGGACTTTTCTGAGCACACTAAGGCCTATAGTGTAAAACTGAATATACTGTGATAAAAACAAGACAGAAGCAATCTGTTAAACTACTTTTTGTTGTGTGCATTCAGGTCAGTGTTAAAACTTTCCTTTGATTCAGAATTTTGGAAATATTCTTTTTGTAGAATCTGTGAGGGGTATTTCCGAGGCCACTAAGCCTATAGTGAAAAATCAAATATCTTGTGATAAAATATTGAAAGAAGCTAGCCGAGAAACTGCTTTGTGATGTGTGGATTCAGCTTACAAAGTTAAATTGTTCCTTTCATTCAGCAGTTTGGAAACATTCTTTTGTAAAATCTGCAAAAGGGCATTTTGGAGTGCTGTAAGGCCTATAGTGAAAAATCAAATATCCCTAGATAAAAACTAGAAAGAAGCTCTCTGTGAAACTGCTTTGTGATATGTGCATTCAGCTCACAGAATTAAAACTTACTTTTGATTCAGCCATTTGGAAACACTCTTTTTATAGAATCTGTGAAAGAACATTTTGGAGGGCTATCAGGCCTATAGTGAAAAACCGAATGTCCCATGATAAATTCTAGAAAGAAGCTATCTGTGAAACTGCTTCATGGTGTGTGGACTCATCTCTTGTAGAATCTACAAAGGCATATTTCAGAGGACACAGAGTCCTATAGTGAAAAAGCAAATAGCCTGGGATAAAAAACTAACAAGAAACTATCTGTGAAACTTCTTTGCAATGTGTGGATTCTGCTTCCAGCGTTAAAACTGTCTTTTAATTCACCAGCCTGGAAACACTCTATTTGTAGAATCTGCTAAGGGACATTTCAGAGCACATTAAGGCCTATAATGAAAAACCCAATATCCCACGATAAAAATTAGGAAGAATCTATCTGTGAAACTGCTTTGTGATGTCTGTATTCAGATCACAGGTGTAAGCCTTTCTTTTGACTCAACATTTGGAAGTACTCTTTTTGTAGAATCTGAGAAGGCACATTTCAGAGGCCATTAGGCCTATAGTCAAAAACTGAATATCCCATAATAAAAACAGAAAGAAGCTAACTGGGAAACTGCTTTGTGGTGTCTACATTCAGCTCACAGAATGAAACCTTTCTTTTTATTCCACAGTTGGGAAACACTCTTTTTGAAGGATCTAGAAGAGACATTTCAGAGCCCACCATGCCAATAGGAAAAAATTGAATATCTAGTGATAAAATCTAGAAAGTAGCTGTCTGTGAAACTGAATTATGAAGTGTGGATTCAGCTCACAAAATTAAACTGTTTTTTCTGATTCAGCAGTTTTGAAACACTCTTTTTGTAGAATCAGTGAAGGGACATTTCAGTGCACAGTAAGGCCTACAGTGAAAAGCTGATTATTCCATGATAAAAACTAGAAAGAAGAAATCTGTGTAATCGTTTTGTGATGTGTGCATTCAACTCACAGAGTTAAATCTATCTTTTGATTCAGCAGGTTGGAAACACTGTTTTTGTGGGATCTGTGAGGGATATTTCAGAGAGCAGAAAGACCCATATTGAAAAACCAAATATCCCTAGATAGAAAACTAAAAAGAAGTTTTCTGTGAAATTGCTTTTGGATGTATGCATTCAGCTCAGAGTTAAACCTTTCTTTTGATTCAGCTATTTGGAAACACTCTTTCTGTAGAATCTGCAAAGGTACATTTCAAAGTGCATTAAGGCCTATAGTGAAAAAATGAATATCCCTGAAACAAATGTAGAAAGAAGTTATAATAGAACTTATTTCTGGTGTGTGCATTTAGCTTACAGAGTTAAACTTTACTGTTGATTCAGCAGTTTGGAAACACTCCTTTTGTGGATTTAGAAAAGGGATATTTGGGAGGGCATTGAAGCCTATAGTGAAACATTGAATATGCCTTGATAAACAATTGAAAGAAACTCTCTGTAAAACTGCTTTGTGAGGTATGGATTCAGTTTACAGACTTAAACTTTTGTTTTCATTCAGCAGTTTGGCAACACTCTTTTTGTAGAATCTGTGGGAGACATTTCAGAATGCAGTAAAGCCTATAGTGAAAAACTTATTATCCCACAATAAAAAGTATAAAGAAGTTATTTCTGAATCTGATTTGTGATGCGTGCATTCAGCTCACAGAGCTAAACAATTGTTTTCATTCAGCAGTTGGGAAACATTGTATTTTTAGACTCTACCAAGAGACATTTCGGAGTGTATTGAGTTCTGCAGTGAAAAACTGAAAAGCCCAGGTTAAAAACTAGTAAGAAGCTATCTGTGAAACTGCTTTGTGATGTGTGCATTTAGCTCACAGAGTTAAGCCTTTGTTTTGATTCAGCACATTGGAAACATTCTTTTTTGTAGAATCTACAAAGTGATATATTGGGGCATAGTAAGGCCTGCAGTGAAAAACAGAATATCTCAAAATACAAACTAGTAAGAAGTTTTTTGTGAAACTGCTTTGTGATGTGTGCATCCAGCTCAAAGAATTAAATTTAACTTTTGATTCAACAGTTTGGGAACACTCTTTTTCTAGAATCTGTGAAGGGATATTTCAAAGGGCATTGAGGTCTATACTGAAAAAATGAATATGCCACTATGAAAACTAGAAAAAAAATCGGCTAGACATGGTGGCTTTTGCCTGTAGTCCTAGCATTCTGGGATGCCTGTGTGGGTGGATCATGAGGTCAAGAGTTCAGGACTAGCCTGGCCAAGATGGTGAAACCCTGTTGCTTGTATAAAAACAAAAATTAGCCAGGCACAGTGACAGGAGCCTAAATCTCAGCTACTTGGTAGGTTGAGGCCAGAGAATCAATGAACTAGGGTGGCAGAGGTTGCTGTGTGCCAAGATCAATCCTCTGCACCCCCAGCGTGGGTGACAGAGTGAGACTCCATCTCAAAAAAAGAAAAAATCTAAAAATAATCTATCTGTGAAACTGCTTTGTGATGTGTGCATTCAGCTCACAGAGTGAAACCTTTATTTTGATTCAGCAGATTGGAAAAACTCTGTTTACAGTATCTATAAAGTGACATCTTGGGGAATAGTGAGGCCTATAGTGAAAAACAGAATATCCCAAAATAGCTAGTAAGAAGCAATTTGTGAAACTGCTTGTGATGCATACATTCAGCTCAGAGAGTTAAAGCTTACTTCTGATTCAGCAGTTTGGAAACACTCTTTTGGTAGAATCTGTGAAGCAATATTTAGGAGTCCACTGAGGCAAATAGTGAAAAACCAAATATCCTGAAATAAAAACTAGAAAGAAGCTATCTGTGAAACTGCTTTGTGTTGCGTGCTTTCAATTCTCGTTGTACAGCATTACATTTGATTAAACAATTTGAAAACACATTTTTTGTAGGATCTGCGAAAGGATATTATAAGACCCAGAAGGCCTGTACTGAAAAACACTATATCCCATGATAAAAACTGGAAAGAAGCTGTCAATGAAACTTCTTTGTGATATGCACATTAAATTCATAGAGTTAAACCTTTCTTTTTTTAAATTCAGCTGTTTGGAAACACTCTTTTTGTAGAATCTGAGAAGGTACATTTATGAGGGTATTGAGGCCTATAGTGAAAAATGAAAAATCTTCTGATAAAAAGTAGAAAGCAACTATTTATGAAACTGCTTTGTGATGTGTGGATTCAGCTCACAGAGTTAAACCTTTCTTTTAATTCAGCAGTTTGGAAACCCTTATTATGTAGAATCTGCAAAAGGACATTTGGGAATGCAATGAGGCATATAGTGAAAAACTGAATATCCCAAGACAAAAACTACAAAAAAGCTATCTATCAAACTACTTTGTGATGTGTGAATTGAGCTCACTGAGCTAAACCTGTCCTTTGATTCAGCAAGTTGGAAACATTCTTTTCATAGTATTTGCAGAGGGACATTTTGGAGGGCATTGAGGCCTATCATGAAAAACTGAATATAGCATGATAAAAACCTAGAAGAAAGTATCTCTGAAACTGCTTTGTGATGCATGCATTCAGCTCATAGAGTGAAAGGTTTTGTTTGATTTAGCAGTTTGGAAACACACTTTTTGCAGAATCTGTAAAGGGTGATTCAGAGCTCTTTGAGGCATATAGTGAAAACCTGAATATCTCTAGATAAAACCTAGAAAGAAGATATTTGTGAAACTGCTCCTGATGTGTGCATTCAGATCACAAAGTTGAATCTTACTTTTGAATCAGATGTTTTTAAATGGTTTCTTTATAGAGTCTGCAAAGAGATTAGAGACCACAGAGCCCTGTAGTGAAAAACCAAATATCCTGAAATAAAAACAAGAAAGAAGTTATTTGTGAACCTATTTTGTGATGTGCACATGCAGTTCACAGAGTTAAACCTTACTTTTGATTCAGTAGTTTCAAAACACTCTTTTTGTAGAATATGCAAAGGGACATTTCTGAGCCCTCTGAGACCTAAAAGTGAAAAACCAAACATCCCAAAATAAAACATCCTAGAAAGAATCTACCTGCCAAACTGCTTTGTGAAGGGTGCATTCAGTTCACAGAGTGAAACCTTTCTTTTGATTCAGCAGATTGGAAACACTTTTTCTAGAATCTACAAAGGGACATTTTGGGGTACCATAAGGCCTACAGTGAAACACAGATCACAAAAGAAAAATTAGCAAGAAGCTGTTTGTGAAACTGCTTTGTGATGTGTACATTAATGTCAAAGATTTCAACCTTATTTTGATTTAGAATTTTGGAAACACTCTTTTTGTAGAATCTGCAAAGTGACATTGCAGACCCCAGTGTGGCCTATAGTGAAAAACTGAATATTCTGAAATAAAATACAGAAAGAAGCTATTGGTGAAACTGCTTTGTGACATACACATTCAGCTCACATTGTTCAATGTAACATTTGGTTCAACAGTTTGAAAATATTCCTTTTATATTATCCACAAAGAAACATTTGTGTGTGCACTGAGGCCTATAGTGAAAAAATGTATGTCCTAAAATAAAAACAAGAGTCTATCTGTGAAACTGCTTTCTCATGTGTGGCTTCAGCTTTCAGGGTTGAACATTTCTTTTGATTAAGCAATTTGGAAACATACTTTTTGTGGAATCAGCCAGGGAACATTTCATTCCACTGAAATATATAGTGAAGATTGGAAAGGCTCTTTTTGTAGAATATGCAAAACGGAAATTTGGAGGGCATGGAGGCATATAGTAAAAAACCAAATATCTCATGATAAAAACTAGAAAGAAGCTATACATGAAACTGCTTTGTAATGTGTGGATTCAGCTCACAGAGTGAAACTTTTCTTTTGATTCATCAGTTTGGACATATCCCACGATAAAAGCTAGAAAGAAGCTATCTGAGAAGCTGCTTTGTGATGTCTGCATTCAACTTACAGAGTTAATCCTTTCTTTTGATTCAGCAGTTTAAAAACACTCTTTTTGCAGAATCTCCAAAGGGAGAATTTAAAACCCGTTGAGGGATTAAGTGAAAAAGAGAATATTCCAAAATAAAAACAAGAAAGGAGCTATTTGTGAACCTATTTTGTGATGTGTGCATGCACTTCACAGTTAAACCTTACTTTGGATTTAACAGTTTGGAAACTCTCTTTTTGTAGAATTTGCAAAGTGAGATTTCTGAGCCCACAGAGACCTATAGTGAAAAACTTAATATCTTGAAATAAAAAGTAGAAAGAAGCTGCTTGTGAAACTGTTTTGTGATGTGTGCATTCAGCATACAGAGGTAAACCTTACTTTTGATTCAGCAGTTTGGAAACATTCTTTTTGTAGATTGTGCACCAGAACACTTCAAAGGGCATTGAGGCCTATAGTGAAAAACAGAATATCCTTTGAAAAAGAATAAAAAGAAGCTATATAGGAAACTGCTTTGTGATGGGTGGATTCAGCTCACAGAGTGAAACCTTTCTTTTGATTAGGCAGGTTGTAAACAACTATTTTTGTAGAATCTGCTAAGGAACTTTTCTCAAACCACTGAGGCCTATAGTAAAACACAGAATATCAAGCCATAAAAATGGGAAAGATGGCTGTGAATCCACTTTCTGAGGTGTGAATTCAGCTGATAAAGTTAAACCTATCTTTGATTCAGCAGGTTAGAAACAATTTTTTCTGGAATCAACCAAGGGACATTTCACACCTCACTGAGACCTGTAGTAAAATGTTGAATATCTCACAATACAATTTAGAAAGAAGCTATCTGAAACAGCTTTGCAATGTGTGGATTCACCTCACGCAGTTAAACTTTTTATTTGATTCAGTAGTTTTGAAGCACTCTTTATGTAGAATCTGTGAAGAATCATTTCAGAAGTCCCTGAGGCCTTTAATGAATAACCTAATATCCTGTGATAAAAAATAGAAAAAAGCTATCTGGGAAACTGCTTTATGAAGTGTACATTCATCTCACAGATTTAAACTTTTCTTTTGATTAAGCAGTTTAGAAAAACTCTTTTTGTACAATCAGCAAATGGAGATGTCACAGTGCAGTGAGGCCTATGGAGAAAAAATGCATATCCCATGATAAAAACCAGAAAAATCTATCATGAAACTGCTTTGTGATGGGTCCATTCATCTTTCTTTTGCTTCTGCAGGTTGGAAACTCTTTTTGTAGAATCTGTAAAGGGACATTACAAAGCTAACTGAGGTCTACAGGGAAAAACTAAATATCACATAGTAAAAACTAGAAAGAAGCTATCTTGAAGCTTCTTTGCTCTGTGTGTATTCAGCTCACAGTGCTAACCTTACTTTTGATTCCCCTGTTTGGAAACAGTCTGTTTGAAAAATCTACAAAGGGACATTTTGGAACACAGTGAGGCCTACAGTGAAAATCTGAATATCTCACATGAAAAACTGGAAAAAATGTATCTGTAGTACTGCTTTGTGATGTGTGGATTCATCTCACAGGATGAAATCTTTCTTTTGATTAAGCAGGTTGGAAATACTGTTTTTGTAGAATTTGTGAAGTGGTATTCCATAGGACATTAAGACCCATGGTGAAAAATAGAATATCCCTTGATAAAAACTAGCAAGAAACATCTGATCTGTGAAATTTCCTTGTGATGTGGGCATTCAGCTCACAGGCTTAAATCTTTCTTTTGCTTCAGGAGTTTGAAAACACTCTTTTGTAGGATCCACAAAGCTGCATTTCAAAGTTCATTATGACCTATAGTGAAAAACTGAATATTTCTTGATTAAAAACTAAAAAGAAGCTATATGTGAAGCTGCTTTGTGATGTGTGGGTTCACCTCACAGATTTGAACGTTTCTTTTGATTCAGCAGTTTGGAAACACGGTTTATGTAGAATCGGCAAAGGGACATTTCCCAGTGCTGTAAGGCCTATGGTGAAACACTGAAATTTACTAGATAAAAACTAGAAAGAAGCTATCTGTGAAAATGCTTTGTCATATGTGCAAACAGCTCACAGAGTTAAACTTTACTTTTGAATCAGCAGTTTGCAAATACTCTTTTTGTAGAATATATAAAGCGACACTTTGAGCACAGTGAGGCTTATAGTGCAAAACCCAATATTCAGTCACAAAAACTAGAAATAATTATTTGTGAAACTGTTTTGTGATTTCTGGATTCAGCTCACATAATTAAACCTTTCTTTTGAGTCAGCAGGTTGGAAACATTATTTTTGTAGAATCTGTGAAGGGACATTTCTCAATCCACTGAGACTTATACTAAAACATCAAATGTCCAGCCATAATGATGGGAAAGATACTATCTGTGAATCCGCTTTGGGAGATGTGGATTCAGCTGACAAAGTTGAACTTATCTTTTGATTCAGCAGGGTAGAAATACTTTTATTGTAGAATCTGTGAAGTCGCATTTCACACCACATTGAGGCCTATAGTAAAAACTCGAATATCCCACTATAAAACCTAGAAAGAAGCTATCTATGGTAATGCTTTGTGAAGTGTCTATTCTGCTCACAGAATTAAACCTTACTTTTGATTCAGCAGTTTTGAAACACTTGTTTTGTAGAATCTGCAAAGGGACACTTTGGAGGGCCTTGAGACTTATAGTGAAAAACCTAATATCTTGCAATAAATCTAGAGAAAAACTACCTGTGAAACTGCTTTGTAATGTGTGGTTTCAGCTCAGAGAGTTAAACCTTTCTTTTGAATCAGCAGTTTGTAAACACTCTTTTTATAGAATTTGCAGAGATATTTCAAAGTGCAGTACGGCCTATAATGAAAAATTGATTATCTTGTGATACAAACTAGAAAGAAGCTATCTGTGACACTGCTATGCAATGTGTGAGTTCATCTCCAAGAGTGAAATCCTGCTTTTGGTTCAGGAGCTCTGTAACATTCCTTTTATAGAGTCTATGAGAGCCATTTTGCAGCCCACTGAGGCCTATATTTAAAAACCAGGGGGGAGGAGCCAAGATGGCCGAACAGAAACAGCTCTGGTCTACAGCTCCCAGCATGAGCTATGAAGAAGATGGGTGATTTCTGCATTTCCATCTGAGGTACTGGGTTCATATCACTAGGGAGTGCCAGACAGTGGGTGTAAGTCAGTGGGTGCATGCACTGTGCATGAGCTGAGGAAGGGCAAGGCATTGCCTGACTCAGGAAGCCCAAGAGGACAGGGAGTTCCCTTTCCTAGTCAACGAAAGGGGTGACAGACAGCACCTGGAAAATCGGGTCACTCGCATCCAAATACAGCTCTTTTCTGATGGGCTTAAAAAACGGTGCACCAGGAGATTATATCCTGCAACTGGCTCAGAGGGTCCCATGCCCATGGAGTCTCACTGATTGCCGGCACAGCAGTATGAGATCAAACTGCAAGGTGGCAGTGACACTGGGGGAGGGGTGCCCGCCATTGCCCAGGCTTGCTTAGGTAAACAAAGTGGCCAGGAAGCTCGAACTAGGTGGAGCCCACCACAGCACAAGGATGCCTGCTTCCATAAGTTCCAGCTTTGGGGGCAGGGCACAGGCAAACAAAAAGACAGCAGTAACCACTGTAGACTTAAATGTCTCTGTCTGACTGCTTTGAAGAGAGCAATGTTCTCCCAGCATGCAGTTGGAGATCTTAGAACAGGCAGACTGCCTCCTCCAGTGGGTTCCTGACCTGAGACCTCTGAGCAGCCTAACAGGGAGGCAACCCGCAGTAGGGGCAGCCTGACACCTCACACAGCCAGGTACTCCAACAGACCTGCAACTGAGGGTCCTGTCTTTTAGAAGGAAAACTAACAAACAGAAAGGACTTCCACACCAAAAACCCATCTGTACATCACCATCATCAAATACCAAAAGTAGATAAAACCAAAAAGATGGGGAAAAACCAGAGCAGAAAAACTGGAAATTCTAAAAAGAAGAGTGCCCCTCCCCCTCCAAAGGAACGCAGTTCCTCACCAGCAATGGAACAAAGCTGGATGGAGAATGACTTTGATGAGATGAGAGAAGAAGGCTTCAGATGATCAAATTACTCTGAGCTACAGGAGGATATTCAAACCAAAGGCAAAGAAGTTGAAAACTTTAAAAATTTTAGAAGAATGTATAACTAGAATAACCAATACAGAGAAGTGCTTAAAGGAGCTGATGGAGCTGAAAACTAAGGCTCGAGAACTACGTGAATAATACAGAAGCCACAGGAGCCAATGAGATCAAATGGAAGAAAGGGTATCAGTGATGAAAGATGAAATGAATGAAATGAAGCGAGAAGGGAAGTTTAGAGAAAAAAGAATAAAAAGAAATGAGCAAAGACTCCAAGAAATATGGGACTATGTGAAAAGACCAAATCTACGTCTGATTGGTGTACCTGAAAGTGACAGGGAGAATGGAACCCAGTTGGAAAACACTCTGCAGGATATTCTCCAGGAGAAATTCCCCAATCTAGCAAGGCAGGCCAACATTCAGATTCAGGAAATACAGAGAATGCCACAAAGATACTCCTCGAGAAGAGCAACTCCAAGACACATAATTTTCAGACTCACCAAAGATGAAATGAAGGAAAAAATGTTAAGGGCAGCCAGAGAGAAAGGTTGGGTTACTCTCAAAAGGAGGCCCATCAGACTAACAGTGGCTCTCTTGGCAGAAAGTCTACAAGCCAGAAGAGAGTGGGGGCCAATATTCAACAATTAAAGAAAATAATTTTCAACCCAGAATTTCATATCCAGCGAAAATAAGCTTCATAAGTGAAGGAGAAATAAAATACTTTACAGAGAAGCAAATGCTGAGAGATTTTGTCACCACCAGGACTGACCTAAAAGAGCTCCTGAAGGAAGCTATAAACATGGAAAGGCACAACCGGTACCAACCACGGAAAAATCATGCCAAAATGTAAAGACCATCAAGACTAGGAAGAGACTGCATCAACTAACAAGCAAAATAACCAGCTAACATCATAATGACAGGATCAAATTCGCACATAACTATATTAACTTTAAATGTAAATGGACTAAATGCTCCAATTAAAAGACACAAACTGACAAATTGGATAAAGAGTCAAGACCCATCAGTGTGCTGTATTCAAGAAACCTATCTCACATTCAGAGACACACATAGGCTCAAAATAAAAGGATGGAGGAAGATCTACCAAGCAAGTGGAAAACAAAAAAAGGGAGGGGTTGCAATCCTAGTCTCTGATAAAATAGACTTTAAACCAACAAAGATAAAAAGAGACGAAGGCCATTACATAATGGTAAAGAGGTCAATTCAACAGGAAGAGCTAACTATCCTAAATATATATGCACCCAATACAGGAGCACCCAGATTCATAAAGCAATTCCTCAGTGACCTACAAAGAGACTTAGGCTCCCAAAAAATAATAATGGGAGATATTAACACCCCACTGTCAACATTAGACAGATCAACGAGACAGAAAGTTAACAAGGATACCCAGGAATTGAATTCAGCTCTGCACCAAGTGGACCTAATAGACATCGACAGAACTCTCCACCACAAATCAACAGAATATACATTTTTTTCAACACCACACCACACCTATTCCAAAATTGACCACATTGTTTGAAGTAAAGCTCTTTTCAGTAAATGTAAAAGTACAGAAATTATAACAAACTATCTCTCAGATCAAGATATAACAAATTATAACAAACTATCTCTCAGATCAAGTTCTAGTGAAATCAAGCTAGAACTCAGGATTAAGAATCTCACTCAAAACTGCTCAACTACATGGAAACTGAACAACCTGCTCCTGAATGACTACTGGGTACATAACGAAATGAAGGCAGAAATAAAGATGTTCTTTGAAACCAATGAGAACCAAGACACAACATACCAGAATCTCTGGGATGCATTCAAAGCAGTGTGTAGAGGGAAATTTATAGCACTAAATGCCCACAAGAGAAAGCAGGAAAGATCCAACATTGACACCCTAACACCACAATTAAAAGAACTGGAAAAACAAAAGCAAACACATTCAAAAGCTAGCAGAAGGCAAGAAATAACTAAGATCACAGCAGAACTGAAGGAAATGAGACAAAAAAAAATCCTTCAAAAAATTAATGAATCCAGGAGCTGGTTTTTTGAAAGGATCAACAAAATTGATAGACTGCTAGCAAGATTAATAAAGAAAAAAAGAGAGAAGAATCAAAAGAAGCAATAAAAAATAATAAAGGAGATTTCACCACCAATCCCACAGAAATACAAACTACCGTCAGAGAATAGTACAAACACCTCTACGCAAATAATCTAGAAAATATAGAAGAAATGGAAAAATTCCTTGACACGTACACTCTCCCAAGATTAAACCGGGAAGAAGTTGAATCTCTGAATAGACCAATAACAGGAGCTGAAATTGTGGCAATCATCAATAACATACCAACCAAAAAGAGTCCAGGGCCAGATGGATTCACAGCCGAATTCTACCAGATGTACAAGGAGAACTGGTACCATTCCTTCTGAAAGTATTCCAATCAATAGAAAAAGAGGGAATCCTCCCTAACTCATTTTATGAGGCCAGCATCGTCCTGATACCAAAGCCTGGCAGAGACACAACCAAAAAAGAGAATTTTAGACCAATATCCTTGATGAACACTGATGCAAAGATCCTCAATTAAATACCGGCAAACCAAATCCAGCAGCACATCAAAAAGCTTATCCACCATGATCAAGTGGGCTTCATCCCTGGGATGCAAGGCTGGTTCAATATATGCAAATCAGTAAATGTAATCCAGCATATAAACAGAACCAAAGACAAAAACCACGTGATTATCTCAATAGATGCAGAAAAGGCCTTTGACAAAATTCAACAACACTTCATGCTAAAAATTTTCAATAAATTAGGTATTGATGGGATGTATCTCAAAATATTAAGAGCCCTCTATGACAAACCCACAGCCAATATCATAGTGAATGGGCAAAAACTGGAAGCATTCCCTTTGAAAACTGGCAGAAGACAGGGATGCCCTCTCTCACCACTCCTATTCAACATAGTGTTGGAAGTTCTGGCCAGGGCAATTAGGCAGGAGAAGGAAATAAAGGATATTCAATTAGGAAAAGAGGAAGTCAAATTGTCCCTCTTTGCAGATGACATGATGTATATCTAGAAAATTCCATTGTCTCAGCCCAAAATCTCCTTAAGCTGATAAGCAAGTTCAGCAAAGTCTCAGGATACAAAATCAATGTACAAAAATCACAAGCATTCTTATACAACAACAACAGACAAACAGAGCCAAATCATGAGTGAACTCCCATTCACAATTGCTTCAAAGAGAATAAAATACTTAGGAATCCAACTTACAAGAGACGTGAAGGACCTCTTCAAGGAGAACTACAAACCACTCCTCAAGGAAATAAAAGAGGGTGGAAACAAATGGAAGAACATTCCATGCTCATGAGTAGGAAGAATCAATGTCGTGAAAATGGCCATACTGCACAATTTAATTAGAGATTCAATGCCATCCCCATCAAGCTACCAATGACTTTCTTCACAGAATTGGAAAAAGTACTTTAAAGTTCATATGGAACCAAAAAACAGCCTGCATTGCCAAGTCAATCCTAAGCCAAAAGAACAAAGCTGGAGGCATCACACTACCTGACTTCAAAGTATACTACAAGGCTACAGAAACCAAAACAGCACGGTGTTGGTACCAAAACAGAGACATAGATCAATGGAACAGAACAGAGTCCTCAGAAATAATGCCACATAACTACAGCTATCTGGTCTTTGACAAACCTAAGAAAAAAAAAAGCAATGGGGGAAGGATTCCCTTTTTAATAAATGGTGAAGGAAAAACAGGCTAGCCATATGTAGAAAGCTGAAACTGGATCCCTTCCTTACACCTTATACAAAAATCAATTCAAGATGGATTAAAGACTTAAACATTAGACCTAAAACCATAAAAACCCTAGAAGAAAACCTAGGCATTACCATTCAGGACATAGGCATGGGCAAGGACTTATTGTCTAAAACACCCAAAGCAATGGCAACAAAAGCCAAAATTGACAAATGGTATCTAATTAAACTAAAGAACTTCTGCACAGCAAAAGAAATTACCATCAGAGTGAACAGGCAACCTACAAAATGGGAGAAAATTTTCACAACCTACTTATCTGACAAAAGGCTAATATCCAGAATTTACAATGAACTCCAACAAATTTACCAGAAAAAACAAACAACCCCATTAAAAAGTGGGTGAAGGACATGAACAGACACTTCTCAAAAGAAGACATTTATGCAGCCAAAAAACATACAAAAAATGCTCACCATCAGTTGCCATTGGAGAAATGCAAATCAAAACCACAATGAGATACCGTCTCACACCAGTTAGAATGGAAATCATTAAAAAGTCAGGAAACAACAGGTCCTGGAGAGGATGTGGAGAATTAGGAACACTTTTCCACTGTTGGTGGGACTGTAAACTAGTTCAACCCTTGTGGAAGTCAGTGTGGTGATTCCTCAGGGATCTAGAACTATAAATTCCGTTTGACCCAGCCATCCCATTACTGGGTATATACCCAAAGGACTATAAATCATGTTGCTATAAAGACACATGCACATGTATGTTTATTGTGGCATTATTCACAATAGCAAATACTTGGAACCAACCCAAATGTCCAACAATGATAGACTGGATTCAGAAAATGTGGCACACATATGCCATGGAATACTATGCAGCCATAAAAAATGATGAGTTCATGTCCTTTGTAGGGACATGGATGAAAGTGGAAATCATCATTCTCAGTAAACTATCGCAAGAACAAAAAACCAAACACAGCATATTCTCACTCATAGGTGGAAATTGAACAATGAGAACACATGGACACAGGAAGGGGAACATCACAATCTGGGGATTGTTGTGGGGTGGGGGGAGGGGGGAGGGATAACATTGGGAGATATACCTAACGCTAGATGACGAGTTAGTGGGTGCAGTGAACCAGAATGGCACATGTATACATATGTAACTAACCTGCACATTGCGCACATGTACCCTAAAACCTAAAGTATAATAATAATTAATTAACTAATTAATTTAAAAAAAACGAAATATGCTGCCATGAAAACTAGAATGTTGTTATCTGTTAAACCACTTTGAAAAGTGTGGATTCAAAAATTTGAACATTTCTTTTGATTCAGCAGGTTGAAAACACTCGTTCTAGAATCTTCAAAGGAACATTTCAGAGCCCACTGATGCCTGTATTGAAATCCCAAATATCCCACAATAAAAACTAGAAAGAAGCTCTCCACTTTGTGATGTGTGAATTCATCTTAAAAAACTAAACCTTTCCTTTGATTCAGCATATTGGAAACCCTCTTTTTGAAGAAACTACAAAGGGACATTTTGGTTCCTATTGAGTCCTGTAGAGAAAAATGGAATATCCTTCAAAATAAAACTAGAAAGAATCCAACTGTGATGTGAAGATTCGTTTCACCACGATAAACATATTTTGTTTCAGCAGGTTGAAACCACTCTATGTATAGAATTTATGAACGGACATTTCAAGAGCTTTATGAGGCTATAGTGAAATACCAAATATCCTGTGATAAAAGCTATAAAGAAGCTATTTGTGAAACTGCTTTGTGTGTGTGGATTTAGCTCACAGAGTTGAACTTTCTTCTGATTCAGCTGGGTGGAAACACTCTTTTTGTAGAATCTGTGAAAGAATATATTGGAGCCCATAAGGCCTAAAGTGAAAAACGGAATATCCCGCTATAAAAAATAGAAAGAAGCTATCTGTGAAACCACTTTGTGGTGTGTGGATTCAGCTCACAGAGTTAAACCTTTCTTTTGATTCAGCTGGTTGGAAACCCTTATTGTGTAGAATCTGCAAAGGGACATTTCAATCCCCAATGAGGCCTATAGTGAAAAACCAAATATTATTTGACAAAAAATAGAAACAAGCTTTCTGTTGAATTGTTTTATGATGTATGCTCTTATTGCATAGAGTTAAAACTTACTTTTGATTCAACATATTGGAAACACTCTCTTTCTATAATCTACAATTGGATATTTTGGAGACCATTAAGGCATACAGTGAAAAACTGAATATCCCATTATAAAAACTAGAAACGAGATATCTGTAAAACTTCTTTGTTATGTGTGGATTTATGTTATAGAGTTAAAAAATTATTTTGATTCTGCAAACACTCCTCTTGTGGAATGCACAAAGGACATTTCTGAGCTCATCAAGGACTATAGTGAAAAACAGAATATCACATGGTAAAAACTAGAAACAACTTATGTGGGAAACCACTTGGCAATGTGTGAGTTCATCCAACAGAGGTAAGCCTTTCTTTGATTCAGTAGGTTGGAAACCCTCTTTTTTTAGAATTTATTAAGGGACAGCCAGGCATGGTAGCTCTCACCTATAATTCCAGCACTTTGGGATGCCGAGAAGAGTGGATAACCAGGTCAGGAGCTTGAGACCATCCTGGCTAACATGGTGAAAACCCATCTTTACTAAAAATACAAAAAAAAACAAAATTTGCCAGGTCTGGTGGTGGGCGTCTGCAGTCCCAGCGACTTGGGAGGCTGAAGCAGGAGAATGGTGTGAACCTGGGAGGCTGAGCATGCTGTGAGCCTAGATCATGCCTCTGCACTCCAACCTGGGTGACAGAGCGAGACTCCATCTCAAAAAAAAAAAAAAAAAGAACCTAATAGGGGACATTTTGGGGCCCATTGAAGCCTACAGTGAAAAATTGAATATCCTGCAATAAAGACTAGCAAGCAGATATCTGTGAAACTACTTAATGATGTATGGATTCATCTCACAGGGTTAAGCCTTTCTTTTGATTCAGCTGGTCAGAAACACTCTTTTTGTAGAAGCTGCAAAGAGACATTTCAGACCTATAGTGAAAAACTGAATATCCTGCTACGAAAACTAGAACAAGCTATCTGTGAAACACCTAGGCCATATTTGGATTGATTTCACAGAGTTAAACTTGTCTTTTGATGCAGCGAGTTGGAAACACTCTTGAAGTAGAGTATCTGAAGGGACATATCAAAACCCATTGAGGCTTATTTTGAAAAACCGCATATCACACAATAAAAACTAGAAACAAGGGCAGGCACTGTGGCTAAAACCTGCAATCCCAGCACATTATGACGCTAAGTCGCCTGAGGTTGGGAGTTTGATACCAGCCTGACCAACATGAAGAAACCCTTTCTCTACTAAAGATACAAATTGCCCTGGGCATTGTGGTGCATGTTTCTAATCCCAGCTCTTTAGGAGTCTGAGGCAAGAGAATTGCTTAAACCCAGGAGGTGGAGGTTTCAGTGAGCAGAGATCATACCATTACACATTAACCTAGTCAAGAAGAGCAAAATTCCATCTCAAAAAAAATAGATAAATAAATCTAGA
The DNA here is from genome assembly GCF_028885655.2 of Pongo abelii. Lineage (NCBI taxonomy): Eukaryota > Metazoa > Chordata > Mammalia > Primates > Hominidae > Pongo > Pongo abelii. Next base: position 56,249,670 of record NC_072009.2, read on the forward strand.
AACAAGTTCTCTGTGAAACCTTTGTGTGACGTGTGGGTTAATCTCACAGAGGTGGACCTTTCTTTCGATTCAGCAAGATGGAAACCGCTTTTAGTAGAGCCTAAGAAGGGACATTTTAGAGCCCATGAAATTTATTGAAAAAAATGAATATCCTAAGATAAAAATGAGAAACAATCTACCTGTGAAACCTCATTGTGATGTGTGGATTTATCTCACAGAGATAAACATTTCTTTAGATTTAGCACATTGGAAACACTCTTTTTGTAGAATATATAAAGGGACATTTCAGAGCCCATTAAGGCCTATTGTGAAAAACTGAATATCTGGAGATAAAAAACAGAAACAAGCTGTCTGTGAAGCCACTTTGGGATGTGTGGGTTTATTTCACAGAGGTGAGCTTTTCTTTTGATACAGCAGGTTGGAAACACACTTTTTTTCAGAATCAATGAAGGGGATATTTTGGAACCCATTGAGGCCCATAATGAAAAATCAAATATTCCATGACAGTAACTAGAAACAAGCTATCTGTGAAACTGCTTTGTGATGTGTCCATTCATCTCACAGAGGTAAACCTTTCTTTTGATTCAGCAGGTTGGAAACACCATTACTTCATAAAATCCACGAAGGGACACTTTTGAGCCTATTAAAACCTACAGGAAAAAACTGAGTATCCCACAATAAAAACAAGAAACAAGCTATCTGTGAAACTGCTTACTGATGTGTGGATTCATCTCACAGAAGTAAGCTTTCCTTTGATTCAGTAGGTTTGAAAAATTCTTTTTGTAGTATCTACAATGGGACATTTCAGAGCCCATTAAGGCCTATAGAGAAAAACAGAATTTCCCCTGATAAAAAATATAAACAAAGTATCTGTGAAACTGCTTTGTGATGTGTGGATTCATAACACAGAATTAAACCTTTCTTTTGATTCAGCAGGTTGGAAACACTCTTTTTGTAGAATCTATGAGAAGACATTTCGGAGCCCATTGCAGCCAGTAGTGAAAAACCGAATATCCCACTATAACAGTCTGATGGCTTCCCTTAGTGGGTGACTGACTTTTCTCTCTGGTTGTCTATAACTTTTTTTCTTCATTTTGACTTTGGTGACTCTGACGATTATGTATATTTCTCGGGATTCCTCTTCTTGAGGAATATCTCTGTGGTGTTCTCTGTATTTCCTGAATTTGAATGTTGGCCTGTCTTGCTGGGTTGGGGAAGCTCTCCTGGATAATACCCTGAACAATGTTTTCCAGCTTGGTTCCATTGCCCTTGTCACTTTTAGATTGCCAATGAAATGTATATTTGGTGTTTTCGCATAGCCCCATATTTCCTGGAGGCTTTGTTTTTTTCCTTTTTTGTCTTTTTTCTATAATCTTGTCTTCTCACTTTATTTCATTAAGTTGATTTTCAACCTCTGATTTTTTTTCCACATGATTTGTTCAGCTATTGATTCTTGTGTATGCCTCACAAAATACTCGTGCTCTGTTTTTCAGCTCCATCGGCTCTTATATTCTTCTCTAAACTGGTTATTCTATTTATCAATTTGTCTAAAGTTTTTTCAAGGTTCTTAGATTCCTTACATTGGGTTAGAACAAACTTTTTTAGTTGAGAGGAGTTTCTCATTACCCACCTTCTGAAGCCTACTTCTGTCAATTTATCAGAATCATTCTTTGTCCAGTTTTGTTCCCTTCCTAGTGAGTTATGATTTTTTTTTCCCTGAAATGGAGTCTCACTGTGTCACAGAGGCTGAAGTGCAGTGGTGTGATCTCAGCTCACTGCAACCTGTGCTGCTTGGGTTCAAGCAATTCTCCTATCTCAGCTTCCCAAGTAGCTGGGGTTACACATGTACACAACCATGTCTGGGGTAATTTATTATATTTTTAGTAGAAACAGGGTTTCACCATGCTGGCCAGGCTGGTCTTGAAGGACCTGACCTCGTGTTCCACCCACATCAGCCTCCCACAGTGCTGGAATCACAGGTGTGGACCACAATGCCTGGGCTATGTTTTTTATATATGATCAAAGAACAATTGGACCCAGTCATCAGTGTGGCAAATTTCTATGCAACAAGGGAGAGAGGAACTTGGAAGTTGGGGCAGAGGCAGTGAAGAAGACAAAGTTGCCCCCGCCTGTGCTCTGGCAGCCTGAGCTGCTGTCCCCCTTGAGGCCTCAGTTTTCAGAATAACAGTGTCCACTAGGTGATGCCCGATAGCTGTACTCTCCTAGGTGGTCGCCACAACTAATCAACCAGGGTCCCTGGAAGACATAGTCTAAGTCCCCAACCATCAGATAATCTGGAATTTCCTATCAGAGACAAGAGACCGACTGGAAATTCTAAGTCAAGGTCCTAACTGAGAGAATCACTTGCACACCCACCAGGACTAAGAAAATTTTTAAAAGAATAATTTCTGTGTTTTGGGTGCAACCGTGTATTTCTGTAAAACAAAATTACTTATTGTAAACGTTACTTTTTTACTCATTATGTGTATGGTCCTATGATATACAGACCAGGGGACTCATCACCTCTGAGCCCATAAGACCGATGCTGACATCTTCAATTTCTATTTAGATTGAATTTAAACAAGCCAGCCAAACACTCTGCGGTGAAACTCTCATAAAGACACACAATTGAAAAAGGGAAAGAAAAAAAAAAACAATGCTGTCAGGGGAACTGTTTCACACCTGTCATGGCTGCATTTTGGGAGCCTGAGGGCACATGGATCCCTCAATCCCAGACAATCCGGAACAGCCTTGGCAATATGGTGAAATCTCTCTACAAAAGTACAAAAATTAACTGGTTTCATAACTTTGACTCAAAATTAATAAATAGATTAAAATTTAAAACAAAAAATCTTAAATGCTGTTTTCTCTTACTTTTGCTTCCTACCCTGAGAAGAACATAATATAGCTGTTGTCTGTCTGACTGTCCATCTGTTTGTGAGAAAGTCTCACTTTGTCTGTCACCCAGGCTGCAGTGCAGTGACACCGTTATGGCTGACTGCAGCATCAACCTCCCCAGTATTAGGTGAGTCTTCCACTTTGGCCTCTTGAGTAGCTGGGACCACACAGGCATGCACTTCAGGTTTTGGCTATGTTTTCCAAGACTTGACTTAAGCTCCTGGGCTAAAGCATTCCTACCACCTCAGCCTCCCAAAATGTTAAGGTTGCCAGGCATTAGCCACTGCACCCGGCATGACTTAATACATCTGGTCTCATTACACCTTGACCACATGCCCATGAAGAACTCAAATCAAGGGAGAATCAACAAGAGAGGCCACAGGTAGAGGATAGATTTCAAATGTTTCTGTAGAGGCACAAACCACAGTCATTTGGAGCAAAGGAAGGGGTTTCTGACAGTGTCTTAAGGTCCAGGAAAGTCCAGGATCTGCAAAGGCCCATGTTCCAGGGGCTGGGGGGTCTATGGAATCCAGGGTAGAAGGAGCCATTGGTCCTCACCGAGTTCTAGCCCTAGGCCACACTGTGCAGACCATGTCAGAAGGAACAATCCCTCATCCTACATGCCACATCCCTCCACTGAACTTGAAAGCAGATCAATTTTGCAAACATGAGGTGACTCTTGGTTGGAAATGGATGACAAGGGGCTGGCCTTCCCTGAGTCAGTAGGATAAAGAAATTATTCTGTGGCATAGAACGAGGTGTGGCTCGAATCTTGAATCTCCATTTTAAAACCAACGAAGCTGGCCAAGTGCTGTGGCTCATGCCTGTCATTCCAGCACTTTGGGAGGCTAAGGCAGGCAGATCACAAGGTGAGGATTGTGAGACCAGCCTGGCCAACGTGGTGAAACCCCATTTCTACTAAAATTACAAAAAATAGCTGGGTGTGGTTGTGCATGCCTGTAATCCTAGCTTCTCAGGAGGCTGAGTCAGGAGAATCGCTGGAACCCGAAAGGCGAAGCCACTGCAATTCCAGCCTGAGGGACAGAGTGATACTCATCTCAGAAAGAAACAAACAAACAATGCCGATGAATGTGTTTAACACAAATTGTCATGCTTGGGTCTATGGACAGGATACATCGAGCACCCGGAGAAATGTCGGGGAGTGGGGTGGAAATTATTTTGTGGCCTTAAAGGAAGGGTTGGAGGGTAGTCCCACAAACCTGATAGCCTAAGGAATCCCCTGCACTCAAGAAGCGATATTCACTTCTAGCCTGTAGCCACCCATGCAGGATAATTAGGATCTCTACAGAACTCCTTGTGAAATGTGCTCTCGCTCCATTGAACGAAAACGGGAGAATCTGCTTCCTAGTTTGCAGCTGAAGATGAATGATGATCTGGACACTCGCATAAGAAGAATGTCAGGCTCAACTCACACCATGTGGTTTCGTAACCTCCAGTGTGTGTGCTGGTGGGGGGTGCTGTGGACAGAGGAGGGGAGAGAGTGGCGGTGTCCAGCATGTGCTGGAGACATGGGATGTGGTTGGGTTGATCAGAGTCTAGGGAACTCATACTCTATCAGGACATCTCACCTTCTGCTCTCCTCTCTGCCCTACTCTCCACATCTTCACAGTGCAGTGGAGATGATGTAGGTGGAGGTTGCCGTCACGTTGGACTTAAGCAAAGGAAGGCCGCCTTCCCAGGGGTTTCCCTGGAGTGGGTGCCTTGGGCAGGCTCACAAAGATGCTGATGGTGACAGTGAGAGGGATGTATGGTGGAGGGAGCAGGCCAATGTAGAGGTATGCATTTGACCTCTTTGCAGGTGGTCAGATTTGTGGAGTCCAGTGCATCCTTCCAGAGAGTCATTCAGTGCTAGCAAGCATCATCTCCAGGATCACAGCTCCCAGCAGAGACATTTTTGTTCACACAGAATCCTGGGAAGGAAAGCTCTCAGCAGGCTTAGGCCTTCTATCTGAGAAGCTGAAACCACTTCTGGGAGGTTTTTCAAAGAGCCAGTGGTTCCACAAGGGGCCATGGGAGTTCTGGAAATTTAGAAAAGTGTTTGGAGATATATAATTTGACAGAATGGACAGAACTTGATCATGAGTTGTTCAGGACACAGGGGATACAGATTGGGAAAACCCTCCTAGCATCCTAGGTGAACAGAGGTACGATTTATTGAGACAGAAAGTCAGGGCCACAGCCAAGGGGAGGGAAAAGCAAACCCAGATTTTAGGGTTGGATTTTGTTACTATGTCATATCTATGAGATATCCAAGCCCAGAAATGAACTCTCTGGTTCTGTACAGGATTCTGTATGGAGATCAAATCTGGGATTTCTAAAGTTAAGAATTCGGCCTTGGTAACAGATTAGATTAGATCTACCTGAGCCTATACTAGAAAAAAGACAGGGAGGGAAGAATAGGACAGAGAAAGAAAGATACAAAGAGAGAGAGAGAGATAGAGAGAGGCAGAGAGAGACAGAGTCACAAAAAAGAAAGACAGAAAAAAAGAGAGAGAGACATAGAGAAAGAAAGAGAGAGATGGATAGAGAAAGAGACTGACAGAGAGAAACACAGAGAGAGAGACATGGATAAAGAACAAATGACAGAGGTCAGAGAAGCAGACTGAGAGAAAGAGAGACAGGAAGACAGACACAGAGAGAAACAGAGAGAGAGATAGAGAGACAGATGGAGAGAGAGACAGACAAGGAAAGAGACAGAGAGAGACAGACAGAGAGAGATAGAGACAGAGACAGAGGGAGAGAGAGGGGCAGAGAGAGAGAGAGAGGAAGAGGAAGGGGGTACTCAAGAAATAATTACATATATTGTATAATGCTCTGATGCCATAAACAGTGGCCGGAGTATGCTTTGAAAACAACAACATCAAAAACAACCGTTCCAGCAGCAACACTCACTTACAGATTTTTAGAAACTAAAATGTTATGAATTATAGTTTACATCAACTGGTACTACACGTTAAGAGATTTGCAAAAGTGCTAGTTAACAACAGAATAAAACAGCGGCTAATATGTCCCGGGGAAAATATACATCTTCCTAAAAATTGGTGAATTCTACTTCAGCTGAAAATAAATAAATAAGAAAAAGAAAAAACAGTAACAAAACAAGCAAACAAACACGGGCCAAAACATTGTCTCTGGAAATCTTAAACGAGCAAAATGCTTTGTAGAAAGCATATCTATTTTGGGCAAATACTAATAAGGCCCAGGGTAGGTGACCCCTTCCCATTTTGAAAATATGCTGGCCTGTGGGAGGAGAAAATAAAAAAAAAAAATACATCTTGATGAAAGGTGATTCAGACCAAGCCAGGATGAAGACTTCCTAGGGGGAGAGGCCTGAGGGGCAAAGGGGAAAACAACTCACAACTGCAGTCTGGCCTGCCTGCCCGTCCGCTTGTCCACGCGGGTGAAGGTCTATGCCATTGGCCCAAGCTGCCTCTGGGGAAGTGGGACCATGCCTCCGCTATATTCAAAAACTGTGGCCAATGAGTGAGGCTTGATGAACACCAATGTAAACGTCAGCCTGGTGAGAATAAGATCACCGGCGAGGGGTGGAGGAAGGGAAAGGAAGACGGAGGCACACCGGGGTGGCACTCGAACGTTTCCAAGCACGGTGGTGGGAGGTGGAGGGGTTGGGGGAAACCCACCTAACTAACACTAAATTACGGCAAAAGGGCTAGGGGGGCCGGGGGTGACTTAAAAATTAAAGTGACCCCACATAAAGCCAAAGTAGAAGAGCCTATGAGCATTAAATAAACCAACACACGAAGAAAAATAAAGTGCTGATAAAAGACCAACAGGGTCCTTGCCAGGGCAGAGGTTCCCTAGGAACGATGGAGAGAAGGGGGCCTCCAGAACGGAGGAAGAGAAACCAGGTGACCCAGGCTCTGTGAATTCGGCCAGACGTCCCTCTGTGCCACCTCGACTTTCAATAACAGTGGCGGCTATGTGATGCCTGAAGACAACCGATGCTTGCAAGTGTCAGTCAGCACAGAAAAGAAACGAAGGATGCATCGTTCTGGGTCAGGGTGGAGGTTGTGGAGGGGGCGCGCAAGAGCAGTGTCTGGCCACGAAAACATCACAGCCGTATTAGCCTGGTAGCGATACAGTGCCATTTACTAGAAATCACTCAAGAGTTTTGCTCTTGTTGCCCAGGCCAGAGTGTGGTGGAACAAACTCAGCTCACTGCAACCCCTGCCTCCCAGGTTTAAGCGATTTTCCTGCCTCAGCCTCCTGATACCTGGGATTATACGCATGCACCACCACGCGCGGTTAATTTTGTACTTTTAGTACAAGCAGGGTTTCTCCATATGTGTCTGGCTGGTCTCGAACTCCCGACCTCAGGTGATCCGCCCACCGGTGGTCTCAGGACCCACAGTCAAACAAGACACACCCTGTGGAACTCAAGCACATACACGGACAATTTCCCCATCCTCTTGTGGCCTTCGTTCTGTAGACTCGCGTGAAGACAGGTCCCAGAAACATGTCTGCCTATTCTTTTATTCATCTGCCTCTGACTAGTTGAGGTTTCTGATGAACCTTCGGAGGGCGCAAGGCAAAGCGCTCCTCCTGCCCCCACGTGAAGTTTTTTGTGAGCAGTGAAAAGTGACAGTCTCCCCATGCAAAAGTCTCCAGACACCCTGATCGGTTTGTGCCCTCCCAGTGGGATTCCATGCGTCCAGCTTGGGGTGACACACAGGCTTCTAGCCACCGACAACAGCCGCATTGACCGCACCGTCTAAAAGCCAAGAAGATAGAAAACAAAACTAGCTTACTTAACTGAGTAACTAATGGGGAGAGGGAACTAAAGGAGTCAACCTATGGCAGAAATGACGCACCATTCAGAACATAAGGGCCGCAGTGAAAGGCAGCAGAACACGTGCTTTTAAAGGCTGAAATCTCGGAGGCTCATGCCTGTCATTTCAGCACTTTGGGAGAGCCAGGAGACTTGAAGTCTAGAGTTCGAGACGAGCCTAGCCACCATGGCAAAACCCCATCTCTACTAAAAATACAAAAATTAGCCGGGTGTGGCTGTGTGCATCTGTAATCCCAGCTACTGAAGGCTGAAGCAGGAGAATCGCTAGAACCCGGGAGGCAGAGGTTGCAGTGAGCTGAGATAGTGCCACTGCACCCCAGACTGGACAGCAGAGTAAGAGACTCAATATCAAAAAAAAAAAAAAAAAAAAAAAAAGACTGAAATACTCCCCTGCCTTCATTCCCTTTTCCCCTTTAGAACCTACGGTTATTTGCAGTTTCTGATCCCTTAAGTGGCAGAATATATTCCATGAGGCTAACCGTGGCTTTCTTGCATTGCCACTGAACATCCCCCATAAGGCCAGATACCCCCCTCCTCAGGTCGAGGAGGTGGTGTTTGGTTTTATTTCTCTCTCTCTCTTTCTCAACTTTTATTTCTCGTTCAAGCATACGTGTGCAAGACTGTTATATAGGTAACTTCTGACTGAGGGATTCAGAGTGCAGATTATTTCATCACCTGGGTACTCAGCGCAATACCTGACAGTTTTTGTGTTTTAATCTGAACCTATCTCTCCTACCACTCCTCCTCCCTCAAGTAAGGCCCAGTGTCTGTCTTCCCCCTCTTTCTGCCCACGTGTTCTTAATATGTAGTTCCCACTTACAGATGAGAACACGCGGTATTTAGTTTAGTTTTGGTTTCATCCACGGTGACGGTGATAAAAGAGGCATGAGAGTAAATCGACCTTTACGACACTCCCCTCCATCCTCACCACACAGATCCCCCCCACACAAGCTCTCATCCCTGCACCCCCTACTCAAGACCAAGAAAGGAAGAAAGACAGAAAGTAAAGTAAGAGGTCAGCATCCAAGGTAGTGGAGGCAGGAGATCTCAAAGGGTGAGCAAGAGGTGGGAGGCTGGGGATGTCGTGGCCAAGCTAGAAAAGGTAGGAGACTGAACAGGAGACTGACTTTCAAGCCCTACCCCCCAGCCTTCGTGTTGGGTGGCTCCTGCAAAAGCTTCTGAATGGAGAGAAGCCTGAGGCTATGGAAGTCACCAGCTAGGACTCCAGGAAGGGAATAAAGCTTTGGGCGTTTGAACGGAACTTTGGAATGCAGTGCTGTGGCTTCCAAGGTGATGCTCCTCGCCTTGCACAGAGCAAGACTCTGTCAAAAAAAAAAAAAAAAAAAAAAGAAAAGAAAGAAAGAGAGAAAAAAAGAAAAAAAAAATTAGTACACTCATCGTGGTTGTGAGTCATTACCGGGAGGCCAGGAGAAGTGGCTCAAGCCCGTCATACCAGCACTCTGAGATGCTGGGTCAGAAGGATTGCAGTGAAGTGATGAGACTCTGTCTGTAGAGAAAATTTAAAAATAATCTGGGCACAGTGGCCCATGCCTGTGTTCCCATTTACTCTACTCTGGAGGCTGAGGAGGAAGGATCGCTTGAGCTAATGTGTGTCCAGTCTGCAATTCATGAGCTATGATGGCACCACTGCACTCCACCAGGGTGACAGAGTGAGACGCTGTCTCTGAATCAATCAATCAAATCACTGAAAGGACCTCTCTATTTCTTATTTTCAATGGATATCTCTTTAGGTCAGATAGGCATGATGGCTCACCCCAGTAATCCCAGCATTTTGGGAGGCCAAGGCGGGAGGATTTAAATAAAGAAAGGAAAAAAAAAGAAACAGGTGGGGGGGAGGAGTATCTCCTTGACTGGTGACCAAAATTACACAAACCCAACAAGGTAAGAACGTGTGTAGGATTTGATAATCGCATCCTGTTTCCTTAGACTAGTGTACAGTGTTGTCATCTTAAAGATGAGTGGGGCCGGGGATGGGGGTGGCTCATGCCTGTGATCCCAGAACTTTGGGAGGCCAAAGTGGGTGGATCATGAGGCCAGGAGTTCAAGACCATCCTGGTCTATACAGTGAAACCATGTTTTTACTAAAAATACAAAAATTAGCAGGGTGCGGTGGTTGGAGCCTGTAATCCCTCCTACTGGGCAGGCTGAGGCAGGAGAATCAGTTGAACCTCGGAGGCAGAGATTGCAGTGTGCCAAGATCAGGACACTGCACTCTTGTTCCGGGTGACAGAGCAAGACTCAGTCTCAAAAAATATATATATATTAAAAAAAAAAAAAAAGGATGAGTGGACCAGCCTGACCAACATGGCAAAACCCCGTTCATCTCTACAGAAAATGAAAATGTCAGCCAGGTGTGGTGGCACAAACCTGTGATCCTAGACACTCAGGGAACCTGAGGCACAAGAATCACTTGAGCCTGGCAGGCGGAGGTAGCAGAGAGACTAATTCGAACCACAGCACTCTGGCCTTGATGACACAGTGATACCATGTCTCAAAAAAAAAAAAAAAAAAAAAGGCCGGGCACGGTGGCTCATGTTTGTCATCCCAGCACTTTCAGAGGCTGAGGCAGGTGGATCATAAGGTGAGGATTTTGAGACTAGCCTGGCCAATATGGTGAAACCCCATCTCTGCCAAAAATACAAAATTAGCAGGCTTGGTGGTACACTCATGTAGTCCCACCTGTTTGAGTGGCTGAGGCAGGAGAATCACTTGAACCCGGGAGGCAGAGGTTGCAGTGAGCTGAGCTTGCACCAATGCACTCCAGCCTAGGTGACAGTGGGAGACTCCATCTCAAAAAAAAAAATGATGGAAAATATAGATCTCAGAATTGACAAATGGGTAGATCCAGTATGAGATGCATGTGCAATGGTGGCAAAGTTTGATTTGCGGTTTTCTTTTTTTATTTTTATTTTTATTTATTTATTTATTTTTTTAGCTCTGTCACAAGGCTGGAGTGCTGTGGTGTGATCTCAGCTCACTGCAATCTTTGGCTCCCTGGTTCAAGCAATTCTCTCACTTCAGCCCCCCGAGTAGCTGAAGTTACAGACAAGTGCCACCACACCTGGCTAATTTTGGATTTTCATTAGAGACAGGGTTTCACCATGTTGGCCAGGATGATCTTGATCTCCTGACCTCGTGATCTGTCCACATTTTACTCTTTCTTTCTTTCTCTCTTTCATCTTTCCTTCTCTCTTTTCTTTCTTTCTCACAGGATTGCCCAGTTTAGAGTGGGTCATGACTGACTGCAGCCTCAACCTTTCAGGCCTCAAGTGATCTTCTCCTTTTCTCAGACTCCTGAGTAACTGGGAATACTGGCATGCACCACCACGCCTATCATATCATTTTATCATTTTTATTATTGTTATTATTTTGAGACAGGATCTCACTCTGCCACCAAGGCTGGAGTACCGAGGCACAATCTCAGTTTACTGCAGCCTCTGCCTGCCTGGTTCAAGTGACTCACTGACTGCAGCCTCCTGAGTTTTTGCCATGTTGGTCAAAGCTGGTCTCAAACTCTTGGCCTTAATTTGATCCACCTGCCTTGGCCTTCTAATGTGCTGGGATTACAGGCATGAGCCACTGCACCTAACTGAATTTTATTCACTCTATCTCATATATATTCAAATAAATTGTTTGGAAGTTGATGCTAGCATAATCCCCATTGTGCACATATTTCAGGTCTGTGGAGACCTGAAACACAGTGATTTTTTTATAGTCACAGAAATGAGAAAAAAAAGAATATTCTAATCCAGCTCTGTTCCCTCAAACCTGGGGCGCTGGCTGCATTCGATGTTTTCACACAGTAAGGGGCTTGTGTTTGCATAATTGTGTACAGGTGAAGAATTGACATGGGAGAGGAAGGTGAGTAATCAGCAGCTGCACAGGGACTTTGCATACATTTATAGAAGAAAAGTGCTCAGAAGATGATGGAAACTTGAAGAATTAACACACTCCTCTTGTGACAGAACCTGACAGGATTTACAAGTTTGAAAACTAGACATATTCTAGAGACATGTTCTAGAGACAGTCCTGTACCTAGCTCATTTCATGGGAGATGCTTAAGAGGACACTATGTTCTTATTGTATGGTGACATTCCTAAACTGTTGCTTTAGAAGGGTCCAAAGTGAGAGCCTTTTTGAATAATACAGACATTGGCTGAGCCCACATCCTTGATACTTGTGTCCATTTGGCAAAAGGCACCCACAGATAATGCATTGTAGCCCAGGGCAGGCCTGTCCATTCCAGGCTCCTCTTGTCTTCTAATCAGGGAAGCCCCATCTGGCCCACCATAACTATGTGTTGCAGGGGGAAAAGGAAAGGTGGGTGCTTTTCCTGACAGTTGTAGGTTGTCAGGTATTGGAACTCTGGTGAGTCTGTCCTGTTCACACCCATGTCATGGCTGGTTGAATAAAAAGTTGAGTGTTGGGGACCAAGTGTGTCTACTCAGATGTGAATCCCAAGGCCTTAATCTGTCCTCTGGTTTCCTCATAGGTTGTGGGTCTATGCAGATGCTCCTGTGTGCCCGATATGGGGAGCAGAATTTTTTTTTTTCAGACAGAATCTCGCTCTGTCACCCAGGCTGGAGGTCAGTGGCTCAATCTCCGCTCACTGCAAGCTCTGCCGACTGAATTCACACCATTCTCCTGCCTCAGTCTCCCGAGTAGCTGGGAGTACAGGCTCTTGCAACCACATCCAGCTAATTTTTTTTTTTTTTTGTATTTTTAGTAGAGATGGGGTTTCACCTTGTTAGCCAGGATGATCTCGATTTCCTGACCCCGTGATCCACCCTCCTTGGCCTCCCAAACTGCTGGAATTACAGGTGTGAACCACCATACCCAGCTGGGAGGAGAATTTCTAATGGGAATATCATCTTGTAGTAAATAGAAGGGAGACCATTAATATTTTTAGGGGGAGGAGTTGGCTTGGCTGCTGGACATTCTCTTTACAGAGCTGTATTAAAATCAATGAGCAGCCGTTTGATAAGTTCAAGTCCCCATCTCCTTGGATAAGGGGCAGGTTTTCCATACCACCAAGCATGTCCCACAGTGAGCTATGGTGAAGGCAGGCACATGGGAGTCTCTACAGACAGGGGTCTCACAAGGCCATGATGGGTCCAAAACCCAGACCCAAATATGGACTCACTCTGGACTCTGTCTTAGAGCTTTTTTCTCAGAGTGACCCAAAGTTCTGCCGCCAAAAACTCTAGCCTTCATTAGTCCCAATGGCAAATTGGTTAGGTGAAAATTCCCTGTTCACATACTCGTAGAAATACCAGAGGAGTCCTTTGTGTTGTTTTTACTTTGCACTAGGTTGTATTTGTTCATATTGCTACAGTTCGTATTGTATTTAACCCAGGTATCTTCTGTATTTATCCCAGATATCTCCTGTATCTTCTGTATCTTGTGCAGCAGGCAGCTTCACTGTATTGCCAGACTTTCTCTGAGACTTAAAAGCCACCACTATTACTAGGGAGGTTTTTACATAAAAATAGGGAAGAGGTTACATGAAAAAAAGTTTATGTTGTTCCCGGCATTTGTCTGCAATATGTCACCTCAGAGAACTCATCCCTGAAACCCACCAGGGTACAAGCTGTGACCTCACATGCCTTTGTAATGTTCTATAAAAGAAAGTCATTTACCAGAGTGGCTTAGCCTTTCAATAATGGTGGAGCCTGCCATGATAACATTCTATTTCCATTTTAGCTGTAATGCCACAATCCAGTAACATGTACTGAAAGTCTCAATGGAAACTGAGTTTCTCATAATTCTGGAGGCTAGAAATTGAACAACAATCTATTGGCTGAAGTGGTTTCTCTAATGCCTCTTTCTATTTGAGATTAATTGAACACCTTCTATCTCTGTTTTCACAGGGTCTTCTCTTGAGCCTCCGTGTCTTTATTCTTTTTAAAAAGACTCCAGTCATGTTAGATTAGGGTCCACTTTACTAAATTTACTTAATCATAGTTACCTCTTTAAAAATGATATGTCCAAACATACACTTACTCACAATTTGAGGCTAATTACATTATATGTGCCTTAGAATGTCAACATATAAATATTAGAATATCAACATATAAATTTGGGAGAAGGGACACAATTAAGAACATGATATGCATTAATGGTAGATTGCCAGGAAAGTGATTACTGGGTAAAAGGATGTACATGCGTAAAACTTTTAAAGCTACAGCCAGATGACTTTCCACAAGGTCTGTGGCAAGTGCATTGTCATCAAGAGTCCCTGAATAAAGCTGCTTCTCTGAACCCAGCCTCCCCTGGATATTAACTTTTTTTTAAATTTTCTGACAATCTTATGTCTGTGGGGCCAAGAAAAACACACTGTTCCTTTTATTTCCATTTTCCCAACTGATATGTTTAAGTCACTTGCTAGTTGTTACTTTAAATATAGATATGGATTTTCTGTACCTCTGTTTATCTCCTCAGATCTTTGACTCTGCCATTAATCCTGGAGTCTCCCAGCATTCATCTTCTTACCAGGTCTGAAAATGTTGTGTCTCTTTCTTAAGACTTTCTTTAACATTAAAAAAAGAAGGGCAAGGCACAGTGCCTCACACCTGTAATCCCAGCACTTTGGGAGGCTGAAGCAGGTGAATAACGAGGTCAGGAGATCGAGACCATCCTTCCTAACATGGTGAAACCCCATCTCTAATAAAAATACAAAAAAATTACCCAGGAGTGGTGGCCGGCTCCTGCAGTCCCAGCTACTCAGGAAGCTGAGGGAGAAAAATTGCATGAACCCAGAAGGCTGAGATTGCAGTGAGCCAAGATCCTGCCACTGCACTCCAGCTTCGGTGACAGTGTGAGACTCTGTCTCAAAAAAAAAAAAGGAAGAAAAAAATGTTGATTTAATTCTTTCTAAGATGTCTTGCCCTGTTCACTGTCTCCAAAATGGAGAGGAAATATGGCTTCTCCAGGTTCTTGCACTCAATGTCAGAAGCTTCTGTGTTTCAGGTAATTTAGAGGAAATTTCATGCAGCCCTCTCTGGAAGGTTCTTAGGTCTGACCCATGTGTTCAGCAGCCATTTGAAATTGTGTAGCCTGTGTTTTCTCATCTCTACACTGAGGACGTTTTGGGGGAACTCAGTGGGAAAATGCACTGCATACAGGCTATTAATGCTGATGGATGCTGTTGCTTCACAGTTGACAAAATTACATGAGGATTTCTTGGAGCTAGTAGTGGTTAGATTACCCCCAAACCCATATCAAACTTTTTAAAAAGTCTAAAACTTTTTTTATCAAGGACATGCATGTCCTCCACATTCATGAGAATGAATGTTTGTGGCCAGGTGCAGTGGCTTATGCCTGTCATCCCAGCGTTGTTGGGGGTCAAGTCAGGCAGAGCACTTGAGGTCAGGAGTTCAAGCGCAGTCTGAACTACATGGAGATACCCTATTTCTACTAAAAATGCAAAATTAGTTAGGCACAGAGACATATGGCCGTAATCCAAGCTACTAGGGAGGCTAAGGCAAGAGAATCACTTGAAACTAGGAGGCAGAGGTTGCCATGAGCCTAGATCATGCCATTGCACTCCAGCCTGGGCAACGAGAGTGAAACCACATCCCCCCCCGCAAAAAAAGGAAAGTTACATTTACACACGATGGTTCTTTCTCCTTCCCAGTACAATATGGTGCATCTAGGAGTGGACTCCCAACTCCTGGCTTCAGAATGCTCAAAGACATGGTGGTGAACTTTAAATGACAGATTGGTTTGGCTGAGAACAAGTGTAATGAAAGAAAATGACTCTTGAGAAAAGGTTTGAGAGAACTTCAGAATTTCTAAGCCCACCAGTTTGTGTCAGACTCTCTCAGAACAAAGCCTCTATGTAAAACCTATGACCAGTGATTATTTTAAATGGACAAGTTTAATGGACATATAAAATATAATATAATATAATCAGCCAAAAATTACAACATATACAAAATATTAGGGTAATACAACAAAATAATAATTTTGAAAAACAAGATAAATACTCAGAAATCTACCCTAAAGAAATAGGTATAAATTACCTAAAAAATTTTGAAAGAATTATCTAAATGGTGCTCAGTGAGCAAAATGTGATCACAGACAATGGAATAAAATCAGGAAAATTAGAACATAATAAGAAAAAAATTAGGTTCAGAGGAGCCAAGATGACCGAATAGGAACAGCTCCGGTCTACAGCTCCCAGTGCGAGCGACGCAGAAGATGGGTGATTTCTGCATTTCCATCTGAGGTACCGTGTTCATCTCACTAGGGAGTGCCAGACAGTGGGCGCAGGTCAGTGGGTGAGGGCACCGTGCGCCAGCCGAAGCAGGGGCGAGGCATTGCCTCACTCGGGAAGTGCAAGGGGTCAGGGAGTTCCCCTTCCAGGGGTGACAGACGGCACCTGGAAAATCAGGCCACTCCCACCCGAATACTGTGCTTTTCCGACGGGCTTAGGAAACGGTGCCCCAGGAGAGTATAGCCCGCACCTGGCTCAGAGGGTCCTACGCCCACGGAGTCTCGCTGATTGCTAGCACAGCAGTCTGAGATCAAACAGCAAGGCGGCAGCGAGGCTGGGGGAGGGGCGCCCGCCATTGCCCAGGCTCGCTTACGTAAACAATGCAGCCTGGAAGCTTGAACTGGGTGGAGCCCACCACAGCTCAAGGAGGCCTGCCTGCCTCTGTAGGCTCCACCTCTGGGGGCAGGGCACAGACAAACAAAAAGACAGCAGTAACCTCTGCAGACTTAAATGTCCCTGTCTGACAGCTGTGAGGAGAGCAGTGGTTCTCCCAGAACGCAGCTGGAGATCTGAGAACGGGCTGACTGCCTCCTCAAGTGGGTCCCTGACCCCTGACCACCGAGCAGCCTAACTGAGAGGCACCCCCCAGCAGGCGCAGACTGACACCTCACAAGGCCGGCCAGGTACTCCAACAGACCTGCAGCTGACAGAAAGGACATCCACACCAAAAACCCATCTCTACATCACCATCATCAAAGACCAAAAGTAGATAAAACCACAAAGATGGGGAAAAAACAGAGCAGAAAAACTGGAAACTCTAAAAACCAGAGTACCTCTCCTCCTCCAAAGGAACGCAGTTCCTCACCAGCAACGGAACAAAGCTGGATGGAGAATGACTTTGACAAGCTGAGAGAAGAAGGCTTCAGACGATCAAATTACTCCGAGCTACGGGAGGATATTCAAACCAAAGGCAAAGAAGTTGAAAACTTTGAAAAAAATTTAGAAGAATGTATAACTAGAATAACCAATACAGAGAAGTGCTTAAAGGAGCCGATGGAGCTGAAAACCAAGGCTCGAGAACTACGTGAAGAATGCAGAAGCCTCAGGAGCCGATGCGATCAAATGGAAGAAAGGGTATCAGCCCGGGAAGATGAAATGAATGAAATGAAGCGAGAAGGGAAGTTTAGAGAAAAAAGAATAAAAAGAAACAAGCAAAGCCTCCAAGAAATGTGGGACTATGTGAAAAGACCAAATCTACGTCTGATTGGTGTACCTGAAAGTGACGGGGAGAATGGAAACAATTTGGAAAACACTCTGCAGGATATTATCCAGGAGAACTTCCCCAATCTAGCAAGGCAGGCCAACATTCAGATTCAGGAAATACAGAGAATGCCACAAAGATACTCCTCGAGAAGAACAACTCAAAGACACATAATTGTCAGATTCACCAAAGTTGAAATGAAGGAAAAAATGTTAAGGGCAGCCAGAGAGAAAGGTCGGGTTACCATCAAAGGGAAGCCCATCAGACTAACAGCGGATCTCTCGGCAGAAACCCTACAAGCCAGAAGAGAGTGGGGGCCAATATTCAACATTCTTAAAGAAAAGAAATTTCAACCCAGAATTTCATATCCTGCCAAACTAAGCTTCATAAGTGAAGGAGAAATAAAATACTTTACAGACAAGCAAATGCTGAGAGATTTTGTCACCACCAGGCCTGCCCTAAAAGAGCTCCTGAAGGAAGTGCTAAACATGGAAAGGCACAACCGGTACCAGCCACTGCAAAATCATACTGAAATGTAAAGACCATCGAGACTAGGAAGAGACTGCATCAACTAACGAGCAAAATATCCAGCTAACATCATAATGACAGGATCAAATTCACACATAACAATATTAACTTTAAATGTAAATGGACTAAATGCTCCAATTAAAAGACACAGACTGGCAAACTGGATAAAGACTCAAGACCCATCAGTGTGCTGTATTCAGGAAACCCATCTCACGTGCAGAGACACACATAGGCTCAAAATAAAAGGATGGAGGAAGATCTACCAAGCAAATAGAAAACAAAAAAAGGCAGGGGTTGCAATTCTAGTCTCTGATAAAACAGACTTTAAACCAACAAAGATCAAAAGAGACAAAGAAGGCCATTACATAATGGTAAAGGGATTAATTCAACAAGAAGAGATAACTATCCTAAATATATATGCACCCAATACAGGAGCACCCAAATTCATAAAGCAAGTCCTGATTGACCTACAAAGAGACTTAGACTCCCACACATTAATAATGGGAGACTTTAACACCCCACTATCAACATTAGACAGATCAACGAGACAGAAAGTCAACAAGGATACCCAGGAATTGAACTCAGCTCTGCAACAAGCGGACCTAATAGACATCTACAGAACTCTCCACCGCAAATCAATAGAATATACATTTTTTTCAGCACCACACCACACCTATTCCAAAATTGACCATATACTTGGAAGTAAAGCTCTCCTCAATAAATGTAAAAGAACAGAAATTGTAACAAACTGTCTCTCAGATCACAGTGCAATCAAGCTAGAACTCAGGATTAAGAATCTCACTCAAAACTGCTCAACTACATGGAAACTGAACAACCTGCTCCTGAATGACTACTGGGTACATAACGAAATGAAGGCAGAAATAAAGATGTTCTTTGAAACCAACGAGAACCAAGACACAACATACCAGAATCTCTGGGATGCATTCAAAGCAGTGTGTAGAGGGAAATTTATAGCACTAAATGCCCACAAGAGAAAGCAGGAAAGATCCAAAATTGACACCCTAACATCACAACTAAAAGAACTAGAAAAGCAAGAGCAAACACATTCAAAAGCTAGCAGAAGGCAAGAAATAACTAAAATCAGAGCAGAACTGAAGGAAATAGAGACACAAAAAACCCTTCAAAAAATCAATGAATCCAGGAGTTGGTTTTTTGAAAGGATCAACAAAATTGATAGACCGCTAGCAAGATTAATAAAGAAAAAAAGAGAGAAGAATCAAATAGATGCAATAAAAAATGATAAAGGGGATATCACCACCGATCCCACAGAAATACAAACTACCATCAGAGAATATTACAAACACCTCTATGCAAATAAACTAGAAAATCTAGAAGAAATGGATAAATTCCTCAACACATACACCCTCCCAAGACTAAACCAGGAAGAAGTTGAATCTCTGAATAGACCAATAACAGGAGCTGAAATTGTGGCAATAATCAATAGCTTACCCACCAAAAAAAGTCCAGGTCCAGATGGATTCACAGCCGAATTCTACCAGAGGTACAAGGAGGAGGTGGTACCATTCCTTCTGAAACTATTCCAATCAATAGAAGAAGAGGGAATCCTCCCTAACTCATTTTATGAGGCCAGCATCATCCTGATACCAAAGCCTGGCAGAGACACAACAAAAAAAGAGAATTTTAGACCAATATCCTTGATGAACATTGATGCAAAAATCCTCAATAAAATACTGGCAAACAGAATCCAGCAGCGCATCAAAAAGCTTATCCACCATGATCAAGTGGGCTTCATCCCTGGGATGCAAGGCTGGTTCAATATATGCAAATCAATAAATGTAATCCAGCATATAAACAGAACCAAAGACAAAAACCACACGATTATCTCAATAGATGCAGAAAAGACCTTTGACAAAATTCAACAACGCTTCATGGTAAAACTCTCAATAAATTAGGAATTGATGGGACGTATCTCAAAATAATAAGAGCTATTTATGACAAACCCACAGCCAATATCATACTGAATGGGCAAAAACTGTAAGCATTCCCTTTGAAAACTGGCACAAGACAGGGATGCCCTCTCTCACCACTTCTATTCAACATAGTGTTGGAAGTTCTGGCCAGGGCAATTAGGCAGGAGAAGGAAATCAAGGGTATTCAATTAGGAAAAGAGGAAGTCAAATTGTCCCTGTTTGCTGATGACATGATAGTATATCTAGAAAACCCCATTGTCTCAGCCCAAAATCTCCTTAAGCTGATAAGCAACTTCAGGAAAGTCTCAGGATACAAAATCAATGTGCAAAAATCACAAGCATTCTTATACATCAATAACAGAGAAACAGAGAGCCAAATCATGCGTGAACTCCCATTCACAATCGCTTCAAAGAGAATAAAATACCTAGGAATCCAACTTACAAGGGATGTGAAAGACCTCTTCAAGGAGAACTACAAACCACTGCTCAAGGAAATAAAAGAGGATACAAACAAATGGAAGAACATTCCATGCTCATGGGTAGGAAGAATCAATATCATGAAAATGGCCATCCTTCCCAAGGTAATTTACAGATTCAATGCCATCCCCATCAAGCTACCAATGACTTTCTTCACAGAATTGGAAAAAACTACTTTAAAGTTCATATGGAACCAAAAAAGAGCCCGCATCGCCAAGTGAATCCTAAGCCAAAAGAACAAAGCTGGAGGCATCACACTACCTGACTTCAAACTATACTACAAGGCTACAGTAACCAAAACATCATGGTACTGGTACCAAAACAGAGATATAGATCAATGGAACAGAACAGAGCCGTCGGAAATAATGCCACATATCTACAAGTATCTGATCTTTGACAAACCTGACAAAAACAAGAAATGGGGAAAGGATTCCCTATTTAATAAATGGTGCTGGGAAAACTGGTTAGCCATATGTAGAAAGCTGAAACTGGATCCCTTCCTTCCACCTTATACAAAAATCAATTCAAGATGGATTAAAGACTTAAATGTTAGACCTAAAACCATAAAAACCCTAGAAGAAAACCTAGGCATTACCATTTAGGACATAGGCATGGGCAAGGACTTCATGTCTAAAACACCAAAAGCAATGGCAACAAAAGCCAAAATTGACAAATGGGATCTAATTAAACTCAAGAGCTTCTGCACAGCAAAAGAAACTACCATCAGAGTGAACAGGCAACCTACAAAATGGGAGAAAGTTTTCGCAACCTACTCATCTGACAAAGGGCTGATATCCAGAATCTACAATGAACTCCAACAAATTTACAAGAAAAAAACAAACAACCCCATCAAAAAGTGGGCGAAGGACATGAACAGACACTTCTCAAAAGAAGACATTTATGCAGCCAAAAAACACATGAAAAAATGCTCACCATCACTGGCCATCAGAGAAATGCAAATCAAAACCACAATGAGATACCACCTCACACCAGTTAGAATGGCAATCATTAAAAAGTCAGGAAACAACAGGTGCTGGAGAGGATGTGGAGAAATAGGAACACTTTTACTCTGTTGGTGGGACTGTAAACTAGTTCAACCCTTGTGGAAGTCAGTGTGGTGATTCCTCAGGGATCTAGAACTAGAAATTCCATTCCACCCAGCCATCCCATTACTGGGTATATACCCAAAGGACTATAAATCATGCTGCTATAAAGACACATGCACACGTATGTTTATTGCAGCATTATTCACAATAGCAAAGACTTGGAACCAACCCAAATGTCCAACAATGATAGACTGGATTAAGAAAATGTGGCACATATACACCATGGAATACTATGCAGCCATAAAAAATGATGTGTTCACGTCCTTTGTAGGGACATGGATGCAATTGGAAATCATCATTCTCAGTAAACTATCGCAAGAACAAAAAACCAAACACAGCATATTCTCACTCATAGGTGGGAATTGAACAATGAGAACACATGGACACAGGAAGGGGAACATCACACTCTGGGGACTGTTGTGGGGTGGGGGGAGGTGGGAGGGATAGCATTGGGAGATATACCTAATGCTAGATGACGAGTTGGTGGGTGCAGCGCACCAGCATGGCACATGTATACATATGTAACTTACCTGCACATTGCGCACATGTACCATAAAACCTAAAGTATAATAATAACAATAATAATAATAATAATTAAAGAAAAAAAACACACAAAAAAACCAAAACAAAACAAAAACAAAAACAAAAAAAAAAACAAGATGTCAATAATCAGTATGGTGTGCTATATCCTTCCAGAACAGTTGTATTAGAAAGTTATGGAAATGCTGGAAATAAAGATTGCAATAATTTTGTGGTAAAAAAAAAAAAAACAATATTAAGTCTTCCTATCAGTGAACATAAAACATCTTTCGATATATGGAGGTCTTCTTAATTCCTTTTAATAATTTATGTGGTAATCTTGAACTCCGTTTGTCAAATATATTCCTAAGTATTTGATTCTTTTTGATGTTACTGTAAATGGAATTATTGTCTTAATTTCACTTTCAGATTGTTCATTGGTAGTGTGTGGGAATACTATTGATGTGTGTAATTGATCTTGTAGCCTGTGACCTAGTTGAACTTATTTATTAATGCTAATATTTTCAGTGAATTCCTTATGATTTTCTATATACAAGGTCATGCCATCTAAGAAATAGAGTTTTATTATTTCTTTCCAATCTGGATATTCTTTACTTCATTGCATTGCTTAAATTCCCGGACTAGATCCTAGAATACAATGTTGAATAGCAGCGGCAAGAGCAGATATCCTTGTCTTATTTCTGATCTTAGAGAGAAAGCATTCAGTATTTTGCCATTAAGAATGATGTCAGCTATGGATTTTGTTAGTAGATGTCCTTTATCAGGCTTAGGAATTTCCCTACTATGCCTAGTTTGCTGTGTATTTTTATTGCTAAGGGACATTGGGGTGTTGGTTTTTCAAATGCTTTTTCAACCTCTATTAAGATGATCATGTGATTTTTGTCCTCTTTTCTATTAATATTGTGTAGTGGATGGATTACATTAAATGACTTTCATATGTTAAAAAAAAAAGAAAAAAAAAAGAAAAAATTAAAGAGCAAATTATGGAGTTGAAGAATATAAAAAGAAAAAATGCCTGAGAAATTATCAAGCCTAAGTAAAAAAGATAAAAATTAAAATGTTCAACCAATTTTGACTACGATAAACACAAAAAGATTCCTAATGAGAAAAATTATAAGCAAAGTTTTAAAAGTCAGAGAGTAGCAGATAATCTTGAAAGCCAAAAAGGAAAAACTATGTGTCATTTATATGGATGCTTCTATGCGATAATCAGTGAATCTAGCTGCAGAAATCTTGCTGGCCAGAAGGGACATGGGTAATATTGTCAATGTGCTGAAAGAAGAAAAAATTTTAAGCAATAATACTATAACCAGATATACTATTTATCAAAATGAAGAAAAAGTAAATTCTTTTCATGATGACCACATAGTGCAATAGCATATCACCACTAGGAGTGCACTACAAGAAATGCTAAAGAGAGATTTTCTCATTATAAAAATAAAGTGATGATAAATAGCATCACAAAATTAGATGAAAATCCATAACTCTCTGGAAAAGAAATATTCAGGTGCAAAAATAAAATTGTGATGAATTCAAATGATGGTTCATAAAACATATGAAATTATGTAATATAATTAAAAAACAAAGCCTAAAAATGTGCAAAAACAGTTGTTAATGTTATATAATATAAAAATATATTCATGACATCAGTAATATTAAGTTGAGGCAGATAGAAAGAGAAAGAATGTTTGCATGCAATTAAAATTAATTTGTTACTGGCCGGGCATGGTGGCTCATGCCTGTAATCACAGCACTTTAGTAGGCTGAGATGGGTGAATCACAAAGTCAGGAGATTGACACCAGCCTGGTCAACATGGTGAAACACCCCATCTCTACGAAAAATACAAAAAATTAGCCAGGGATGGTGGTTGTCCCCTGTAATCCCAGCCACTGGGGAGGCTAAGGCAGGAGAATCATTTGAACTCAGGAATCAGAGGTTGCTGTGAGCTGAGATCACACCATTGCACTCCAACCTGAGCGACAGTATCCGACTCCAACTCAAAAAAAAAAAAAAAGGTTTTATGAAATCCCCATGTAATCCTAACATTTTGAAAGGCCCAGGTGGGTGGATCATGAAGTCAGGAGATGGAAACCATCCTGGCTAACACGGTGAAACCTCATCTCTACTACAAATACAA
Source organism: Pongo abelii (assembly GCF_028885655.2). NCBI lineage: Eukaryota > Metazoa > Chordata > Mammalia > Primates > Hominidae > Pongo > Pongo abelii. The sequence continues at coordinate 56,273,640 of NC_072009.2, forward strand.
AAATGTAGCTAGGAGTAGTGACGGGTGCCTGTAGTCACAGCTACTTGAGAGGCGAGGCAGGAGAATGGCATGAACCCAGGAGGTGGAGCTTGCAGTGAGCTGAGATCGTGCCACTGCAATCCAGCCTGGGCGAGAGTGAGACTCCTTCTCAAAAATAAAAATAAACTTTTAGTCTAAACTGTCACAGGAGACAAAGAAGGCCATTAAATAATAATAAAAGGTCTCATTCACTTAGAACTTATGAAATGTTATTATATATGTGTATGTGTATATATGTATACATACATTTTTCACACCAGTGTTTCCAAATGCACAAAGCAAACATTGAAATAGTTATTACAATAGACAGAAAAATAATAATAGTAGAATAGTTTAATTCAAACTTTTAATAATAAATAGTAAAGCCAGCCTAAATATTAATAAGGAAACAGAAATTTTGAAAATACTAGAGAAAAATTAGATCTAATGAGAATATACAGAATACACAACAACAGAAGAACACAATTTTCTCAATAGTTCATAAAACATTCTCCTAGATAAACCACCTATTAGGCCACAATACAAGACTTAACAATTTCTTAAGAATAGAAATCTTAAAGACTATTATTTCTGATCAAAACGGAATAAAACTAGAAATCAATAACAGAAGAAAACAAAAATATTGTCCTATATGGAAATTTAACAACTCACTTCTGAGCATGCTTGTGTTCAAGGGTTGTAAGGCTTAATATTGTAAAAATGTTCTTAGTTCCTAGTGAACTACAGATTCAATGCAATCCCTTTAAATTAACTTTTTTTTTTTTTTTAGAAATAGAAAAACTAACCAACAATTTATATGGAATCTCAAGGGACAAAAAAGGGTCCAAAAATGTTTAAAAAAAGAAATAATGTTATTGATGTCACCTTTTCTGATTTCAAAGCACATTACAAAGCTTCAGTAATAAAAACAGTTTGGTTCCGGCATAAAAACAGACAAGGTTTCCAATAAAACACAACGTAGCACAGATGAAAACCTTGCACATATGGGCAAACGGTAATTGGAACATCTATACCATTCCAATATATCTATTGGAACATCAGTACTCATTGAAGCATTATTCACAAAGGCCAATATTTGAAAGCAAAACAAACTTTCCTCATCAAATAAATGAATAAATACAATCTGTGATATAAAAGTAATGGAAAACTACTCAGCCTTTAAAAGGAATAGAAAATGGAATGGTTTTCATCAGGAGTCAGGTGTTAAAAAACCTGGGTATTATTAGTTTATATTGAGTTTTAGTTTTGCAAAAGAAAAAAGTTTTACAGATATGTTGCATAGCAATGTAAATACACTTAACGTGGCTAAACTGTATAAGAAAAAATAAGATTTTCAGTTTTATATTATGTATTTTTGCTACAATTAAAATTAACAGTGACAGCTGAGGGCAGGTGGCTCAGGCCTGTAATCTCAACACTCTAGGAGGCCAAGGTGTTCAGATCACTTGAGATTAAGAATTCAAGACCAACCTGGCCCCATTTCTACTAAAAATACAAAACTTAGTCAGGCATGGTGGTGCAAGCCTTTATTACCAGCTATTCAGGAGGCTGAAGCAGAAGAATTACTTTAACCTGGGAGATAGAGGTTGCAGTGAGCTGAGACTGTGCCACTGCACTTTCAGTGACAGAGCAAGAGTCTGTCTTAAAAATAAATAAGACAGCTAACAGAAATAGAGTTACAAACTTTCTAAAAAGTTACCTTCAAACTACAAAAAAGTTTCTTTCACACTAAGATATTATAAGATAAAGACGTTGAAATTAAGACAATTTCCATGAATACTCACCTAGACAGAATCAATTATTGGTCACCAGCCAAGAAGAAAAATATACAAATCATAAACAAAATAGGGGTAAAGTTTATAAAAGCAAACAAAAACTTAGATAATTATATTGACAAAGGAAGTAGGGCTGATTCATAGTTGACTTTTGCCTCACAGTGTATTAAGATGTACAGAGCTGACAATTGTCAAACAAAATTATAATATATAAATTAAAACTAAAAACAGTAAACTGATTTAAGGTGGCCTACCCTAAAAAATGAAACAAACAGATACAAAATTGCAAACAAAGTTAAAATTAACATTAACACCCCAAATTCTGATTTGAATACTGCAAATCAAAACTGTAATAAATAGGTAGAAACTAGAAACACAACTTATGTGAAGCAGCCTTCTCTGAAAAATACAGAAATATAAAATACAAAACTTAGTGAAGAGCAACTTTAACCCATAAAATCCTCAATAAACGAGATAAAATTCTAGATAACTACAATTTTCAACTCTAACTGTGCATCCACAAAAAACATGAATTTTGAAATGTTTGATACAGTTAGGGCAGTAACATTTCAAAGAAAACACATTATAATTATTCATAAAGAACTTTGATGAGAAAGTTTTAAAAAATAAACATTTAAGTAATACTAGAGAAACTTTTAAATTATGCTAGTGATACTTTGATATATTGCTGCTTTGTTTTCCCTTTTTTTTTTTTTTTTTTTGAGACGGAGTTTTACTCTTGTTTCCCAGGCTGCAGGGCAATGATCTTGGTTCACCACAACCTCCACCTCCCAGGTTCAAGCTATTCTCCTGCCTCAGCCACCTGAGCAGCTGGAACTACAGACATGTGCCACCATGCTCAGCTAATTTTGTATTTTTAGTAGAGATGGAGTTTCTCCATGTTGTTCAGGCTTCTTGTCTCAAACTTCTGACCTCAGGTGAACCACCTGGCTTGGCCTCCCAAAGTGCTTGGATTACAGGTATAAGCCACCATGCCCGGCCCATTGCTGCTTTTCTTACAAAATAGTAAGTCTGTAATTTAGCCTTTAGAAGAAAAGTCTTACATTTCTAAATACAATAACTATATATATTTTACATACAGTATAATAAATTGATACATAAAATAAAATTGGTTATAAGTTGTGCTATTATTCAGGTAAAAGTTGAGGAAACTGGTAGAAAATGCTAATAATAACATTGTGCCTAAAGTCGATGAAACATACAAGACAAATATTTTAATAAATTTTATAATTTATATGTAACATATACATTTGAGGATGTTGTATTATTTTATTTATGTATTTATTTTTTGAGGCAGAGTCTCACTCTGCTGACCAGGCTGGTGTGCAGTGGAAGAATCTTGGCTCACTGCCAACTCCACCTCCCAGTTTCAAGTGATTCTCTTTTCTCAGCCTCTCAAGTAACTATGATTACAGATGCATGCCACTACACCTGGCTAATTTTTGTACTTTTAGTAGAATTGGGGTTTCACTATGTTGGCCAGGCTGGTCTCAAATTCCTGGCCTCATGATCTGCCCACCTCTGCCTCCCAAAGTGCTGGGATTACATGTGTGAGCCACCATGCCAGGCCTTGAGCACGCTATTGTAGAACTTCTGAAACCAAGATTGCAGGCAAATTACAGACATATGACAATTCAGAAAGTGAAAACACAGTCATGATAATCTTCATGTTAAAGAAGACAGAATCACAAAATAATAAGTGAGAAATAAGGTAATAATTGGAAATTCAATGTATGTAGAGCAATGTTTTAATTTCCCCTATGGGAAAAGTTTTTGTAAGGAATCCATAAAATGAGTACATACAATAAGCCACCCTATAGTAGATACTCTTGGCATATGGCGTTTAAATTTTTAAGATTAGGTCCTGATAAGGAAAAAGAATTCTCCATAAAATAATTTTTTATATTTAACAAGATACTTTTGCACATAAAGATTTTCCATCAAATTTTTTTTGTAGAATTATGTTTTAAACCTACATAAGATGAGAAATTATAAAGCAGGAAACATGTGCCATCTCTCTCTGTGGTATTCCTGAAATTTCTTTTTTTATTGTGTAATCCCATTTATATGAAATATCCAGAATATGCAAATCCATAGAGACAGAAAGCAGACTAGTAACTGCAAAGTGAAGAGGAGGAAAGAATAGAGAGTGACTGCTAAACGGTACAGGATTTTCCTTTATCATCACTGCTTTCCTCACAGTGGTGACAGTCATAACCCTGTTAATAAGTTAAAACCAATGGAATGTATAATTCATTTATGTTTGTTTTTAGAGTCTAAGGTCTCACTATGTTGCCTAGGCTGTTCTTGAACTCCTGCCTCAAGCAATTCTCCACCTCAGCCACCCCAGCTGCTGGGATTACAAGCATAAGCCACCATATCCAGTTCTGATTATACACTTCAAAATTGTAAATTGGATTGTATGATATGTATATCTCAGCTAAAAGAAAAGGGGGCAGTTCTGTACTGATATGATATAAACTCCAAATATATTAAGTAAAAAAAGAGAGGTACAGAATAGTGTGTGCAATATACTATTATGTTCTAAAAAAATTGTACACCCGTATATATACACTGTGCAGACATAAAACCTCTTAAAAGATATACTGGAAACCAGTAACATTATTTCCTAAAGTGAAGGATCCTGGATTGCCTGTGGATATTGTGTTTTGGAATGGAAACCTAACTTTTCAACATGCTCTTTTGTACCTTTTAAATTTTCTATAGAGTACAACACTTCCCTTATTTTCTACGTTCTAGAAAGAAAAAACTAATACTTTGATGCTTTCTCTTTAGTCTTTAGTTTATTTTAAGAGATCATCTACATTTTTTTCTGTAATAAACTTAAAACATATCCACCCATTTTGTCAGATTTATTTATTCCTTAGCAATTTGTTTTAAAATTACAGTTTTTGTCTCAATCCTTAATTATACTATATTCATTATATTTCAGATGTTTAGGTTTCTCATGGAGAAAAAGATACCCAGGCATAAACCTCTTTACTATCCACCTGCTACTCCTGCAACATGATTTTAATAAAGTGTTACTGATACTTGAACAATTTCTATGATGTCAGCAGAGTAATATCAACAAGAATGATTGTAAGGTAGCTGGCCCTATAAGTCAAGAGTTGTGATATTTGATCCACTGTTCAATCCATTTCTAGATCTGATCTATATTATTTTCTTATTTATGTATGTATGTATGTATATATATATTTATTTATTTTTGTTTATTTTGAGACGGAGTCTCGCTCTGTCGCCCAGGCTGGAGTGCAGTGGTGCAATCTCAGCTCACTGTAAGCTATGCATCCCAGGTTCATGCCATTCTCCTGCCTCAGCCTCCTGGGAAGATAGGACTACAGGCACACACCAACATGCCCCAGCTAATTGTTTTTTTTTTTTTTTGTATTTTTAATAGAGATGGGGTTACACTGTGTTAGCCAGGATAGTCTTGATCTCTTGACCTCGTGATCCACCCACCTTGGCCTCCCAAACTCTCAGGATTACAGGTGTGAGCCACTGCGCCCAGCCAATCTGATCTACATTATTTTCTAGCTCTTCCCGTATATTGCTGGGCAACTGATGCATGATTTCTTCCTTGTGGGATATTGTGGCTTCTTTATAAAGAACTTGAATAATCTCACAATGAGTATTGTCTGTTAGAGTCTTCTCATTATAATCCCTTGTTTTGATTCTTTCGTACAATACATTGGTATCTGTCCTCAGCACAAAAACTATGTGAAACCAGCGTTTAAGGAAGAAATCAAAACCGTGGTAATCAAAAATAACTCCACCTTCTCTCATTTGGTTATCTAACTCATCAAGTACTCTGTCTTCATCTAAAATGGGACAGTCATACTCTTCATCATAGACATCATACAATTGCTCTTCTCAAGATAAATCACCCACATCAATGTATTTCAGTCCTGATACTGATGCAAGTTCTTTGCCTAGTGTGGTTCTTCCAACCCCTGGTGTACCGGTGAGTAGGAAGTTCACAAGCAATGACAGCTTGCCACGATGTCTCTGAGTGCCTTGCTCACATGTCTTTGCACTACTGTTCTTGGAATTTCTAAACCAAATCCCAATGCCTCCACTAGTCCCTTCACATACCTTTGACTTGAGACACCACACATTTATTTAAAAATTGCATAACATAGAGGTCTCCAGAAATGCGCATAGATTTCCCCAGATTCCCAAAACTAATGAAAACTAGTCAGATCATGTAGGTTCTTACAGATTCTGAAAGGACTTTGGTTTTCAGTGTGAATGCACTGGAAGATTCTGGGAGGGAGAAAAGAAGCCATAGAAGATTGAAGAGCGTAGGTAAACATGCGACAGGAACATGTTTCTCTGTGACAGCAAGAAAAATAAAATTAGGCTTTTTTAAAACAATTTCCATTGGAACAGAGGTGACCAAACCATATTTAAACTCTGGCTTTCTCTAAGACCTTTGGACCTCTCCCATGTGTTACGTGCTCATTTATTTTCACCTTGCTTTGTACATGGCTATTGCCTCCTCTCTTTCCACACTGCAGGAATTTTGCTACAGACTATCCACCAGAGATTTTTTTTTCCTTCCCCACAATAGTAATTGGGCTCACCATAAAAAGCCTAACTCCCAGCATCTTCCTCAGGACAGACTTAAAGCTGTAGTGTATGTGTTGAGATGTTTGTCCTTTTGAGAAGTTGCCTAATGAATAGATTATTTCCTGACATGGAATGCTGAAGGACATGATGGAGTCATACAGGTGAGAGTTGTGTCTGATGAGAAGAAAGAAAATTGCAGCACTAGAGAAACTGCAATACCACAGACAGTCAACTGGGAAATAAAATAGGTAATCAATCTAAAAACAATGGAAAAATTTCTCTTTAACTGAGAAATACACACAGATCCAGAGAAGACATATCTGAGAATGCATCTGTGAAGCAGATGCATAGCCTGTTTGATTTCTGTCAATATCACCTTCACTAAGCCAGTTTTTTTTTTTTTTTTTTGAGAAATAGTTTTGCTTTGTCCCCCAGGCTGGAGTGCAGTGGAGCAATCTCAGCTCACTGCAATCTCCGTCTCCCGGGTTCAAGCAATTCTCTTGTCTCAGTCTCCTGAGTGGCTGGGATGAGAGGTACACACCACAATGCCCAGCTAATTTTTTTTTATTTTCAGTAGAGACAGGTTTTGCTATGTTAGCCAGGCTGGTCTCAAACTTCTGGCCTCCAGTAATCTGCCCATCTCGGCCTCCCAAAGTGCTGGGATTACAGGCATGAGCTACCGTGCTCTGTCATGCCAGCCTTTAAATGCTAGATTTGATGGATGTTGTATAATTTTCCAGATCTTATAAAAAATTACAAGGCATATGGAGAAGGTGTAAAATACACTTCACTGGAAGAAACAGAATAAATATCCAGAAGTTGAATCTTAAGAAATGAAGGTTTTTTCATACCTGATAAAGAATTAAAAATAATTAAACGTTCTCAGTGAACAAAGATAAAACAAAAATAAACAATTGAATAACATTTAAAAATAATAAATGAATAAAATGTGATATCAACAAAGAGATTAAACCTTTTTCTAAAAACCCAACAGAAATTGTGGCATTGAGGGATCCAATAACTGGCATTTACAAATTCACTACAGAGACACAACAGCAAACAATGGAGCAGAAAAAGAATCAGAAAATTAAACATACATTATTCACAGATATTTAGGCCTGGAAATCAATTTTTGAAAAAAAATAGAAAAAGTAAGTGTGAAATATGAGACTTACTGGACATCATCAAGTAAACCAATATATTTAGAGAAAGAGTCTTATAAAAAGAACATACAAAGAAAATGACATAAATGTTATTTGGGAGAAAAAGAGGGCATGCTGAGAAACTTATACATTGCATTGATGAAACAAAAAATACTAATAACCAAGAATAATTGATCTGGAAAGAACTGTACTTCAAAAATTAGAAGAATAAAGCCTTTCTAACTTTAAAATAAAAAATCTAAGGTTGCTTACTACTAGAATGACCCTAGAAAAAAATGCAAATGAGAGTCAATTATGTTGAAACATTAAATGATGCTGGACAGCATCATAAAACCATATGAAAATATAAAGCTCTCTGTTAAATATAAATACATACAAAGATATAAAATTTGCTATTGTAATAATAATTCTGCATAAAATTCTTAAATCTCTGGAAAATACACACGATATATAGAGATATAATTTGTAACATAAGTAAGAGAGTGGGGGAAGTAAAAATGAATATATTTTGTAAGCTGTTAACTTGAAGTTGAAGGCAAAAGCTGTTTGCCCTGGGGACCTTAGCACTGGGCAAGGGATGAGGCAAAGTTACCATTTTGTATCCCTTAGTTCTTCCATCTCCCCCTACTCTGCATAGGGATTTTTCTTGGTCTGCAGGGATAGTCAGTGTGACCAGGCTCTGTTCTACACACAGAGACAGGTGTAGGTAGGCATGACAAATATAGAGGTGGCCTGGGATTCTAAAAAGAATTAAATATTCAAAAAGTGGAAAATTGAGAATTTTGGGCATGATTCTCTGGGCTTTGGGTTGGGTTGGGTTGGGGTAAGTCCCTGCTTCCAGCCATGCGGTTTCTCATCATAGTTGTTGGGGCCTTCTCCCTGTAGGTGTCCCTTAAGGAGATGTTGCAGGAGATTTAGCCGGTGCTGATGGTCCATGAAGAAATGTGTTACTGCCCCTGCGTCTCACTGCACCTGGACAGCAACATGCCGAACAGCTTCCCTGGGCTGCAAAACAGTGAGGAGCTGCAGGGGGCTCAGGGCTGTGTATGAGGGAAGGCTGGTTTCGAAGTTGGGTAGACTGTCTTGGGGAGGGACCCCAAAAGAAGGGCCAGGCAGCACTTCCCTACTCCTCGGAGATCTTTGTGTCACAGATAAGAATGTGCATGTAGGATTGGACCACAGGCTTCCTTCTCTAGCCTGTCACACCAACACCTTATAACTTCACAGCCCACAAGTTAAAGAACTGACTTTTGATTCTAAAATATCAGGCAGTACAAAGCCAGGCTTGATATCAGCCCAATCAAACTCTTTAAAGCTAAATGATTCTTGGAAAAAAAAAAAAAAAAACTTAAAAAGATTCACAGTGTTTGAGTGGGGAAATCTTCCCAGTGCAGCACCAACTGCTGTGTTGAGATTCACCTGGTTGTAAAGCAAAATCTCTTATGTACTCATGTTCCCTGGGAAAAAGCCACTCATGTTCTCAGGGTCTACCTGCTTGCTAAGAGCAATTATGGAAAAGATTTGTAGCTCAATGGTGCCCATAGTTGATCACAGAACCTTTCCTCTTTCCCAAAACAGCCACCATTAACATTCAATGAGACACACACTGGAAGATGGTCCTGAAGTTGGAGACCCTGGGGAGTCCTCAGCACACCCCTGCATGAGGGCTGCCCAAAAAGGCAGCTGTAAATGCTCCATCTTCCCAAGACACTAGTGCAAAAAAAGCAGTTAGCCTTGTCGGCTCCCCAAGAACCATGTGTGCTTCAGAGGCATTTGGCAGAAAATTCTTCATAAGAAAGGATCTCTGCCCACTAGCAGACAGGAGTGTGTGTTTGTGTGAGTGTGTATATGTTGAAATTATGAACCTTTTGTGTTCATTATGGGATTTGAAAATAGAGACCTAAAGTTGAAAATTAAAATCACCCATGAAAGCATCTTGCAAACTATTTTCTGTTCTAAATGTGATGTTTTAGGGTACAGGGCCCTCGTAACATCCTACTTCCCTCTCCCTGAAAGAGTTGCACACACTATACAAGGCCTGCTTCCACATGAACCACATCCAAGAGCAGCTTAAGAGCCTTGACCCATCTGCCACCTTCAGCAGGGCTGACTAAAGCTGCTTGTTCTTCTCGAACATCTTCTCCAATGACCTGAGAGGTGGGAGAGACATTGGGGCCAGGATTGAAAAGAGGGAAGGGGAGCATGGAGACCAGAGGCTGAGGACCAGGTTTTCTCACATGGAGGGGTCTGGCCTAGAGGCCCTCAAACCAGGGTCAAATTTAGGTGGAGACAACTGGCCTTGGGTGGCCTTTTGCTGACCACCAGCCTCGAGTCCCTTAAACAGTAGAAAGTGAAAGAATGGCTTGGAGATGAGCCTCATTGACTGTGTGCCACCTAAGTACATCTTGCCAGGGACCCAGGAGGGACCATGGTGTCTCCAGAGCCATGACTGGAAGGTGGAACTCACAAAGGGAGCAAAGAAGAGGGTTCTCAGTGAGATGAAGAGCTTATTTTTACTTTACCACTCCTGAAGCGCTTTCAGTGCCTAAAAGTGCCTAGCATGAACAGCTGGAACCCACTTCCTGGAAACTGCAAGATGCAAGAGGCCTTCATGTACCTCTTTGTAATTACAGACAAGGACAAGAAGGGCCCCATCACTGCATCCTCATGGGGCTTTTACTGGATCCAGTAAGTCTCTGCCGGCTTCCCAAAGACTCCTGGGATGTCACTTCTGGGTCTGTGAACAGACAACTAGGTCACTTCCTCACTGCCCACTTCCTCCTTGTAGGCCTACAGCCTATTGCTCACCAGCCCTTGCTTCCTAAGCCATTCCTCACTGGAGCTGCTCGAGTACCACAGTCTGAACTTCACAAAACTCTTTGTCATACCATGAGAGAAAAGGTAGGGCTGCCAGGCATGGTGGCTCATGCCTGTAATCCCAACACTTTGGAAGGCCAAGGCGGGCAGATCACGAGGTCAGGAGTTTGAGACCAGTCTGGCCAATGTGGTGAAACTCCATCTCTACTAAAAATTCAAAAATTAGCTGGGCGTGGTGATGCATGCCTGTAGTCCCAGCTGCTTGGAGGCTGAGGCAGGAGAATTCCTTGAACCCGGGAGGGGAAGGTTGCAGTGAGCTGAGATCACATTGATTCACTCCAGTCCAGGAGACAGAATGAGACTTCTTCTCAAAAAGTAATAAAATAAAATAAAATAAAATAATACAATACAATACAATACAATACAATACAATGCAATAAAATAGAAAATAAAATGTAATGTCACTGTTTCATCTCCCCAGCTGGCCAAATCTCAAGAGCTTCTGCCCAAGCAATCTACCCCCACTGCTTGAGTCCCCTCTAGGGAGCTGACAGTGTGACAGGGGGTATCCCTGGTAGTGGAGGCCATTTGCTTCTATCTGACCTCAGGGCAGATTCTCGGGGCAAGAAGATCCTAGAGCAGATGGAAGTCTCAGAGAAGAAGCCTATGGCAGGGTTCTGGGCTCACTGGTCTGTGTATCTCCCTCTCCCCTGCTTGTCATGAGGTCCAGCACCACACACTCACCCAGGTCACTGCTCTATTCCAGGTGTGCAGCTGGATGGCTCCCCTGGCAGAGGATGCCATGGACTCTGTGCATACAGAGAATGCCTACAACTTGAGGCTGTACTATGAGGAGAACATTCCTGAACAGGGTCATGCAGACTGGTCCTGGCCTCAGTGGGAACCCCCTTCCTCCTGGGTACTAGACAGAATTTTGTGCACTTTCCTGAAGGCTCCATGCTGGGTCTGTTCATTTGGAAGTTTGAGGCTGTCCATAGAGAGGTAACAAAAGAGACTTCTCCTCCATCTGGAAAAAAAAAAAAGAAGAACGAAAGAAAAAGGATGCTTCTCAGAGCACGTTGTGGGGCACAGGCTGAGACCTTGCCTCCCTCCCTGGTCCTTCTATGGTCTCAGGACTGAAACAGTGAGCTGAAGACAATGAGGGAACTGCTCTGCAAGAACTGGCCTGACTGGCTGCTTCAGGAAGGAACCACAGTCAAAGTGCCTACAGCCCGTAGTGACTGATTGGCAGCCTCAGGCCCACTTTCAATCTGCAGGCAGGTTTTCTTGCTGACAGAGTGAAAGCAAGGAAGGCAGGAAGGAGCCAAGCCCTCTCAGTCACTCTGAAGGCTGTCTGGGGTTCCCTGCAAGGCCTTCTAGACTTCTGCTTCTTGGCAGACCACACAAGCATCTTTTTCTGGTCTTCGAGACTTTGATTATCTGGAAGGAGAAGGTCCTACTTTTCACTAGGCTAAGAGGCCAGGGCCATCCAGCTCTCCCTCTTCAGTAAAAACCTATGGGCTCTCACCTGGGCACACATTGCCCAACCTTGGCCCTTCTAAGGCAGGAGATCATTTGTCTTACAGGTTCAGCTTGGTAGGACTTAAAAGTTATCGGTGCTGTTATTAAGATAGAGAAATTAGGGGGAAAGTGTTGCCTTAAAAAATTTCCCCTAATCTTACCTTGGAGATCATGAGCACAGGTGACAGCATAGGCAGGGCTGCTGAGGATGCTGGGGGAGAGTGCCCAGCCTGTCCAGCCAGCTGGTCCTTGCCAGAGGTGGCTCATGACCCAGCCCCTGAGAGAAGCAGGCAGACATCCCAGCAAAGAGCTGGAGTGTATAGATCAGGGCAGCCCAGGCACACTGATGGTGGCTTGGCACTACCTCTCATCAAGAGGTGTCACCACAGCTGACCCTTGGAGCCAAGGAGTGATTTTCAGTATGTTCAAGTCAGTCAGCTCTATCAGCTGTACAGCCTTCAATACTCACTTCACCTTGGACATCTCACCAGAAAGCAGTGGAGACTGGCCAATGCAGAAGCTCTTTAAAGTGGGATGGAACATCATGGGGTGGGGGATCTGGGTACTGTCTACTCATCTGGCCATTGCTTCCTGAGGGTGTGCTCTGCAACCAAACAGTGACTGTTTTCATGTTTGTCTGTTTATTTATGGGTTTAAAATACCCTAATATTTCATTTATAGTAGTTTAAGGTTTGTATCTGTAAAAATTTTATTAGAAGAAAGAGGGCTTAGGACAACAATATTTTAGAAGGTCTTGAGGGGGCATAGACTTACATGTCACAACAGGTGCTGTTGACCTCTTTTTGCTACATTTGTGCACACAGAAAGTGCACAGAAAGTATACACAGAAAGTGCATAAAGAAAGTATACACAGAAAGTGAAGCCACAGGTGATGAGGCCAAATGTCTAGAGCAGAGCTTCCTGGGCTTGCTTACTGGTCTGCAGTCAGGTGGACTTTGGCTGTGAGGCAGTGCCCACCCTGGATCTACACCCCCCACCACCTCTCCTGAGTAACTAACACAAGGCAGTGCTAATTAGCAGGTGAGTGATGGGCATCGGGCACCCCAATACCATCTGGGAATATTTGAATGCCATCTGGTCTAGGGCTGTGTGGGGGCAGGTGCTGTGGCTGCCTTAGCTTGTTATGGCACCAACCACAGATGCATCTGCCCTGTGCTGCTTCTCCAGCAGTCAGCTGCCCATGGTCCTGAGCCTGTCATGCCACGCCTGCTACCTCACATTGCTTTCATTTGAAAAAAACATCCTGAGATTGTGTTGCTGGATGTGAGCATTGGCAAGAGGACAGCACCTTTGTCCTGGGGGATTAGGAGCTGGCCAGATACCTCCTGACTGCCTCTACAACAAGAGGGGGCTGGTGCTGCAATTAGCAATGCCTCCCAAAAGATGTGTTTGCAATGGCTCAATGAATATTTGATGCAGAGGCCTAAATGAAGACACATGAATGGAGTGTGTGGACATCAGGTAACAGCTGGGAAACAGGTGCCTCCCAGTCCTCATCCTTCAGCAACTGTGGAACATGCCCAAGCCATGAGTGTATACACCTAGAGTTTATACATCTGGCTTCCACTTTTGCTGCCACTATCTCCAGGCTCAATGTTGCTTAAAATCTGGATTTTAAATAGAAAAGGTAAGAGGCTTTTCTGTTCCCTGGAATAGGAAGCCAGAGATCTGTGTAGGGCTGGCACTGGGTGCACATTAGTTTTTTGACAGGATGAGAGCTGCAGTGTTTTTTTTAATCATGATAGCCCTGGCCTGGTTTTAGCTCTGAGTGATGAGGAGAGAGACAGCAGTGGTGGTCAAGTACACATCCAAGTGCCCAATCCTGACCTTCCTGCCTTCAGATGTAGCAAGAGGCAACAGCATAGTCCCGACTTTCCTCCCTACTCCCTGCATGCCAGATGGGAGCACCCAGAAGATACAATCTGAATGTATTATTCTCCCATTTTGACCTGAGCTGGCTAACACACACTGGGGGTGGGTGGGTGAAGGGCCTGGTGGAAAGCAGGGCTGAGTCATGGATCCCAGTGGAAATTTAGAGATACAGGAGTGGTTGTCACCTCTCTGTGGAGCCCAGCTCCCTACGGGATCCTTGCCACACAGCCCTGTCTACAGAGAACAATTCTGGCAATTTTGGGGATCCTTAAGGCCCTGGGCTATTCCGTCACCTCCTGTCTGTGCTCCTTACTTTCCTGCTGGCAGAGCCCAACATGGAGGAGGAGGTTGCCACCCTGTGAGCCTGAGGGAGCTGTGTCTGACTAGGGCTTCTGTCTGGGGTTTTGCAAAGTGCTACTTATGTGTATGGTCTGTCCAGATACCTTGTCTCAAAGGAAGTGAGCATGAACTAGGAAGATCAGCAACCCCACACTTGATAAATAACTTTTTCTTGTCTTTAAACCATCACATTTTCATTTCACATTGGAATAAAAGTAAATGAAACCTGCCACACGAGCCTCGCCCATGTGTTCTGTAACCCAGACTCATTTGGTTCTGAGGGCTGTTGTCAGAAATGTTATGAAAAGAAGAGTATGTATAAATTAGATCAAATGTAAAATTATGCTTATAATGTCATTTGTGTGGGAGATAAGAGGGTGGAGTAACAGGCACTCAGTTGGAGTTTTCCCACCTGTCACTTACCAGGCTCATGCGTGTCCTCTGGTGAACATCACCGACATTGGTGACAGAAGAGAAAAGGCCCGTGTGAAGGCTAGGTGAAGGAGAGGTGCCAGGCTGGGGGGCTAGGCACTGGGCATGCTGGGCCTCTTAGGTCACTGGACATCTAACTGCCTGGGCACCGGCCATTGACACATAAGTTGACGTAAGAGGATTAGGCAGCACTCTTCGGAAGTCACATTGTGCTGGGAGAATGGAGGGGAATGTACAACTGGCCATCATAGGGTAGGTTTTAGAGTTATCTGGACACTCTTGGAGAGCTAATGAGATGAGAGGAAGGCAGTCCGCCAGGTGCACCTGATGACGGGAGCCTATGGTGCTTGGGGCAGAGGGTATTTGTGGGGGTGGCCTGTCCCTATGAGAGGAAGAGCTTACAGCTTTTACACTTGGTGGCTGCTGCCCAGCAATCCCTCTGCAGAGCAGGCAGGTTGTCAACTGCATGTATAGCTGAATGTCTTTTGAAGTGTTTAGAGAGTGTTCTATGTCTTAGAAATTCATTTCCCCTGTCCTTGTCCAGTGAACACTGTTCACATGGCTAACACCACTTCTTGAGAGGTCTTCACCATGCAAAGATGAAAATGGATTGGGTTTAGTTACCGTTGTGCCTCCTCCTCTCCTGAGAGGCCTATTTTCCTAGGTTGATTCCTTAAGTGTATTAGTGCTGTCAGTCACCTTTGGACAACCCAAATGACAAGTGGCTGTAGTTTCATAAAAAAAAAAAAAAAAAAGAAAGAAAAAAAAAGGCTTTGAATGTGAAACCCTCTTTTTCTCCTCTCCTTCTCATATGTGAAAGATTTTATTTTTTTAAAAGGGTACATAGTGGTATCCCACCAGGTGTAGTATGGGAACTGGCTTGAACTAGGCTATGGTTTCAGTGTGGATGGGCAATTCTTCAAGATGGAAAACCATGTCTCACTGAGTTCCTGGAGTCATACTCACTTTTCTCCACATCCCCCACCATAGGCTTTCAGTTATCTCCCGTGCTTGAATTTTTTATCATACATTTATATATATATATACATATATGTGTATATATACACATACATATATACATATATACGTATATATACACATACATATATACATATATACGTATATATACACATACATATATACATATATACGTATATATACACATACATATATACATATATACATATATGTATATATACACACACACCCCTACATAAACACACATACAGGTCTCACTCTGTCACCCAGGCTGCAGTGCAGTGGCTGAATCATGGGACACTGCAGCCTCAAACTCTTTGGCTCAAGTGATGCTTCCACCTCAGCCTCTCAAGTAGCTAGGACTATAGGCAAGCAACGCTACACCCAGACAATTTGTAAACTTTTTCTAGAGACTGAGCCTACTTATGTTGCCCAGACTGGTCTTGAATTTCTGGGATCAAGCAATCATCCCACCTTGACCTTCCAGTGTTTAGATTGCAGGTGTGAGCTACCAAACTCAGCCAAAAATATGTTTTTTAAAGAATCGTTATAACCAAATTATGAGTTATGATGACACCACTGCTCTCCAGCTTGGACACCAGAGCAAGACCTTGTATCCAAAAACAAAGCAAAATGAAACAAAAAAATACTTAAAACCAAATTAAACTTTGAAGATTGTGTCATCTGTGTCCATCCCTGCCCTCCAAGCTATCAGAGTTAAATATAATGGTTACTGAGAAAAGGGTTAGATATTATTAAGAAATTTTTTTTTTTTTGGAAACTGAGTCTCGCTCTGTTGCCCAGGCAGTAGTGCAGTGGCGTGATCTCCTTTCACTGCAAGCTCCGATCCCGGGTTCACACCATTCTCCTGCCTCAGCCTCCCCCGTGGCTGGGACTACAGGCGCCCGCCAGCACGCCCGGCTAATTCTTTGTACTTTTTAGTAGAGACGGGTTTTCACTGTGTTAGCCAGGATGGCCTCGATCTCCTGACCTCGTGATTCGCCCACCTCGGCCTCCCAAAGTGCTGGTATTACAGGCGTGAGCCACCGTGCCTGGCCAAGAAATTTCTGTATGCCCTTCAGCTAAGAACGAGGTAATCTAAATGTGATCCAAGTATTTTCTCACCTTCAGAATCTAAACTAGCACTACCTTCAGAATCTAAACTAGCAAATCAAATCAGGGCACCTGCAGAGGATAGTTTGTCATTTTCAAATAGAAAGAGAATTACCCCCGTTAATAAGAGTAATACAGTGATTTTCAAAAGCAGAAGTCAGACTGAGATGCAGCACAGTCAGGGCACAACTACCCTGGAATAACCTTCTCACATAGAATTGTTGAGGAGGCTTTCTTAGATGAGCAAATTTGGGCAATATAATTCATGCTTATTTATTCCCAGCGCTTGCTTCTCGCCTGATTCCTAATGGCCACCTCACAATATGGTCAGCAGTGGGGTGCACTGTGGTGAGAGTGGGGCTCAGGGATGGAACAAGAGTCTTTCCTGCATTATCAAAATGCATAAAAGTTGTGAAAACGGTGTTCAAATGTTCTACTTCCTACCTTTAAATAGCTGTTAAGATGCATTATACAACAGACTCAGGAAAGGGAAAGAACAAGTGCATTTCAAGTCTCACCTCACTTCTTTATTAGCTTTGATACTCTGGGCATGTGACTCCAACTATTTGAGCCTGTTTGCCTGTTCACCCAAGACTATCTTAAGAAAAAATAACAAAGCTTGAGTCATCATGCTACCCAACTTCAAACTACATTACAAAGCTATAGCAGCCAAAAGAACTTGGTGCCAGTACAAAATAGATATATAGACCAATGGAACAGAACAGACACCTCAGAAATAACACCGCACATCTACCACCATCTGATCTTTAATAATCCTGACCAAAACAAGCAAAGGGGGAAAAAAAATCCCTATTTAACAAATGTTGCTGGAAAAACTGGCTAGCCATGTGCAGAAAACAGAAACTGGACCTCTTCCTTACATCGCATAAAAACATTACCTCAAAATGGATTAAAGTTTTTTGGTTTTGTGGGTTTTTCTTTTTGAGATGGAATCTCACTTTGTTATACAGGCTGGAGTACAGTGGATTGATCTGGGCTCACTTCAACCTCTGTTTTCAAATAGAAAGGCAAACACCTTTCTAGCAATTCTACTACCCCAGCATCCTAATTACCTCAGATTACAGGCACCCACCACTACATCCAGGTAATTTTTTGTATTTTTAGTAGAAATGGAGTTTCACATGTTGGCCAGGCTAGTCTCGAACTCCTGACCTTGTGATTTGCTTGCCTCAGCCTCCTAAAGTGCTCAGGTTACAGGCATGAACCACTGTACCTGGCTGGATTAAAGTCTTAAGTGTAAAAACCCAAACCATAAAAACCCTAGAAGAAAACCTAGGTAATACCATTGAGGACACAGGCATGGACAATGACTTCATGACTAAAACACTGAAACCAATTGCAACAAAGAAAAATTGACATATTAGATCCAATTAAACTGAAGAGCTTCTGCACTGCAAAAGAAGCTGTCATTAGAGTGAACAGGCAGCCTACAGAATGGGAGAAACTTTTTGCAATCTGTCAATCTGACAATGGTCTAATATCCAGAATCTAGAAGGAACATAAACAAATTCACAAGAAAAAAAACAAACAAAAAACACCATGAGAAAGTGGGCAAGGGATATTAACAGACTCTTCTCAAAAGAAGACGTTTGGCTGGGCGAGGTGTCTCTGGCCTGCAGTCCCAGCACTCTGGCAGGCTGAAGCAGGAGGATCATGAGACCAGCCTGGCCAACGTGGAGAAATCTTGTCTGTACTAGAAATACAAAAAAATTAACTGGGCGTTTGGTGGGCCCCTGTAATCCTAGTTTCTCAGGAGGATGAGGCAGGAGAATCGCTTGAAGCTGGGAAGCATACATTCCAGTGAGCTGAGATCCTGCCACTGCCCTGCAGCCTGCATAACAGAGCAAGACTTCATCTCAATAAATAAATATATAATAAGACAGACATTTATGTGACCAAAAACATAAACCTTATTTTCACTGGTCCTTAGAGAAATTCAAATCAAAACCACAATGAGATACCATCTCACGCCAGTTAGAATGGCAATTATTAAAAAGTCAGGAACCAACAGATGCTGGTGAGGCTGTGGAGAAATAAACAAACTTTTACACTGTTGATGGGAGTATAAATTAGTTCAACCATTATGGAAGACAGTGTGACAATTCCTCAAGGATCTAAAAACAGAAATATCGTTTGACCCAGCAATCCCATTACTGGGTATATACCCAAAGCATTATAAATCATTCTACTACAAAGACAGATGCACAAGTGTGTTTATTGCAGAATGTTTACAATAGCAAAGACTTAGAACCAACCCAAATGCCCATCAATGATAGACTGGAGAAAGACAATTAGGCACATGTACACCATAGAATATTATGTGGCCATAAAAAGATGAGTTCATGTCCTTTGCTGGGTCATGGATGAAACTGGAAATCATCATCCTTAGCAAACTAACACAGGAACAGGAAATCCAATAGTACATGTTCTCATTCATAAGTGGAAGCTGAACAATGAAAACACATGGACACAAGGAGGGAAACATCACACACTGGGGCCTGTCTGAGAATGGTCAAGAAGAGGGACAGCATTAGGAGAAAAAGCTAAAACACGTGGGGCTTAAAACATAGATGGCGGATTGATAGGTGCGGCAGAGGGGCACGGTGGCTTATGTCTGAAATCCCAGCAATTTGGGAGGCGGAGGTGGGTGGATCGCCTGAGGTCGGGAGTTTGAGATAGGTGCAGCAAACCACCAAGGCACATGTAAACTTATGTAACAAACCTGCAGGTTTTGCACATGTATCCCAGAACTTA
Organism: Pongo abelii; assembly: GCF_028885655.2. Lineage (NCBI taxonomy): Eukaryota > Metazoa > Chordata > Mammalia > Primates > Hominidae > Pongo > Pongo abelii. The sequence goes on from NC_072009.2 coordinate 56,293,099, forward strand.
ATTAAAAAAAAAAAAAAAGGCACTAAGGCTGAGGGGGAGTAGGGGTAGGGGTGAGAGTGCGTGGGCCCTGGAACTTTATCCAATCAGTGGCGATGGCGTGGGAACCGCCCAATCAGGCACCCAGTTGTAGATGAATGCAGGGCGTGGCTTCCAGCGTTTGGCGGGAACTTTTTCTCTCCCTTGCGCCGGAACTTGGGAACCGTCTCTCCTCTTCCGCCTTTTCCATCTTGGGAGCTCCAGGAGACTTCCTCACAGCCTCTGTTAATAGCCCTGTAATCTGCAGGTACTTGCCGATGCATAGCTAAGATACCAGGACATCCTGCAAGCTGGGAAATGGTGAGTACGGGGTTCGGCATCCCGAGAGAACAGAGCAGTCTGTGAAACCGGCAGGACCCGCCTCTCCATGGTTATCTCCGAGTCTCCTGTGCAGCTTGGCGTTCAGTCCCCTGAGGCCGCAAGATGGTGGCTGGGCCAGCAGCGGGGATCCCCGCTTCCCACCTCGTGCAGTCCTGTCCTCTCCCTGTGCGGCTTTCTGCTGTGCGCCCACAGCCCCGAGTACTTTCCAGATTGTTCAGGGATGCCAGTGGGTCATAAGGGCAGAAACCCCACTCGGAGTGTGTGCGGTAGAAGCTACGGCCCCAGGGGTCCCCATTCTCTCTTGTTAAAAATTAAAAGGAGTCCAGCCGGGCGCGGTGGGTCACGCCTGTAATCCCAGCACTTTGGGGGAATAAGGCGGGCGGATCACGAGGTCAGGAGATCTAACCCATGCTGGGTAACACGGTGAAACCCCGTCTCTAGTAAAAATACAAAACAATTACCCGGGCGTGCGCCTGTAGTCCCAGCTACTCCGAAAGCTGAGTCATGAGAATGACGTGAACCTGGGAGGCGAAGCTTGCAGTGAGCCGAGATCGCGCCACTGCACTCCAGCCTGGGCAACAGAGCGAGACTCCGTCTCAAAATAATCATAATAATAATAAAAAATAAAGGGATTCCATGTTAAAACGTTTACCAGTTTATTTGAGCAAACAGTGATTAGTGAAATGGGAAGCACCCAGACATGATTTGTAGTCCACACGAGGAGCATGCAGGAAAGGCTTTTATAAGGTACATAGGAAAGTAAGTCAAGTTGAAGAATTGGTTAGAGTTGGCTGGCCACGGTGGCTCATGCCTGTAATCCCGGCACTTTGGGAGGCCAAGGCGTCAAGACCACCTGAGGTCGGGAGTTCAGCCCAGCCTGACCAACATGGTGAAATACTGTCTCTACTAAAAATAGAAAACCAAACACCGCATATTCTCACTCATAGGTGGGAATTGAACAATGAGAACACATGGACACAGGAAGGGGAACATCATACTTCGGGGACTGTTGTGGGGTGGGGGGAGGGGGGAGGGATAGCATTGGGAGATATACCTAATGCTAGATGACGAGTTGGTGGGTGCAGCGCACCAGCATGGCACATGTATACATATGTAACTTACCTGCACATTGCGCACATGTACCATAAAACCTAAAGTATAATAATAATAAGAAGAAGAAGAAGAAGAAGAAAAAAAAAAAGAAAATTAACCGTGCATGTTGGCACATGTCTGTAATCCCAGCTACTCAGGAGGCTGAGGCAAGAGAATCACTTGAGCCCAGAAGGTAGAGGTTGCGGTGAGCCGATATTTCGCCATTGCACTCCAGCCCAGACAAGAGCGAAACTCCATCTCAAAAAAACACACACAAACAAACAAAAAAACCACAGGGCTAAAATACATGAACTAAATGGCTTCCAATAGTTCCTGCAGCTTTGCTAAGTCCATGTTAAAAAAATTACATGTATGGGGCCTGGCACGGTGGCTCACGCCTGTAACCTCGGCACTTTGGAGGGCTGAGGCAGGCGTATAACAAGGTCAGGAGATCGAGCCCATCCTGGCTAACATGGTGAAACCCCGTCTCCACTAAAAACACAAAAAATTAGCCAGGCATGGCGGCAGGCACCTGTAGCCACAGCTACTAGGGAGACTGAGGCAGAAGAATGATGTGAACCCAGGATGCAGAGCTTGCAGTAAGCGGAGATCGCACCACTGCACTCCAGCATGGGCGACAGAGCCAGACTCTATCTCAAAAAAAAAAAAAAATATATATATATATATATATATATACATATATATATATATACACACATATATATATATACATATATATATGTGTGTGTGTATGGATATATTTCCTGACCCTTAATTCTATTCCATTAATGTGTATATATTGATCTCTTCTTCTACAATGTTCCAGAATATGATTATGAGTGTTAACAGTTTTATTATTACTTGGGGTTTTAATTATACATATAAAATTATAACATCTCTCTGTAGAAATAAGCCTATTTCTTTTCTAATTGGAATGTTTCTTTTCTTGTATTGCTCAATTATTCTGACCTGATTTGTATTGCAATTTTGATCAGAAGTGATGAACACAACTATCCTTGTCTTGTTTGTGATCTTAAGGAGGAAGTTTTTAGTCTTTCCCCATTGCATGTAATGATAGTTTTGAGTTTTTATAGGTGAATGGGTGGGTCGCCCCTCCACACCTGTGGGTGTTTCTCGTTAGGTGGAAGGAGAGACTTGGAAAAGAAAAAGACAGAGACAAAGTATAGGGAAAGAAATAAGGGGACCCAGGGGACCAACGTTCAGCATATGGAGGATTCCCTTGGCTTCTGAGTTCTCTTAGTATTTATTATTTGTCCGTGTTTCTCAGAGAGGAGGATGTGTCATGGTCACAAGACAATAGTGGGGAGAGGGTCAGCAGACAAACACATGAACAAAGGTCTTTGCATCATAGATAAGGTAAAGAATCAAGTGCTGTGCTTTAGATATGCATACACATAAACATCTCAATGCTTTGCTAAGCAGTATTGCTGCCCACATGTCTCACCTCCAGCCCTAAGGCGGTTTTTCCCTATCTCAGTAGATGGAACGTACAATCAGGTTTTATACCGAGACATTCCATTGCCCAGGGATGGGCAGGAGACAGATGCCTTCCTCTTGTCTCAACTGCAAGAGGCATGCCTTCCTCTTATACTAATCCTCCTTAGCACAGACCCTTTATGGGTGTCGGGCTGGGGGACGGTCAGGTCTTTCCCTTCCCAGGAGGCCATGTTTCAGACTGTCACATGGGGAGAAACCTTGGACAATACCTGGCTTTCCTACGCAGAGGTCCCTGCGGCCTTCCACAATTTTCGTGTCCCTGGGTACTTGAGATTAGGGAGTGGTGATGACTCTTAAGGAGCATGCTGCCTTCAAGCATTTGTTTAACAAAGCACATCTTGCACAACCCTTAATCCATTTAACCCTGAGTTTGAGACAGCACATGTTTCAGAGAGCACGGGGTTGGGGGTAAGGTCACAGATTAACAGCATCTCAAGGCAGAAGAATTTTTCTTAGTACAGAACAAAATGGAGTCTCTTATGTCTACTTCTTTCCACACAGACACAATAACAATCTGATCTCTCTTGCTTTTCCCCACATATAGGTATATTTTTTATGTTGAGGAAGTTTTAGTCTGTATCTAGTTTACTAGGTGCTCTTATAAAAATGTTTTGGATTATTTCTAATTTTTTCTCCATCAGTCGAGATGATCATTTTTTTTCCAAAAATCGTTCTACTGACTTGGTATATTGCATTGACTAATTGCAATTGCAAGAATGAGAAAAATTGGATTTACATCTTTTAATGTTTAAAACAATTCATCAGTGAAGCCATCTGATTCTCGACTTTTCTTCTTAGTATCATATTGATAATTTATGCAGTCTTTTGCTAGTTACAGTTTGTATTAGACTTATACAGAGAAATAGAAGCAATAGAACAAATATCTACCTCTATGTCAATATCTATGTGTCTGTGTTAATATATGGGACAGAGTCCTTTTGGGTTGTCATGGCGGTGTTTGTGCATGGGGCCTTTCTCAGCCATCTCTGGGTGGGTTTAGAGAACCCTCTGTTCTTCCACTCACCTCATTTCAATGCTGGCCCTTGTTGGCAACAGCAAGCTTCTGCACTGCCCCAGAGGAAACAGAGTGTGATCCGATTAAAACCTTTTTGTCAATCTCCTTTGTGGAGCTCTGCAAAAACAGTAACTGGCAGCCAGAATTGGAAGACTAAGAGGTATTTCTGGCCATCACCGCTGCTTCTTATACCCCATGCAACTTTCTGCTCCCCAGATGAGGCATAGAATTATGTCTGCACAGACCTTCAGCCTTGGAAGGCACCAGATAACAGCTCCAGAGCTTAGAACAATCAATTCAGGTGGATGGGCACCACAGCAGCATTTGCCTTCCTGCTTTGTCAACCGTGACCTGGTTTGTAAACATGAGCCATCAGTATTCTAACATCCCAACAATCTGCTCCTCCTCAGAATGGGCCAGCCTCATATGACATTCCCCTACACACAAAATTTGACATTAAATATTTATCCTTTTCTATTTGGCTTGTTTTACACACTGTAATGTTTTCAAGTTTCATCCGTGTTGTAGCATATATGAGCATTGCATTTTTTTTTTTTGAGATGGAGTCTCTTTTTTCACCCAGACTGGAGTGCACAGCAATGCAATCATGACTCACTGCTGCCTCAACCTCCCTGGGCTCAAGTGATCCTTCTGACTCACATGGACCTCCCCTGTGGCTGGGAATGTAGGTACACACCACCAAGGCCAACAAATTTTTGTACTATTTGTAGAGATGGAATTTTTCTATGTTACTCAGGCTGTTCCCAAATTCCCAGGCTCAAGATATCTTCTCATCTTTGCCTCCCAAAGTCCTGAGATTATAAGCATGTGCCACCATGCCCAGCAGCATTGCATTCATGTTTAGGCTAAATAATATCCCATTGTGTATCTATACCACATTTTCTTCATCTGTTTATCTGTTAGAAGGTATCTGGATTTGTTTTTACATTTTGTACTGTAAATGATGCTGCTATAAAAATAGGTGTGAAAGTATCAGTGCATAAGTGAATATAATGTAAAAACCCGAACACACCTGTGCATGTGTTCTTAAATTGAATAACAGAAGCCAGGCATTTTGGCTCACACCTGTAATCCCGAAAGTTTGGGAGGCTGAGATGGGCACATCACTTAAGCTCCGGGGTTCAAGACCAGCCTGGGCAACATGGCAAAACCTTGTCTCTACTAAAAATTTAAAAATTAGCTGGGCATGGTTGTACATCCTTGTAGTCCCAGATATTCGGGAAACTGTGAGACAAGAATCAGAGGCAGAGGCAGAGGTTGCAGATTAAGTCCTTGCATTTAATTATTTTGGATACACCTGAAGTTGAAACATATGGAAGTGTTCCACCTGTTGCTGAAACATACAGTAATTCTATGTAGAAATTTCTGATATACTGCCAAATTATTGATCACAGTTGATAAACTATTGTTCACACTCGATAAACCATTCTCACCAGCCATGCACCAGGGTTCCACTTCACCCACATCCTAGCCAGTACCTGTCTTTTTCATTTTTGTTGTTTTGGTTTTTATATAGCCACCCTAATAGATGTAACGTGGTACCTTATTGTGGTTTTGATGTGCATGTCCCTCGTGACTGATGATGCTGAGCATTTTTCTGTAGGCTTATTGACCCAATATAGATTCAAGTCCTCTTCCTTTTTATAAATACTGTTGTTGTTTTGTTTTGTTGTTGAGTCTTAGAAGTTCTTTATATATTCTGCTTATTATATTACACCTTATGTACCTAGTCAGATACATGATTTGCAAATCTTTTCTCCCATTTGCTGGTTGTCTTTTCACTCTGTTGTTCAGGCTTTTTGTACCAAATTTTAGAAGAAGTGAGTTTTTATTTTTGGTATTAAAAAACATGAACAACAGTGTGTTTTTCATATGAAAAAAAGATTCACATTTTAATCAAGTCCAATTTATCTGTTTTTCATTTTGTAGCCTGTACTTTTGGCGTAACAGTCAAGAAACAATCAGCAAATTTAATGTTATATGATTTTTGTATATGCTTTTTCCTAAGAGATTTTAAAGTTTAACTTTTGAAAACTTTTACAGTAGGTTTGGGGGTACATGTGAAGGTTTGTTACATAGTAAACATATGTCACAGGGGTTCACTGTACATATGATTTCATCAACCAGGTTTTAAGAACAGTACCTGATAGCTGTCTTTTCTGTTTCTCTCCCTCCTCCCACCCTCTAATTTCAAATGGACCCCAATGTCTGTTGTTTTCCTCTTTTAGTTCCTAAATTCTTATTTAGTTCCTAAGTGAACATGTGGTATTTGGTTTTCTGTTCCTGTGTTAGTTTACTAAGGATAATACCCCCCAGCTACTTCCATGTTGCCACAAAAGACATAATCTGTTTATTTTATGGCTGCATAGTATTCCATAATGTGTATGTGGCACCTTGTCTTAATCTAATCTGTTACTGATAGTATTTAGATTGATTCCGTGTCTTTGCTATTGTGAATAGGGCTGCAATGAACATTTGCATGTATGTGTTTTTATGTTACAATAATTTCTATTTCTCTGGGATTACACGCAGTAGTGGAATTGCAAGCAGAACTATTGAATGGTAGTTCTGCTGTTAGCTCTTTGAGGAGTTGCCAAACTGCTTTCCATAATGGTTGAACTAATTTACACTTGCACCAACAGTGTATAAGTTCCCTTTTCTCTACAACCTCGCCCACATTTATTGTTTGACTCTTTAACTATAGCCATTCTGACTAGTGTGAGATGACATCTCATTGTGGTTTCTTTCTGTCTTCTTTTTTTTTTCCTCCCTTTTTTGACATGGAGTCTCACTCTGTGACCAGGCTGGAGTGCAGAGGCATGATCTCAGCTCACTGCAATCTCCATTTCCTAGGTTCAAGCGATTCTCTTGCCTCAGCCTTCTGAACAGCTGTGACAACAGGTGCATGCCACCACACCCAAATAATTTTTGTATTTTTAGTAGAAACAGGGATTCACCATGTTGGCCAAGATGGTCTCGATCTCTTAACGTCATCATCTGCCTGCCTCAGTCTTCCAAAATGTTGGGATTACAAGCTTGAGCCACCAAACCTGGCCGTCTCATTGTGATTTAAATTTTCATTTCTCTAATGATCAGTGATGCTGAGGTTTTATTCACACACTTGTTGGCGATATGTATGTCTTCTTTTGAAAAGGGTCTATTCATGTCTTTTGCCCATTTTTAATGAGGTTTCTTTTATTGTAAATTTAAGTTCCTTACAGATGCTGGAATAGTAGATCTTTTTCAGATGCATAATTTGCAAATGTTTTCTTCCACTCACTAGATTCTCTGTTTACTCCGTTGATAGTTTTATTTTCTGCTATGCAAAAGCTCTTTAGTTTAATTATATCTTACTTGTCAATGTTTGCTTTTCTTACTATTGCTTTTGGTGTTTTTGTCATGAAATTTTTGCATGTTTCTATGTCCAGGATTGTATTGTTTGGATTGTCCTCTAGGGTTTTATACTTTTTGGTTTTATATTTAAGTCTTCAATCAATATTGAATTAATTAATTAATTAATTAATTAATTAATTGTATATGGTGTAAAGATGCGGTCTGGCTTCAATCTTCCACATTTGGCTAAGCAGTTATCCAAGCACAATTTATTTATTAAGAAATCTTTTTCTTATTGCTTGTTTTTGTCAGCTTTGTCGATTATCACATGGTCACAGATATGGAGCCTTATTTCTGGGTTGTCTATTCTGCTCGATTTCTCTATGTGCCTGTATTTGTTTCAGTATTTGTTTCCACCTCCTGGGTTCACGCCATTCTCCTGCCTCAGCCTCCCAAGTCCCTGGAACTACAGGTGCCTGCCACTATACCTGGTAATATTTTGTATTTTTAGTAGAGACTGTGTTTCACCATGTTAGCCAGGATTGTCTTAATCTGACCTCACGATCCACCTGCCTTGGCCTCCCAAAGTGTTCGGATTACAGGCATGAGCCACCACTCCCGGCATTTTGGTTTTATATGAAATTTAAAGTAGTTTGGTCTAGCTCTGTAAATAATTTCATTGGTAATTGAAAGGAGTAGCATCGAATCTGTAAATTACTTTGCCCAGTATAGCCATTTTAGAAATATTGGATCTTCCTATCCGTAAGCATGGGATGTCTTTCCATTTGTTTGTGTCTTCCCTGATTTCTCTAAGCAGTGTTTTGCAATTCCCATTGTAGAGCTCTTTCACCTCCCTGGTTAGTTGTATTACTTGATATTTTATTATTTTTGTAGCAATTGTGAATGAGATGACCTTTCTGATTTGGTTGTCAGTATTGCTATCTTTGGTGGAGAGAAATGCTAGAGATTTTTGCACATTGATTTTGTATCTTGAAACTTTGCTGAAGTTGTTCATTGACTAAAGAAGTTTTAGAGTTGTAACTACAGAGTTTTCTAGATATAGAATCTTGTTATCTGCCAACAGAGATAGTTTGACTTTCTCTTTTCCTATTTGGATGCTCTTTATTTTTTTTCTGTTGCATGATTGCTCTGGTCAGGACTTCCAATACCATGTTGAATAGAAATGGTGAGAGAGGGCATTCTTGCCTTGTACTGGTTTTCAAAGGGAATGTTCCCAGCTTCTGACCATTCAGCAGAATGTTGGCTGTGGGTTTGTTATAGATGGCTCCTATTATTTTCTGCATCTATTGGGATAATCATGTTTTCTTTTTAATTCTGCCTATGTGATGAATTACATTGACTGATTTGCATACGCTGAGCCAAACTTGCATCTTAAGGAGGCAGCTTACTTGACCATGATAACTATCTTTTTGATGTGCTGCTGGATTCAGTTTACAAATATTTTGTTCAGAACTTTTGTGTTGATGTTCATCAAGAACATTGGCCTAAATTTTCTTACACTTGTGTCTCTGCCAGGTTTTCATGTCAAGATAATGCTGGCCTCATAGAATGAGTTGGGGGGAAATTCTCCTCACTTTTTGGGGATAGTTTCTGTAGGAATTGTACCAGCTGTCCTTTGCACATTTGGTAGAATTTGGCTGTAAATTTATAAGGTCCAGGGCTCTTTTTGATTTACAAGCTATGTATTACTGATTCAATTTCAGAACTCGTTATTGGTCTGTTTAGAAAATCAATGTCTTCCTAGCTTAGTCTTGGGAGGGTGTGTGTGTCTAGGAATGCATCTATCTCTTCTAAGTTTTGTACATTGTGTGTATAAAGTTGTTCATGGTAGTACTGACCCCAGATAAATAAAAACAACCATCAGAAACCACTAAAGTTTTAACAGTCATTTTTATGTCTTGAATCGATTTTTATTTAAGTTTTTACATAAAACATGATAAAGATTTAAACTTACTGGTTTAAATTTGGACTTGTTTTCCCAGCACCACTTGTTGAACAAACTGTCATTTCCTTTACATAATGGTTTAGGCACCCTTGTCAAAAGAAATCAACAATTTATTCAAAGTACTTTTTTTTTGGAGTTTTCTATTTTATTAATTTTCTCTCTATCATTGCTTTTAAGCCAGTATCAAACTTTTAATTATAGCAACTTTTTATGTTCTGAAGTTTAAAATGTGAGCCACCTAGCTTTGTCCTTTTTTTCAAGATTATTTTGGATATTCAGAGCACCTTCAAATTTCATATGAATTTTAGAATGGGCTGTTTGGTTTGGGCAGAAGAAAAATTGGGAAAAATAAAAAATTGGGATTACAGTACCTCTGTAACACTACTTTGGCTAATATTGTCATTTTAACTTTATTAAGGCTTCCAGTCCATGAACATGGAATTCTTTGCCACTTATTTAAGTATTTTTTAGTTTATTTTATAAATATTCTTATCTTGCAGTTTTCATTGTACAAGTTTTGTACTTCCTTATTAAATGTATTGCTAAGCATTATATAATTTCAATGTTGTTGCAAATAATTGTTTTCTTAATTTATTTTCAAATTTATTGTTGGTATATGGAAATGCAGTTTATGTTTCTGTGTTGCAAAAATGATGATTTTATCTCTCAAATCTAGATTAGCAATTCATTCAGAATAAATATGCTATTTACACTGGTAGTCATTTAAGTATTTCCAATAAGCCAACTAATTTCACTGTGTTCTAAATATGTTCAATTGTGTTTTATTTTCATTTCCTCTCACCTGTCATTCACCCAGCCAGAATTACATCAATTCGCACATAGAGCTTTTATTTCTGGTACTTGGTGCAGTGGTTTATGCCAGTAATCCCAGCATTTTGGGAGGCCAACACGGGTGGATCACCTGATATCAGGAGTTTGAGACCAGGCTCACCAATATGGTAAAACTCTGTCTTTACTAAAAATTAGCTGGGCGGGCTGGCAGGAGACTGTAGTCCCAGCTATGATGCAGGAGAATCAATTGAACCTGGGAGGCAGAAGTTGCAGTGAGCTGAGATCGCGCCATTGCACTCCAGCCTACAAGACAGAGAAATTCCATCAGAAAAAAAAAAAAAAGAAAAAATATCCAACAACTTCCATTTCTCTAATGTCCCTATACTCCTTGGTAATTGTATTTATTCCTGTCTCTTACAATCCTTAACAATCTCACAACACAAAACAACCAAAGTTAGTCTTCATTTCGAAAATCTTCATTGGATCTTTTACATCAGAAGATTGCTTAGTGTAATATTTAATGGAAAGGATGCACGCTGCTGAGATATAAGTCTCCAAAAGTCTTTTAGAGTTTGTTGTTTTGTTATTTTTTATGTCACATATCTGTCCTTTTCCAGGTTATTTTTCAAATATTTTTGTACAGAAATAGCCTGGGAAAAAGGTAGTAATTTTTCTTTTCAGGTGAATGGCAGATAAATTACTCAACCAATAAAAAAAAGACAGTTTTTCTCTGTGAGGCAAATGTTGGACAGGTTTGCATATAAGCTACTTTTAAAAGATTGAGGTTTCTTAACTTGAGTTTGCTCAGCTGTGATACAAATCTTCCACATGTGCAATGTGCACCTAAGGCTTTTGAAATCCCTCCAAAAATTGTAGTATGAACAAGGAGAACTAATACAAATATGAAGATTTTGCCTCCAGTTCTGCAGTCAATCATAAGTATTTTTGTCATTGAAACCATTTGTTTCTCAACTACCTATGACCTGGAAGTCCCCTCCTCGCTTTGAGAATTCCCGCTTTTGCTTCAAGTTGTCCTGCCTTTGCAGACCAAACCAATGTGAATCTTGCACACATTGATTGATGTCTCCTGTGTTCCTAAAATGTATAAAACCAAACTGTTCTGATGACTTTCAGCACATGTCCTCAGAACCTCCTGAATCTGTGTCATAGGCATGTGTCCTCAAACTTGGCCAAATATATTTTATAAATTCACTGAGACCTGTCTCAATTTATTAGGGTCCACAATGGAGAGTGCATTATAGCTCCACCCTGGGACTCCTCGTTAACAAGAACTGTCCTGAATCTCTCCAGATGCAGCAAAACCAGATATATGTAAATTGGAAGAAACTAAATGGCACTTCCTAGAAGTATATGGGTGTTGAGGAAAAACCACAAACCACTCACCTTTCAAAGAAGCAATAACACTGAATTCTGTGACATTTTCAGAGTGAACTTGTTTCCTGAGTCATCTCCACCAAATTTGGAAACATTCCAGGGTGAGCTATTGTCCCTCCAGCCTTTGGCCCTCCCCTTTCAGTCGTCTGTGCTGTACCCTCAACCCTTGCAGCTATCACATTTTCTGATTCTGCAAAAGCAGATAGGAGCCCTGAACTGTGCTCACTTCAACCTCCACCTCCCAGGTTCCAGCAATTCTCCTGCGAGTAGCTGGGATTACATGCAGGTGCCACCACATCCAGCAATTGTATTTTTAGTAGAGATGGGGTTTCACTATTTTGGCCAGTCTGGTCTCAAGTGAATAGACCTTCTCGGCCTTGCAAAGTGCTGGCATTACAGGCATAAGCCACTGCACCTGTCCAGGGAACAATGGCTTTTTAATGATTTTTTTGAGTCATGAATTCCTTTGAGAATATTATAAAAATTAGGAGCTCTCTCTCCAGGAAAATGCACACACACATACAGAATGTTCCCAGAGCCTCTGAAGCTGTGCCATGCAACCCTGGCTAAGAATCTCTTGTCTATAGAATATATTCTACTTATAGTGCTATTCATCACAAAACAAGTTGCCCATCATGACCTGATGTTGAAATGCACATGTGGAATCTTGCAGTCACATAACCTCAAGTGTTTGCTCAAGAAAGACAGATTCCTCCCACAGCAATGTGGCAAAAACTTTACATAGTATGCCAGGGCCTCCTTCTGGACTGTTTATGGTTCCTCCATACACTTGGGCACGTACACAACAATCTGAGATGTGAAATGCACAGAAGCTGGTCTTAATCTGAGCAAATCAGCAGCTTTCAGAAGCTGCAAGGAAATGAAGCATCAGAGAAAATGAAAATTGTCCCTAACGATAGCTCAGAAAATAGGGCTGATTAGGCAAACTGTAGCCCCGAGTTTCAGTGGATCCCAGATGTCATGGATCACCAATCACTGTTACCATCCTCCTAGGAGCATCCTGCTTAACTGTTTGCCAGCCAACTCTGTAGAACAGATTTTAGGGTCACGCAGGCCTGGATTTAAATGCTAGCTTTCTTTACTGTATAAATTTGTGGAGGCTGCTTAGCTTCTCTTAAACTTGGTTACCTCACTGTAAAATGGGACTAACAAGAGAATCTACCTCATAGGATTATTGTGAACATTAAATGAAATAAGACTTGTAAAGTGCTCAGCACCCTGCTTAGCAAGTGGGAAGTATTCATTAATATGGCTGTTGCTATGGACAGTAGCAGAGGGCAATAACAACATAACTCCATAGTTAGGAAAACTTGATTCCAGGCCAGACACGGTGGCTCATGCCTGTAATCCCAGCACTTTGGGAGGCCAAGGCAGGCAGCAGATCACTTGAACCCAAGAGTTCTATACCAGCCAGGACAACATAGTGAAACCCTGTCTCTATAAAAAATAATAAAAAAAAAAGCCAGGTGTGGCCGTGCATGTTTCTTGTCTTAGCTACTCAGGAGGCTGAGGTAGGAGGATCGCTTGAGCCCAGAAGGTTGAAGCTAAAGGGAGCTGTGATTGCACCACTGTGTTCCAGCCTGGGAAACATGGCAAGGTCCTGTCTCCAAAACAAAAAATAAACAAAAAACCTTTGATTCTACATTTTGACTCTAATACTTGCAGGTTTAACTTTGTGCAGGTTACTAAACTCTCCCATTTTTAGTTTCCTCAACTGAAGCAAAGGGTTAACCCCTGACTTCAAAGTGTAGTTCAGCCAGGCACAATGGCTCAAGCATGTAATCCCAGCACTTTGGGAGGTCGAGGTGGGCTGATCACTTGAGGTCAGGAGTTAAACACCAGCCTGTTCAACAGGGTGAAACCCTGTCACTACTAAAAATATACAAATTAGCCTGGTGTGGTGGCACACAGGTAGTCCCTGCTACTTGGGAGGCTGAACTAGGAAAATTGCTTGAACCTGGGTTGCAGTGAGATGAGAACACACCACTGCACACCTGTCTGAGTGACAGAATGGGACTCCATCTCAAAAAACAACAACCCACCCTTCAAAAACAAACAAACAAAGTTAAGTTCAATGAGCTAATAATGCACGTACTATATGTGCTTAAACATGTCTGGAACATACTAAACACCAAGTAAACAGTGGCAATAAAGATGATGATGACACTAACAATAGTTAATGCTCACAAAGCTCTTACTAAATGCCAGGAACCGTTTTAAGCACTTTTCATGTATTATTTTTTATTTACCTGTCATAACCAATAAGGTAAGTCCAATTATTGTCTTTGGATGAGGACGGCAAAACTCAAATAAATTGTGCTAGATCATAGAGCTGGTAAAGTTTTTTTTTTTTTTTTTTTTTTTTTTTTGAGGCAGGTTCTTGCTCTGTTACCCAAGCTGCAGGGCTGTGGCATGATCACAGCTAATCACAACCTCCACCTCCTGAGATCATTTGATCCTTCTACCTCAGCCTCCTCAGTAGCTGGGACTACAGGAACGTGCTGCCATGCCCAGCCAATTTTTAAATTTTTTGAAGAGATGGTGTCTTGCTATGTTGCTCAGACTGGTCTCAAAATTCTGAGCTCAAGCAATCCTCCTTCCTTGACCTCCCAAAGTGCTGGGTTTACAAACGTGAGCCAACATGTCAGACAGAATTTCAACCTAGATAGAGCTTGAGACCATGCCCTAAACCACTGTTTTCTTGAGAATAATGTTTCAACATCAGCCCTGTATACAGCAATTCAAGATCACTTCATATCGCGGAATCTGCCCTGATATTCACGTAGGTTCTTTTCTAACTTCCTTAAGCATCAGCCAGCTTGAGAAATAAAGGGACAGAGTCCAAAAGAAATTTTAAAGCTGGGCTTCCAGGGGGGACATCACATGTCGATAGGTTCCATGATGTCCCACAAGCCACAAAAACCAATAAGTTTTTATTAGGGAGTTTCAAAAGGGGAGGGAGTGTGCGAATAGGTGTGGGTCACAGACATCAAGTACTTTACAAGGTAATAGAATATCAGAAGGCAATTGGAGGCAGGGTGAGATCACAGGACCACAGAACTGGGGCAAAATTAAAATTGCTAATGAAGTTTTGGGCACCATTGTCATTGATAACATATTATCAGGAGACAGGGTTTTGAGATCAACTGGTCTGAACAAAATTTATTAGGTGGTAATTTCCTCTTCCTAATAAGCCTGGGAGTACTGTGGGAGACTGGGGTCTATCTCACCCAGCAGTCTCGACCATAAGAGATGGCCATGCCTGGGGGTCAGTTCAGAGACCCACACCCAGGTTCACATTCTCTTTCACAGGGATATTCCTTGCTGAGGAAAAGAATTCAGTGATACTTCTCCCATTTGCCTTTGAAAGAAGAGAACTATGGCTCTGTTCTGCCAGGCTCACCGAACATTGCTGTTATCCTGTTCTTGTTTTCAAGGTGCCCAATTTTCATATTGCTCAAAAACACATACTGTACAATTTTTGCAGTTAATGCAATTATTGCAGGGTCCTGAGGTGATATACATCCTCCTCAGCTGACAGGATTAAGAGATTAAAGACAGGCAAGGAAATCACAAGGTTATTGATTGGGGAAGTGATAAGTGTCCATGAAATCTTTACTATTTAGGTTTAGAGATTGCAGTAAAGACAGGCATAAGAAATTACAAAAGCATTAATTTGGGGAACTAATAAATGTCCATGAAATCTTCACAACCTATGTTCTTCTGCCATGGCTTCAGCTGGTCCCTCCATTTGGGGTCCCTGACTTCCCACAGCATCTCTCCCTTTCTTTTTATATAAACGTGTCATGGCAATGAAGTCTTGTTCATTCTCTTCATTTTGACACAGGATGCTTTGACTTGTCTGACACACTAAAAACAAGCAGATTAAACAGAGAAACATAATTCTAAAATTTGCTACAGTGGGGCCCCCAATAGATTTATGGATTTATGGATTAATCCAAGTCATGGGGTTTAATCCATAAGTATTTTCTGCCACCTGATCTAACACCTCAGCTCTAGGCACAATGGATAACTGAGCTTGAGGGGCTTCAAAACTTTGTTTTTTTAATTTAGTTATTGTCAGGCATCTGAGCCCAAGCTAAGCCATCATATCCCCCGTGACCTGCACATACACATCCAGCTGGCTGGATGACATTCCACCATAACTGATAACTGATGACATTCCACCACAAAAGAAGTGAAAATGGCCTGTTTTTGCCTTAACTGATGATATTGTCTTGTGAAATTCCTTCTCCTGGCTCATTCTGGCTCAAAATCTCCCCCACTGAGTACTTCGTGACCCCCACTCCTGCCCACCAGAGAACAACACCCCTTTTACTTTTACCTACACAAATCCTATAAAACGGCCCCACCCCATCTCCCTTCGCTGACTCTCTTTTCGGACTCAGCCCACCTGCACCCAGGTGATTAAAACTTTATTGCTCACACAAAGCCTGATTGGTGGTCTCTTCACATGGATGCACATGAAATTTTGTGCTGTGACTCACATCAGGGGACCTCTCTTGGGAGATCAATCCCCTGTCTTCCTGCTCTTTGCTCCATGAGAAAGATCCACCTACAACCTCAGGTCCTCAGACCGACCAGCCCAAGAAACATCTCACCAATTTCAAATCTGGTAAGCAGCCTCTTTTTACTCTCTTCTCCAACCTCCCTCAGTATCCCTCAACCTCTATCTCCTTTCAATCTCAGTGACACACTTCAATCTCTCCTTACTCTTAATTTTAATTCCTTTCATTTTCTGTTAGAGACAAAGAGACATGTTTTATCCGTGGACCCAAAACTCCGGCGCCGGTCACGGACTAGGGAAGGCAGCCTTCCCTTGGTGTTTAATCATTGCAAGGATACCTCTCTGATTATTCACCCAGGTTTCAGAGGTGTCAGACCACGAAAGGATACCTGCTTTTGTGCTTCACCCTTAGCAGCAAGTCCCACTTTTCTGGGGGATTGGCAAGTACCCCAACCCCTTCTCTCCATGTCTCTACCACTTCTCCACCTTTCTAGGGGGCAAGAAAACCCCGACCCCTTCTCCTTCACCCTTAGGGGCAAGTCCCACTTTTCTGCAGAAGGGGCAAATGCCCCAACCCCTTATATCTCTTTGCCTGATCCCTTATTTCGGTGACCCAACCTCATATCTCTGTGCCCCAATCCATTATTTTTGTGCCGCAACCTCTTATATCTCTGCACCCCAATCCCTTATTTCTGCACCCTGACCTTGTATCTCTGTGCCCCAACCCCTTTCCCATTTTTCTGGATGGTAAGAACCCCCTAACCTCTTCCCTCCGTGTCTCTACTCTCTCTTTTCTCTGGGCTGGCCTCCTTCACTATGGCAACATTCCACCCACCATTCCTCCTTCTTCTTCCTTAGCCTGTGTACTTAAGAACTTAAAACCTCTTCAACTCTCAACTGACCTAAAATCTAAGCATCTTATTTTCTTCTGCATTGCTGCTTGACCCCAATACTAACTCTAGAGTTGTTCCAAATAGCCAGAAAATAGCACTTAGAATTTTTCCATCCTGTAAGATCTAAATAATTCTTGTTGTAAAATGGGCAAACGGTCTGAGGTGTCTGACATCCAGGCATTCTTTTACACATCTGCCTCTCACTAGACTCTATGCCCAGTGCAACTTGTCCTAAATCTTCCTTCTTTCCCTTCTGCCTGTCCAATCAGTCCCAACCCCTAGCATTGCTGATTCTTTCCAATCTTCCTTTTCTACAGACCAGTCTGATCTTTCTGCTCCTCACCAGGCTGAGCTAGGTCCCAATTATTCCTCAAACTCTGCCCCTTCACCCTGAAATCTTTTTATCACCTCCCCTCCTCACACCTGGTCCAGTTTACAGTTTCATTCCATGAGTAGCCCTCCCCCACCTGCCCAGCAATTTCCTCTTAAAAATGTGGCTGGAGCTAAAGGCATAGTCAAGGTCAATGCTCCTTTTTCTTTATCTGACCTCTTCCAAGTCAGATAGTGTTTAGGCTCTTTTTCAAATATAAAAACCCAGCCCAGTTCATGGCTCATTTGGCAGCAACCTGAGATGCTTTACAGCCCTAGACCCTAAAAGGTCAAAAGCCTGTCTTATTCTCAATATACATTTTATTATGCAATCTGCACCCGACATCAAATAAAACTCCAAAAATTAAATTCCAGCCCTCAAACCTCACAACAGGACTTAATTAACCTCACCTTCATGGTGTACAATAATAGAAAAAAGTTGCAATTTCTTGCCTCCACTGTGAGACAAACCCCAGCCACATCTCCAGCACACAAGAACTTCCAAACGCCTGAATCGAAGTGGCCAGGTATTCTTCCAGAACCTCCTCCCCCAGGAGCTTGCTACAAGTGCCAGAAATCTGACCACCCAGCCAAGGAATGCCTGAAGTCCAGGATTCCTTGTAAGCTGTGTCCCTTCTGTGTGGGACCCCATTGGAAATTGAACTGTTCAACTAACTTGGCAACCACTCTCAGAGCCCCTGGAACTGTGGGCCAAGGCTCTCTGACTGACTCCTTCTCAGATCTTCTCAGGTTAGCAGCTGAAGGCTGACACTGCCCGATCACCTCGGAAGCCTACAGGACCATCACAGATGCTCTAGGAAACTCTC
The DNA here is from genome assembly GCF_028885655.2 of Pongo abelii. Classification (NCBI taxonomy): domain Eukaryota; kingdom Metazoa; phylum Chordata; class Mammalia; order Primates; family Hominidae; genus Pongo; species Pongo abelii. The sequence goes on from NC_072009.2 coordinate 56,311,226, forward strand.
ACAGTAGAGGGTAAGTCTGCCCCCTTCTTAATCAATACGGAGGCTACCCACTCCACATTACCTTCTTTTCAAGGACGTGTTTCCTTTGCCTCTATAACTGTTGTGGGTACTGACAGCCAGGCTTCTAAACCTCTGAAAACTCCCCAACTCTGATGCCAACTTAGACAATACTCTTTATGCACTCATTTTTAGTTATCCCCACATGCCCAGTTCCCTTATTAGGCCAAGATATTTTAACTAAATTATCTGCTACCCTGACTATTCCTAGGCTACAGCCACACCTCATTGCCGCCTTTTCCCCCAGTTCAAAGCCTCCTTCACATCCTCCCCTTGTATCTTCCCAACTTAACCCAAGTATAAGACACCTCTACTCCCTCCTTAATGACTGATCATGCACCCCTTACCATCCCATTAAAACCTAATCACCCTTACCCCACTCAATGCCAACATCCCATCCCACAGCATGCTTTAAAAGGGTTAAAGCCTGTTATCACTGGCCTGCTACAGCATGGGCTTCTAAAACTTATAAACTCTCCTTACAATTCCCCCATTTTACCTGTCCAAAAAGCAGACAAGTCTTACAGATTAGTTCAGGATCTATGCCTTTTCAACCAAATTGTTTTGCCTATCCACCCCATGGTGCCAAACCCATATACTCTTCTATCCTCAGTACCTCCCTCTACAACCCATTATTCTGTTCTAGATCTCAAACATGCTTTCTTTCCTATTACTTTGCACCCTTCATCCCAGACTCTTTTCGTTTTCTCTTAGACTGACCCTGACACCCATTAAGCCCAGCAAATTACCTGGGCTGTACTGCTACAAGTCTTCACAGATAACCCCCATTACTTCAGTCAAGCCAAAATTCCAACCTATCTTGGCATAATTCTCATAAAAATATACGTGTTCTGCCTGCTGATCGTGTGTGATTAATCTCCCAAACCTCAATCCCTTAGAAAGCAACAACTCCTTTCTTTCCTAGGCATGGTTCATGCGGTCAGAATTCTTACACAAGAGCCAGGACCGCACTCTGTAGCCTTTCTGTCCAAACAACTTGACCTTACTGTTTTAGCCTAGCCCTCATGTCTGCGTGCAGCAGCTGCTGCCGCTTTAATACTTTTAGAGGCCCTAAAAATCACACACTATGCTCAACTCACTCTCTACATTTCTCATAACTCTATAATCTATTTTCTTCCTCATACCTGATGCATATACTTTCTGCTCCCCAGCTCCTTTAGCTGTACTCACTCTTTGTTAAGTCCCACATTACCATTGTTCCTAGCCCAGACTTCAATCCAGCCTCCCACATTATTCCTGATACCCCACCTGACCCCGATGATTGTATATCTCTGATTCACCTGACATTCACCCCATTTCCCATATTTCCTTCTTTCCTGTTCCTCACCCTGATCACGCTTGATTTATTGCTGGCAGATCCACCGGCCTAATTGCCACACACCAGCAAAGGCAGGCTATGCTATAGTACAAGCCACTATCCTGCCTTTTAGAACCTCTCATTTTCTTTCCATCATGGAAATCTATCCTCAAGGAAATAACTTCTCAGTGTTCCATCTGCTATTCTAATACTCCTCAGGGATTATTCAGGCCTGCTGCCTTCCCTACACATCAAGTTCGAGGATTTTCCCCCACCCAGGACAGGCAAATTAGCTTTACTCAACACATCCCAAGTCAGATAACTAAAATACCTCTTAGTCTAGGTAGACACTTTCACTGGATAGATACAGGCCTTTCCTACAGGGTCTGAGAAGGTCACTGCAGTCATTTCTTCCCTTCTGTCAGACATAATTCCTCAGTTTAGCCTTCCCACCTCTATACAGTCTGATAAGAGACCAGCCTTTATTAGTCAAATCAGCCAAGCAATTTTTCTGGCTCTTAGTATTCAGTGAAACCTTTATATCCCTTAAGGACCTCCATCATCAGGAAAAGTAGAATGGACTAAAAGTCTTTTAAAAACACACCTCACCAAGGTCAGCCACCAAATTAAAAAGGACTGGACAATACTTTTATCACTTTTGCTTCTCAGAATTCAGGCCTGTCCTCGGAATGCTACAAGGTACAGCCCATTTGAGCTCCTTTTTATTAGGCCCCAGTCTCATTCCAGACACTAGACCAACTTGGACTGTGCCCCAAAAAACTTGTCATCCTTACAATCTTCTGTCTAGTCATACTCCTATTCACCATTCTCAACTACTTATACATGTCCTGCTCTTGTTTACACTGCCAGTTTACACTGTTTCTCCAAGCCAGCACAGCTGATATCTCCTGGTGCTATCCCCAAACTGCCACTCTTAACTCTTAAAGTAAATAAATAATCTTTACTGGCAAGGCTATGATGAACCTCCTTAGGCACTCTCTAATTAGATGTCCTAGGTCCTCCCAATTCTTAGTCATTTAATACCCGTTTTTCTCCTTCTCTTATTCCGTTTAGTTTTTCAATTCATACAAAACTGTATCCAGGCCATCACCAATAATTCTAAATGACAAGTGTTTCTTCTATCAACCCCACAACATCACCCCTTACCACAAAATCCTCCTTGAGATTAATCTCTCCCACTCTAGGTTCCCACACTGCTCCTAATCCCACTTGAAGCAGCCCTGAGAAACACTGCCCATTATCTCTCCATACCACCCCCAAAAAATTTTCACCGTCCCAACACCTTACCACTATTTCATTTTATTTTTTCTTATTAATATAAGAAGACAGAAGTATCAGGCCTCTGAGCCCAAGCAAAGCCATCATATCCCCTGTGACCTGCACATAGACATCCAGATGACCGTTTCCTGCCTTAAATGTTGACATTCCACCACAAAGGAAGTGAAAATGGCCTGTCCCTGCCTTAACTGATAACATTGCCTTGTGAAATTCCTTCTGGCTCATCCTGGTTCAAAAGCTCTCCCACTGAGTACCTTGTGACCCCCATGCCTGCCCGCCAGAGAAAAATCCCACTTTTTCCTTTAGCTACTGAAACCCTATAAAACAGCCCCACACTATCTCCCTTAGCTCTCTTTTCGGACTCAGCCTGCCTGCACCCAGGTGATTAAAACCTTTATTGCCCACACAAAGCCTGTTTGGTGGTCTCTTCAAAATGGATGTGCATGAAAGTTATGTCCAATGATAAATTATCTTCTCTACCCAGAAGGTATCCTTTGACCATTTCCCATGAATGACTGTTATAGGAATACCGGGTGATGCAGAAATCCGAAGTATTCCAATTGCACTGCATTTGCATGTGACGCTCGAGACTCACTACCTGGTCTCCAAGCCAAATAACAGACTGTCTTAAATCATTAATTTGATTTGCCAATTTTTGATCGAGGCGTTGTTGAGAATTCCACATTTGGGTGGAATTGGCTTGTCAATCATTAACAAAATGAGCCATTTGAATGGATTGGTGTAATGCTATTCCAGCAGTGGTGGCCATTGTAGTGACTGTAATTAGGCCCATGATAACAGTGATTAAAATGAAAACAAATCTCTTAGATCTTTTCAGAATTCGCTGTAGCACTTCATTAATTAAATGTATTGAGGCAGAGGATTTCAAAAGTCTAGGTAAAGTTACCAGAATCCAGATTCCTTCTCGAGCTTGAGCCAACATTACACTTTTCCTGGAGTCAAAATGGAGTTAATACAAGTGTACTGATAACAATTAATGCATTGGACAGTTTTAGTACTCGTCCAAATCTTGATATTTCCTACTAACAGCATGTAAGAAGGCTTAACACAATTCTGTATGGGAACACTCAGGTTGGAGGTAAGTAAAGCAGAATGTCTGAGTGTACGTTGATACAGAGAGAGTGGGACGGTAGTGGGAACAACAGTCAGAATAGTCTTCTTTTCCCATACTCGCAGTCCGGACATGGCAATAGCCAATTTCCAAAGTTCTGGGTGTTCTGAGCTCAGAATGCGGAGTATCATATGAGGCCTAGGGAGGGTAACGTTTTATCTTCCCATTTTAAGGGAAAGAATGAGCTGATCCTCCTATGCAAAGTAGAATGATGATCCTCATTCTCCTCATAAGAAATAAAATAAGTAGCCTCCAGGCATTCCCTTCTGCCAGAGGAACAATAGTTTTTTAAATAGCCCTTTGGTGCCCAGTCTATTACTAAACAATATGAGTCATTTTTAATATTACTGCATGTGAGTTAACAAAGTCTTTCCAAATTAAAATTTTGTATGGGCCCTCAAAATGTTTAGTGCATGGTTTTCCTGCAGTTTTATATTGAATATATGGGTATCTCCCATTACTTCTCCTTTCATTTGTTTTAAAGGAGAAAGGGAGACGCCAGAGATCAAATGTCCCATTTTATCTTTAGCTCATCTTTCTGGAAGATAAGCAGCCCAGAACTGAGTTTCTAGATGGATGCAATCAGGTGCAGGTCCAAGACACAGAGGTGGGTATTCATAACTCATGGTTACATTGAATGCGGTGACTTCTTCTCCTGGTTGAGCAGGGCAATGTTCATCTGTGATTCCAGGCATCCACACACTATCTTTAGTGTAGATTTCTGTAGGAGCGTCTATCCAGCTGAGAGGTTGAATAAGTGGAGGAACAGTCACATAAGCCCAATAAAAATAGTTATGCATTGCAGGTAAATCAGTGTGAGAGGAAATTGTTGAGACAGAAAGTATAAGGAGGAGAATCATTAAATGAAACCTAGTGTAAGCAAGATTTAGTGCTGAACGATGAAGAGAAGAACAGAGTATATTATTTTCAGGCTAATAGAAATGGTGAGATTTTTAGGTTTGTAAGGAGAAAAAGAGGTAATCAGGAGAAGTGTGATTAGTTAGATGGGTCTCCATTGCCATCAGGGAGGATTGATTTACACCCATTGTGATTTGGTGTAACTGTTTCTGAGGCGTCGCACAGATCTCACCACGTCTGATGGCAGTCTCTGACAAAGTCATCTTTTCTCTGAGATTTTTGTTATGAGTATTCACCCAAAGCTTGACTCTTCTGGTGGGTACCCAGACAGGGAATTGATGATCTTCTGGTGAAACACAATCATATCGTCTTCCCCACGTTATAATTTTTCCAGGTTCCCAGGTATTGGTTTGGGAGTTTTGCCATAACACTGGCTTGCCTCTTTTAAGGAAATTTTTTTGCCTGTATAATCTCGTTCGGCTGCAGTTAGAGTATTATCTTTAGGAACATTGAAAAAACTTAAAGTAAACAATGTCAAATGTAATTGGGAGTGTGGAGTAGTTAAATCATATTTTGGTTGTTCAGACTGTTTGGACAATTGGGTTTTTAAAGTGTGATTGGCACATTCCACCGCAGCTTTTCCCTTAGGATTGTAAGGGATTCCAGTAATATGGGAAATTCCCCACTGTTGCATAAATGAACCAAAAGCCTTGCTAACATATCCAGGGGCATTGTCGGTATTTATTTGCTATGGAATACCCATAACTGCAAGGCAAGAATACAGATGTTTTTTAACATGGGCCGTGCCTTCCCCTTTTTGGCAAGTAGCCCAGATAAAACCTAAGAAGGTATATACAGAGACATGCACATGTGACAGTCTGCCAAAGGAGCTAACGTGAGTCACATCCATTTGCTATAAAGCATTTGGAGTTAGGCCTCCAGGATTAACAAAACCAAATTTATCTTTTAATCCAACGGCATTGACATGAGTAAGATTATGGAACTCCTGAGCTTCTTGGGTTGTAAAAGAAACCAAACAGTAGACTTTATGGTTACCGGCAGACATGGGTCCTGGTGAAGTGGTTTGAGACCTAATATGTGCAATATAGAAAGGGTGTCTACATTGGTGAACCGCCTTTGTAACCTTGAAAATAAAGAAGCCAATTCAGAATTATCAGTATGTTTGATAGTAGCAGTTTCTATATTTTTAGTGGCATGTACAACATAAGTAGAATCTGAGATAATATTTAAAGCTTTGGGAAAATCCTCTGAGGCAGTAGTCACAGCAATTAACTCCGCCTTTTGAGCAGAAGCATAAGAGGTAGAAAAAAGTTTGTCTGTAGGACCTATATAGCCAGCATTGCCATTACTGGAGCCATCAGTGAACACTGTAATAGCCTCAGGAATGGGTTGATCTTTGGTTAATCGAAGAACCACCAAAGACGTCATTTTTATAAAATCAAAAAATTTGTTTTTTGGATAGTGATTGTCAACACCAATAAAATCAGCCAAGTGCATTTGCCACAGTACAGAATGTTGAAAGGCAGCTTGAACTTCGAGCCAATTTAAAGGAACTACAATTATATTTGGATCAAATCCAGAAATTTGAAGTATTCTGCACCAAGCCTGTCCAATTAATATGGCTATTTGGTCTAGATAAACAAAGTTTTTGACACAGAATGAGGAAGAAAACACCACTCCACTAAACCATTATGTTGAACTATTAGTCCAGTAGGTGAGTGAAATTAACCAAAAATCCAAACCTGGAGAGGCTGAAACAGCTGTATTCTAGATAACTGGGTGGTCTGAATTCTTTCTTCTCCCAATTCCTGTTCTAGTAAAGCCTCAGGGGTCAAAGTCCTGGCGCTACAGAGATCAGAATTTCCCTGCAGCATAGAGAAAAAGTTAGACGGTGCATAGGTTGGAATGCCTAAAGTAGGTCTTAAATAATTAATTTTACCCAAATGTTTTGGAAGTCATTTAGAGTTTTTAAAGAATCTCTCCTAATTTGAACTTTTTGAAGTTGAATACCTTGTTTGTCACAATTGTTTATCGACATTGTTTATCCAAATAGAGTGACCATATTTTTCATAGTTACTCAGACACCACCCTGTTTTAACAGGAGTCTAATATACCAGAGAGAAGCATGATACTTAGACTCCTCATGACCCATAGTTAAAACAGACCTTACACAGACTGCTCACCACTTGTAAGAGAGTCTAACACGCATATCTGTGGACCAAGCCGATTAACATTTCACCTCACTTACCGAAGGGAATCCTGTTCCCTCATGCACTTAGGAAAAAAAAGACCACGTGGGCACCAGATATTGGGGAATCTGCTCCGATATTCATGTAGGTTCTTTTCTATTTTCCTGAAGCATCAGCCAGCTTGAGAAATAAATGGGCAGAGTACAAAAGAGAGAAATTTTACACCTGGGCATCCGGAGGAGACATCACATGTCGGTAGGTTCCACGATGCCCCACAAGCTGCAAAAACCAGCAAGTTTTTATTAGGGAGTTTCAAAAGGGGAGGGAGTGTGTGAATAGGTGTTGGTCACAGACTTCAAGTACTTTACAAGGTAATAGAATATCACAAGGCAAGTGGAGGCAGGGCGAGATCGCAGGACCACAGGACCGGGGCAAAATTACAATTGCTAATGAAGTTTTGGGCACCATTGTCATTGATAACATCTTATCAGGAGACAGGGTTTGAGATCAACCGGTCTGACCAAAATTTATTAGGTAGCAATTTCCTCTTCCTAATAAGCCTGGGAGTGCTATGGGAGACTGGGGTCTATTTCACCCCTGCAGTCTCGACCATAAGAGATGGCCATGCCCAGGGGTGCCAGTTCAGAGACCCACCCCCAGGTTCACATTCTATTTCTCAGGGATATTCCTTGCTGAGAAAAAGAATTCAGTAATATTTCTCCCATTTGCTTTTGAAAGAAGAGAAATATGGCTCTGTTCTGCCCAGCTCACTGGCAGTCAGAGTTTAAGATTATCTCTCTTGTTTCCTAAACATTGCTGTTTTCCTGTTTTTTTTTTCAAGGTGCCTAAATTTCATATTGCTCAAACACATATGCTGTACAATTTGTGCAGTTAATGCAATTATTGCAGGGTCCTGAGGTGATATAGGTCCTCCTCAGCTGACAAGATTAAGAGATTAAAGTAAAGACAGGCATAGGAAATCACAAGGGTATTGATTGGGGAAGTGATATGTGTCCATGAAATCTTTACAATTTATGTTTAGAGATTACAGTAAAGACAGGCATAAGAAGTTACAAAAGTATTAATTAACTAATTAATTAACTAATAAATGTTAATGAAATCTCCACAATCTATGTTATTCTGCTATGGCTTCGGCCAGTCCCTCCATTTGGGGTCCCTGACTTCCCACAACAACTTCACTAATATTTGAGACACTTCCTATTTCTGGCTGGAATTCCACCACCTGCCCCTTCAGTTTTCATGGCTTGCGGGGGAACCACTGTCCCAAAAACATGTGCACCACTAGGGCCACAAGCTGTTCTAAGAGAACAAAGACAGCCTTCTCCAAATCCTTCCAGATCTACTGTTAGTCTCAGTCAGCAAATGGCCACTGACTGCTCTAGTATGAGAGGGACAGCCCTTCTCCCTCAGCACACCAACAGAAAGCATTCAGGCTTTGCTTGATGATTTCATGAGGGGAATATATTGGGGTGCAAGAATGTTCCCTACATGCTTGTTTTGCAACTTCCCAACTCGGGCAGGCTCCAGTGACAATCGTCTGATTAGGGAGCCCAGACTGATGGCAGATCCAAGGCCCAGTACTCTCCTCCAAATTCACAAGGCTTTCATTGTCACATCTCACAGGAAGCCAAGAAGAGCACCAGGGACATGTGGAAGATATCCTGACATCATGAAAAGTATGGGTAATTGAACATAGCTAGGTTACCTTAGTCACCCAGGGTCAGAGAACACAACCAGGAAAGGAGAAAGGGGAGAAATCAGTCCAGCCTTTCTGGTCAGTTGGCACAGGAGCAGTGGCATAAAATGGGTTTATGTGGGTGATTTAGCTCACGTAATATCTATCAGGGCACCCCCTCCTTGCAAATTGTCCCAAATATACATACAAATTAAATTCAAGGCCAGCCTCAGCCTCTCCTCTGATGAGATTGCTGCCCTGACCACTTCCTTTGTAGAAATGCTGGCAACACCATGGCTACTAAGCCACCTATGGTTTAGGGGGGCCATAGAGGCTTGCATTTGCACTGCTGCATTCGGGGGCAGAGAGCTCTGAAGCCCAGAGGTAGTTTCCTAGATTTAAGTATTTGCAGTGATTAACTGGTCATTATCTCCTCTGGTATTCATGTTCTGCAGACCCTGCTTTCTGTTTATACCTCGCATCTGGCCCTACCCAGAGGATTGGTTTCAGCAACCATAAATTTGGAGGGAGCTGCCCATCTTGGAAAAGATTCTGGAAAGGAGACCTGAAAGGGTGGAGGAAACATGTTTCCCAGGAACCAAACACAAACAATGTTCAAATACAAATCATTCCTGACCACTCCTAGGCTTCTCTGAGTTGGTTACAAGACTACAGGCTCAAGGAGCTTCAGAAGATGTGTACCATTCAGTCTCAGTGAGCAGAATCTTTAGGGAGTTGCCACATGGCCTCTGACCTTGTGTATGGTCTAGGTGAAGATACATATTTTTCTCACAATATGACAGACAGCATGAAGCTAGAAGCAGATACACTTGAGATGACAGAAAAAGGAATCAAAAATATAGTGTAAAATAAGGGCAAAGTGCTGACTAAAAGATGAAATTTATGAATAGCAGGAACAGATGCAGTCTTTCACTTCTGCCAACAACATAAACAAAACCAACCAAAGGACCCTGCCGAGGTTTGGATTCTTGTCACTCTCACCCTCGGCACAAAACATAATCTTGTGAAGACCCACATTCTCACTTATAGAGCTGGGATAATAGCCCCTACATTATGACATTATTATGATAATTAAATCAGTTAATGTAGGCAAAGTGCACACTTATCATGGTGATGATGATGGTGATGGTGGTGGTGGTGGTGATAATGGGGATGGTATGAGGATGGTGGTGGTGATGTTGATGGTGGTGATGGTGATGGGTGATGCTGCTGGTGATGATGGTGGTGGTGATGTTGGTGATAGTGATGATGGTGATGGTATGATGATGTGGTGGTGACAGTGATGGTGATGATGATGGTGTTGACAGTTATGATGGTAGTGATGGTGGTGATGGTGATGGACATTATGTCAATGATGGTGGTGGAAATGATGGTGATGATTGGTGATGGTGATGATGTTGGTGATGATGGTGATGGTTGTGTGATAGTGGTAGCAATGGTAATGATGGTGATGGTAATACTGGTAGTGATAGTGATAGTGATGGTGATGGTGTTGATGGTGATGTGATGATCTTGATGGTGGTGATGGTGATGATCATGATGGTGATGATAGCGATGATAGTGACAGTGATGATGGTGATGGTGATGATGGTGGTAATATTGATGGTGATAATGATACTGATGGTAACAATGGTAATGATGGTGATGGTGAAAATGGTAGTGATAGTGATGGTGGTGTTGGTGATGTGATGATGGTGATGGAGATGTGATGATGGTGATGGACATGATGGTGATGGTGATGACGATGGTGGTGATAGTGATGGAAGATGATGATGATGATGATGATGGTGATATATAACACATGGTGCCAATCATAGTGCTTCCCACAAGGCAGTCTCATTCCAGAGCCTATGTTCTTAACCATCTTGCTATACTAATTTTCATAAGTGTTAAGTATAATTATTATAGTTATACTGACTAGGAAGAAATGTGGCTGATCCACAGCATGTGCAAAAATGACTTTAAGGATGACGACTGACAGCAAGTACAAGCTGAGTCAAGTAAAGACTATCTGTAATGAGGTGGTGACAGTCCCAAGCTACTTTTGCAGCATGGGTATCACAAGAGGAGAGGCCTAAAGACACACAGAGCAGGATCAGAGGGAAATGACTATGGCTGGGTGTGGTGTCTCAAGCCTGTAATGCCAGCACTTTGGGAGGCTGAGAGAGGTGGATCACCTGAAGTCAGAAGTTCGAGACCAGCCTGGTCAACATGGTGAATCCCTGTCTCTACCAAAATACAAAATGGTGGTGCTGGGCATCTGTAATCCCAGCTACTCAGGAGGCTGAAGCAGTGGAATTGCTTGAATCTGGGAGGCAGAAGTTGCAGTTAGCCCAGATTATGCCATTGCACTCCAGCCTGCGTAACAAGAGTGAAACTCCATCTGAAAATATAAATAAATACATAAATAAATAAACAAATTAATTAATTAGTTAATTAAGTGAAAAGAAAGAAATGACCAGAATGATGAAACCATTGCTTAAGAAGATTAGCGAAGACCAGTTATGGTGGCTTATGCCTCTAATCTCAGCAATTTGGGAGCCTGAGGCAGGAGAATCACTTAAACCCAGGAGTTTGAGATCACCCTGGAAACATGGTGAAACCCTGTCTCTAAAAAAAATTAAAAAATAATAGCCAGAGGACCTGGCATGTTTTGCCTGAAGAAAATACTTGAGGGACATTCCAGCCACTTTCTAAGGCCTTAAGCCTGCTACATAAAATCCAAGTTCCAGAAGCAGGCCAGTTGAATGTGGGTCCTAGGTAGACAGATCTCAGCTCAATATAGGAAGTCCTTTCTGACGTGTTGACCCAAGATGAACAGGAAGCATCCTGTCCCAGAAGCATCTGAGTCCTGGCAGAATCCAGAAGTCTAGGACTCAAACACTGGATAAGGGAGTAGTTATTTTATAGGCTCTAAATAGCTCCTCCTACTGTGGGACTAGGACCATCTGATGACCACATGCATCACCCGGGGGCTTATTAGACACACTGATCCAGAGTCTCCACCCCAGACACTAAGTCTGAATGTGCATTTTCACAAGTTGCACAGGTGATCTGTGTGCACATGAATGCTGAAAAGCACTGATGTGGAGATCATCTGAAAAAGTCCCAGATCCAGGCGGGCTGCAGCTATGAAAAGTAATAGAGGGGAGAAACGCTGGGGCAAGGAAGAGCAAGTAGTTCTAGAGTCTGGTCTCTATGGGGGTGGCCCAGCTCTGCTTCCAGCCCAGCTGCTCCAATTATGTCTGTTTTTTTATCTAGTGGGGCCCAGAAGAGTCCGTCAAGTTTGCATAAGGAGGCCTGAGGTAAAGGGGCTTGTGGGTACAGGTACTCATCTGACACCTCATTAAGCCATCATGGTAAACCATCTCTAGAATGCTTGTTGTTATTTTAGGAAACAACATAAAGGGAATGATAATTAAAAGTAACACCCTGAGTGGGAATTTCTACCTCCTTCCAGTGGTTGGAAAGTAAAGCACTTTGGGAATTTTTTGGTAAGGTAACATTTCTATACATTTTCACAGATCACACAACATCAAAGCTTGTCTATATTGAAGGTTTTTTTTCTCTTTCATTTCCTGATGCTTAGGGTTTGCAGCTTTATCCTATTGCTGTTTTTATGTCTTCTGTTTTTTTTTTTCTTTCCACTGAACATTTTCTGATTTTACTTTGACTTGCAACAGGAGAGGGTGTTTCTTCTAGATGTTACATGACATCCGAAGCATAAAATGGTAAATGAAGCTGCAGGCCACTTTCAGCTGAAAAGGCAATTTAGGACTCATAGTTATGACCATGTAAGGCATTTTCATGGCGGAGTATTTTTTATCTTAGATCTCCATCGGGATGGCATCCAGGGATTTGTTTTCCAGTAGAAAGTTCACCTTCGAATTATCCACCCTCTGCAGCCTCCTAGCCTTGCTGCTTTCCTTCACAGGTGCAAGGGCATTCTTGTTAAACCTTCTCCCTTCCTGGAACTGCCAGGACCCTGGTTTTGCCATATTCCCCTGGTTTTCAAGGCCCTTTGCCATGCATCTTCCCTATCCCTCATGACCCTCATTGCCTACCTGCTTGGCCAATGTTCTAGGGCCTGATCCCCTTAGTAACACTCCTTGATCTGCCTTCCGCATTCTCCTCCTAATCCTCCTTTCTGATAAAACCCAAGCTTCGAGTCATTCCACCATCTGCCTTCTCTGCTTCTGACTCCACCCTGCTGAGAGAGGAGAAAGCACACAGAAGCACCAGCTGAGGCCACCACAGTTTCATGGTCTCAAGCCTTCCTTAGATTCTTGTGCTCTCTGACAACCATTTTAGTTGTCCTAAATCAGCTCCTCAAAAAAAAAAAAAAAAACCTGTCATTTGGCCCCACTTCTCGGCCTCACAGAGGAGACTTCTCTTTGTCACAGCATGTTGACAGCTCTTTCAAAACCAGTACTTTTGTTAACTCACTGAGGCAGCATTTTAGGATACTGGAACAGGTTCCATGGCCCTGTGAAGAAGCAAATAAATTTGAATCTTTCAGGTGGGGCCCAGGGCTCCTTTTTATTTATTTTTGTTATCATTTTTTTTGAGACATCGTCTTTCTCTGTCACCTAGGCTGGAGTGCAGTGGCGTGATCATAGATCACTGCAGCCCCTAAATCTCTGGGCTCAAGACATCCTCCTGTCTCAACCTCCTGAGTAGCTGGTACTACAGGTGCAAGCCACCATGGCCAGATATTTTATTTTATTTTTGAAACACAGTCTTGCTCTGTTTCTGTAATAAACCTTGAATACTATCTAGGAGGGACCTACCATACAATAAACAGCTCTGGGGAAACACATTTCATAAGGTCCAATGTCATGAGTTTAACTTCTTTACTGTTATCCAAGTACTTTCTTACCTGTAGCTTCTTTTTTTTTTTTGACACTCTTGCTGTGTCACCAAGGCTGAGTCCAAAGGCACAATCATAACTCAATGCAGCCTTGAACTCCTGGGTTCAAGAAATCCTCCACCTCAGGTCATAAGCGGCTGGCACTACAGGTGAATGCCACTGGGCCCAAATAATGTTTTTATTTTTTATTTTTTTCATAGTAGAAATGGGGTCCCCATATTTCTCAGCTTCTTGAACTCCTGGATCCAATTAGTCCTCTTGCCTTGGCCTATCGAAATCCTGGGATTCACAGCATGAACTACTGTGCCCAGCCTCAATTTTTTTTTTTTTTTTTAATTCACTGAGCAGGGTTGGGTGTGCCTATGATCCTACCTACTTAAGAGGCTGAGGTGGGATGACTGCTTGAGCCCAGGAGGCCAAGGCAGCAGTGAGCTATAGACTATCATTTCCTTGTAAGAGAAAAAAAGATTAAAAAAAAACCCTCTGTGGGCCAAGCTGATGCAGCCAGCTGACATAGAATTTTACATATAATAATTTCATTTTATTTGTTTGTTTATTTATTTATTTATTTTTGGGGACAGAGTTTCTCTTTGTCTCCCAGGCTGGAGTGCAGTGGCATGATCTCAGCTCACTGCTACTTCCTCTGCCTCCAGGATTCAAGCAATTCTTGTGTCTCAACCTCCTGAGTAGCTGGGATTACAGGCATGCACCACTACACCAAGCTGATTATTTTGTATTTTAATAGGTATGGGGCTTCACCATGTTTCCCAGGTTGGTCTTGTACTCCTGAGCTCAGGCAATCCGCCCATCTCGGCCTCCCAAAGTGCTGGGATTATAGGCGTGGGGCACAGCACCCGACCTTGGATTTTAGATAGAATTTAAAGAGCTCATGGTCCCTTTGAAGTTCTTTCACCATCTTCCCAGACACACAAGGAGCCTAGTTAAAAACATCTGGGTTAGAGGTCCTCTGCAGTCTTTGAGTCAAGGTGAAAGAGATGGACAGGAGGACCTCAGAGTTCAATGAATATAATCCTTATTAAAGTCAGATATTATAATTCAGTCAGTGAGACCCAGAGAGTTTTCCTGGCTGACTCACAGCATAGCTGGAGGAGACCTGTATCTTGGTTTTCTGAATCCCAGTCCTCACACAGTGTTGTGTTAATATACTGTGTTTAAAACAAATATAAAGAAGGAGAGAGTACAGTGGAAAGAATGGCTGGGGGCAAAAATGAAAAGCAATAGTTATTCCTAGGATGTATAGGTTGGCTATTACTTGGTTTGTTTTGCGTTCAACATAGATTAGTTTTCTAGCTTCAACCCAGAAGAAAAACCAAGCCTGAAGCTCCCTTCTAGATCCTTACTTTGGATCTGTGACTAAATCCTGATGGATTATCTGAGCAAGACATGTGGAGAGACGGATAGCGGGGCCTAGGCACATCATGAGTTCTAAAGGGCTGTTGTCATTACAAAAACCATAAGCAAGAAAGAATCTACTGTTTCCAGGAAGTGGGGGGAAAAGTTTCTAAGGAGAAAGTATGATTATTGAAGAAGGAGGGTAAGGGTTATGCAGCAAAGAAGAGGTTATTGGGTGGTCCCTGTAGGCCAGGGGTGGGAGAGGGTTGCACAGCAGGGCGGGGTATGAGTGAGGTATGCTCAGAGATCATTTTTTATTTTGTTTTTTGGCCAATAACATGTTCAAAATTTTTTAGTTTTAAAATTTTAAAATTTTATTTATTTGATCAGTGAAATGAGAGACGGTTTTGGGGATGTCTTGGAATCATCTAAGAGGTTTACTGAGCTGCAGATTATCAAATTAAGATTTGCATTTTAGACAGATGCTTTTACATGGATGGTAGATCTAAGATATTTTTTTCAGTTAAGTGTTAAAATGCAGATGCCAAGATTATGAATCATTCATTCACTGATACAACTTTGCGAAGCTCATAATATAAGTCAGGCACTGATCTAGACAAGAAAATATAGTCCAAAACAGCACAGTGACAATGGAGATGGAGTTATATAACCAACAACACATACAGAGAAGACAGATTTGAGAAATACTTAGGAGATAAAAATCAGTAAGACCTGATAACTAATAAGGGCAGTGGGAAGTGGAATGAAAGGAGTAAGGATATTGACAGATGCTTGAAACAAATATGTCCAATATTTTAGAATTATATAATAAATTTAAAGGAATTTTCTGTAAGGAGCCTCAGAAAGATTAAAACCCAAATACTAATACATATAGATCAAAACAGCCTTCATTTGCAACATCTCTGAATGAGGAGACTATTTGGACTTTGTTATTTCTCCAAGGCAGAGATACAGGCCTGCCAAAGAGAGGTAATAATATCAACTACCAAACTGTAGGTTTAACCAAGAGAGGTTGAAATAAAGAGTACTAAAATCTTGCTGGGCTTCTTTCAACAGCCTCATGGTAAGCCATTTCTACCAGAATTCTGATTTTGTCAAAATGCGGTTGCTTTCATGTAATTTTGGAATAAGCTCTTAAAAACTGAGAGCAGCAAGAACAGCATGTGAACACAGATATGCTGGGGGACAGAGAGAATTGGATAAAGTTTATACAAATACAAAAGAAGAGGGAATTTTACTAATGCTACTTTCAAAGGCAAAAGACCTAGTCAAAGCACTTATTTTTGCTTTCTTAATTCCTTACCTGCTAGTACAAATAAAGGGCAGCAAAATTAAAAGAAAAAAAAAAGCTGTGTGCCGTAAATGCCTTTAAAGACACTTCCTTAGTAGTTCATTGCGTTGTATACATCATAATATCTTGTTGGGCAGGCTGCCCAGCTCAACTTCCAATCTCACGGTTCTGTGAGATGAAAAGTGAAATGTCATATTTACAATCCTGGGAATGAATTAATCCCTGGCAAAACAGAAGGGTTTGATTTTCTCATCTGCTCATATCTAGCTCCTTTTTACCTAAGCAAGGTACCAGGGATCCGTTTCTACTTGTCACCAGTGGGCAGGGAACTAGAATCAGTTCCTGAAGCTAAATGCCTGAAATGTCTCAGACAAGCAAAATCTGACAGAATTCATCACCATTAGACCAGACTTACAAGAAATTCTTGAAGGAGTCCCACATCTGCAAGTGAAATGATAATTACTATCAAGAATACACAAAAAATGTATAAAACTCACTGGTAGAACACATACACAAAGGAGAAAGAGAAAAGAATCAAACTTTGTCACTACAGAAAACCACCAAATTACAAGGATGAACAATTAAGAGGGGAAGAAAGGAACAAAGGATATATAATATATATATATACATATATAGAAAATAATTAACAAAATGAGGGAAGTTCTCACCTATCAATAATAGTCTTGAATGTAAACTGATTAAATTTCCCCCCTTGGAATATACAGACTGGCTGAATGGATTGAAAAACATGGCCCAACTATAGGTTGCCTACCAGAAACTCACTTCATCTCTAAAGGCACACATAGACTGAAAGGGTGGAAAAAGATATTCCATGCTAACAGAAACCAAAAGCAAACTGGGTGGCTGTACCTGTATCAGATGAAACAGACTCGAAGTCAAAAATGATTTTAAAAACACAAAGGTTATTATATAATGATAAAGAGATCAATTCAGCAAAAGGACATAAGAATTCTAAATATATATGCACCCAACACTGGAGCACCCATATATATAATATAAACCAAATATTATTAGATCTAAAGGGAGACATAGAGGCCAATACAATACCTGGAGAATTTAACACCCCATTCTCACACTGAACTGATCGTCTAGATAGAAAATCCACAACAAAACACGATTTATACTGCACTTTAGGCTGGACACAGTGGCTCACACCTATAGCCCCAGCACCCTGGGAGGCCAAGGCAGGCAGATCCCTTGAGGCCAGGAGTTTGAGACCAGCCTGGCTAACATGGTAAAATGCTATCTCTACTAAAAATACAAAAATAAGCCGGGTGTAGTGGCGGGCATCTGTAATCCCAGCTACTTGGGAGGCTGAGGCATGAGAATTGCTTGAACGTGGGAGCTGGATGTTGCAATAAGTCAAGATCATGCTACCGCTCTCCAGCCTGGGCAGCAGAGACTGTCTCAAAAAAACAAAAAAGCAACTGCATTTTAAACTAATAAAGAGATATTTACAAAACATTTCATCCAACAGTTGCAGAAAACACATTCTTTCATCAGCACAAGAAACATTTTCCCTATTCTGGTCTATTCTACCACATGTTAGGCCAGAAAACAAGTCTCAAAAAATTTAAAATTATTGAAATTATGTAGAGTATCTTTCCTTACCACAATGGAATAAAACTAGAAGTCAACAACAAGGTGAACTTTTGAAATTGTACAAATACATGGAAATTAAACAGTATGCTCCTGAATGATCAATGAAGAATATTTTAAGTTTTCTTTTCTTTCGTTTTCTTTTATTTTTCTTTTTTCTTTTTTTTTATGTAGCTAAGAACAATTGTTCTGAAGATGCAACGCTAAACTAACTGCTAAAGTTCTGACACACGCTGACAGTGTAGCAGCAAACTTTGCTCCTGATCCGTGGGTAAAAGGAGCTCTCAGATTTGCAGAAGCCTTCTGTTTGTGCCGCCTGCCATGGGACAGAAAGGAAGCACCTGTAAGCAAGAGCCATACACTCAGTATACCACTGCTGATTCCTAAGTGCCCAGAATTTCATCCAGAGAAGTAGCTTTAGAAGTTAGGTGATGAATTCTATTCACTTATTTAAAAATTTATATATATAAATATATTTATATATTATATTTTTATATATTTTTAGGCAGAGTCTTGCTCTGTTGCCTAGGCTGGAGTGTAGTGGTGTGATCTTGGCTCATGGCAACCTCTGCCTCCTGGGTTTGAGCGATTCTTCTGCCTCGGCCTCTTCAGTTGCTGGAATTACAGGCATCTGACACCATGCCGGGCTAACCTTTGTATTTTTAGCAAAGATGGGGTTTCACAATGTTGGTCAGGCTGGTCTCGAACTCCTGACCTTAAGTGATCCACCTGCCTCGGCCTCCCAAAGTGTTGAGATTACAGGTGTGAGCCACCGTAACTAGTCATTTTTTTTCTCAAGCAGAAGAACAAAGATGAGGGAGTCTCCATCCTAACTATACCCCAAGGATATTATCTGCCTGCATTAGGAAGATTCCAGGGCATACAGGATGGCAGGATCTTCCAATGGGGTGAATGAGAGTGACTTGGAGTTACTTGATGGGATCCCTTTGGATATTTCTAATACTCCTACACTTCCTGAGGCTTTGCAGCTGGGCTTGGGAAGAGGAGGACCCTTTAATATTTAGGAAAGCAGAGAAAGAGGGAGAATGGAGAAGCCACATACTACAGTCTTCTGTGTTTTACTGGCTAAAAGGGGTGCAGATATTTTACATGCCTGCCATATTTTCAACAGACCAGGCAAGGTGACTGACACCTGTAATCACAGCACTTTGAAAGGCTGAAGTGGGCGAATCACTTGAGATCACGAGGTCGAGATTAGCTGGGCAGCATGGTGAAACCCCATCTCTACTAAAAATACAAAAATCAGCTGTCCGTGATGGTGCGCACCTGTAGTCCCAGCTAATTGGGAGGCTGAAACAAGATGATCACCTGGATCCGGGAGGCAGAGGCTGCAGTGAGCCAAGATCGCACCACTGCACTCCAGCCCGGTGACGAAGGGAAAGTCTGTCTGAAAACAAAACAAAACAAAACAAACAAACAAACAAAAATGCTGGGCACGGTGGCTCACGCCTGTAATCCCAACGCTTTGGGAGTCTGAGGCGGGTGGATCGCCAGGTCAGATGGAGACCATCCTGGCTAACATGGTGAAACCCCATCTCTACTAAAAATACAAAAAAAAAAAAAAAATTAGCTGGGCGTGGTGGTGAGCACCTGTAGTCCCAGCTACTCAGGACGCTGAGGCAGGAGAATGGCATTAACCTGGGAAGTGGAGCTTAAAGTGATTCCAGATCGGGCCACTGCACTGCAGCCTGGGTAACAGAGTGAGATTCCGTCTCAAAAGAAAAAAAAAAAAGAAAAAAAAACCCAAAACCCAAAATTGCCAACAAGAAGAAGGCAGAAACAAACAAACGAGGTACTCACGGTGCTCACAGCTGCCAGAGATTTGTGAGCCCTGCCTGGGGTAGAGGTCTAAATGCTGGCTCTGCATTGAAGACATGAGGGAATTTCTTTTTCTTGCTCTTGCTCCAGCTCCCTGTAACTACATACCATGGTATCTCTTTCCTTTCTGGGTGATAATGCCCCATCCATAAGCAGGTTACTAACAAAATGGAGGACAGGATTTCACTCTTCCCTGAACACCTACAGGGAGAAGGTCTCTTTTAATGAGCACCATGGTACAATTTTAACAATTACTGCAAAATAAAAGTTGCTACATTCTCATGATGATGGGTTTTCCTATCACCTGAAAAATTATTCACCAAGTCTCTGTAGCCAGGGTGAAAAACACTCTTAAAGTTTAGTATGCATAAGTATTTCCCTGAAAATAGCACAGGTTAAAACTTTCATAAAAAGAAAACTAAAATAAGGAGGTGAAAAACATGTAAGTATAAATTAACAGCCACAAAAGGGGGAAGCTAAAGACTATGAAATAGCATTGTTTTGAGGAAAGATACAATCTGAGAAGCAATTCTGCAGGACTTAGCTGAAAGTCAATGGGATGCTGATCAAATGATGTGGTAGAATCCATGTAATTTGTCACATGATGCATCTGTGACAAACCCACATCGAATCCAAGGAATGTAGGTGATCTGAAAAAAGGCCCCATGTTTAAAATTTGCCCTAAGTTTCCCCAAATCCGCCAAAAATTTCCCCACTTGAACCACTTTTTCAGATACAGTTTAGCTGTCTGTTCTTGTGACACTAAGTGCATTTAGAGAGTTCTTGGGAGCCGCGTGCGGTGGCTCACACCTGTAATCCCAGCACTGTGAGAGGCCACGGCACGTGAATCGCTTGAGGTCAGGAGTTTGAGACCATCCTGGCCGACATGGTGAAACCCCATCTCTACCAAAAATACAAAAATTAGCCAGGCATGGTGGCATGCACTTGTAATTCTAGTTACTCAGGAGGCTGAGGCAGGAGGACTGTTTGAACCTGGGAGGCAGTGAGCTGAGAGTACACCACTGCACACCAGCCTGGTTGACAGAGCAAGACTCTGCCTCAAAAATATAAATAAATAAAATAAAAATTATTGGGGCTGGGTGCAGTGGCTCATCCCTGTATTCCTTGCACTTAGGGAGGCCAAGGTGGAAGGATGGTTTGAGGCGAGGAGTTTGAGACCACCCTGGGCAACACAGTGAGACATCATCTTTGCCAAAAAAGAAAAAAATCCATGTTGAGACATTTTTGTGTAGAAAAAGAAAAGAAAAATTACCTGGGCATGGTGGTGTGCACCTGTAATCCTAGCTCCTGGGAGGCAGAGACTGGAGGATTGCTTGAGCTCCAGGAGTTTGATGGTGCAAGTGAGCTAGGATTATGTCACTCTGTCTCAGCCTGGGAAATAGAAGGAGACACTATTTCAAAAAAAGAAAAGAAAAGAAAAGAAAAAGCTAGACAGAGTGGCTCATGCCTCTGATCCCAGCATTTTGGGAGGCCAAGGCAGGTGGATCACCTGAGGTCAGGAGTTCCAGAATAGCCTCACCAACATGGTGAAACCCTGTCTCTACTAAAAATACAAAATTGTCCAGACGTGGTGGCACATGCCTGTAATCTCAGCTACTTGAGAGGCCGAGGCAGGAGAATAGCTTGAACCTGGGAGGCAGAGGTTTCAGTAAGCTGAGATCGGGCCATTGCACTGCATTCTGGGCAACAAGAGTGAAACTCTTACTCAAAAGGAAAAAAAAAAAAAAGCTCTAATTTTTTTACTGTTACAATGACATTAACAGAGGCTTTTCTCTCGAGGAGCTCTATACACATAGGCTGGTTGCGATGGCTCACGCCTGTAATCCCAAAACTTTGGGAGGCTAAGGCAGGCAGATCACTTGAGGTCAGGATTTAGAAACCAGTCTGGCCAACATGGCGAACCCCGTTTCTACTAAAAATACAAAAATTAGCACAACATGGTGGCATCTGCCGGGTTCAAGAGGGAGGCATCCGCCTCCCGGGTTCAAGCGATTCTCCCACTTCAGACTCCTGTGTAGCTGGGATTATAGGCACCCGCCATCATGCCGGCTAATTTTTGTATTTTTATACAGACAGGGTTTCACTATGTTGGCCAAGATGATCTTGAACTCCTGATCTCAGATGATCAGCCCTCCTCAACCTCCCAAATTGCTAGGATTGCAGGCATGAGCCACTGCCTCTGGAGAGTTCTCTTTTCTTTGCGAAGGGCAAGGAAAACTGCAATGGATTCATCGGAGAGCGGTGCACATGCTCTAGAAAGCATTATGGTTAGATTCATGGGAGACAGGTTAGTTTTACTGTATGTATTCCCCATGTGTTGTTGCCCATGTGTTGCTCCCACGGTAATCCTGCTCAGTAGGAGAGAAATCACAGGTGCAGACATTTGGTGTATGTCCTTGGCTGAGGAGCCAATGGGGTAAAGCTACCATATGCGGGATTAGGACTGAAGGACTACAAATTAGAATCCCGCCCAGGAGGACCGATACGGCAGTGCCGTGGAACCTTTGTTGGCCTCAGGTAGATGGTCTTCTGCAGTCCCCTCCGGGGGGCCGCTCTGCCCCGTGATGGCATGTCCCGCTGACCTCCGGGAACCGGAGCAGAGAGCCCCTCATCCTGGGAAACCGGCTGCTGCTAGAAAGGCGGTCAACCCCTGACCTATCACATAACGTGTTTATGGGGAACTTGGTGCTAAACTATTCGTAGATGTCTTGCTTCTGGGCCAGGGTTTTCTATGGAGTAGAGCAGCTCCCTCGCTGCTGTCTGTTGAAAGTCAGAGTTCCACACAAGGTTCTCTGCACCCGTGTGCCAGGGACCTGTTGATGTGGCGTGTCCTGTGTAATTCAGCCCTTGACATATACCTTCCCTCCTTTCTCCTGTTCCCGAGAACCTCGTTCCCTGGCCCGCTCATGCCCGCCCACCCACCCCAGAGCCCTGGAGCACGCAGTGGGTGTCTCTCGCGAGAGACCATCGGAGCCCGCTATGCATTCAGGAGGTGCGGGTCCCCACCCTCGGGCTTTCTAAGGTGCCGCACCAGGGATTGGTGAGGTAGGGGTGGCGCCCCTGCTCGTCTTTCCACCTCTCCGATTCCACCTCCTCTCCGCACCCAGCTGGGAACTCCTCCAGGGGCTGAGCTTGGATTCATCGAGCCTGGTGAGAATGACTGAGGAGTGGTTGTCGGAGGATGTGCCCCTGCGGTTCCTGTTCGAGTAGTGTTCACGCGTGCCCGGTGGTGGCCGTTGGGGTCACGGCCTCTTTCCCTATCCCAGGCGCGTGGGGATGGGATATGAACCAGTCACTCTTGTGCTTTCCTCCTCTCTCCGCTCTCCTGGTCAACCAGCAAACAGTGGGGAACTGCGGGCAGGTCGGCGGAGTTAGATGGCATCAAAGGTGGGCCAGCTTGCTGTGATAAGCTTCCAACTGGGTCAGTCCGCGAGCCCTGGGTCCATAAGATGTCGGCGGGGAGCGTTGGACTTGACCATCAACTTGGGATTTCTAAGGTAGAACGGATAACTCTGGTCAGCAGCACTACCACCTGCATCTACTAGATGTCACTCTTTCACTAAGTCGTTTTTTCCTGTCCAGTTGTTTCCACAGTATTTTCAGTTGCTCTTCATTTTGTTTTTCTTTTTCCTTTTACTTTTCTTACTTCTCTTTCTACACACTGAAGTTGCTGTTGTTTTACGTTTACTTCTTCTTTTTTTTTTTTTTGAAAAGTTGGAGTGTGAGAATGCAATCTCGGCTCATCTCAGCCTCAACCTTCCTGGGCTCCCTCAGGTGATCTTTCCATCTCAGCCTTCCAAGTGCCTGAGATTGCAGGAATGCCTTGATTCTGGGGTGTGGAAGCTTCAGTGAGCCATGCTCACGCCAATGCCCTCCAGCCTGAATGACAGAGAAAGACCCTGTTTCAGAAAGCAAGAGAGACAGGTTAAAGAAATAACTCGTTGAAATTACTACAATTGATTGTGATCTAAATTACCTTTTTTATTTTTATATTTTTCACTCTAATATGTTTATTATTATTGCTGTTGTTTGTTATTATTTCTTTGTGTTATTGTTTGTTATTATTGTTATTGTTTTTATTATTTAGTTATTTAGAGATGGAGTCTTGTTCTATCACCCAGACTGCAGTGCAGTGGCATGATCTTGGCTCACCATAGCCTCAAATTCCCAGGTTCAAGTTCGGGACCAACCTGGGCAGTATGGCATAACAACCATGTCTACTAAAATCTGTCACTGATATCCCCAGGGCCGTTGAATATGGCAGATGAAATTTCGGAGGCTGAGGCAGGCACTTGGCTAGAGTTCCAGAGTTCGAGACCAGCCTAGACAACAGGCTGCAGTACATTTGCCTGACCAAGGCCCAACACAGTGTCCACCTCCCGAGCCCAGGTGATGCTCCCACCTCAGGCTACAAAGGAGCTGAAACTACAGGCGCCTGCCATCACGCCCTGCTAACATTTTATTATTATTTTTTTAAATGTAGAGACGTGGTCTCACTGTGTTGCCAGGGTTGGTCTCAAACTGCTGGGCTCAAACAATTCTTCCACCTCAACCTCCCAAAGTGTTGGCATTACAGGTGTAAGCTGTGATGCATTTCCCTCTTTTTTAATTCCTTCATTTTTTTTCTTCCTCTTTCTTTCTTTCCTTTTCTTTCTTTCTTGTCTTTTTCTTTCTTCTCTTTTTCTTCCTTCCTTCTTTCTATCATTTCTTATTCTCTTTTTCTGTTTCTCTGTCTTTCCATTTTCTTTATCTTTCTTCCCTTTACATCTCTGTCCTTTTTCTTTACAATTATTTTTCTTCATCTTTTTTGCTGTCTCTCTTTTCTCAATTCATTTCTTCCCATCCCTCCATCTGTCTGTCTTTGTTTGGATTCTGGAAGAGTCTCCTCATTCTGTATCCCCCTGTGTATCACAAGCCTCTGAGACTTTCACTTGGTTGTTTTTCCTCCTTGCTCCATAAAATACACTCACTCTTCTTTTATTTAGGTATTCTATGGATGGTCGAGGGCGGAAAAGAAAGAAATGACCATAAATTTGATTGGTTTCACAAGAGACATGGGAGACCGAAGAATGCATGATGAGTACTTTTCTGAATATCCTGTTTATTCTCCCAATCGGGCTCATAAAAATATGGATGCATTCAGTGGGTTGAGAGATCTCTGTGTAGCCATGACCCGGCAATAATACTTGAAAAGAGTGGTGATGAAAGACAGGTGGCACAGAAACCGACCCTTCTTTGACAAGAATTGAGCATGGTGACAACAGATTTAAAATGGCCTGTGTCTGAACTTGATGGTCTTATTTTTCTGCTCTGGTCTTTAGGAATGAGTGGAGCCTTCCTGTGTTCCGCCATTTCCTTGCATTTTTTTTTTTTAACATACATTCATTCACTTATTTATTTATTAATTTATTTTAAATAGAGTCTGGTTCTGTAGCCCAGGCTGTGGTGTTTTGTTGGCTGGCTGCAATCTCCACTTCCCTGGTTCCAGCGATTTTCCTGCCTCAGCCTCCTGAGTAGCTGGGATTAGGCATATGCTACCCTACCCACCTAACTTTTGATTTTTATTAGAGATAGTGTTTCACCATGTTGCCGAGGCTGTTCTTGAACTCCTGACCTTCAGGGATCTGCGCACTTCAGCCTCCCAAAGTGCTGGGAAAACAGGTGTGAGTCACCGCGCCCAGCCTAAATTGCAATTTTTTTAAATAAATATTTTTTTCAAATAAATAGGTCATCAGCTAGTGACCACTGTTATTGAAAGGCCACTGTTATTGAAAGTGGCCATTGTTATTGAAAGGTGGCACTGAGGGAGGCCTGGCCAACTTCACAGAGTCTGGGGCAACTGCTTTCTCCCCTTCCCTTCAGGAGGCCCCTCCCTCTCTGCCTCATTGCCTAGGGAAACTCCATCCTTGTGGGGACCCTGTTGTTCTTGTATCTCTGTAAGTAAAGTGTGTCTCATTATCTCGCCAAGGTGGTGGCATGGTCTCGGTTGGCTGTGATCTCTCTCCACCTCCTTGCTTCCAGCGATTCTCCCCCCTCAGCCTCCCAAGTAGCAGAAATTACAGGTGCGTGCCACCCTATCCAGCTAACTTTTGTTTTTTTAGTAGAGACTGGGTTTCACCATATAGACCAGGCTGATCTCACAATCCTGACTTTGTGATCCGACAGCCTTGGCCTCCCGAAGTGCTGGGATGACAGTTGTGAGCCACTATGCCTGGCCACCATCATTAGTTTTAACTGGAGATTCTAGACTTGAGGCATATCTCATTCTATGCCACAGAATAACTTCTTTATCCTCCCAGCCCAAGAAAGCCAGTCCCCCTGTGATTTATTTCAAACCGAGAGTCATTTCTTGTTTGGAAAACAGATCTGCTCCCAAGTTCAGTGGATGGATGTGGCATGTAGGAGGAGGGACTGTTCCTTCTGACTTAGTCTGCACGTTGGGGCCTAGTGCTGGAGCTCAGTGTGGATGGATGGCTCCCTCTACCTTGGGTTCCATTGTCCCCACCCTGGAACACCAGCCTTGGCAGATCCTGGCCCTTCCTGGCCCTTAAGATGCTGTCAGAAACCATATCCCAAGATTGGATGCCCTGAATGACTGTGGCTCACACCTCTCTGGAAACATTTGAAATCTATCCTCTATGCATGGCCACCTAAAACCACAGAAGCACAGGACACTCGACGACCATCCACTTCACTGGTTTGTGGAGAGAATGCTGAAAGTCTCTTGCTGACTCTCTCTTGACTCGTGTTCTTCAAGGGCATGTGGTCAGGACATAGTGAGACCAGATGTATTAAGTCAGTGTGGGTGTGGTGACTCACGCTTGCAACTCTAACATTTTGGGAAGCTGAAGCAGCAGGATCGCTTGAGCACAGAGCTTGAAACCAGCCTTGGACGACATAGCCAAAACCTGAAGTGCATGCCTGTGGTCTCAGCTATTCAGGAGGCTGAAGTGGGAGAATCACCTAACCCTGGGGTGGTTGAGGCTGCAGTGAGCTGTGATGGTGTCACTGCACTCCATCCTGGGCTACAGATAGAGTGAGACCCTGTCACAAATGGAAAGACAGACAGACAACATCTATATTATGTCC
This sequence comes from Pongo abelii, assembly GCF_028885655.2. Lineage (NCBI taxonomy): Eukaryota > Metazoa > Chordata > Mammalia > Primates > Hominidae > Pongo > Pongo abelii. Next base: position 56,337,921 of record NC_072009.2, read on the forward strand.
TTCTCAGGGTAGGATGAAAAACTAACAGAATACAGCACTTAATACGATTTTTTTACATTGTAAGTTTCAAACTATTTATTTATTTTGAGTCCAGATTATGAAGCCAGCTAATTTTTGTATTTTTGTAGAGATGAGGTTTCACCATGTTGCCAAGGCTAGTCTTGATTGCCTGGATTCAAGGAATCCACCCGCTCTCAGGCTCCCAAAGTGTGGGGATTAAAGAGGTGAGCTACTGCTCCTGACAGGATTGTTTTTTTTGTTTGTTTGTTTGTTTGTTTTTTTCTTTTCTTAATTGCTTGTCTTTCCAGGAGTTTAATGGCAAGGTGTTTGGTTGGCTTGTTTAAATTAATTCTAAATAAGAACTGAGGATGTCAGCTTCTGGCCTCATGGACTCTAGGCTGAGGAGTCCCCTGGTCTGTCTATCACGGGACTGTACACGTAAGAAGCAAAAAACTCTAAACACTTAAAATAAATATTTTTGTTGTACAGAAATATACAGATGCGCCCAAAACACAGAAATGATTCTTTTAAAAGTTGTCTTAGTTCTGGTGAGTGTGGAAGTGATTATTTTAGGTTTGGAGCTTGACTGACAGAATTTCCAGTCGGTCTCTGGACGGAAGTTCCAGATGATCCAATGGGTGTGGACTTAGGCTGTGTCCCCCCAGGGACCCTGGTCGATTAGTTATGGGGATTGCCTGTGACGGTTTCATGACCCACTGTACTGTGGGGGCTTCCATCCTTCGCCTCCTTTCCCCCCTCTGGGTGATGCCAATTCATTGCAGGCTGACACTCTCATTGGCAGAAGTTGGGCATCACCTAGCGGCCGTTGTTACTCTGAAAATGGAGGCCTTAAGGAGGAATAAAGCTCATGGCTCCCGGGCAAAGCCCAGGGCAACTGTGTCTTCTCCACTGACCCCGCCCCCACCTCCAAGTTTCTCCCTCCCTTGTTGCTTACGGAATTGCCACCCTGATGAGTGGGTCTGATTGTTCTTTGATTAGTTAAAAAAATAAACATGCCAGGCACGGTGGCTCACACCTGTAATCCTAGCACTTTGGGAGGCAGAGGCAGGTGGATCACCAGGTCGGGAGTTCAAGTCCAGCCTGGCCAGTATGGTGAAAACATATCTCTACTAAAAACACACACAAAAAATAGCCAGGCATGGTGGTGTGTGCCTGTAATCCCAGCTACTTGGGAGACTGAGGAAGGAGAATTGCTTAAACCTGAGAGGTGAAGGTTGCAGTGAGCCGAGATAGCACCACTGCACTCCAGCCTGGGCAACAGAGTGAGACTCCATCTCAAAAAAGAAAATAAATAAAGAGTCCAGGCACAGTGGCTGACGCCTGTAAACCTAGCACTTACGGAGGTTGATGCGGATGAATCACTTGAAACTGGGAGTTTGAGACCAGCCTGACCAACATGGAAAAACCCTGTCTTTACCAATAATACCAAGTTAGCTGGGTTTCTTGGCACTTGCCTGTAATCCCAGCTACTCGGGAGGCCAAGGAAAGAGAATTACTTGAACCGGGGAGACAGAAGTTGCAGTGAGCCAAGATTGCACCATTACTCTCCAGCCTGGGCAACAAGGGCAAAACTCCGTATCCAAAATAATAGTAATAATAATGATAATAATAATAATAATGGTATAAAAAATAAGTGAGTTTCCAGGAAAAAAATAAAAAAAAAACCAACAGCGACATAAACGTATTCCTCTGTCTTTTCAAGGCTGCAATGATGTTACAAAGGGATCCATATGTCTCAGCTTCCCAAAGTGCAGAGGTTACAGGTGTAAGACACTGCACTCAGCTATGTGTAATTTCTATGTGTACTTTCTTTTTTTAATTTAATTTAATTTAATTTAATTTGTGTTTGTTTTGAGACAAAGTCTCACTGTATCACCCAGGCTGGAGCACAGTGGCATGCTCATGGCTCACTGCAACACCCACCTACCAGGCTCAAGTGGTTTTCCTGCCTTAGCCTCCTGAGTAGCTGAGACTATTAGCAGGTGCCACTGCACCTGACTAATTTTTGTATTTTTAATAGAGACATGGTTTTGCCATGGGCACCAGGCTGATCTCGAACTCCTGACCTCAAGTGATCCACCCATCTCAGCCTCTCAAAGTGTGAGAAAGAGTTTCTGGGGTGCCAGATGGGTTAGTCTCCCCTGTGTGAGGCATTCATTTGGAGCCATGGGTGCCTCTGAGGAGAAATGCCTCCTTATTGCCTTCAGGTGTTTATGCCCTGAAAGCATAGCAGCTCAGAGGCATTCCACAGGTTGATAAGGGATATACCACTCCCTTGAAGCAGTGGAGTATAGTCAAACATGTTGGCTCCTCCTGAAACCCACTCCCACCCATTTCAGTCCTGGTAAGTTAAAGATCTTGAGTAGTTTAGACACACGCCTTTGCTCAAGGAAATTCACAAAAATCTCTGCTGCTATATATCTTACTGAATGTCACTGATTAATACTTTTCCTCATCCCTTTCTACCCATCCCATCTGCCCTAAGAACAAACAACTTGTAAACCAACGAATTCGGCAGAGATCCAGAGCTCTGGGCTGTGAGCAAGCCTCCGGTGCTCCGGTCTCCTGGACCCGCTATTTAAACATTTATTTTATCTCTTTCCAATTCCGTTGTCTCTGCCAGACTCAGGGTACCCACCGGCTGCTGTGGGGCTGGTATCCCCAACACAAAGTGCTGAGGTTACAGGCATGAGCCACTGTGTCTGGCTATGTGTAATTTCTTAACTCAGCTCATTTCTTGACTGGGTACCATGGGCATTTGGGCCACATTCTCATGGAACTTACTTGTGCTTCAGTATCTGTTCGCACCCAGTCAGGTACACAACACTTCTGTGTCATGCTGGAGTTCTGCTGTGCACACCCACTTACGCCCTGTGTGTGATGAGCGGCTCAGCTTACATGGTAGCTTCGTGGCTCCATGGTTAGGCATTTGGTTTCTACTAAAAACCAGAGGCTAGCTGAGAGAGCCTGTGGCTAGAAAGAATGGTTATCTGCAGATAATAGCAGGGCCTTGCTCCAAAATCCTCAAGACCTCCATTGTGATTTGGAATAGCTCTATCTCAAATGGTTGGTCCTGTTTTTCTGCTCTAGTCTTTATGAATGAGTGGAGCCTGCCCGTGCTCTGCCACCCCCTTGCATTTGTTTACATTCATCTATTCATTTATTCATGTATTTTTCAGAAACGTGGCCTTCCTGTGTCTCCGAGGCTGGAGTGCACTGGTAGGATCATAGCTCACTGTGACCTTGAACTGCTGGGCTCAAAGTGATCTTCCTCTGCCTCAGCCTCTGGAGCAACTGGGCCTACAGGCATGCGAGCGAGCCACAACACAGCACAACGCCCCGCTAATTATCTTCAATTTTTTGTTGATTCCCTGGCTTGCACCCAGGGTGAGTGCCTCCCCCACGAGGGCCATCCCAAAGAGGCAAGAATGTTCTCGGGGAAGGGGACAGCACATCAGGCTTGAAGGGGGACGTTCAGGCAGCCCCGGGGAAAAAAGAGAGGATACTGGGTTCCTGTCATGGATGACACTGCCTTCTTGGCAGACTCTGCGTTGGGCCCGGGAGCTTTGTGTAGTTTCTGGCTTGCACCCAGCGTGCGTGTCTCACCCACGGGGGGCACCACAAAGAGGCAAGAAGGCCACCGGGGGAAGGATACAGAACATCAGGGTTGAAAGGGATAGTTGAGGCAGTACGAGAAAAAAAGCGGAGGGATGGTGTCTTCCCACGGAAGACATTGACTTCCCGGCAACCCCTGCTCCAGGCCCGGAGTGATTGTGGAGTCCCTGGCTTGCACCCCTGGTGCGTGTCGTGCCCACAGGGACACCCCAAAGTGGTAAGAAGGCCTCCAAGGGAAGGGAACAGGACGCCAGTCTTTAAAGGGGACGCTGAGGCAGCACGGCGAAAAAAGCGGCGAGCGGGCGTCCTACTATGATGACAGTGCCTTCCCGGCAGCCCCTGCGCTACGCCCGAGGCGACGTGGAGTCCCTTGCTTGCTCCCAGGGTGCGTGTGTCTCCCATGATGTGCACCCCAAAGCGGCAAGTAGGCCCCTGGGGGAAGGGGAGAGCACCTCAAGCTTCAAGGGGGACATTGAGGAAGCACCCGGAAAACAACCTCGAGGCTGGGATTCTCCCACGGACGACAGTGCCTTCCTGGCAGCCCCTGCGCTGGGTCGAGGGTTTCATGGAGTCCCTGGCTTGAACCCAGGGTGCAAGTCTCGCCCATGGGGGGCACCCGAAAGCAGCATGAATACCTCCGGGGGAAGGGAACAGGACGGCAGGCTTGAAAGGAGACGTTGATGCAGTCCGGGGAAAAAAAATCCCTTGGAGAACAGTGCCTCCCCGGCAGTCTCTGTGCCGGGCTCGCGGTGGTCCTGGAGTCCCTGGCTTGCACCCAGGGTGCGTGTCTTTCAAGTGCGGTGTCCTGTTACTTTTCGCGGGGGGAATTATTGTTGCCGTGGGGTGCCCCCTGAGGGCGAGACACACAACCTGTGTGCAAGACAGGGACTCCAGGAGCCCCCCAGCCCGCCGCAGGGGCTGCCCAGAAGGCACCGTCTTCCCTGGGAAGTTTTTCCACGGACTGCCTCGACGTCCCCTTTAAAGCCAGTTCCCATACCCCAGTGCCTTCTTGCCGCTTTGAGGTGCCCCCGTGAGCGAGACACGCACCCTGGGTGCAAGCTAGGGAATCCTCGCTAGAGGCCTGGGTCTCTCTCGTGTCCTCGCGACGGGAGTTTACACTAAATCGGTGGCCATGGGAATCCGGCTTCACAAGGACGTTTTCCTGGTAGCTGGCAAAGGCAATGTCCTTCCCTGGATAAAGCAGCCGGTGCGTTCTGGAGGAGGTCTTGGCTGCCGCCTGTGGGACCTTCTGCCCCTGCCCTCTGTTTCCCCAGGCTTGGACGTTTTTGGCGGCACCAGATGAGTGCATTAAATTACCTCTGCCTTCCTGGAGCAGGAAGACAACCAGGGTGGCAGGGAACATGGGCCTGCGCCTTTGGGGTCTGGTGCTGTCCTGTCCCTCCCTGCCTAGAGCTGGGGACCTGGTGGAGCTGCAGCAAGGTAGAAGAGGTGGGATACTGCTGCCTGGCAGTGCACGAGGAGGTCCTGGTGTGCGGTGGGGACGCAGGCAAGTAGAAAAGGGGTAGCAGAATCAGGAGGTGGTTGGGGAAGCAGGGCGACAAAAGGGAAAAAGAGGGAGCGGGAAGCCAAAAGCCTACAGCACCTGGTATTCCCAGGCGGCCTCCTTTCCAAGTACTGAATCAGGCCGCACCCTGCTTGGCTTCACAGGCCAGAAGAGATCAGGTGTCTTCAGGGCGGTAAGGCCTTAGACACCCTCAGTGATACCTGGCTGACACCTGACACAAGAGCCTGGCCCACCATGCCCGCCGGACTCCAGGCGTCACTGCCACTCCAAGGCCGCGAGACTCAGATCGGGACACCCCTGAGCCACTCCTCGCCTGCTGCTGGGCTGCTCTCTGCTCTCCCTCTCCACGCAGGTGCACTGTCGGCCGCCGTGCTGCACCTTCCGCCGGCCTCCAAGGGCCTCCGGCCATAGCCGACAGGGCCACGCACTGGACTGTCTCGGCTCCGCCCTGCTGTTGAGTGAGGATGCTAGAGGTTTCCATCCGCTGCCGAAACTTCGGGCTCTCTGGGCGGTCTCCATTTCTCCGACGCTTCAGGGCTTCCCCAGGCTCCTGAGCTCCCAAGCTTCCACGACATCGGGCTTGCTGAGTTTGTGCTCCCAGGAGTCAGGGCCCTGGGTCCATGTTCCTGGGATACCCTCCTGTCCTTGCCGCGGAGGGATTGTTTTGGTTCCCTTGCCTCTCCTCCTGCAAGGCCCCCTCTTGCCTCACCCAGCCTGAGGGCTGCTAAGGGCTGCTGCCAGGGCTGCTCAGGGGTGAACAGCCGGCCTAGCCCCACGGGCACTTACTCTTACAATGTCCCTAACAGAGTCACTTGTCCCGACAAGGACGTGGCCCATGGTCAAGTGAGTGGGTGGAGCTGCTTTGCCCCGCGCTGCCACTAGAGCTGGCCGACTGATCCTGGGAGAGAGAGGCTAATGGACAGCCAGACACACCAACCCAGTACCACGAAGAAACCCACTCCCACTCCCACAGACACATATGGATGCACGCGCGCGGGCATACAGACACACACAGATACACAAAGATAGAGATAGACAGCTTGAAGGAGAGCAAGGGAAAGAGGGATGGAGAGATAGAAACTGAGGGAGAGAGACCTAGATAGAGACAGGAATGAGAGAGAGAGAGAGAAAGAGAGAGAAGGCGACAGAAAGAGCATGAGATGGAGCGGGGAGGAGAAATAGAGAGAGGGTGAGAGAGCTAGAGAGCCAGAGCCTAAGAGCCTGGGAGAGGGAGCTCCCTGCTCTGGTAGACAGGGCTCCTTCAAGCAGGGGTAGGGTGGAGGGTGCTTGAACCTGGCCAGAACAGGGGGGTAGAGCCGCCCATGCAAGAGGACCAACAGAACCCTGAGAAGTATTTTTTCGTGGATTGGTTGGTTGCTTTTGGGCTGCGTTTCATAGAGTCCTTTTGTTGGCTACTCCCTGTCTTCTTGGTGGAGTGGGCACCGAGATTTGTAGAGTGCGTCTGTCCCTCTGGTGGGAGTGGTGGTGCAGAGCGTGCCGACTGGACCGAGGCCTGGGTCTCTCTCGTGTCCTCGGGGCTGGAGTTTACACGAAGACTGTGCCAGTGGGAATCTGGGTGCACAGAGACGGATTTCCTCGTGACTGGCGAAGGTAATGTCCTTCCGCTGGGGAAAGTAGCCCATAGGTCCTGGAGCAGAGGTTTTGGCTGGCGTCTGTGGGACCTCTGCCCCTGGCCGCCACTTCCCCCACTGGCTGGAACTATTGCATGGCGCCGGATGAGTAAATTGGATTGCCTGGGCGTCCCGGGAGCGTGAAGACACAGGGCAGCTTGGGGAACATGTACCGCCCCGCCCCGGCTGGAGCCGGGCACCTGGTGGGGCTGCAGCATGGGGGAAGGTGTGGGACGCTATTGCCTGGCGGTGCTGCAGCGGTGGACCCCCAGGAGGAAGTCCCGGGCTGCTTTGGGGCTGCAGGCGAGGGGAAAAGTGGGAGCAGAGTTAGTGGAAGGTTGTGAAGCACGGCGACAAAACGGGGAAAGAGGGAGGGAGGGGGAGGCCAAAAGCGTACAGCACCCAACATTCCTGGGCTGCCTCCCATCCAAGTACTAACCGGGACCCACCCTACTTAGCTTCCGAGGTCAGATGAGAATGGACAGGGTGATATGGCTGTAGGGGCTGGCAGTGGGGCCTGGATGCTGCAAGGGCCCGGCACAGCCATGCCCCGCTCGACTCCAGGCGCCACTGCCACCCGGGAGCTGTAGGACTTGGATCCGGGGTCCGGGAGCCGCTCGCCAGTGGCAGGGCTGCTCTCTTCCTCTATTTTTCCGAGCACGGCTGGCCACGGCTCTGTGCCTTCATCCAGCCTCCTGCCGTCGCTGGCGACCTGGCCTCCCGCAGGACCGCCGAGGCGCCGTGCTGCTCTTGCTCGGGGGCGCCAGAGGCCTCGGTCCCCTGCCCAGGCTTTGGGCTCTCCGGACGGCCTCCCTTCTGCCCACGCTTCAGGCCTTCACACGGCTTCCGAGCTTCCACCACATCAGGCACGCTCAGGACGGGTGTGCTTGTCCCTTCACTTTTTGACTTTTTGTTTTTTCTATTTACATTTTTTTTGTGCCATGTTTTGAAACGTTCTTTTTTTCTTTCTTGAGATGGAGTCTCTCTCTGTCGCCCAGGTTGGAGTGCATTGGTGCGATCTCGGCTCACAGCAAGCTCCGCCTCCCGGGTTCACACCATTCTCCTGCCTCAGCCTCCCGAGTAGCGGGGACTACAGGCGCCCGCCACCACGCCCGGCTATTTTTTTTTTTTTTTGTATTTTTAGTAGAAATGGGGTTTCATCTTGTTAGCCAGGACTGTCTAGATCTCCTGACCTCGTGATCTGCCTGCCTCGGCCTCCCAAAGTGCTGGGATAACAGGCGTGAGCCACCGCGCGTGGCCTAAACGTTCTTGTAGTTGTTACTTATGTTTGGTTTATTATTTAGTCTTCCTACTTGGAATGAGTAGTTTACACACCACAGCTATAGTGTTATAATATTCTGCTTTGTTTTGTATAGTTACTATTACCAATGGGGATTTTTTTTTTTTTTTTTTTTTTTTTTTTACCTTCAGTTGATTATTTCTTGCTCATTAATGTCCTTTTCTTCTTTACGGAAGTACTCCCTTTAGCATTCCTTGTAGGACAGGCATGGTATTGATGAAATCTTTCAGCTTTTTTTCGCCTGGAAAAGTCAGCATTTCATCTTTTCATTTGAAGGAAATTTTCGCTGTATATGCTGTTCTAAGGTAAAGTTCTTTTCCTTTAGTGCTTTAAATATTTATTGCTTCTTTCTCCTGGTCAGTAGGGTTTCCTCTGTAAAGTCTGCTGCCAGATGTTTTGGAGCTCCTCTGTGTATTATCTGTTTCTTTTCTCTTTCTTTTGCAGAGCTTTTGTTTTTCTTTGACATTTTGAAGACTGGTTATTGAATGTTTTGAAGTAGTCTTTTCTGAGTTTAATCTGTTTAATGTTCTATAACTTTTTTGTAGTGGATTTGGATATCTTTCTCTAGGTTTAGAAAGTTTTCTGTTATTATCCCTTTGAATAAATTTTCCTACCCCTGTCTCTTTCTATATGTCTTCTTTAAAACCAATAACTCTTAGGCCTGTCTTTGTAAGGCTGTTTTCCAGATCATGTAGACACTATTTGTTGTTTTTATTCTTTTTCTTTTCTCTCTTTTAACTAGATATTTTCAAACAGCCTGTCTTCAAGTTCACCATTTCTTCTGCTTGATCCATTCTGCTATTAAATGGTTTGAATGCATTCTTCAGCATGCCAATTGCATTTTCCAGCTCCTGAATTTTTGCTTAATTTGTTGTAACTATTTCAATCTCTTTGTTGAGTTTAGCTGATAACATTTGGAATTTCTTTACTTTGTTATCTTCAATTTCTGTGAGTTTTTTAAAAATACAGCTATTTTGAATTCTCTGTCTGAAAGATTACGTATCTCTTTTTCTCCATGATTTGTCGCTGGTGCCTTATTTAGTTCACTTTGTGAGGTCATGTTTTCCTGGATGGTGTTGATGCTAGCAGATGTTATTCAGTGTCTGGACATTAAAACTATGGCATGCGGCACCATACAAGAGGTTAAAAATTATTTTTAAAAAAAGTGAATATTTATTGTAGTCTTCACTGTCTGGGGTTATTTGTAGCCATCTTTCTTGGGAAGGATTTCCACATACTTGAAAAGGCAGGTGTTGTGATCTAAGCCATATCTGCTTTAGGGGGCACCATATACCCATTAGTGTTGTAATTTTTGCAGACTCATAGATGTACCACCTTGACAGTCTTGGACAATTCCAGGAGAATTTTCTGAATTACCTCCTTTCCTTTTCCAAAGGCAGAGTAGCTCCAGCACCCCAGGCCACAAGGAGTACCACCTTTGTTCCTTTAAGGCCCAAATCCTCTTTTCAGCTTCTGATGAATGTTGCCTGGACTGGGACTTGCCATTTTCAGGCCAGTGGGCTCGCCACTGGACCTGGGCAGGTTCATACATACCAACCAAGAATCAAGTCCTAGAATCAGGGATTCCAAAAGCTTTCTTTATGCTCCACCCACCTCTGGCCTTGCTGGTACTTAAGTGGCAAGAAAAAGTCCCCTTTATTTTTCCCTTTTCTTTTTCCAAGCAAGAGGAGTTTTGCTCTTTAGCCACCACAGCTTATAATGTGCTGAGTCTCATCTAAATCTAGTAAGTCTATGAGGCTCATGCAAGGCTCTTGATGTAGTATCTGGGTATGGCTGCTGGTTATTCAGGGCCCAAAAGTTGTTAAGTTTGCAGGTGATAAAAGCTGCCAGCACTGGCTTCTTTCCCTCAAGGCAGCAGGTTTCCTTCTGGCCCAGGGTGTGTCTAGGAATGTCTAGGAGCCAGAGCCTGGACAGGAGGCCTCAGGACTCTGACCAGTGTGCTATCTTGATGTGGCTGAGCTGGTATCCAGGATGGAATACAAAGTTCTCCTGATTCTTTTTCCTGCTCTCCTCAAGCAGAAGGATGGGGTCCTTTTGGAGCTATAAGCTGTGCAGCCTGGTATTAGGAGAATGATAATTCCAGAACTCCTCTGGCTGCCCCAGCTGGTGTCTCAGTATGTTGCATGCCCTCCCACCTCAGTTGACAGTTCTTGGGCCCAGTTCAGCCCTAGGCCTCACCTAAGAGTTGCAGTCCTGATGGCCTAGGCTGCCTTTCAAGTTTTCTTAGGTACATGGAGCTCTGGAGCCCTCAGTACCCAGATTTCCAAATGCTCAAGTTCCAACCAGTGGAATCTCATTCCTCTCTGGCCAGGGCTGGTTTGAATAATCCCTCTGTGGATGGGCTTTAACTGCATTTGGTCTAGTTTTCCTTCCTGGTCTAACAGGGCAGCACAGAGTTCAATGCCTTACAATTGCTGTGTTCTCCCTCATGCAGAACCCAGAGTTGACCTCTCTACCATGCTATCACTGCTGGTGGTGAGGAAATGGTGCTTCTTTTAGTAATTTGAAGTTGAAGCCAGGTACTTTGAGAACCTACCTGATTTTTGGTTCTTATGAATGTATTTTCTATGTAGATAATAATAGTTTTTCATCTGGTGCCATTGCAGGAGGGAAGATCAATGGAGCTTTCTTTCTGCCATCTTGCTTTACCTTCATACACAAGAATCAGAATGCAGAACTTTCAATAAGAAAAGCTTTCAGAACTCAGGAAGGACATAGAAGATGTCCTGGTTCTGTACGTTTAATATTGGACTGTTTCTCTTCAACTTAGGCGCATAACAGTGACTAATCAGGGATTATCATAGATCATTTGACTTGGAATATGGAGTTCATTCGAATACTTTATCGAGACAATTTAAGTACTGGCTGATTTGGCATGAAAATCTGACAAACTATTTTCTTGGTATTCAATTGATTTTTACTCTGTTTTGGGTAGTAGTTTTGTAAACCAGTCAGTCTCTTCATTAAAGTTCTGGGAATTCTTACCCTGTTCAAATGATATGATTCTAATGTTGTCAAAAATCTGGATTCAAGAATACTTCTCAGGACCTTTTCCATCCTTTCATGAAACTCCTTAAAGATACAATATTCTATAATTTTGCAAGCTTGTAAAGTTTTCAGAAACTGCCTCAGAATTAAGCAATTTACAGTGGAAATGGTTTTAAATTGTCATAGACACCACTGACAAGAAAATTTTATTATTTACTGGAGTGAGTCACTGCACCCAGTCTCTGAAGTTCATTTAATAAAATTTTATTAATAAATTTATCAAATGTGTCATCTTTTAATCCCAGATTTTTGTGAACCTATGCTTTGGATTTTCCCTCAACTTTCTCTATTTATCTAGTTTTATCTATTTTTTACTTCTTCAATTCAAGCTTTAAGTAACTTAAAAAAAAACACATTTTTATGCCTTTATAAGTTTTCTAATCAAAAGTTTATCTTCATAAGTCTGTAATCCCAGCGCTTTGGGAGGCCAAGGTGGGTGTATCATTTGAGGTCTGGGATTTGAGACCAGCCTTGCCAACATGGCGAAGCCCCTTCTCAAATAAAAATACAAAAATTAGCATGGCATGTTGGTAAGACCCTGTAATACGAGCTACTTGGGAGGCTGAGGCCAGTGAATCGCTTGAACCTTGGAGGCAGAGTTTGTAGTGAGCTGATGCCACTACATGCCAGCCTGGGCAACAGAACAGGACTCAGTCTAAAATAATAATAATAATAATAATAATAATAATAATAATAATAGTAATTAAAAGAAGCGTATCTTGCTATTTTATTTTATATAGACTGATTACAGCATTGTTTCTCTCACATCTAGTAATTTAGTCTCAGTAACCCCAATTTTCAGTGAAAACCCTGAAAAAAGTGATTTTCAACTGTCTTATATCAGTATTTTCAGATAAAAACCATTTTATACTTTTAGAGAAATATAGTTCTTCAAATTATTGCTTACTAACAGAACCAAAGATATTTAGGTTTTCTATACCATACACAAGTAACATGTCATGGCATGTAGACCTAATTTTTAGTGGTGGATATTCCATTATTTTAGCTTACAAGTGACACAAGACATTTTATAATTATCTATTACTTAATTTAACATGGCTTTAAGGTTTTAAATTACTGAACAGAATTTTGGAACTATGACACAGTTAGAATCACTAATGTCCTCCCCCTGTAATTCTAGCTCCCAAGTAGCCCCATGGCACCCAAGAAAACTATGAAGATCATGGTCTGCCTGAGTCCATTAGGACTAAAGACAGAGCTGTGAAGGCTATACCTGGAGGATCCAATCCCTCCTAAAATAGCCAGGAAGCAAAATAGGAAAAGCATAGAAAGAACAGATCCGTTGGGATTGATTCTGACTTGTAACTGCTGGCCTAGACACTGAGAACATGTCTCCAGACTTCATGATGGACACCTATCAAGACCCTGTGAATCCAGAAACTCTTAACAAAAGACATAAGCTCACAGTTAAATAAAGCAAGTACCTAATAATATTTAACTGATAATTGTAAAGTCATTTTTTTTACTAATGATGTAAGAACTAGCTTTATTTACAAAATATTACATACATGTAACACATATAGACATACAAACACACACAGGAACAGATCTTATAGCTTTCATAGAGGATTTCAATTTTTTTTTATTTTGGGTTTGGGGATACATGTGGAGGTTTATTACATAGATAAACTCATATCACAGGGGCTTGTTATACAGACTATTTCATAACCCAGATATTAAGCCCAATACTCTATTGTTATCTTTTCTGTTCCTCTCCCTCCTTCCACCCTCCTCCAACAAGTAGAACCCAGTGTGTGTTGTTTCCTTCTTTGTATTCATAAGTTCTCATTATTTAGCTCCCACTTATAAGTGAGAACACATAACTGCATAGTATTCCATAGTGCATATGTGTGTTCTGTGTGGAAAATGTGTGAGGAGAGAAGAAAAGAAACACACAATACTTTTAAGGGTAAACAGACATTATCCCAAGTATATGGCAATAAGGATATAATAACAAATCATCTAATAAGCCAATGATATAATAAACAAATTGCAATGGGAAGGGGAGAAGGGAAAAGACATATTATATATAATATATACATATACCTGTGTATGTGTATGTGATTGTGTGTGTGTGTATATATATATACACACTCGCACATATATATATATATATACACACACAATACACATATTCATCAGATGATGGAGGATCCATCACCAGATAAGGAAGCAATTATCTGGCCTCCAGAGTTGGCCACTAGTCTGTGCACAGATGAAGAGAGGTCCCATGAAGCTTCGGTGTGGTCTTGGAAACCAGCCCTTTTTCATAAAAGTTGTTTGGCATGAGGCTCAGTCATGAGGGCCTTTCTTGACTGGGCTCAAGGAATACAGAAAGGTCATCAAAAGCATACTTTCACAAGCCTGTAGTTCCAGCACTTTTGGAGGCCTAGGCAGGTGCATCACTTGAGGTCAGGTGTTTGAGACCAGCCTGGCCAACATGGTAAGACCCCATCTCTAATAAAAATACAAAAATTAGCGCGGCGTGGTGGTGCAATTTTTTTTGGAATGTCTGTTGTTTTCCAATAAGTATTTCTCTGAAAGAGCACTGAATGAATGTCTCAAGGGGCTCACACAACTCATTCCAGGTCTTAATGACCATTGTTTGTGTCCATGTTCAGTTGAGTTCAAATTTAATATTTAATTTTTGGTCCATAATGTCCTATATTATCTATATTCAATCTGTCATTGATGGGCATTTAGGTTGATTCCATACCTTTACTTTTCTGAATAGTGCTGCTATAAACATGTACATGCTTGTATCTTTATGATAGAACAATTTATATACTTCTGGGTATATTCCCAGTAATGAGATGACTGGGTCAAGTGATGGTTCTACTTTTAGCTCTTTTGAAGAATTGCCATACTGCTTTCCACAATGGTGAGACCAAAGCACATTCCAACCAACAATGTATGTATTGTTTTTCTCCACAACATTGCCAGAATCTGTTATTTTTTTACTTCTTAATAATGGCCATTCTGATTGGTGTGCGATGGTGTCTCATTGTGCCTTTAATTTGAATTTATCTAATGATAGGTGATATTGAGCTTTGTATTCTATGATTGTTGGTCACATGTATGTATTCTTTTGAAAAGTGTTCAGGTCTTTTTCCCACTTTTTAAATCGTTTTTTATTTCCATAGGTTTTGGGGCTACAGGTGGTATTTGGTTACATTAGCAAGTTCTTTATTGGTGATTTGTAAAATTTTGGTACATCCATCACCTCATCAGTATATACTGAACCCAATTTGTAGTGTTTCATCCTTGGCCCCCTTTACCCCTCTCCCCATGAGTCCCTAAAGTCCATTGTGTTATTCTTATGCCTTTGCATCTTTATACCTTAGCTCCCTCTTATAATTGAGAATGTATGATGTTTGGTTTTCCATTCCTGAGTTACCTTACTTAAATTAATAGTCTTCAATCCCGTCCAGGTTGCTGTAATTGCCATTGATTCATTCCTTTTTATGGCTGAGTAGTATTCCATCCTACATATATACCACAGTTTATTTATCCACTTATTGACTGATGGGGATTTGGATTGGTTCTACATTTTTCAATTGCAAATTGTGCTGCTTTAAAAATGTGTGTGCAAGTATCTTTTTTGTACAATAACTTCTTTTTTTCCTCTGGTTACATAGCCAGTAGTGGGATTTCAGGATCAAATGGTATTCTACTTTTAGGTTTTAAGGAATCTCCACATTGTTTTCCATAGTGATTGTACTACTTTACATTCCCACCAGCAGTGTAGAAGTGTTCCCTTTTCACCACATTCACAACAACATCTATTATATTTTTATTTTTTGATTATGACCACTCTTGTGGGAGTAAGTTGTATCACATCATGGTTGTAATTTGCATTTCCCTGATTATTAGTGATGTTGAGCATTTTTTCATATGTTTCTTGGCCATTTATATATCTTCTAAGAATTGTATATGACCATACTCCCAAAAGCAATCTACAAATTCAATGCAATTGCCATCAAAATAACACCATCATTCTTCACAGAACTACAAAAAACAATTCTAGAATTCATATAGAACCAAAAAATAGCCCACACAGCCAAAGCAATACTAGGTAAAAAGAACAAATTAGAAGGCATCACATTACCTGATTTCAAACTATAGCATAAGACCATAGTCACCAAAACAACATGGTTCTGCTACAAAACTAGGCACACAGAAAAATGACACATAATAGAGAACCCAGAAATTAACCCAAATATTTACAGCCATCTGATCTTCCACAAAGCAAACAGAAACAAAGTGAGGAAAGGACACCCTACACAACAAATGTGCTGGGATAATTGGCAAGCCACATGTAGGAGAATGAAACTGAATCTTCATGTCTCACCTTATACAAAAATCAACACGAGATGGATCAAGGACTTAAATCTAAGACCTGAAACTATAAAAATTCTAGAAGATGACATCGAAAAAAACCTTCTAGACATTGGCTTAGGCAAGGATTTCATGACCAAGGACCCAAAAGCAAATGCAAGAAAAACAAAGATAAATAGGTGGGATTTAATTAAATCAAAGAGCTTTTACAGGACAAAAGGAACAGTCAGCAGAGTAAACAGACAATCCACAGACTCGGAGAAAATCTTCACAATCTATGTATCTGACAAAAGACTAATATCTAGAATCTACAATGAGCTCAAACAAATTAGCAAGAAAAAAAATCCCGTAAAACAGTAGGCTAAGGACATGAGTAGACAATTCTTTGGCCACTCTAATAGGGTTGTTTGTTTTACTCTTGTGAATTTATTTAAGTTCTCTATGCTGAATATTAGACCTTTGTCAGATACACTGTTTGTAAATATGTTTTCTTATTCTGTAGGTTGTCTCTTCACCCTATCGATAATTTCTTTTTCTGAGCAGAAGCTTTTAAGTTTAATTAGACCCCACTCATGAATACTTGCATTTGTTGTAATTGTTTTGGTGTCTTTATCATGAAAACTTTGCCTGTTTTTATGACCAGAATGGTATTGCCTAGGTTGTCTTCCAGGTCTCTTATAGTTTTGGGTTTTACATTTAAGTCTTTAATCCATCTTGTGTTGATTTTTGTACATAGTTTAAGGAAGAAGTCCAGCTTCAGTCTTCTACGTATGGCTAGCCAGTTATCCCAACAACACTTATTTAATAGGGAGACTTTTCCGCATTGGTTTTTTTTGCCAGCTTTGTCAAACATTAGATAGTTGTAAGTGTGCAGTCTTATTTCACGTCTCTCTGTTCTGTTCCATTGGTGTGTGTATCTGCTTTTGTACCAGTACTCTGCTGTTTTGGTTGCTGTAGTGCTGTAGTATGGTTTGAAGTCCTGTAATGTGATGTCTCAAGCTTTGTTCTTTTTGCTTAGGCTTGCCTTGGCTACTTAAGTTCTTTCTTGGTTCTATATAAATCTTTAAATAGCTTTTTCTAGTTCTGTGAAGCATGTCATTGGTAGTTTAATAGGAATAGCTTTGGGCAGTATGGCAATTTAAATGATATCAGCTCTTTCTCTCCATTAACATGGAATAAGTTTTTCATGTCTTTGTGTCTTCTGTGACTGCTTTGAGTAGTGTTTTGTAATTTTCATTGTAGAGATCTTTCACCTCCCTGGTTAGCTGTATTTCTAGGTATTTTATTCTTTTTGTGGAAACCCTGAATAAAATTGCCATTCTGATTTGTCTCTCAGTTTGGCTCTTCTTCGTGTATAGGAATGCTAGCAAATTTTGTACATGGATTTTGTACACTGAAACCATGTGGAAGTTGTTTATCAGCTTAAGGAGTGTTTTGGGTCTCACGTATAGGGTTTAGATAGAGAACTATGTTGTCTGCAAACAGAGGTAGTTTGACTTCTCTTTCTATTTCAATACTCTTTATTTCTTTTTTAATACCCCTTATTTCTTTCTCTTGTCTGATTGCTCCAGCAAGGACTTCTAATTCTATGATGAATAGGAGTGGTGAAAGAGGGCATCTTTGTCTTGTGCAGGTTTCAAGGGGAATGCTTCAGGATTTTGCCCATTTAGTATAATGTTGGCTGTGACTTTTTCATAGGTGGCCTTTATTATTTTGAGGTATGTTCCTTCAATATCTCTTTTATTGAGAGCTTTTGCCATGAAATGTTGTTGAATTTTACAGAAAGCCATTTCTGTATCTATTCAGACAGTCATATGGTTATTGTCTTTAGTTTTATTTATGTTATGACTCACATTTTATTGATTTGCCCACGATAGAACAACCTTCCATTCCAGGGAAGAAGCCAAATTCACTGTGGTGAATTACCCTTTTGATATGCTGCTGGATTCAGTTTGCAAGGATTTTGTTGTAGACAATTGAATGGACATTCATCAAGGATACTGGCCTGAAGCTTTCCTTTTTTGTTGTGTCACTGCTAGGCTTTGGTATCAGGATGATGCTGGCCTCATAGAAGTTGGGAAGATGTCCCTCCTTCACTATTTCTTGAAATAGTTTTAGTAGGAATGGTACTAGTTCTTCTTTGTACATCTGCTAAAATTTGACAGTTAGTCCATCAGGTCCTGGGCTTTTTTTTTTTTTTTCTTGGTTTGTAGGCTCTTTATTACTGATTCAATTTTTGGAGCTCATTAGTGGTCAGTTCGGAGACTGAATTTCTTCCTGGTTCAGTCTTTAGAAGGTGTATGTGTCCAGGAATTTATTCATCTCTTCCAGAGTTTTTAGTTTGAGTGTGTAGAGGTGTTTGTAGTAGTCCTTGATTGTTATTTTTATTTCTATGGGGTCAGTGGTAATATTACCTTCATCATTTATAATTCTGCTTATTTGAATCTTCTCTCTTTTCTTCTTTATTTGTCTAGCTAGTGCCTATCTTATTAATTTTTTCAAAAAACCTTGATTAAGTGATCATTTGAACAGTTTTTAAGTCTCAATTTCTTTCAATTCAGCTCTGATTTTAGTTATTTCTTGTCCTCTGCAAGCTTTGTGGTTGATTTCCTCTTGCTTTTCTAATTATTTCAGTTGTGATGTTAGGTTGTTAATATGAGATCTTTCTAACTTTTTGATGTAGGCATTACTTCTTATGCCCTACACTAACTTTTCTGCTTCTTCTAGAAAATTCAGAATCATGCTTTCTAAACTAACTCAAACTTTCTCAGTGAATCAACCTGTTCTCCCTGAGGTGAAGTTAGCAATTTTCCATTACACATGTTTCTCTTTCTCTGTAATAATATCTGATGCAATAATGCAAGTGTTTCATGCCCTCCTGGATATTCAGGTAACTCATTTGGCTGAGACCAAGACTTAAAACTTTGTTCTTTCAACATTAATGAAGATCTATTTAGAAAGTCTCCATTTTACAGAAAGGGTGTACACATACCAATGAAAATAAATATAAAATTATATGACATACAATTATATTGTGGAAAGATTGAATAAATAAGTGAATTAAGCTCTAAGAAAAAAAGCGGATGATATAAAATGATACATAAATGAAAAACCTATGCTGGTATAGCATAATTTATGTACCAGTAAAGTGTGTACATTGCAGAAGTGGCAGGAAGCCTGCATGGAGTGAGACCTGACAAATAGCTTTAAGGAAAGGTCAAATCTCTGTATGGAGATTGGTACAGGAGAAAAGGAGAGGCCAGAAAAATATAATTTGTTTGATCTATAGCCTTAAGAGTGATTAAAGTGGACTCAGGAAAACATGGTCCACTTTAGGAGAAGGACACACGTTCAATGCTGGCCAAAGCGCAGAGCATCCCTACTTTCTCCAGGAGGAAAATGTAGGCAAAGGAGCAGGCAGACAGAAGTACAGCTAGGTCAGTACAGGGCACCCAGGCCAAGCCAGTTGGGCAACATTGTACAGGTAGTGAGGAGCCACTTCAGGCTGGGCTTTACTCATTAGTTTGTTATGGTTTTTTTTAGTAATTAAGACACATGATCAAAGTTGTTCTTTGTAAGTATTGCTGCAGCTGAACATAGGATGGATAAAACAAATGTGTAAAAAATTATGTTGTATAGAACACTGGCCTCAGTGAGATAGTGGAACACACAGGTGCATGCACACACATTAACACACATACACACGCTTAAACTGAGCCCAGATTATTCTGGCAAATGCTGGGTTAAGCAAACTAAGACATCTTTAGCGCCAGACATCTCAGAACCTGAAACGTGGCTATGTGACTCATAAAACAGCAAGATTAAGACAGAGCATGTGATTTTGTTTTCCAGAAAAGTTGAAACACTTTCCTTTCCTTGGCTTCAGTGCCACCTTCTTTCCCCTCATTCTCCATCAACCTCTTTTGCTGGTCCTTCTTGGTTTCTTTCTTGACAATCTGCTGCTGCTCACCCATTCTCTTTTCATTCCCCATGAATTTGTCAAGTGTGTTTCTATCGCTTCAGATCTTTCCTTGTTTTTCCTGACACCTCTCCATGTCTGACCCTCCCCCATTCTAAGGCATGTGTTCCATCTGTGTGCACTTTTGGAATCCTGGGATGCTTCCAGAGTGTTCCCTGTCATACTCTATCAGGTTTTCTCCCCCAGACTCTGTGAGTGCAGTAGCCTTGTCTCCACTGTTGCTTCAATACTCAGCACATAACACAGAAGCTGATTCCAAAACATTTACTGGGTCAACTGAGACTAAATACATGTTCCTCCAGATCTTAAAAAGTTACAGTAATAAACATAGCACAATAGTCCAAAAAAGTCTCTTCAGTCAGTAGTTCTCTATATATGCACAACAGTTTGAAGTCATTATGAGGCAAAGTTAAACAGAAACTGTCACAAAGTTCCCCAAGATAAATTATTTTGCTTTAATCTTCAATTCATCAGGTGAGATAATCAAGACAATATGTTATTGTAAATATTTCTAGCTAACAACATAGCAACCTGATTTTTATTGTTTGACATAACCAAAATATAAATCTGTTCAATAAAAATTGCATAAATAATCCTTTCAAATAAAATTCTGCCGAAATTTTACATTATTCTTATGTTCAAATGATAATGAGCTCATAGATTTTCCAGTACCTCAGTCAAAACATTGTACTGATTCCGGCTGTTGGAATAGCATCTGAGAGTTATGTTACAGATGGGGAAAACGTACTTATGTGACATTGGCCTTTGCACTACAGTGCCCTTTTGGTTCAGGAAAAAGCTGTTCCGTTAAAATTCTAAAATCTCTTCTGTCAGGTCTGAATGGTAGGTGGGAAACACAGTTTTATAAATTTTAGCCACAGATGTTTTATTTCTTTCTGAAAGCAGTGAATAGATAAAGGCCACCGGAAGAGCCTCTGATGTTGCTTCAGAAGCACTGTGACTGAGAGCATCTTCTTGAAACACTCCCTTATGTCTGCCCAAAATCACCTTAGGTAGGAAAGTCAAAACTTAGGAGGCTGTGGAGATCCAAGGGGATCACTGAGCTCTGAGACTTACGAGAGAAGAGAAGAGAGAGAGGTCTAAGACATTTTGGGTATAAATTGATGGGTTACAAGTGCAATTTTGCTGAAAGCATGGATTGTGTAATGGTGTAGTAAGGGTTTTTAGGGTATCCATTTCCTGAATAATAGACATTGTAACCATTAAGTAATTTCTCACTATACACCCCTTCCATCCCCTCACCCTGCTGAGTCTCCATTATCATTCCACTCTCTACATCAATACCTAGGCATATTTTAGCACCCACTTATGAGTGAGAAGATACAATGTTCACTCTGTGTCTGGCTTGTTTCACTTACAATAATGGCCTCCAGTTCCATCCATGTGTCTCCAGAAGTTATGATTTTATTCTTTTTTATGCCTGAATAGTATTTCATTGTGTATATTTTCTACATTTTCTTTCTCCAATCATCTGCTGATGGACATTTAGGTTGATTTATATCTGTGCTACTGTGAATAGCATAGCAGGAAACACACAAGTATGGGTATCTTTCTGATACATTTATTTATTTTCCTTTGTGTAGATACCCAGTGGTGGAGTTGCTGGATCAGACAGAGCCAATTGATGATCAGTATTTGTGGCCAATAATCAGCTAGAAACAAAGTACTTAGCAGGGCCTGAAAATGCCAAAACTCTGAGAACATTGACCTTGAAAAACTTCAACAGCCCTGAGTGAAACATGCAAACATATTTATCCACCACTTAAACACCCTTTATTGCCTGTCTTCTGTGTGTCTCAGAAGTCTCTTTTTACAACACTATATATACTGCATTAGCCATTTATATGAATCTCCAAGGCATCTTATACTAAATATTCAACCACCTATCCCTAGTACCTAGCACAGTCCTGGCATATAGTTTGCTACTAAACATTTGCACAATGAAATAATTATCTTGTATCCAGGTTCCAACTTCTAAGGTGATTTCTCACTAAAAACAAACTATTACAGTTCACAAATAATCTACTTCCTTTTCTGCAAGTGGGATATACTTTAATCGTATCCCTTAATAACATTATTTTCATTTACTTCCATCTAAATATACTGTCCTAAGAGAGCAATAAGAAAGACAGTTGAAGCTGCGGCTTGAAGAATTGTACATGGTCCACACTGCAGCCTGACATTCATTGCTCACCTGAGCTTCATCTGTTAGGTATGTCAAGGAAGATAAGCAGGGTGAGAGTGGCCTCAACAGAGGACCCCAGATCTCTGGCTTACCCATCTGGCAAGTACATCTCTGTGAACAAAGCCTTCAGAGCCAGATGACAAGAATGGCCCAAGCAGTCCACCAGGGAAATCTGGGCCATGTGTACATCAATGCAGAGCACTAAGCAGCACATACCAGGTGTACCGTTCCCTATTCCTGTTCAGAGATAATGCCACCCCACACACTAAAATGAAGAGATGCTGAGAAGCAGATGTAACTGAACAGGACAGCTGGAGCAACAAAGAGGGACAACAATGACCTAGGAGGGCACCATGCCAGAGATGGCTGAACCCCACACTAGGCTCAGTGCCCATTATACTTTTGGGACCCAGTGCTTTCCATCACCATCACTTGGCATACTTGACATTTGTTTTTGCTTAAAATAGTTGTTTTGGTGTTCACCTTTTCTGCGAGACAGGCAGATCCTGTGACACTACAGCTTCTGGCACACAGTAGGTGCATCACAAACATCTACTGAGTTCACACACTCTTGCCTTCTCAAACCTTCTTGTCAACTCTTCAGTGAAGAGGAATTGCTGATTGAGAAAGAACTAAACTTCTAGAGACTCCTGGATCCACTGAAGTTGGAGGCAAGGTAAGATTTGTTTACTGCCATATTCCTAGCTCATAGCATACTGTAGTCACTTAATAAATATTTGTTAAATAAGTGAGTGAATTGATTCATACATCATACTTAGCAATATGTTTTCTGAGTAAAGTTGATAAATGTAATAGTTTACTTCTCGTATAATTTTACTTTACTTATTCAACAAACCTGACAATTCAACTCGGTGCCAGGCACACCACTGCTGAAGAAAAGGAGGTATAAGATACAATTTCTGTCTATATGAAAGCCACAGTCTAAAAAGTAGAAACATACAAACAAATTTTAACAATAAATTGGCTAAATTCAAAATCGGAGGGGTTTGTTTCTATTTTCAACAGCTCTATTTAGGAAATGTTAGAAAGTTCTAAAGAGGAAGTGTTTCAACACACCGTCTAAGCATGAAGCAGAAACCACCATAATTGAGTTTGCTACCACCAACCTCAACAGCAAGAATTCCAATCCTGCTGCTGCAAATTAAGTGTCACTGTGATTTTGTTACTGTTATGTAATCCAGTTTTAGACTCTCTGGTTGTCATTTAATGTTCCAAAAAAGTATTAAAGAGAAAATACTATTATGGTGATTAGCCCATTCACTACAGCCATCTCAACATTATACCAATTATAAGTCCTATCATTTTAAAAGAAAACTGTTTGTTTAACTCATTTATCCAAAAGTCAGTGTAACATAAACATATTTGCTATCAGACTTTGGATTCATGGGTTAAATAGCATAGAAATATGATTAGAGGCTTAAAGTTTACACTTTTCTGGTTCTCTCAAATATTTTTTTCAAAATACCATGTGCCTTTGTAAACAATTGTTAGTATTTTTTAAATGAACTTTAAAAAGTGCATTTTGCAAAAGAAAAATACAGATCCCATTGGTAAATGATGATGTTGAGATACAATAGACAGCTTCTCTTGGGAACAATTTAATCAGTCCTTGCTTTTACACTCTGTCCAGAAATGTCAATGGCTTTAAATTATAGAAGTATATTACACAACTAAACTTATACTTATTCAGTATTATGCAATTTAGTACTTGTTCTAGCTCTCTGTTGCTGAATAGTAAGTCGTTCCAAAACCTAAGGAATTATTTATCGTTTAATATTTTTATTGTTATTTTCATTTAGTAATTTTAAATAACATTAATTATCAAGGTTTTGTGGGTTGAAGGGCCCTACCAAAGTTCTTTTCTGGAGTTTCTCTTGCAGCTGCTGTCGGTTGGCTGCTACTGAAGTTACCCGAAATCTCAACTAGGCTAAAGAGCCTAGATGGGTTACTCAAATAGCTGGCAGTGCCTATTGTCTGTGGTGTGTGGTGCCTTATCTGGCCTCCCCATGTTACCTGGAGTCCTCACCAATTGGTAGTTGGTCCCAAGACATACAGAGAAATGCTGCAAAGCTTCTTATGACCTAGACTTGGAGGTCCCAGAATATGATTCTGCTGCATCTTGTTGTAGAGCAAGTCATTGTGACCAGCACAGATTCAAGAAAAGGGAAATTCGACTCTACACATCATTATATTTTAGATGGATAGTACTAGCTACTCATGTCTCCCCCAGAAACCCAAGTTAGGAATTGATATATTGAAAAGAATGTCACTACCTTTAAAAATCTCTAGAAAAATCACATGTGATGACAGGTCAATTCACTCTCTCAATTATATCAACATACTTCACTTCTTTTTACTCTAAATATGGTAAAACAGAATTGAATTCTACAAAAGTCTTTCATCTGTTTTCCTATGGAATAATTAACAAACCCAATAAATGTGCAAAGTGTATGAAGTCCAATTTATTTTAGATTTATACCTCTTAATTTCAAAGCCTGTAGAAATTCAGATAACTAATCATCATAATCCATAATGCCTGGATCAGAAGTCAATGTGCTAAGAGTATTCCATGGCATGCCAAAAATGAATTACTAACTAGGATACTTAAGACTCTTGTTGGTGACTTTAAGAGAGTTGACTAGCTCATCAGCACAATTCACACAGATTAAGAATGGAGGTTACTCAGCTAAGTGTATTCATAATTATCAGAAAAAAATCACAAATAAGAAAAGGAGATAGAGAAGGGGAAACATACTGTCAATCACTACAATTTAAGGGAATTTTCAAATTGCCTGATTTTGTATTTTTCAAAAGAAAGACAGTTTATTGTGATAGAATAAGAATCCCACTTGTATGTCTTCTTTTGAGAAGTGTCTGCTTATATCCCTTGCCAATGTTTTAATAGCATGGCTTAGTTAATGTTCAACATCACCAATAATCAGAGAAATGCAAATCAATGTAAGATATCTTCTCATATTATTCAGTACGGCTACTATTAAAAGGTAAAAAAAAAATTACAAATTCTGGTTAGACATCAGAGAAAATAAAATGCTTATAGACTGTGATGTAAATTAATTTGCCCACTGTGAAAAGCAGTTTGGAGTTTTTTCACAGAATTAAAAACAGAAGTACCATTAAAGCAGCAATTCGGTTACTGAGTATA
Source organism: Pongo abelii (assembly GCF_028885655.2). NCBI lineage: Eukaryota > Metazoa > Chordata > Mammalia > Primates > Hominidae > Pongo > Pongo abelii. Next base: position 56,362,810 of record NC_072009.2, read on the forward strand.
TGTCAAAAAGAAAATTAAAATTTTTACAAAAATAATCCCGATATGCACTTGTGTATTCATCATATAGCTATTCACATTAGGGAAGCCATGGAATTAACTTATGCACCAATCAATAAATTGGATAGAAATATCCAACCCCATAAAATACTATGCACACATTAAAAAGAATACAGTCATGTCCTGTGCAGCAACATGGATGCATCTGGAGGCCATTATCCTAAGAAAATTAATACAGGAAGAGAAAACCAAGTACCCTATGTTCTTGCCTATCAGTTGGATCTAAACATGGATATAAAGATGTCAACAATAGATACTGAGGGCTACTAGATGAAGGAGGGAAGGAGGAGGTCAGGGGGTGAGAAACTATAGGTACTATGCTGATTACCTTGGTGATGGGATCAATAATATCCCACATAGCTCAGCATTGCACAATATATCCATGTAGCAAACCTGCAAACATACTCCCTGAATCCAAAAAATTTAAGGCAGAGACAGAGTAAGAAGGCAGAATAGAAGCCTACACCACTCATCCCCCATACCAAAACACCAAATTTTCACAACTTGCTATATTCAAGAAGCACTATCAAAGGGACCAAAAATTAGGTGAGCAATCACAGTACCTGGTATTAACTTCATATCCCTGAAAGAGACATTGGAGAAGACAAAAAAATGACAATCTAGAAACACTGATGCCACCTCTTTTTCAACCACCAGTAGTGGCCACGTGGTACAGAGATTGTATGTTTGGGAGAGGGAGAGAATAGTTTGTGAGGCTTTGCAATAAACTCAGTACTGCCCTGTCACAATAAAAAGCAGGTCCAGATTGTACTCAGCTGACATCTACCAATAGAGAGCATTTTGATTGGCCCTAGCAAGACAAAAATCTCCCATCTCAGTTTTGGGAGCTTGAGTCCTTACAAGCCTTGCCACATGAGTTGAAGAGCTATTGGACCCTAAGAGAACTTAAGATGCAGCCTTAACCACAAGGACTTCAAATATTAGTTGAGTCATACTGCTGAGCTGGGCTCGGAGTGAGTGGAATGTGGAGGGTGGGGAGAATGTGGCCTACTGAGACACCAGCCAGAGCAGCTAAGGGAGTGCTCACAACACCACTTCCCCACCCCCAACAAAGCAGCAGCCACACAACACAGAGAAACTTGTGAATTTGGGAGAGGGAGAGCACAGTGACTGAAGGACTTAACATTAAATTCAATGCGGCCATGTCAGTAAAGACCTGGCAGAATTCATCACCTGCTGATGAAAGAACGTCTGTATCCAGAATAAAAAACAGTGATACCCAGGTAATACACCATGGGTATTGGGCTCTGAGAAGTGCTAAATTTAGGTGTGACCCAGCACATTTTCAACTGTGGTAGCTATGGTGAAAGACTTCTTCTCTTTGAGAAAGCAAGGGGGAAAGTAAACGGAACTCTGTGTTGCAGCTCACATACCAGCTCAGCCACAGTGAGGTAGAGCACCAAGCAGATTCTTAGAGTCCCTGAGTCCAGACCTAGGGTCTTGGATTTCTGTACTTGCATTTCTGTACTTGCCCTGGGCCTAAGGTTAAGTCCCAGGCATTGCAGAATTTGTCACAAGCTAACTAAAGGGTTCTTGGTATTTAAGTGAGAAATTGATGATGATTTGGCAGAACCCCCTCATGGGCTGGTGGTGTTGGCAGTCATCAAAGAGGCTCCTCTGCCTGCAGACAGAGGAAAGAAGGGTAGAAAATAGTTTGTTTTAGGCCCTAAATACCGGGTTAGCCACACTAAAATAGAAGAGCAGGTAAATTTTGAAGGGTCTATACTTTAATCTCTGGCTCTCTAGCATCTATGGACACACTCATGGCTACGGGGAATTGCCACCCTATAGGCAGAGACTTAAACATGGCTGGTTTTGACATCTATTAATCATAGAGCCCTAGGGTTTTGAATAAACTAATATGGTAGCAAAATAGTGCTTATGGTGGGCCTTGGGTGAGACCAAGTTCTGTGCCTAACTGAGATGTGAACCAGCACAGTCTCAGTGCTGGTGGCCATAGGGGTTCTTATGTTACCCCAATGCCAGCTCCACATGCCTCAGCACAGAGAGAGAGAGACTGTGCTGGTTTGAGACAAAGTAAGGGAAGAGAACAAGAGTCTACTTGATAAACAAAGGGAATTTTTTCTGATGTTAACCCAAGGACACCAAGGCAGTACCTCTATGTGATTACATAAACTACTGTGTTATTGGGTTGAGACCCAAGTCTCTTTGAATACCTGGAAAGTGTTCAAAACATAATGAGCACAAACAAACCCAGACTTTAAAGACTACAATAGACAACTCTTCAATGCCCAGATATAGATGAACATCTACAGTATCAAGACCATCTAGGAAAACACGGCCTCACCAAACAAGCTAACTAAGGTGCCAGTGACAATTCCTGGAAAAACAGAGATATGTGACCTTTCATACAGGAAATCCAAAATAGCTGGTTGAGGTAATTCAAAGAAATGCAATATAAAACAGAGAAAAATTCAAAAGTCTCTCAGATAAATTTAACAATGAGATTGAAACAAAAAGAATAAAGCAAAAAATTTGAAGTTAAAATGCAATTGTCATACTGAAGAATTATGTAAAAGAATTGATCAAGAAGAAGATAGATTTAGTGGACTTGAAATCAGACTATTTGAAAATATAAAGTCAGAGGAGACAAGAGAGAATAAAAAATAAAATATGCCTGCAGAATGTAAAAATTTAGCCTCAAAATCGAAAATCTGAGAGTTATTGGTCTTAAAGAGGAGATAGAAAAAGAGATGAGTTAAACATTTATTTAAAGAAATAGTGTTAAATAATATTAAACAATTCTGCAACATTCATTATCAACATTTGAGTACATGAAAGCTACAGAATATCAAGTAGATTTAGCCAAAAGAAGACTACCTCAAGGCACTTAACTGAACTCCCAAAGGTTAAGGATAAAGAAATGAATCTAAAAGCAGTGAGAGAAGAGAAACAAATAACATTCAGTGGAATTTCAGTAGATCTGAGAGCAGACCTTTCAGGAAAAAATTTACGGGCTGAGAGAATGGCTTGACATATTAAAAAAGCTGAAGACAAAAAAAAAAAAAAAGACTTTTACTTTAGAATAATGTATCTGGCAAAAACGTCCTTTAAAGCTGATGGAGAAATAAGAACTTTTCTGGGCAAACAAAAACTGAGGGATTTCAGTAACACCAGACATACCCTAGAAGAAATGCTAAAGGGAGTTCTTAACCGGAAAGAAAAAAAGTGAATGAGCAATAAGAAATCATCTGAAGATACAAAACTCACTAGTAATAGCACACGGAAAAACACAGAATATTATAACATGGTAATTATGGTGTTCAAAAATCTCAAATAGAAACAGTAAGCAATAAACCAATTACAAAAATAACTACAACATATTTCCAAGATATGGACAGTAAAATCGGGAATGAAGAGAAACAACAAAAAGTTTAAAAGAATGGCAATGAAATTTAAGTGTAGAGTTTTTGTTAGTTGCTCTGCTTGTCTCTTTGTTTATTCAATGAGTGTTAAATTGTTCACAGTCTAAAATGATGTGTTATAAGTTATTATTTTCAAGCCTTATGGTAATTTCAAATCAAAAAGCATACCACAGATGTACAAAAATAAAAAGGAAGAAATTAGATTATATTACACGAGAAATCACCTTCACTAAAGGGAAGACCAGAAGAAAGAAAAGAAGGATGAGAGGACAAAAATCAATCAGAAAACAAATAACAAAATGGCAGGAGTAAGTGCTTTTAAAATCAATTACCATCAATTCATTTACAATCAATGCTAACATTGAATGTAAATGAACTAAATACTCCAATCAAAAGACAAATAATGGATGAATGGATAGTGAAGCAAGACAATAGTAATTTGTGAACTAAAAAAAAAAAAAAAAACATACTTTACCTATAAAGATATATTTAGACTGAAAATGAAAGGATGGCAAAATTTACACCATGCCAATAGAAACAAACAAACAAAAAAAAAAGCAGAAATACCTATACTTATACCAGACAAAAATAGATTTCAACAAAAGACTGTAGGAAGAGATTAAGAAGGTCATTATTAATAATAAAGAGATCAATTCATCAAGAGGATATAATAATTGGAAACATATATGCACCCAACACTAAAGCCCCTATATAAAAGAAGCAAATATTAAGACAGCTAAAGAAAAAAACCTCATTAGAATAATGCCTGGACAGTTCAACACCCTGCCTTAGTCATTGGATAGACTTTCCAGAGAGAAAATCAACAAAGAAACATCAGACTTACTCTGCACTATAGAACAAATGAACCTAATAGATATTTACAGAAAATTTCATCCAACAGCTACAGAATACACATTGTTCTTCTCAGTACATGGGTTACTCTCAAGGATAGACCATATGTTACGTAACATGTCTAAAAACATTCAAAAAGTTGAAGTAATATCAAGCATTTTCTCTGTCAACAATGGAATAAAACTAGAAATCAATTAAAAAATGAATTTCAGAAACTGTACAAGCACTTGCAAATTAAACAATATGCTCCTGAGTAATCAGTAGGTCAATAAAAAAGTTAAAAAGAAAATAGTAAAATTTCTTGAAACAAATGATAATGGAAACAGCATAGCAAAACCTGTGGAATATAGTAAAAGAGATACTAACATAAAAGGAAAATTTAAAACTATAACTGCATATACAAAAAACAGAAAACCTTCAAATAAATAACCTAACAATACGTCTTAATTAAATAGAATAAAAAGTCCAAACCAAACTCAAAATTAGGAGAAAAGAAATAATAACAATTAGAGTGGAAATAAAGTTAAAATGAAGAAAACAATGCAAAAGTTCAATGAAACAAAAAGTTGATTTTTTTGAAAAGTAAAAGAATTGACAAATATTTAGATAGTCTACCTGAAGAACTGAGAAGATATAAATTAATAAAATCAGAGTTAAAAAAGGAGACATTACAAGTAATGCTTCAGAAAATCAAAGGATCATTAGTGGCTAGTTTGAGCAATTGTAAGCCAACAAATTAGAAAACCTAGAGGAAATTAATTCTTAGACACACACAACTTACCAGGATTTAACCAGGAAAAAATCAAATGGGCAACGTACTAAAGATCACTAAGGAATTCATTAAAAAACCGTTAATTTTATATTATGTGAAGGAATTTGACCTCACTAAAGAGAAAAATTTTATTCCTCAGCATTCTCTCAGCAATGTGATCTCTCTTTCCATGGAGTGCTTGTAGCATAGAGGTCTGGTCCCTCCACAGTCCAGAGCTGCCTGGGGCCGGGCCAGCCACACACTAGGCACATACTGCCACCTCCCTGTCCAGCAGCTCCTAGACCTGTTACCAGTGGAAGTTACCTGAGTTACTGGCATCAAATCTATCATGGTCCGCAGTAACCTAAACTCTTCTCTTCTCAGAAGAAAAATTTGACTGAGAGGAATAAAGTAGCAAAGGACACTGAATAAAATTTCACAGCAAATGTGGATGTTTATTTAAAAAGTTTTAGAGTAGAAAAAATGGAGAGTGCACTTGGAAGAGATCCTCATATATACCATATATATGACTTGCAAATATTGTGTCCCATGCTGTTGGTTTTCTTTCCCCTATACTGACAGTGTCCTTTAATGCAAAAAAGTGTTTAGTTTTGATGAAGTTCAATTGATCTATATTTTCTTATGTTTTGTGTTCATTCAGTGATATAGCCAAGAAATCATTTACAAATCCACTGTCAGTAAGTGCATGAAAAGATATTCAAAATCACTAGCCAGCCACTTAATACATGAATATCTAAACCAGAATGAAATAACCACTTTATCTCCATGGGAATTTTTCATTTTTTTTTAAGAAAAAGTTTGAGAGTATGTGGAGAAGTTGGAACCCTTGTACATTGCTGGTAAGATTGTGAAATGTTGGTGATGGTTGCACAATTGAGCATAGTTAATGCTTCCAAATTATATACTCAAAAATGTTTCAAATGGTACATTTGTTTAAGTATGTTCTTCCACTTACAACAAAAGCTTCCTCAGAAATCGTCCTGAAATAGTTCCATGTGTGATGAAAGAAGATGCTCCTCTCCTATCATGAGTAGAAGACTATTTATTTATTATTGGTAGTATACACACTCCTGGCTCTTCCACATGCCTAGCATGATCTCATCAAGCAGAATGAGTCCCTTCTCATGTACCCCATTTGTGCTTCTTTCCATCATTGCATTCTCCTCTTCAACTCACTACCTGCCCACTAAAAACAACTGTAAATTACAGGTCGGTTTACTGTCTCTATAAACATTTCTTCTCTGTAATGTAATAGAAATGAAATCATACAATATGTCATCTCTTCAGACTGGCTCTTATCACTTAGCTTTATGCATGCCAGATTCATCCATGGCTTTGTATGACTTCATAAATCATTCCTTTTCTTTTGATTAATAGTATTTCATTTTATGAATTTACCTGGCTTGGTTAACATTGAAGGTCATAACGATTCCTTAAAGTATTTGGCCATTGTCAAGAGAGCAGTTATACATAAATGCATGTGGTTTTCAGTTAGATGTGAGTTTCCAAATCAGTTGTCTACATACTTAAGTGTGCAATTGTTAGTCTATATGATGAGACCATGTTTAACTTTGGAAAAAACTGCCAAACTGTGGCAGAAGAAAACGAGCATATTTTGAAGTTGCTGTACCATTATGCATTCCATCAGCAGTGAATGAGATTTTCTGTTGCATTTTTGATTATATTAAAAAGAAATTTACACATAGTATAGCTGTTTAGTGCTCTCATTTTTATGTTAATTAACCTTCCCCAAACGGCAGGTGTTGTTGAGCATGATTTTGTTGTTATTGTTTGTTCATTAATCTATGACTGCTGCCAAAAAGCATACATGTGTTGTGCCACAGAAAACCAATTTTTAAAAAATGTACTCTAAGCTCTACTTGGTAAAAACTAATAAAATTTTTCTAGTACACAGTCATTTATCCTGCTATTTTTTCTAATCTTATGGTAACTACAATAAAATAGTGAACTGTAGCTAATAAGAAAATGTGGTGTATTAGTGTGGTTTTTCACTGTATAAAGGTCCCTTTCAATCAAGTGATTATTTTATGGATTTCAAGGGAGCAACTGGAATGTCTAGAGTACAAACTAGTTTCGGTTGGAATTGAAAAAAAGCTCTGATTTCAGTTTCACTACATATGTTGCAATGCTGAATCATTGATAAAAGTTAGAACTATGAAGATTTTGATTCTTAAATCTGCTTCTACAAAAGTAGACCAAAATTTGAAATCACGTATGTTTGGTCTGTTAGTTTTTGATCTTTCACAAAACATTCCACCACATCAGAATCAAATTTGAAGATTGAGATTCATTTAATTATGGTTTACTAACTGTTGTTTCTTTTTGCATTTAGATATCACAAGTAAAACATCTGATTATTTCAGCATTGCACATTTTAAATAATAAAAACCAGAAAGAATGACAAATGAAATTAATGCTATGAATTTGTAATGATTTGGTATTTGGTTTTTACTTACTACTGTTACTGTGTCTTCTGTCTTGAGAATACCAAAATAGTAATGCATTGTATCAAGTATTCTACAATAACTGCCTAGAAAGGTAATTGAATGATTTTTTTTTGTTTTTGTTTTTTTGGTTTGTGACAGAGTCTTGGTTTGTTCCCAAGGCTGGAGTGCAATGACATGGTCTCAGCTCTGGTAACCTCAGCTTCCTGGGTTCATTCAATTCTCCTGTCTTAGCTTCCTGAGGATCCTGGATTACAGGTCCCAGCCAACACTCCCAGCTAATTTTTGTATTTTTAGTAGAGAGCTTGTTTCACCATGTTGACCAGGATGATCTCAAACACCTGACCGAAGGACATCCACCTGGCTCTGCCTCCCAAAGTGTTGGGATTACAGGTGCGAGCCAATATGCCTGGCCAGGCCAATTCTTTTATTTCTTTATGGAGACAATTGTAGGGTGAAAACCATCTTTCCTAATACCTGTCAGTTCCTCAAGATTTTTTGGATAATTTATTGAGAGTTTTTAGCATGAAGGGTTGTTGAATTTTGTCAAAGGCCTTTTCTGCATCTATTGAGATAATCATGTGGTTTTTGACTTTGGTTCTGTTTATATGCTGGATTACATTTATTGATTTGCATATATTGAACCAGCCTTGCATCCCAGGGATGAAGCCCACTTGATCATGGTGGATAAGCTTTTTGAAGTGCTGCAGGATTCTGTTTGCCAGTATTTTATTGAGGATTTTTGCATCAATGTTCATCAAGGATATTGGTCTAAAATTCTCTTTTTTGGTTGTGTCTCTGCCAGGCTTTGGTATCAGGATGATGCTGGCCTCATAAAATGAGTTAGGGAGGATTCCCTCTTTTTCTATTGATTGGAATAGTTTCAGAAGGAATGGTACCAGCTCCTCCTTGTACCTCTGGTAGAATTCGGCTGTGAACCCATCTGGTCCTGGACTTTTTTTGGTTGGTAAGCTATTGATTATTGCCACAATTTCAGCTCCTGTTATTGGTCTATTCAGAGATTCAACTTCTTCCTGGTTTAGTCTTCGGAGGGTGTATGTGTTGAGGAATTTATCCATTTCTTCTAGATTTTCTAGTTTATTTGCATAGAGGTGTTTGTAATATTCTCTGATGGTAGTTTGTATTTCTGTGGGATCGGTGGTGATATCCCCTTTATCATTTTTTATTGCATCTATTTGATTCTTCTCTCTTTTTTTCTTTATTAATCTTGTTAGCGGTCTATCAATTTTGTTGATCCTTTCAAAAAACCAGCTCCTGGATTCATTTATTTTTTGAAGGGTTTTTTATGTCTCTATTTCCTTCAGTTCTGCTCTGATTTTAGTTATTTCTTGCCTTCTGCTAGCTTTTGAATGTGTTTGCTCTTGCTTTTCTAGTTCTTTTAATTGTGATGTTAGGGTGTCAATTTTGGATCTTTCCTGCTTTCTCTTGTGGGCATTTAGTGCTATAAATTTCCCTCTACACACTGCTTTGAATGCATCCCAGAGATTCTGGTATGTTGTGTCTTGGTTTCAAAGAACATCTTTATTTCTGCCTTCATTTCGTTGTGTACCCAGTAGTCATTCAGGAGCAGGTTGTTCAGTTTCCACGTAGTTGAGCGGTTTTGAGTGAGATTCTTAATCCTGAGTTCTAGCTTGATTGCACTGTGATCTGAGAGATAGTTTGTTATAATTTCTGTTCTTTTACATTTATAGAGGAGAGCTTTACTTCCAAGTATATGGTCAATTTTGGAATAGGTGTGGTGTGGTGCTGAAAAAAATGTATATTCTGTTGATTTGGGGTGGAGAGTTCTGTAGATGTCTATTAGGTCTGCTTGGTGCAGAGCTGAGTTCAATTCCTGGGTATCCTTGTTGATTTTCTGTTTCGTTGATCTGTCTAATGTTGACAGTGGGGTGTTAAAATCTCCCATTATTAATGTGTGGGAGTCTAAGTCTCTTTGTAGGTCACTCAGGACTTGCTTTATGAATCTGGGTGCTCCTGTATTGGGTGCATATATATTTAGGATAGTTAGCTCTTCTTGTTGAATTAATCTCTTTACCTTTATGTAATGGCCTTCTTTGTCTCTTTTGATCTTTGTTGGTTTAAAGTCTGTTTTATCAGAGACTAGGATTGCAACCCCTACCTTTTTTTGTTGGTGGGACTGTCAACTAGTTCAATCCTTGTGGAAGTCAGTGTGGCGATTCCTCAGGGATCTAGAACTAGAAATTCCATTTGACCCAGCCATCCCATTACTGGGTATATACCCAAAGGACTATAAATCATGCTGCTATAAAGACACATGTACACGTATGTTTATTGTGGCATTATTCACAATAGCAAAGACTTGGAACCAACCCAAATGTCCAACAAGGATAGACTGGATTAAGAAAATGTGGCACATATACACCATGGAATACTATGCAGCCATAAAAAATGATGAGTTCATGTCCTTTGTAGGGACATGGATGAAATTGGAAATCATCATTCTCAGTAAACTATCGCAAGAACAAAAAACCAAACACCGCATATTCTCACTCATAGGTGGGAATTGAACAATGAGAACACATGGACACAGGAAGGGGAATATCACACTTCGGGGACTGTTGTGGGGTGGGGGGAGGGGGGATGGATAGCATTGGGAGATATACCTAATGCTAGATGACGAGTTGGTGGGTGCAGTGCACCAGCATGGCACATGTATATATATGTAACTTACCTGCACGTTGCGCATATGTACCATAGAGCCTAAAGTATAATAATAATAATAATAATAATAATAATAATAAAAAAGATAAAAAAAGAAAAGATTTTTTGGATAAAAATAAAAGTTACAACCAACGGATACTAGTTGGTATTCAGAATTTTAATAAAACTTAAGAAATAAAATATCCAGCTTCTGTCTCTTTCCTGGCAAGCATGCTTAATGTCTGGGGAATCCTTGGGACCTGGAGGAAGGGTAGTGCTGGGGTAGGTGGGGAATATCTCTGGAGCCATTGCCACTCTGGCAGCCACTGTTTCTCCTCAGGAAATGGCTTGGAGCCTCAGCCTTCAGAAGAAGTAACAGTGGCTCAGGAAACAGTATTTTGTGTGCCAGATTTTCCATCTTCATATCGTTTTTGGTGAAGTATCCACACAGGTCTCTACCATTAATTTGGTTATCTTACTTTCTACATTTTGCATAAAAGTCACTTTTCTGATGTGTTTTCTAAATTTTTCTCAGCCTGCGGCTTGTTTTATTTTTGTGGTTCTCTTAACCAGAACATATTTTTTGTTTGTTTTGTTTTGTTTTGTTTTCTTCTTTTTTGCTTTTTGCTTTTTTTTGTGATGGAGTCACACCTTGTCATCCAGTCTAGGGTGCAAATGTGTGATTTTGGCCCACTTTAACTTTTGTCTAATAGGTTGAAAGGATTCTTCTGCCTCAGTTTCCTGAGTAGCTTCGATTATATGTGCCTGCCAACAAGCCCGCCTACATTTCTTTTTTTTTATTTTTAATAGAGACAGTGTGGCAGTCAGTTTCTATGGGTTGAAATGAAGGGGGTTGAATGCAAAAATGAAGACAAGGACAAAAAACATCTGTTTCAAAAGAGGAGTCAGTGGGCTCATTGCTTCTAGTGAGCAAAGGCCCTGAGCTTCTACAGGCCTTCATATTTATCAGGCAGAATCAACAGGGAGGAAAGGTAATTGTTGGTCAGCTGTTTGATTTATCACAGGCTCACATGATTACTTTCTTTATACTGCAGACTTCACATTTTCATATATATAATGACAAGAAATACTGTGTTTGTGGCATGACTGCCCTCATTATTCCTTCTGTCACCAGACATGGTATTTCAGGTTACCACCATGCTGCTTTCATGAGAACAGATTGCTCGCTGCTCATAGACCCTCCAGTCATTACTGAGTTGGTCACAACCCTCGTTCTTTTGGCCTCCAATATCTCCATTTTGTTTTTACATTAATTGAGTAAAGGTAATTGCAGGCTGTTCAGCTCTCAATTGCTGTTTGGTGGTCCAGGTACTTTTACAGACAATGAGCATAAAACAGAGTCATAATAACATTACTCTGATAATCACAAAAAAGACATTGAGGTGATGTTTGGTGGAGGTCCAAAGGTTAAAGCTCTCTAAACCTTGCTGGAATTCTGCCCAAGTTTTCAGAGATGGCTGAAATACTTGATTATTTCACGTTAATAAGTTAAATACTTAACTTATTCAAGTTAATAATTTTACTTTGTAAATCATTAATATTACTTTATGATTACATTATGATTACTTTGTAAATCATTAATATCAAAAGTAACATTGGATGTGATAGCCCCCTGTAAATGGTCTTTTACAAGGTTCCATGGATGTTCACTTTGGTTTTTTTCCAAATTGGTTACACGAATATGAGTATGCTTAAAATGACAATGCAATTGTTTCTCCAACTACAAGATTGTTCGTGTTTTCCTAGCCACAGAACTGTAGTCTTTAACATTGCTGCTTCTGTGTGTATCTCGGTGTTATGTTTATTTTTAAGCATCCATGCCTGGTTGGCTATGCACATCCAATTTTCTACATATTGAGCAGTTTGAATGGAGCTGTACATTGCTACTAAGGACACCACAACAGAAATTATTAATGTTCCTAAGGAGACTTTCACAAAAATGTTCATGCCTAAGGCTCTACAAGCACAGTAAGTAAGCTGAGTAAGAAAAAGGTTTACAAAATGGAAACCAGAGGTGGCCACCCAAGGCTCAGACAGATTTACAGGAATCCATAATCTGGGATTGCGACCTGGAATTAATAGGGTGGATATGCTGTATGTTTCTACTGTGCTGTGATTAAGGGAATAAAACAGTTGGCAGGAATCACAAATCAATTGGGCATTGTTTAACTGGAGTTGGTCCATTTTGCTGCTAGATAAACAAGTTTAAAAACACAAAATGTAAATTGAGTGGTACTATTTTCTACAAAGGTAACATTAGAACTGTGTTCAGCACAACTACTATAATTAGATAGAGTTCCAACACAAATGCTGCCATTCATAGAGTGGAGTGCTGCCTTCCCTATCAACACCTGAATTGGATGCTTCTTTCCTTGATAATGCCATTGAGGCAAATGTGAGCTAAATCCTGTTCCATGCCAAGTGAAACTTGCTGCAGGTTGGGATTGAATTCCAGTGCAATGTAGTGAAGAGATGCTGACCAGTGTCTGCGAAGTTTATGCCATCAGGTCGGATTCCCATCTCTCCCATCTAAATGACCACAGGAACACAGAAATTAATGTTTCCCATTAGCATGAACTTTTCTCTAGCTAGGGTGCAAAGACACTGGGTACAAAGAAGGGGATAAGAATTATCAAAGGGAGCCCATTCTGTATAATTAATATAATTTGGGGGATGGGTCTGGGAATTATTAGTAGCTACACAAGTAATGTTAATAGCGCTAAGGCCTAATAAGTACATAATTTTTCCATGGTAACTGAACCATACTTGGGATTAATTTGCAAGGCCACTGCAGTTGAGTGATTTACCCTGGGTGATGTATAAAGGAAGTCCCTCCAATGGAGCAGCACAATTGATCATCATTGTTCTGAGATTCTAATTACTCTGTGTCATTGGTTGTTAGGGGTCCTGGTGCCCGTCTTCCATGATCATGATAGATGTCAGGGGCAGTGTCACTCCAAATTTCACTCCATAATACTGGGGGATTGAGAACATATGCCCAGTATGTTTTTGTCTCTGCACAAGGAAAACCTACTGCCCAGGATGTTACAGGTAGCATTGGCATAAATGTGAAGTAAGGGGTGTTTTCCTGACCCTGATGCTCCAGCAATTTCAGCTGACTTGTAGCTTGTAATGGAGGAGCTGGGTCCATAGTTGGGATCCATGGCTCTCTCCAGTCTCCCTTTACATGGTCACAAACACATTGAGGACACCCACACAGTTTATCCGTCTCCTGAAAAAACACGAGCATTCCCTCATCCTTACATCAGTAAGTCTACTGAGACTTTCCATTGTCCTTAGGGGGATTTTCACAATATCCTTGGGTATTCTTACCTTTTTCTCTATAACATTTACCGATGTCATTCTGCCGTAGTCTTACTATCTGTACCAGGAGTCAAAAAATTTAAACTAAATAAGTAAAAAAAAAAAAAGAAATTAAAGAAAAAGTGAATGTATTTTGTTTGAGGTGGTAACTTGTCTCCTATTTCCCCTTTCTGTTTTTTTTTTTTTTATCACGCATTGTAATATTCAATTTGCTTGCTCTATAATTCCTTGTCCTTGGGGCTTGTAAGGAATTCCTGTTTCACGAGTGATTGACCATAGCTGTAAAAATTTTAAAAAGCATGACTAAAATAAACGTGTCCATTTTCAGATTTTAATTGCATAGGAACCCCATATGAGCAAATGATGACAGACAATGTCATTGTACATAACCAGCTGTCTGACCTGGTTTGCATGTAGCATACCTCATTTGAGAATAAGTGTCTATAGTCACATGAACAAAAGCGAGCTTGTCAATGGCAGCTATATGAGTAACATCCACCTGTCAGATTTCACTTGAAGCTAAGTATCATGGGTCACAGACTTCCATGGGTGTGACTCCAGTGACATGCTGGCAAGTAGGACAGACTTGTACAGGCTGCAGCCTGGCTGTTAGGGAAATGAAACATGCAAGTAAAGGCAGAGTTTTGATGCAGTAATACATGAGAAACTTGAGCTTGTTGAAATGCAGAAGAAATCAATTTATTGGCTGTATTATCATGCAGAAATGGTGGTATAGGGAGTTGTGTGGGAGAGCAAATATGAGAAATATGAAAAGCAGCACAAGAGCAAACAGCTTGTTGAAGTCTTAGAAACAAGTTAAACAGCTCTGGTTCTAGGGTGCTTTTAATAGTGGCAGTCCCTAAGTGACTGGCTACATTTACAACACAGGCTGAGTCATAGAAAGTGTTACTAATAGATGAAGCAGTGAGCTCTAAAATCTGAATAACTGCCATTAGTTCCGAGCGTTGAGCTAAAACTCTGGGGTTTTTTATTGTATGAGCATGCTTAGTATCATAAGTAGCTGGGAGACATTTGGAAGAGCCATCAGTAAAATAGGTCTTGCTGCCTGAAATGGGCTTGTGAGGAGCAATCACAGGGAAGATGAAAGGTTGAACTTTTAAAATTTCAAAATTTTGTCTGATGGATAATGTTTATCTATCACACCTACACAATCTGAAAGAGCAACTTGCCACACAGTCAATATTTCCCATGCTGCAACCTGTTTTTGGGAATCCAATATTTTTCCTCATACTTATAGACTGACTCTAAAAGGAGAAGAGTAATTTTGTCTGGACAGTATCTCTTAAGCATTTTTTATCTACCCCAGTATCTCTTAAGCATTTTTGATCTACCCCTACCCCTTGTTATAAATTGAGTAGTTAAAGAAAGATAAAGTTGCAGAGATTTTACTCTCTGATTGAATTTCAAAAAAAAAAAAAAGCCATTCTATTACATTTTCATATTTTTCTACAATCTGGCCTAAAACTCCTGTTGGAGAATGGGGTGTAGAAAAAATGGGGAGACCCAAAGGCTTTATTGGCTGTAGCTTGGGGGCACGTGTTTGCTGAAGAATCTGCACTACAAGCTGTAACTCAGCTTCAGCCTCCTTAGTAAGTTGCTGGAGCAATGGGTTTGTTTCCTAAGCCCATTGCTCCTAATGAAGAATCTCCATGGATGGTCTGAGTGTTTGAGTTGATGGGTAGCAATACCTAGGATTGGGCACAGGCAATTTATATCTCCTAATAGTTGTTGGAAATCATTGAAGGTTTGTAATCTCTCTGTACGGAGGACTACTTTCTGAGGTCGAACATTTGTTTCAGTAACAATAGTGCCTAAGTATTGGTATAGGGATGTTGTTTCTACATTTTCATGAACTATTTTGAGATTTCCCCATGTTTTGCTTCTCTCAAAATTTGGGGTAATAACTCTTCCATTGGAGCAGCCAAAAGTATTTCATCCATATAATGAATGATGTAGGCAGTAGGAAATATATTCTGAAGCTCCTTTAAGGACTGTCCTACAAAATGTTGAAATAGCATAGGACTGGTGAGCATGTATTGGGGCAAAACTTTTCTTATCCTTCTCATATAAGGGTGTAGTAAGGAAATAATCTTTAAGATCTACTACTATGAGAGGTGAGCCACTTGGAACGGCTTCCAGGAATGGCAGACCTTGCTGTAATGCACCATAGATTTAATCTGTTCATTAATATCTCTCAAATCATGTAGCAATTTGCTGACAAAACAGTCTATTTGTATATACTAAAATGTTGCTGAAAATTTACACTTGTGTTCATGCTACTTAAACTTTTAAATTGTCCGTGTGTGTATGTACACACACATATATACATAAACATGTATATGATATATGTATATATACATACCTCTATATACACATACCAGCATGTATAGGTATACATACATAAGCTCTGGGTATTATATATGTTTGTATTACATACATATGTATATACACACATTCATATGTGTTTGTGTGTATATATATATGTACATATACACATATATGTGTGTATATATGTATGTGTGTGTATCTACATATGCACATACACACACATATGTATGTGTGTATATACATGTATGTAATACACATATAAGTAATACCCAGAATTTATGTATGTATATCTATACACTCTGGTATGTGCGTATAGATGGTAGGTGTATATGTATGTATATACATTTACATATACACATACACACATGTACGTATGTGTATATATATTACACATGTGTTTATATACACAAACATATACACACACATACATAAGTGTGTGTATATATAAGTATAGATGTATGCTCTGTCTATATATGTGTATATATATATACTCATATGTGTATATATGTATATATGTATGTCATATATGTATATATGTATGTGTATATATGTTTGTATATATATATAATTCTGAATTCCATACATATATATATGTATAAAATTCCTTGTTTGTCTCCTAAGCCCATTCAACTCAAGAACTTCCAAGTATGTGGGAAGCCAAAGAGAGATTAGCAGTAGTTAGATTGAAGCAAGAGTCTTTAATAGAGTTTGAGTCTTTATACTATCCCTGGCTTCC
The DNA here is from genome assembly GCF_028885655.2 of Pongo abelii. Taxonomy (NCBI): domain Eukaryota; kingdom Metazoa; phylum Chordata; class Mammalia; order Primates; family Hominidae; genus Pongo; species Pongo abelii. The sequence continues at coordinate 56,379,475 of NC_072009.2, forward strand.
CTTACTATGGTCCTAGCAAAACATTGACATCCTCATAAATAAGATGGATTGACTTTGAAACTTAACATTCTATTCTTATTTAGATATAATATAGCTGGATGCAGAACTGTTGCCTCAAAAAATAAATAAAAATATTCCATTCCTTTCCTTCTTTTATAAATACATCAGCAATGAGGTTGTAATTTGTCTCTCAAGGGCAGCTTCTTTTTGACTGTTGAAATTGGAGATTTTCTGCTTGTAGATGGGACATACAGGCTTATAATTATTAGCAAAACATCGGAGGAAGAGAAAGTTGGAAACTAGACATTTTAGGCAAAGAGCTGACAAGGCTCTACACAGAGAAAAATCTTATCTTGCCAGGTGGTGATGTAGGATCTGAAATATTAGATGAAATCTCCTATTACAAACATTTTTCTGTCAAAAGTTAGAAAAGGAGGGTTAGGTTTGAATAAACTTTCCCTACACGATGCCTCTTAGATTAATAGGACAGTGAAGAAGGAGAAGCAAAAAATGAAGAACAAAGTATTCACTAGGGGTAAGAAACCTTTTTTTACAGTGTTCTAAATGTCTATCATTGTTTCCCAAAAAGGTTTTTACCAAGTTATAATTTAGACTAAAACTTGAATTTCGTTTGTTTCCAAGGCGCCACCCAAACAGCAACATTTGAATAATATTCCTAATTACTAAAGCACCAACTGAATTCACCCAATAAGAATATATCTCCTGGTTGCAACATTGCATACAAAGAAGATTAAGAGACATGATAGTCATAAACAGAAAGTCGAGAAAACAAAATAAAAAATTCTGGAATTCCTGGTGCCAACACCCTGATGGACTGTCATTGATTGGCCTTAGTTCAGAAGGCTTTAGATAACACTGAAGTGTAGCCTTGGCCAGAAACTTTCAATTTTCTCAAGACCGAGTCTATCTCTGCATGTATAAGCTGCTTTGTGAAGAAAAATGAGTTGGAACAGAGCCAACATTTTCAACAACTGAGGATGTTGGGGGATTGTCAAAGTTCTCTCTATCCAGCCTCTCACCTGAGTCTTATAAGGCTGGAAGTCATCCTACTGACTTGAACTGGCTGACACTGGCTCAGTGTTGTTTGCTCTTGAGTACAAAAAGGAAAAATAAACTTAGGACAAAATCCTCAGAAATAAAAGTAAAGCAAAGAATTTGAAGAAGTGCTCCTATAGTTGTACTCAGTATTCTAATATATTGCTTTCTCAAAACATGTATCAAATATATATAAGTTGAAAATGGGACTTTGGCCTGTTTTCCAATTTTTCTTTTTTTTTTTTTTTGTACCGGTTTTCTTCTTTGCCTGGCTGTATTAAACATGCTGTTTGTCTCTGAATCTCTGTTCCCTGTGTGGCTTCCTGTTGCTCAGCAGTACTGAAGATTTGGCTTAGGAATTACAACATGCGGCCATGCAAAATCAAAATTCAGGTAAGACTTTGGAAAGCCTCTCTCTATTCATCCGGGTTATCATAATGCTTTTCTAGGTATCAATCTATCTGTTTAAAGTCTTGGAATAAAAAGAGTATCAGAAATTTAGAGGCAACAGGTTTTTTGGTCATTTTCTTTAGAGGTAGCAGTTTAATGGAGGGTTGGTTGGGAGAATTGAAGAAGCTGAGGATGAAAAAATGACTAGAGGAGTCTCTGGATAGGGGACACAAGAAAAGCTGGAACATCTGGAAGTTTCTTCTGAGGGTTTCCTGGTGGTTTGCTTCTCTGATTTTTAAGAATTTTTCACTATAAACAAGTCTGCTGTGCTAAGAAGGCATGGTCAAAATTACAGTGTTTATGAATATCTTGGTTGTTTGCAGGACAAATAAATCTGGCATATATGGTACCACGGATAATTTGCCTTCTCAATTGCAGGAAATATCTAGATGTTGGATAGTATTGAGAGAGAAAAGTTAAGTAGATAGGACGGATTCTTTCTAAAACTACTTTAAGCAAAGAGACAGACTGAAATATCAGTCTTCATGCAGATTTAGAAAAAAAAAAATCTGCACAAACCTGCAGTCCACTCATATAAAGGAACAAAGCCTTATAAATAAACCCTTTTGTATTTTTTTGGCCTAAAACATGCCTACAGATTATCTGATAAAGAAGAAGAATATTCTCCATAAAAACACTTCATTTCCAGAAAATAGTCTCTATTTCTTTTACCCAGCGGTCTTCAGTGTGTTCCGGTGAAGACTTTTGCAGTCATGTGGATGCATCACTATATATATCAGTCTGCTACTTTGAGGTATCAGCAGACTTTTTTTTTTCTTCACTGAATTGAATACTTAACAGGGAAAAAATGACTGTTCACAGAAAAGGTAGGAGACAGATATGTTTCTCACTATGAGGCAGGTTCTGATGGTTTTATGAATTAAGAAAAGAGTGTGCTTACTAGTCTTGAAAAAGTACTAGTTGACTTGCCTCAGAACCTTGACCCAGGACTGAAAAGTAGTTGAAGGAAAAATGTGTAGTGGGTCAGCTCACAGTGGAAAGCATATCCAGAAAAAAGAAGAAGAAGAAAAGTGCTCATTGAAGCACACTGAAGCCCCCTGTGTGAAAGAAATAGAGACTACTTTCTGGAAGTATGTCCTTTATTTAAGAAGAAAAATATTTTTATGCAGAATATTCTTCTTTTATCAGATTATCTGTTGGCATATTTTAGATAACAAAAAAATCCAAAAAAATTTTATTTGTTAGGCTTTGTTCCTTTATATGAGTGGACTGCAGGTTTGTGCAGGTGTTTTAAAAATCTGCTACAGCCTGGTATTTTAGCCTGTTTCTTTGTTCAAATTAGTTTTAGCAAGAATCCATCCTATCTAACTAACTTTTCTCTCTCAATACATCTAACATCTAGATATTTTCCGTAAGTGGGAAGGCAAATTATCTGAGGTATTTTATTTGTCTTGCAAACAACCCAGATATTTGTAAGCATTGTAATATTGACCATGCCTTCTTAACATATCAGACTTGTCTATAGTGAACAATTCTCAAAAGTCAGAGAAACAAATCCCCAGGGAACCCTCAGAAGAAACTTCCAGATGTTCCAGTTTTTCTTGGTCCCCTATCCAGAGACTCCTCTAGTCACTTTATCATCCTCATCTTCTTCAATTCTCCCAAGCAACCCTCCATTAAACAGTTATCCCTAAAGAAAATGCCCAATAAACTTGGCGCTTCTGAATTGCTGGTTCTCTTTTTATTATAAGACATTTAACAGATAGATTGGGACCCAGAAAAATATTCTGATAACCCAGATAAATACAGGCAGGCTTTCCAAAATGTTGCCCAAGTGTTTGGTTTTACATGGTAAAATGTTATGTCATTCCTAAGCCAAATCTTAAGTACTGGTGAGAAACAGGAAGCCACACAGGGAATAGAGAGTTTCAAAGAGAAACAGCATGTTTAATATAGGCAGGCAAAGAAGAAATCCTGTCCAAAAAAAAAAAAAAAATGGGAAAAGAGACATTAACCCCATTTCCAATAAGAAGGGAGACATTGCGCCTTAAAAACCATAACTAAAGAGTGGAAACAAAACGACTTTTTAATATGCATGTTAAAAAGCTTTCAAGAAATTGAAATCAAACCTCTTAATTAATATAAACTGGCCATATTGAAATAAAAACCCAATCAAAATATTTCAGGCTTTATGAAAAGGCTGAGAGAGGATTCTGTGGATTTTGTGAAACAATCTTCTCTATGTCTTGATTTATAAAAAGTACATGTAACCTTAATAGGCAAGTTTATTACTCAAACTTTAAATCAGAAGATAACTACAAAAGCAGACTATGGTACAAGATACTACTGTAGAAAAATTGTGGGTGGTATTCTTGGTCTTTTATAGCAGGGCCCACAAAGAGGCACAGGAAAGGAGGAAAAAGCAAGAGATAGAGAAAGGCATTAGTGACTGAATTTCAGATTTACAAAATCCAGGAGATTTGATCTGTACCTTCTAACTGCTGAAAGTTTGGCAAGCCAGGACTCTTCAGGAAGAACTGCAGAGAAAACAAAACAATGCCACCTCAACCCTGTGTCCAGCCAGTGGTTGTGACCACTGGAATGTGCAGTGCCTACAGAGACATAGTTTTTATTCCAGGGACAGATTTTAGATGATCAAGTAAGACTTATGCATCCCAGGGCTCAATTCAGGCTTGAACTGTAGTCTCACCAATGCACCACATGTATCAAATTCTCACTGTGTGACATCACAAAGAGTTATTTATCTCGGGTCCAAAAACCTGAGGAAGGAGCAAACAAAGTGAAGTTAGAACTGAAGTTTAAGAAGGAAATTAAGATAGCTGTCCACAGTGGAAACCCAAATTGGTTCTCCAGTGTGACTCTGGTGTTTGGGGTCCTCATGTACTGTGAAATGGAAGAATGTGATGACTGATCTTGGAAAAAGCCTTACTCAGTTTGGCTTTGGATTTTGCTTGGGACCAAATAAGTGCTGATGTGAAAGCTTGGCCTGCGACTTCTACTCATGACTAATCAGAGGCTGACATGATGATTTATACCGGTTCAGGTTATATTCCAAAGCGTGTCCAGAAAAGTGCCCACTAAAACTTATTGTTACCCACCGAGTACTTTCCTCACCCCACAAAAGCAATTATTTTTGGAAGTTCATTGCTTATTAAAAAACGAGGGTATTTCCTTGTTGTTCTTGTTTTTTAATCCGTATGTTTGTTAGTATATCTTTGTGAACAAAGAACAAAGATCTGTCTATGTTGGACTGTGTTTCTTCATGTGAGTGCACTGAAGGTTTGCGCACATTAACTAATATGTGTCTGTAGCCTATTTTCTGGTAAGCTGGATCTTTCTTCCTACAAGTTACACCAAGGGCCCCCCTACTACCTAACTTTTCTCTGCTGTTGGGGAAACACAAACCCTACTACCTAACTAACTGCTGTTAGACAGAATTGATCTTTCTAGCTACTTCCTGCTAGGAAGCAGGGTTGTGCAATTAAACACAACAGCTGCAGCTCTGCCTGAGGTCAGGATAAGGTTTCACAGAAACACAGTGTTTTCATAAGTGGTTTCATTTGCAGTACCATTTGGAGTTTGCTTTCCTCTGTGTGAGAAGAAAAATTTGGGTTATCAAAATATATGTTTTAAAATGAGATGAGCTGAGGAAATAAACAGCTTAAAAATTCTGAGGCTGCTGACATGCCCTAAAAACTGAGGGCTGTAGTTATGCCAGAGAAGTTCTGGATGCATAGGGCTTGGCTTTGCTTAGCTTCCTTAGTCTTATCCCCACAAAGCCAAACATGCTTTAACTATGAGTCCACAGTATACTTTCATTACCTAGCACAGTCATAGAATAATTGCCCAGAAGAAAGTATTGTTACATACTTTACTATGTTAATCTTTTTTATGTTTTCTACTTAGCTGTAGCTGGAGATTTCCGACTGGCTCACAGAAATTAACAGGGATAGTCTAAAATACAGACAAATTTTAAAGACAACTAATGAGACTAGAAGATAATGGCCAATGTAAGATTTGAAACAAACATTTCTCTTTTCCTTGTTCATTTCTGTAAAAAAAAAAACAAAAAACAAAAAAAAAAAAGGCCTGAGCTAACGGCAAAATAGTTAAAATAATCATTGGCACAAACTCTGGGCCAAATAATTGTTCTTATAGGCTTTCTACATTGGCTTTGATAAAACTCTTCTTCATGAGGAACCTCTGATAAGACCCTTAAATCTAAGCACACCCATGGGTTTTACTTCCAAACACTTATGTGTTGCAGGAAGTTAGGGACTCCAAACAGAGGGTCCTACTGAAGCTGTGGCAGAAGAACATAAATTGTGAAGATTTCATGGATATTTATTACTACCCCAAATTAATAATCTTATAATTTTCTATGCCTGACTTTACTTTAATCTCTTAATCCTGTCATCTTCATAAGGTGAGGATGTCTGTCACCTCAGGTCTCTGTGATGATTGTGTTAACTGGTCAAATTGTTTGTAAAGCATGTGTGTTTGAACAATATGAAATCTTGGCACCTTGAAAAAGGAACAGGGTAACAGTGATGTTCAGGGAACATTGGAGGTAGCCATTAGGTCTGACTGATTGGGATCCAGGAGGACAGAGCCATATTTCTCTTATTGCTGAAAACAGGTAAGAGAAATATCACTGAATTCATTCCCCAGTAAGGAATATTAATAATTAGCAGTCCTGGGAATAGAATGCATTCCCAGGGGGAAGCCTCTAAAATGGCCACTCTAGGGGTGTCTGCCTTATGCAGTTGCAGGTAAGGGACGAAATACACCCTGGCCTCCTGTAGCACCCCCAGGATTACTAGGATTAGGGAATTCCAGCCTGGGTAATTCTAGTAAGACCAGTTCTTTGTTCTGGAACCCTGTTAAGATGTTTATCAATGACACCGCATGCACAGCAGGACATGGAACTTCATTAGTAATTCTAGGTTTGCACTGACATGGTGATTTTCCCTGACTTTCTGCCTTGTGATCTTTTATTGCCCTATAAAGCATGTGATCACTGTATCCCACACCCTATTCATACACTCCCTCCCCTTTGAAAGTTGCTAATAAAACTCGTGGTTTTGTGGCTTAGGGGGCATCATGGAATCTGCTGAGATGTGATGTCTTCCCCACACAGACAGCTTTGAAATTTCTCTTTTTATGTAACCTATCCTTTTATTTCTCAGACTGGCTGACATTTAGGGAAAATAGAAAAGACCCGAAGTTGAAATATCAGAGGCTGGTTCCCACAATACCTGTGAGTTGGTTAAACTTTTTTCTTGAAGTCCAAGCAAATGGAAATTCTGGGCATGTTAAAAAATGAACTTCTTTGATATTTGGGTTTTCATAAAGACTGTTGCAGGGTCTAAGAAGGCCTTTGTTTTATAGCTTATTTATAATGACTCCTAGCCCTTTTCTACCTTTGGTTTGGGAAATAACACTTCTGGCCAGAAAAAATAGTGCAATCCTTAAGGTAAATACAGATGCATACAGTGGTTTTAGCCCAGTAACATTTCTCTTGACATCCCATGCTTCTTAGTTAATATTAGTTTCCAGTTAGTGGAGACAAAGAGTTTGTCCTGCAGCTATTCATATGGAGGCTTCTCTATAGGACAAAATATCTCTACCTAGTAATAAAGTGGGACTTTCAGGAATTATTAAATTTGTATGACTAAATAGAAGGTTGCTTCAACTCTAACTAATGTGCTGAGAAAATATTCTATAAAGGACTTTTGTTGACACATCCATCATTGTCACATTAGGGGAGGACAGAAAGCCTAGATTGAAAAGCAGAGCAAAGACACTTGCTCCAATTTCCACAGGGAAGTCTACTTTCCTCCCTTCCACCTTCAGAATCACCCAAGGATTTTGAAGAGTTTGGAACCCAAAGAGTATGGCAGCTGTTGGAGCTGGGGAATTGATCTCCAGGAACTATCAGTCTTGCTGGACCATTTGTGAGACTGGTCCTGGACTTAGTGGTGTATGCTTCATTAATACGCACACCCTTCAGTGGTCACCACCACAGGCTGGATAGGGTTGAGGTGGCTTTCTATTGTTTGCTCAGCTTTCCTTGGGAAAGTGTCCGGTCTTGCCACACTGTTAGTTGTTAGCAGGTGCCACTCAGGGACTTGGAATTTTACAAAACTGTATTGCATTAGCTAGAGTCTCTGTTCTTCTCTTGCCTTTACTCTTCTTCTTTTATGCCTCCTCATGTTTCCTATTGTAAAATCTGAAGTACCCACATTCAGGAGGTTCTTTACAGTGTTACTGAGATGAGAAAGCTATCTTGTGTTATGGAGGCAGCAAGGAAAGTGTCCCTGGAAAACCACCAGTCTGCAGGTTCATTTCTCATTTACACGTAACACATAAGCAGCCTTAAAAAATCAGTCTGCAGACACCAATAAGATAACTAACATAGAGGGTTGTATCTCAAGATCCATATTGTCACAGACAAAAGAACCTTCAGTCTAATCAAATAAAAATCTTGTGCAAAACTCTGGCTCACTGTGATAAGAGAACCAGCCATGGCACAAAAATACCTTTGTCTTTTGTGTAATCAATTGGTGCCCATGAAGTAGTTTCTTGTCCATTTTTTGGCATAAGCACAGTGGGTCCTGGTGGATTCTGGTTGGCACATTGGTTTCTTCTTAGACTGTGATCCCAGCCTTTATAAATTACTGTTTTAGTTCCTGATTAAGCCTGGGTAAAATTCTTGAGCCAAGCATTTACATCAGCTCCTGATAGGTCATGGGATGAGCTGAGCAGCAGCTGTAAATGATGACTACACCTCCTGATTATTTCTAGACAAGTTTCTTGGGTTAAGCTTTCTAATTATTCTCAGGCCAATACCCTGAGCCAAGCTGAATCACATGGTCTTCAAAGTAGCCCACTGACTAAAAACATTTCTTTCTCTTGCTAGTTTGTAATAACCCTGAATCCCAACCTCATAGTGGGAAACACCATTTGAGTATTTCTTTTGATTGGCAGACAGCTTTATTCTTGTGCTTTTTTTTCCCTTAATCTCAACTTTGTTTCTCAGCTTCTTATTTTTTTTTTTAATTAAGGCAAAGATCTTTGGGTATAATTACAGACAAAGGGACACTGTTACAACTTGGTGCATTGGTGAGACTACACAAATGTTGCTTCATGGTCTGGGAAGGAAATAATTCATCACAATAGTAAAAATAGCATTTAAACTTCCAAATTAATTTCAAAAATATCTTGTTTGTTTCAAGACTTTTTTTCATGAAGAGCCTGCAATCACATGAGATTTAGAAGAGATCCTAAGTACACTGAAAGTTTCAGCTTGAGGCTACATCTCAGTGTTACCTGATAACCATTAGACTAATTCTGGTCTGTGACAATTCATCAAGCCATTAACACAAGGAATTCCCATTTTTATCTATTGAATTTACAATTTTTCTTTTCAAAGCTATAATGTCTTTCATATTTTTTTCTATGCAGTGTTGTGGGTGTTTTTACAGCCTAGGTATACAGGATTGCTTAACACATGCCTTGTCTTAATAATTAGTAGTGTAATTTTAAAAAGTTTGTTTTTGTGATTTCTGTGAAACAAGGGGAATTCAAGATTTCACTATAAATTGTTACCTATAAAGGGCCTTTTTGTCCTCCAATAATAGATAATCATGGCACTGTATGAGAGGGATTTGCCTGCAGTAAGTACTCTTTCCTTTATTTGGAATTTTTTTAAAAGATATTATTTTCCTTCACATTAAAGTTACATCATGAGACAAGTTAATTTTTGCCTGTTGGGAGGAATTTAGTGGAATCAACCAATCTAACCCAAAACCTCTCTTTCTAACTTTTGAATAAAAATAATTTTGTATAAGAATTTTTAACCTGGCATTTCTAACCTTACATGACTCTGTAGTGAAATGAGATTTATTTTCTACCTGGATCCTTGTCAATCCGTTGTCCAAAACTTACAGTTTTGAAATTCTTTTCCCATTTACATCCTGCCATCACTGATTACCTCCTTGTCATATCTTTAAACAGGCAACCTCCACTATTAATTTTTGGGAGAAAAACAATGTCAAAGAGCAGATTTTAGCCTCTTTGTTTGCCACATCTAATGAAGGGCCATTCAGCCATCCAGTTTCTACAGTTTTGAGCCACGTGTTCTGCATTGCAATAATATTGGATTTGAAATGTTTGAAAGTCAATCTGTCTCATTCTCTGAGATTCTGATGTTTCACTGGGAACATAGTTAGGAAAGCCAAATTTAGTATGAAGATGCTTCCACTATTGAAATGTCTAGCACAAATTTTACTACTACATAACATTTGCAAGGCCTCTGGGGTAACTTTGAAACCTTTGGGGTTCAGTGGGCCTAGGACAAAAGCAGGGCAGAAAGTTACAGACTCTCACAGGTGAGTGTGGCTAGTGCTTCTGACTAGCTCCTCCAGATTTATGTGTAAAGGCTATGCTTTCATTTCTAAGCAGCACCTAATACAGTTTTGGGGGCACAGAGTAGACAAAGGAAAAAGGTGAAAAAGCATACCCTAACACTTTCTATTTATCCTGGGTAACACCAAAAGGAGGAAGTCATCTGAATGACACCTTGTTTAGCCTCAGTTTCTAGATGGCAACAAAGCATAAGTAGGCTGCACTCCCCTTGAGTGCACTTGGAAGCACTGGGACTCCATTGACCCTGAGTTTCTAAATTTATAAACAATAATAATAATACTCAACTGGCAACAAGGTGGCCATATGGCCATGTACCTGATAGGAAGACAGGCCTTCTCAAAGAAGCATAATTTCAATCATATCCAACATCTAGGTCTTTTTGGTCTTCAAAAAAATCCCTAGATTTTGTAAACATTGTAAAATTACCCATACACCTTTGGGAACCATACAAGGTAAGTCTATAGTACATAATTTTCCAAAGTCAAAGAGACAAATCTCTAGAGAATGGTCAAACACAATTTCTAAGTGCCCTATCTGACTCCTTTAACTGAGGCTTAGAATAGTTGTATAAAAACACGTCTTGTTGTGCAAGCCCAGGAAACCTCCAACTTTACTGTTGCCCCTAGAACAAATGCACAGTGAATATGGTTCTACTAAGGTTTAAACTAATGGGTGCAGCACACCAGCATGGCACATGTATACATATGTAACTAACCTACACATTGTGCACATGTACCCTAAGACTTAAAGTATAATAATCATAAAATAAAAAGAAAAAAGTAAATTCCCTTCTCATTGCAGTAAACTTATACACATAAAGCTGGACTTAAGACAGTTCATTGATGAACCTGATAGATGAACACATGCTTCCAACATTTCAGCCAACTGTTTCATCTTATATGAAGAAATGCAGTGCAATTTTTAAGCCACACTTTAACTACTGCTGAAAAACAGGCAGCACTACAGACAGCAAAGGAATTTGAAGTTGAATAACTGACACCCGGTAGTCAGTCAAAAAATAAACAGAAGCGAAGGATGAAAATGGATTAAAAAAAGACACAATTATTATTTCCAATAGAAACAAAAACAGTGCTGTTTGAAAACCCCAAATGAAGCCTTAGTAAACCTACAGAAGAATAGAAAAGAAAACGCTTTCTACTCTGCATATTAGCAGGCTTTGAAAGAACCAGAACAAAACTTCTTAATTACTCTGAACTGTCCTTGTTGAATTCACAAACTAGAAAAAATCTCACAGGTTTTTTGGAATGGTTGAGAGAGCCTTTTGAAAAATATACATCTCAGTCTCTTAATTCAATCAAGGGATACACAATTTTAAAATACTAATTTATTTTCAGCCATCCTCTAATATCAGAACAAAACTACAGAAGCAGGCTGTGGGATCAGATAGCAGTTTGGAAAACTTTCTGGGGTGGCTTTTTTGATCTTTTAAAACAAGAACTGGAAAGAGAAGTCCTAGAAAGTAGAAGGGAGTCACCAGAGAATGAAAAAGGCATTACTGGCCACTTCACAAAACTACAAATCCAGAATCTCCAAGATGCACGTGCTGATTTCTAGTAGTGTGACAAGCTAGGGCATTTTCAAATGAATTGCCCAGGCAGGAAAAGAATATATCTCAACTTTGTCCAGCTTGTGGGGGAGACTAGTGAAAGTAGAAGGGTTCCAGAGACATAGGTCACCAGGTCCAGTGTGTATTTCCCAGATTGTTCAGCAGGAATAATGGTTCCCCGGCTCTACCAGCCATTGTGATCTACAGGATTCAAGTAATACAGGAGGTAAAATGGAAATTAAACAACAACAACAACAACAACTTTCAGTCCGTTGAGATAAAATCTTGTACAAGCCTCCCATTCATTCAGGTGGGGAACCAATGCCTGGCATAGGCATGCTGTTTCTGTATACTCAGAGGGCTTTCAGAAAATGAAGATTTTTTTTTCTTTCTTTTCTTTTCTTTTTTTTTTTTTGTTGGCATAAACCCAGTGGGATCTAGTGGGTACTGGCTGAAATATTTCTTTTTCTTTTTGACTGGTTGCTCAACCCATATGAATCATCTCTTCAGTACCTGATTGGTCCTGAGCTAGCATCCCAGGATAAGTTTTAAATTAGGTCCTGTGTCAAACTAAGCAGTCTTTGCAAATTATCACTTCAGACAGCTCCCAGGAAAAGTGCCTGAGTTAACTCTCTAATAGGTCCTGGGCCTGGGCAAAGCTAAGTCACAGATTCTCCAAGACAGCTTGCAAACTAAGTATATGTCTTTATTTTTTAGGCCATATAATCCTTAACCCCCAGTGGACATGTTATTCAAGCTTCTATCTGTGTTGGCAGAGAGCTTCTTTTGTCACTCATTTAAACCTTTGCTCCAAACAGTTTCCTGTGTCTACACTCCTTAATCTTCTTAAATGTAAAAGAAAAGACTCTTAGTGTTATCTCAAATGAAAGAAAGGCTGTTATATCTTGGTGCATTGTTAAAACAACAATATTGTCTGACCTATGACATATTTTTGCAGCTTTCTTTTAATGTCAGGGTCTGCTTGGGTAATCAACTTTTCTTGTAAGATTAACTTTATCTTAACTCAATAGGGAGATAGGAACATGTGTTTCAATAAAGCCTCTCTCAGGATTTTTAAAAAGGCTCTATAATTTTTATGTGGTTTTAACCTATTATGAGAGAGTAATTATGAAGTTTTGTCCTCTTCAATTATAAGCCTTCCAGTAGGTTCACTAATATTTTTCACTCCACTATAGGATCAATAAGATTCCAATTCAGTTTTCAGAACTCCATCCTTTCCTAGTTTGAATAAGAATTCTGTTATCAGTTCAACTTTTTTTCCTTTCACCCTCCCTTTTTCATGATTTATGAAAACATGTGGTTCATCCATGAGTAACTCTGCTCTCTGTAAAGCTGCCTGCTTGAGGGCAACCGTTAGGGTTTGGTTTAGGAGTAATGTATCATCTATTCAGGTATGATTAAGCATTTGAGTTAGATTTTGAAATATCTCTCTATATCCACCAGGTTCATCACAGGACATTTGCTTATGTTTTTCTTTCTTTTGTCTAAGTCCCTGCAATGAGAAGAAAACTTCTACTATATCAGTGTCACATCTAGGGAGTATTTTCTGCAGGGGCAACAGTGAGGTTGGGGTTTCTTTAGTGGCACAACAAGACAAGCTGATGAAATGGCTATTGGAGGTTGTAAATGAGGGTGGCAGGTATGGCATTTAGAAGATAGATTTGAGTGTTCCTCAGGGGCGTGTCTCTGACTTTAATGAATTGTCTCCTTGAATCCTGCCTGTTATGACTGCCAAGAGGGCAGAGTCTGCTTTACAATGCTTAGAAAGATCTGGGTTGTCTCCCAAATCAAAGTAAGTTTGTACAAAAAAAAAATCCAACTATTTTCTTTGCCATCTGAAGAAAAGATGCACCTGCTGAATAGTACTAAAATGAACACTTCCCTCAGAAAGCTAGGCATGTCTGTCCTGGAGCTGGTAGGGCTGTCATGACCTTGAGCAATAAATACAAAAATAAGCCACTTTCTTTTTTCAGAGTCTCACAGTCAATGAAATTTCTGTGTTTCAGAATGTAATCTAGAGAGGTGCACATGGCAGAGACTTTGTGAAGTTTCTAAATAAATATAGAAAAAATCTTCATATTCTCTTTTTCCCCCTTTTGAAGTAGCCCTGACTGAATAAAAAGACAGGATATTCCTTGTTTTTGCATTCCTCTTGTCTTTTCTGAGTCTGTTGACTGACATAGTGCCCCCATGGATGCAAGCTAAAGCTTCACCCACAGTTCCAGAGGAGCTAGACAACCAGACAAGTAATGTTTACCTACACAGGCTTTAGCTCCCCACTGGTGACTCTGTTGATTTCTTAAGCCTACTCAACCCAGAAGGTGGCCAAAGTAACTTGGGAACCTAAAAAATGATTATATATTCATTGGATTCTAGCAAGACCCTTTTATAGGGAAAGAATTTTAATACTATTTGTGACTTCCCTTGCTATGGCCTAGAAAAAATATTGAAATTGCAGGAAATAAGATCAATTGATCTTGAAACATAAAATTCTTTGTTAGTTTAAATGTCAGTGTTGCTGGAGGAAGTAGGTGTGGCTCAAAACAAGTAAAGATTGTATGCCTGGCTTTCATAAGACACACTTAGCTAAAATATGTCTCTCAAGGGCACCTTCCTTCTGATTATTGAAAGTGGAAATTTTCTATTTACTGATAGGGCACAGAGTCTTATTACTGTTAGAGAGATATAGGAAAGAGAGGAGTTAAAAAACCAAGGGTTTTGTGCAAAGTACTGACAAGGCTTCCCCACAGAGAAAATCCGTATATCACTAGGTTGTATTTTAAGATGTAAAATATTCCATGAAAATGCTGAATCCCAGGTTTATACAGACAAAATTTAGAAAAGAAAGGTTAACTTTCTATCGTATTTCCCCACAGTATGTGTCTCTGCAGAAAAGGGATGTGTCTCACAAAGAAACTGTTTATATATATATGGTTGTGCTAAGCTTTTTAAAGAGAAATAACAGGCCAAAAATAGAAATTTTATTTGAATGAATGCCATTCTCTACATTGTCATGGATATCTATCATCCGTGGACAAAAATACGCTTATCAAATAAAAATTTTCAGATCACAATTTTGGATTCTTCCTCTTTTGAAGAAAAAAAATCACAAAATAGCAACTCTTTGAATTATGTTTCTAACGACTGACTTTTACCAGTAAGTTTATATCTCCAGGTCACAACATTGCAACAAAGAAGAAACAGGAGGGACATTAGCCACACAATGACAAAAAATAAATAAATAAAATGCCACAGAAAAGCCTGGAATATTTGGTGCCAACACTCTGATGGCTGTCAGAAACTGTAGTTAGTTTGGAGGCCTTCACATAACCTTGTGGTATAGTCTTAACCGGAAATCTTCAATTAAGTTAGGTATCCTTTCAGTCCTACATGACAGCTGGATCCTCTGTGAAAGAAAACATTTGAAATAGAGGTAACATTTTCAACAACAGAGGCTGAAAGGAGACTGCTAATGTCTCCCAGCATCTCTTTCTCCTAAGCTTTGTAAGAATGGCAGGCAATCAATCAGATTTTACCTGGCACTGGCCCAGAGCTTTGTTTGCTCTTCAGATATTAAAACTAGGTAAAAAAACAAATAACAAAAACAAACAAATAAAAACTGAGAACAAGCTGCAGATATGAATGCAAATAGAGGACAAGCTGCAGATATGAATGTAAATCGTTTGGAATTGCTCTCCTACACACTTTTTTTTTTAATGGATTTTCAATCCATCCCTTAAGCTGGAGTGCAGTTGCGTGATCTTGGCTTGCAAGCTCCATCTCTGGGGTTTATGCCATTCTCCTGCCTTAGCCTACCAAGTAGCTGTCACTACAGGTGCCCACCACCACACCTGGCTAATTTTTTTATTTTTAGTAGACTTCATGGGGGCTTCACCATGTTAGCCAGGATGATCTCGATCTCGATGTCCTCATGACCTGCCCGCATTGGCCACCCAAAGTGCTGCGATAACAGTCATGAGCCACCGTGCCCAGCCACTACTGAACTTTTTAGTTAAAGCCTTTCCCAGTCCATGAACCAAAAGCAAAACTTGCTGTCCCCCAGTGAACCACAATCTATCAGTCTCTCATTTTTAGATGACACACACATGTTTTTAATCTCAAGAAAATTAAAAATTATGAATGCAAAATATGAGATGACAGTAAATGTTCAATATGTAAACTTCTGGTGGAGAAGAGTCAGTTATCCACTTTGAGAAAGAGTCTGATATTTTTATGGACTCAGAAGAAAGAAAATATACCAACTAGTTTTGAAGAAAGCACTACTCATCTTTTCTGAGTCCTTGTGCCTGGAACAATTAATAGCTGATGTAATGACTTAGCTTGGCTTAGCAACTTGGCCTTGAGCCACACAAGAGCTAAAGTGAAAGCATGATCCAGGATCTTGGCCTGGGAGCAGAGGCTAAAATGATAATTTACAGAAATTTAGGTCAGAGTCTGAAGCATGTTTAGTAATATAAGGTGCCCTTTGTAACACTGGAGTCCAATGAGTACATGCCCTAAAAAAGAGAAAACTATTTCCTGGAAGCACTCTGGTTACACAAAAGACACAACATTTTAATGCGGTGTCTTGTTTTTTTATCTGAGTAGCTGTGGGCATGTCTTAAGCATACACACAAAAAAAGTTGAGCTTTTTAAAAAAATTGATTTGATTGGGCCACAGGATTGTGCAGGATTCTTAAATTTGTGTCTGCAGCCTGATATTACAGGCTGTTTCTCTGCTTGCAGAAATTTTACCAACAATCCACCACAACTATGTAGCTCTTCCTTGTCAATACTATTGAAGACCTAGATAGTTTCTGAGGGTCAAAGGCACATTGCTAGAAGTCTCCTATGTGCAAGGCTTTTTGCCCTGTGAAACAACCCACATCTTTGTAAATACTGTAAAATTGTTCATGTCTTCTTAGCAGTCATATCAGAAAAGCCCATAAGAAACAACTCCCAAACGTAAGACAAAGATTCTCCCTAGAAACAATCAAAACAAAATTTTGTTACCACAGGTTTTCCCATCTTCTTGATGTGAAGAATCTTTAGTCACATCATCATCAGCTTTTCCAGTTTTTACATCCAACCCTCCACGTTCCTTACTACACTTATAGGAAATGCCCAATGAATGAGGTTCCAGTAAAGTGCAGGTTTCTTTTTCATTACAGTGCCTTAAACAAATAAAGTAAGACCTGGGAAAGTTTTTTGATATATCAATAAATATATAGAGGCTTTCTAATATCTAGCCCTTTTTTTAGTCTTAAATGGGGAGATGTTATGTTATTGCTAAGCCAAAATTTACTGTTTCTGAGAAATAGCACTACATACGACACAAAGATGATGGGACACAACACATTTGTTCTATAGCTTGTCATAATAAATGAAAAGAAGTCAAAGAGAGAAAGAGTGAAGAACAGACAAGATTCTAATTTCCAGTGGAAAGAGAGACAGAGACCTTTGAACACCCTAATTTAAGCCATAGTGATCTCATAGATAAGAAAAAAAAAAGAAAAAAAGAAAGGAAGAAAAAGGAAAGCAGGACATTGGCCCTTTAGATACCCCAGATTTAAACCTTTCCCAAACCAGGGCTGGGACGACGTCTTTGGGTCTTTGCATTTTCTAGCATTTCTTCTTTTCTGGTTGCCACTTCATTCTTCAGTGTCTGCAGAAGAGAAAGCTTGTGGTATGCCTGATTCATTTAAAGATTTGCAGGGAACTGTCACCTGTACCAGTACCTGACTTGCTTACCTCATCATGGATAACATGCAAAGCTGTATGGAGTGGCTGGACTCAACCAACACTCACTCATGCATCTGCCTCCATTCTGTGTCTGGTGCATACATAGCAAAATGAAACCTAAGCCCATAGTTTGAGCTGAGTACAGCCTGTAAGATGGGTGTGTAAAATTAGATAAGCAGGCTAAAGGGAAACTTTTACAAATGTGCCATCATGCACAGAGATTGTTGGCTGCTGAAGCGACATCATAGAGATCTTGTGACCAAGATGACATTCATCACCAGTGGGCAGTGGATTATTCAATTATGCCTATGTAATGGAGCCTCGCTAAAAACCAACAAGGCTGTTGGGAACCAAGATGGCTGAATAGGAAGAGCTCTGGTCTACAGCTCACAGCGCGAACTACACAGAAGACGGGTGATTTCTGCATTTCCATCTGAGGTACTGTGTTCATCTCCCCAGGGAGTGCCAGAGAGTGGGTGCAGGTCAGTGGTTGCACGCACTGCATGCGAGGTGAAGAAGGGTGAGTCATTGCGTTACACGGGAAGCGCAAGGGGTCAGGGAATTCCATTTCCTAGTCAAAGAAAGCGGTGACAGACAGCACCTGGAAAATTGGGTCACTCCTACCCGAATACTGTGCTTTTCCGAAGGGCTTAAAAAATGGCACACCAGGAGATTATATCCTGCTCAGGGGGTCTTATGCCCAAGGAGTCTTGCTGATTGCTAGCACAGCAGTCTCAGATGAAACTGCAAGGTGGCAGCGAGGCTTTGGGAGGGGTGCATGCCACTGCCCAGGTTTGCTTAGGTAAACAAAGCAACCAGGAAGCTCGAACTGGGTGGAGCCCACCACAGCTCAAGTTTGCCTGCCTGCCTCTGTAAGCTCCACTTCTGGGGGCAGGGCACAGACAAACAAAAAGACAGTAGTAACCACTGCAGACTTAAATGTCCCTGTCTGACAGTTTTGAAGAGAGCAGTGGTTCTCCCAGCATGCAGCTGCAGATCTGAAAATGGGCAGACTGCCGCCTCAAGTGGGTCCCTAACCGCGGACCCCTGAGCAGCCTAACTGGGAGGCACCCCCCAGTAGGAGCAGACAGACATCCCACACAGCCAGGTACTCCAACAGACCAACAGCTGAGGGTCCTGTCTATTAGAAGGAAAAATAACAAAAAGAAAGCACATCCACACCAAAAACCCATACGTACATCACCATCATCAAAGACCAAAAGTAGATAAAACCACAAAGATGGGGGAAAAGCAGAGCAGAAAAGCTGGAAACTCTGAAAAGCAGAGTGCCTTTCCTCCTCAAAAGGAACGCAGTTCCTTATCAGCAATGGAACAAAGCTGGATGGAGAATGACTTTGGCGAGCTGAGAGAAGGCTTCAGACGATCAAATTACTCCGAGCTATGGGAGGATATTCAAACCAAAGGCAAAGAAGTTGAAAACTTTGAAAAAAAATTTACATGAATGTATAACTAGAATAACCAACACAGAGAAGTGCTTAAAGGAGCTGAAGGAGCTGAAAGCCAAGGCTCGAGAACTATGTGAAGAATGCAGAAGCCTCAGGAGCCAATGCTATCAACTGGAAGAAAGGGTATCAGCAATGGAAGATGAAATGAATGAAATGAAGTGAGAAGGGAAGTATAGAGAAAAAAGAATAAAAGGAAATTAGCAAAGTCTCCAAGAAATATGGGACTATGTGAAAAGACCAAATCTACATCTTATTTGTGGACCTGAAAGTGACGGGGAGAATGAAAGTAAGTTGGAAAACACTCTGCATGATATTATCCAGGGGAACTTCCCCAATCTAGCAAGGCAGGCCAACATTCAGATTCAGGAAATACAGAGAACACCACAAAGATACTCCTTGAGAAGACCAACTCCAAGACACATAATTGTAACATTCACCAAAATTTAAATGAAGGAAAAAAGGATAAGGACAGCCAGAGAGAAAGGTCGGATTACCCTCAAAGGGAAGCCCATCAGACTAACAGTGGATCTCTCAGCAGAAACTCTGCAAGCCAGAGGAGAGTGGGGGCCAATATTCAACATTCCTAAAGAAAAGCATTTTCAACACAAAATTTCATACCCAGCCAAACTAAGCCTCATAAGTGAAGGAGAAATAAAATACTTTACAGACAAGCAAATGCTGGGAGATATTGTCACCAACAGGCCTGCCCTAAAGGAGCTCCTGAAGGAAGTGCTAAACATGGAAAGGAACAACCGGTACTAGCCACTGCAAAATCATGCCAAAATGTAAAGACCATCAAGACTAGGAAGAAACTGCATCAACTAGTGGGCAAAATAACCAGCTAACATCATAATGACAGGAACAAATTCACAAACAACAATATTTAATTTAAATGTAAAGGGACCAAATGCTCCAATTAAAAGACACAGACTGGCAAATTGAATAAAGAGTTAAGACCCATCAGTGTCTCGTATTCAGGAAACCAATTTCATGCACAGAGAAACACATGGCCTCAAAATAAAAGGATGGAGAAAGATCTACCAAGCAAATGGAAAACAAAAAAAGGCAGGGGTTGCAATCCTAGTCTCTGATAAAACAGACTTTAAATAAATGAAGATCAAAAGAGACAAAGAAGACCATTACATAATGGTAAAGGGATCAATTCAACAAGAAGACCTAACTATCTTAAATATATATGCACCCAATACAGGAGCACCCAGATTCATAAAGCAAGTCTTGAGTAACCTACAAAGAGACTTAGACTCCCACACATTAATAGTGGGAGACTTTAACAACCCACTGTCAACATTACACAGATCAACGAGACAGAAAGTCAACAAAGATACCCAGGAATTGAACTCAGCTCTGCACCAAGCAGACCTAATAGACATCTACAGAACTCTACAATCCAAATCAACAGAATATACATATTTTTCAGCACCATACCACACCTATTCCAAAATTGACCACATAATTGGAAGTAAAACTCTTCTAAGCAAATGTAAAAGAACAGAAATTATAACAAACTATCTTTCAGATCACCGTGCAATCAAACTAGAACTAAGGACTAAGAATCTCACTCAAAACCACTCAACTGCATGGAAACTGAACAACCTGCTCCTGAATGACTACTGAGTACATAACGAAACGAAGTCAGAAATAAAAATGTTCTTTGAAAACAATGAGAACCAAGACACAACATACCAGAATCTCTGGGATGCATTCAAAGCAGTGTGTAGAGGCAAATTTATAGCACTAAATGCCCACAAGAGAAAGCAGGAAAGATCCAAAATTGACATTCTAACATCACAATTAAATGAAGTAGAAAAGTAAGAGCAAACATATTCAAAAGCTAGCAGAAGGCAAGAAAAAACTAAGATCAGAGCAGAACTGAAGGAAATAGAGACACAAAAACCCCTTCAAAAAATTAACGAATTCAGGAGCTGGTTTTTTGAAAAGATCAACAAAATTGGTACACCACTAGCAGACTAATAAAGAAAAAAAGAGAGAAGAATCAAATAGATGCAATAAAAAATGATAAAGGGGATATCACCACTGATCCCACAGAAATACAAACTACCATCAGAGAATACTACAAACACCTCTACGCAAATAAACTAGAAAATCTAGAAGAAATGGATAAATTCTTCAACACATACAATCTCCCAACACTAAACCAGGAAGAAGTTGAATCTCTGAATACACCAATAATAGGAGCTGAAATTGCAGCAATAATGAATAGCTTCCAAACCAAAAAGAGTCCAGGACCAGATGGATTCACAGCCAAATTCTACCAGAGGTAAAAGGAGGAACTGGTACCATTCCTTCTGAAACTATTCCAATCTAAAGAAAAACAGGGAATCCTCCCTAACTCGTTTTATGAGGCCAGCATCATCCTGATACCAAAGCCGTGCAGAGACACAACCAAAAAAGAGAATTTTAGACCAATATCCTTGATGAACATTGATGCAAATATCCTCAATAAAAAACTGGCAAACCAAATCCAGCAGCACATCAAAAAGCTTATCCACCATGATCAAGTGGTCTTCATCCCTGGGAGGCAAAGCTGGTTCAATATACACAAATCAACAAGTGTAATCCAGCATATAAACAGAACCAAAGACAAAAACCACATGATTATCTCAATAGATGCAGAAAAGGCCTTTGACAAAATTCAACAACCCTTCATGCTAAAAACTCTCAATAAATTACGTATTGATGGGGTGAATCTCAAAATAATAAGAGCTATCTATGACAAACCCACAGCCAATATCATACTGAATGGGCAAAAACTGGAAGCACTCGCTTTGAAAACTGGCACAAGATTGGGATGCCTTCTCTCACCACTCCTATTCAACATAGTGTTGGAAATTCTGGCCAGGGCAATTAGGTAGGAGAAGTAAATAAATGGTATTCATTAGGAAAACAGGAAGTCTAATTGTTCCTGTTTGCAGATGACATGATTTTATATCTAGGAAACCCCATTGTCTCAGCCCAAAAGCTCCTTAAGCTGGTAAGCAAGTTCAGCAACATCTCAGGATACACACTCAATGTACAAAAATCACAAGCATTCTTATACACCAACAACAGACAAACAGAGAACCAAATCATGAGTGAACTCGCATTCACAATTGCTTCAAAGGGATTAAAATACCTAGGAATCCAACTTACAAGGGACATGAAGGACCTCTTCAAGGGGAAATAGAAACCACTCTTTAAGCAAATAAAAGTTGATACAAACAAATGGAAGAACATTCCATGTGCATGGGTAGGAATAATCAATATCATGAAAATGGCCATACTGCCCAAGATAAATTACAAATACAACGCCATCCTCATCAAGCTACCAATGACTTTCTTCACATAATAGAAAAATCAACTTTAAATTTCATATGGAATGAAAAAAGAGCCCACATCACCAAGTCAATCATAAGCCAAAAGAACAAAGCTGGAGGCATCACCCTACCTGAATTCAAACTATACTACAAGGCTACAGTAACCAAAACAGCATGGTACTGGTACCAAAACAGAGATATAGATCAATGGAACAGAACAGAGCCCTCAGAAGTAATGCTGCATATCTACAACTATCTGATCTTTGACAAACCTGAGAAAAACAAGCAATGGGGAAAGGATTCCCTATTTAATAAATGGTGCTGGGAAAACTGCCTAGCCATATGTAGAAAGCTGAAACTGGATCCCTTCATTACACCTTATACAAAAATCCATTCAGGATGGATTAAAGATTTAAACGTTAGACCTAAAACCATAAAAACCCTAGAAGAAAACCTAGGCATTACCATTCAAGATGTAGGCTTGGGCAAGGACTTCATGTCTAAAACACCAAAAGCAATGGCAACACAAGCCAAAATTGACAAGTGGGATCTAATTAAACTAAAGAGCTTCTGCACAGCAAAAGAAACTACCATCAGAGTGAACAGGCAACCTACAAAATGGGAGAAAATTTTCGCTACCTACTCATCTGACAAAGGGCTAATATCCAGGATCTACAATGAACTCAAACAAATTTACAAGAGAAAAACAAACAACCCCATCAAAAAGTGGGCGAAGGACATGAACAGACACTTCTCAAAAGAAGACATTTATGCAGCCAAAAACACATGAAAAAATGCTCACCATCACTGGCCATCAGAAAAATGCAAATCAAAAGCACAATGATATACCATCTCACACCAGTTAGAATGGCAATCATTAAAAAGTCAGGAAATAACAGGTAGTGGAGAGGATGTGGAGAAACAGGAACACTTTTACACTGTTGGTGGGACTGGAAACTAGTTCAACCATTGTGGAAGACAGTGTGGCGATTCCTCAGGGATGTAGAACTAGACATACCATTTGACCCAGCCATCCCATTACTGGGTATATACCCAAAGGACTATAAATCATACTGCTATAAAGACACATGCGCATGTATGTTTATTGTGGCACTATTCATAATAGCAAAGACTTGGAACCAACCCAAATGTCCAACAATGATAGACTGAATTAAGAAAATGTGGCACATATACACCATGGAACACTATGCAGCCATAAAAAATGAGTTCATGTCCTTTGTAGGGACATGGATCAAATTGGAAATCGTCATTCTCAGTAAGCTATCACAAGAACAAAAAAACAAACACTGCATATTCTCACTTGTAGGTGGGAATTGAACAATGAGAACACATGGAAACAGGAAGGGGAACATCATACTTCGGGGACTGTTGTGGGGTGGGGGGAGGGGGGAGGGATAGTATTGGGAGATATATCTAATGCTAGATGACGAGTTAATGGGTGCAGCACACCAGCATGTCCCATGTATATATATGTAACTAACCTGCACGTTGTGCACATGTAACCTAAAACTTAAAGTATAATAATAAATAAATAAATAAAAACCAGCAAGACAGGATTCATAGAGCTTTTGGACAACTGAACACATACAGTGTTCTAGAAAATTGCATGCTCATAAAAAGGGACACAGATAATTTTAAAGCTCATACAGAGTGTAGGGCTGTTTGTTTTGAAAGAAGTTTCTGCCTTTAATAATGTGTCCAGAATTTTAACTTATTAACTAGAACATACTCTAAGGTAACCTAAATCTGCACACTACAAACATTAAAACCTGTGTATTTCCACCAAAATGATTCTAGATTTCATTAATATGTTGCAGCAAGTTTTACTTTAGAGAGACAAAGTTTTCTTTCGTTAACTGGGTAAGAACTAGCTATTCTTAAAGGAAAAGAAAATCAATTGATATCTCGCCACAAATTGTAGTCATATGTTCAGTTTAGGAGAATGATCATCAGTGAATTTTGTGCCAGAAGTATTTCTTCTAAAAGACAAGTCTTTTAATTTATAACTGTGTGTCTCTGAAGTGTTTGTGCCACTATAAAGTCAAGGGCACCATCTCTGATAGTTCTGTGTCTTTCTGGGATGGAAGTTAAGGCTGCCTTATAACGCAGTGCAGGTATTCCAGGATATAAAAATAAGTAAAATCAACATTATTACAGGATTCGCTGTCATAAACATCTAATAAAACACAACTCTGTTATTATATATAGTAGTAGCCATAGATACATATTAGAGCTTGCAAGAATAGTCTAGTACACAACAGTCTGCTTTTATATTTGGACTTATGTGTGCATAAAATAATCACATTTGGGCAAAGAAACTCTTATATTACTTCTTTTAAAGCTACAGTGCTTAAAATGATGTGAAAATCTAAATACTTAGCTTGGACATTTCCAGTTCTGTTTCCAAGCCTTAGCTATGGGTGAAATTGTTTTGGGCTATGAAGATGGATTAGGGCATCTTGCAACTCATGATACATTTAGTTCAGCTTAGTTCTCATGCCCTGAGCAGACAGACTGACAATTTAAACTCATCAATTTTACTTTCAACATCTTTAACATGGATTCTGTCTCCTGGGCTGAGCTCCAGATCTTCCTCAGCACCTCACACTCTCTCTCATTGGTCTGTTCCAACTCCAACTTAATATTACAGTGAATAAGGGCCTTACATTCTTCCAGTACAATTCGATTATGTGAATCAAGGTCCTTAATTTGAATCATAACCTCTTGAGTGAAAGTTCCCATCCAAAATACCTGAGAGGCCAGGTCTTTGGCACATGCCTCCCATGCTGTCAGCTTTCGCCAGCAATTAACGTATCATTGGCAGATGCTTTACCCATCATTTTTGGAAATGTAATAGTAGAACAGCCATCTGGACTCTGTCCAAAGGTCGTATAAGGGGTTTGGAACCAAAGCTTTTCATTAGCCTACACGAGATCAAAAAGAGGCAGGAGGGATGCACCTAGTCCGATGGCAGGGCCATTGACTGATACAACAATAGGCTTTTTAAATTCAATAAAAGTATTCACAAAGTTCTTGATTGTGTCAAACAGTTCAAGGCTTGCTCTGTTTCTGTCATTCCTTAAGTGCGTCACAAAGTACCCAAAATCAAGACTGCAAGAAAAGACACTTCCAGTTGCACTGAACAGCAGGAGCTTGCTTTCATCTGCAGCAGCACTATTCAGAGCATTAACCATATCTTTAATTACTCTGTATTAAGTGCATTTTTTTCTGTCGATCTAGTTGATAGCACTATCTGGATAAATCCATCCTCTTTCTTCACTAAAATGTCTCTGTATGTGCTGCCACTTTCTGTTAACCTTATGGTGCAGTACATCTTCTTGAAAAAAGTGTGGTCTCTGCTGTCATCAGTAATATTTCTTTGCATACCTTTCACTCTTGGAACTGAGGTATGCATGCCTGTTGTTCCATTGGCTGCTAATGGGTCTATTAATACCACTATATCTTTTTGGGTAGCAGAACCTGTGGCCATGGAATTGGTAATTGAGCCAGACATCTTCGACATTAGTGGTTGTTTCTGAGTCTTGTTCTCTATTCCAGTCTGTTCTGCACCAGGATGTGAAAAAGGGTACCGGAGGAGTTTCCATTTTGTCACCTTGAGGACCACCATGTCCTGCTGATCTGCTGCAATAGGGTCCAGTTCCTCAAGTTTCTGAAAGCCACTCACAGTTTTCTTCTTGTTAAATGGGCTGTCAGGTGCAAGGGTCTTGATAGTTGAATTTATTATCTCCATATTCTTTGTGTCTGAGAGAATTGAAGCTGCCTTTCTCCTAACGTTCTTGCTGGCAGTAAATAACTTGCTGTTTTTGGATATGTGGTGTTTAGCAGTCACTAGCATTTTAGAAGAGTTTTTAGAATAGCTCACTTTTGGAGATCTGGAAGTTCTTCTGGCATTGTTTGAAAAAATTCTACTGTTTCTAGTCCATGTCAGTTTTTTCTGTTTTTCAGTCTGTCGTCTATTAAAACTATGTATAAATTTTTCACAGTTCATGAGGTGCTGCTCTGGTTCACAAGTGTAATCCTATTTGTCATAACCTTTCCACTGAACCAAATACTCTGTATTCCCATTTTTATCTTGTCTTTTGTCAACAATAGTTTCATCCTCAAACTCCTGGGAAGCCATGAGGAAAGACATAGGATTGGAGCAGTTGCTGTGCCCACTTCGTTTCAGTTGCTTCTCCAAATAGCCACTTCTTTCTGCCTCCAGTTCTTCACCAGGTTCTGCATATGGATGAACCTCTTCTATTTTGTCACCACTGGTGTAGTGAAAATTGTGTGAACTAGCAGCTATGCTATGTTCCTGAACCTCTCCACACTTACTCCCTGGTGGGACAGCTTGGGCTTTGTCTCATGCTGCATGATAGCTTGCTCAGTAGCCTCAGGTGAGAGTAGCTTAATCCACAGCCCCAACTCTCTGACGTAGTACAGAAAGCTTTCTTCCTTCCTGTTACTCTTTTTTGTTTGTTTGTTTAATTGTGGTAGCTATGACAATTGTATGGAACATTCTAATGTTATAACATTTTTAAAGTTACACTAGCTTACCTTCAGTAACACAAAAACCTTTACTCCTGTATAATTTACCACCATTATTTCACTAACTGAGTTCTCAAAATTATAACTTTATTCATTTTATGTCAAAAACAAATAAGAGGTGATTTTTTTATTAAATATATTTGTGTTTTAAGTTACGTGGAGAACAACTTGTGGAGGTGCATATTATTAATTTTTTCTTTCTTTTTTTTTTTTTTTTTTTGAGATGGAGTCTCCCCCTGTCAGCCAGGCTGGAGTGCAGTGGTGTGATCTTGGATCACCGGAAGCTCTGCCTCCTGGGTTAACTCCATTCTCCCGTGTCAGCCTCCTGAGTAGTTGAGACTACAGGCTACTGCCACCTTGCCTGGCGAATTTTTTGTATTTTTAGTACAGAACGGGTTTCACCGTGTTAGCCAGGATGGTCTGGATCACCTGACCTCCTGATCCATGCACCTCAGCCTTCCAAAGTGCTGGAATTATAGGCATGAGCCACTGCATCCAGCCAAATTTTTATCTTATTTATTTGCTTATGTATTTATCTTTACCTTAATCTTTGTTTGTTCATGCTGCTTTTGCATGTCTGTCCATTCTACCCTGAAGCACTCCATAAGACTTTTCTTAAAGGGTAGTCTACTTGTAAAAGGTGCCGGTTTTTATACGGGAATGTCACAATTTGTCCCTCACCTTTGATGGACAATTTAGTGGATCAAATGTTTTAGGTTTGACGGTTTTTTCTGACAGCACTTGGTATATATTAGTCTACTGCTTTCTATACTGTTAGTTTTCAGATAAGAAATCTACTGCTTTTCAGTGGTTATTCAGATAAGTGATCCACTTGTTATTTTTAGGGACCCATTTACATGACTAGCTACTTTCCCTGCTTCCCTTGAAAATCCTCAAGATTCTCTTTGTATTTGTTTTAGACAGTTTAATTATCAGGTAAGTTTGAATTTGTTTCTATGAGTTTTTGTTACTTGGAGTCTGTTGAGATTCTTGGGTGTTTATTTATTGTGTAAATTGTCACGTTCTTATGACTATTTTGTTAAATAGTCTCCATGATCTTTTGTCTCTTCCTTCGAACTTCCAAAATGCATATGTATGGCTGCTTGATGGTGTCTCTCAGGATTCTAGGCTCTATAAATCTGCCTTGCCCCTTTTCAGACTCTGTTGGTGACCACTATATGGTTGACTGCCCCCAACGGTGTGTGTTGCAGTGTGGGGACAGTTTGTCAGTTGGTCTCGCAAGGCTGATGCATCCCAGAGCTCAATTCCCAGACTTCAATCATTGTGGTCTCATTAGTGCACTACAATCTAGAAATCTCTAAATGTGAGGTATCACACAGAGTTCTTTGTCTCATGGCCAAGAAAATTAAGGAGGATGAATGCAAAAATTTGAATCAAAACTTTTAAAGGTGAAAGTAAAAAACTCTTCACAGTGGGCGTGGAATGTGAGTGGTTTACCTACTATGAGGCTGTGCTTTACCATTTCTAAAGGCAGAGCAGTAAAGGAATGTGCTTAGTGTTCTTGGAGTAAGTGTTATTCGATTTGGCCATGAAACTTGGCCTTGGATTCATCTGGAACTGCAGTGATGATTTGTGAAGCTACAAGTCTCAGCCTTGGAACTTGGCCCTGGATAAAGAAGGAGCTAAAGTGACAGCTTGGCCTGAGACCTTGGCATGGGACCAATCAATGGATGAAGTAATGTCTCATGGCAACAATAATTAAGGAGGCTGGATGATGCAAAGTTCAAGTAGGAACTAAAGCAATACAACATCCATCTGGACTCTGTCCATATGTCATATAAGGTGTTTGAAACCAAGCCTTTTCATTATCTCAGAAGAAATCACAAAGAGGCAGTATGGATACATGTATTCCAAAGGATGGGCTACTGACTGATACAAAAATAGGCTTTTAACATTGATTGAAATTATTCATAAAGTTCTTGATGGTGTTCACCATTTCAAGGCTTGTTCTGTTTCTGTCCTTCTTTAAATACTTCAGAAAGTACCCAAAATCGAGACCACAGCAAAGGACACTTCCAGCTGCCCTGAACAGCACACGCTTGCTCCCACCCACAGCAGCTCTATTCAGAGCATTAACCTTTTCTTTAATTTCTTCTATATTCAGTGCATTTTGTTATGTCAATCTAGTTTATAGCAACATATGGATGAATCCATCCTCCTTCTTCACTACAATATCTCTGTGTGTGCTGGCACTTTCTGTTAGCCCTATGGTGAAGTACATATTCTTGATAAAAGGCTGGTCTCTGCCATTGCCAGTAACATTTCTTTGCCCAACTTTCACTCTTGCAACTAATATATGCATGTCTGTTTCTCCATTGGCTGCTAATAGCCCCATTAATACCATTGTACCTTTTTTGTTAGCTGAGTCTGAAGCCATGGAAGCAGTAACTGAGCCAGACTTCTGAAAAAATAGTGGGTGAATCTGGGTCTTGTTATCTATTCCACACTGTCCTTCTCTGAGATCTGGTAAAGCCCTGATGAACTTCCCTTCCTCCTCCTTGAAGACCACTGTGTCCTGCTGATCTGCTGCAATAGGGTCCAGATTCTTGAATTCCTGAATCCCACTCACTGAGTTCTTGTTAAAAGGGCTTTAAGGGGCAAGTGTCTTTCTTGATAGTTGAATATAGTAGCTCCATATTCTTTGGGTCAAACAGTGGTGACCCTGGATTACTGCTAACATTCTTGCTGGCAGCACATAACTGGCTGCTTTTGAATTTGAGGTGTTGGCCAGATACTAGGATTTTAGGAGCGTTCTTAGAAAAGTTGGTCTTGGTAGACGTAGAAGGTCATCTTCTGGTATTGTTTGAAAAAGTTCTAGTTGTTCTGGTCCATACCAGACTGTTTTTCAGTCTGTCATCTGTTAAAGTCATATATTCAGTTTTCGCCGGTGCTGCTCTGGTTCCCATGTGTCATACTGTTTCTTCCTAACCTTTCCAACAGAAATTTTTTTTTTTTTTTTTTTTTTTTTAGACAAAGTCTTCAGCTATCACTCAGGCAGGAGTACAAAAGTTTTCAGCTATCACTCAGGCAGGAGTACAGTGGCACAGTTGCATAATCTTGGCTTACTGCAACCTCTGCCTCCTTGGTGCATGTGTTTCTCCTGCCTCAGCGCCCCAAGTAGCTGAGATTACAGGGTCCTGCCACCACACCTGACTAACATCATGATTTTTAGGAGAAACTGCTTTTCACTGTATTAGCCAGGATGGTCTCGATCTCCTGAACTCCTGATCTGCCCAACTCAGCCTTGCAAAGTCCTGGGGTTACAGGGTTGAGCCACTGTGCCTGGCCTCTGTCTTTCTGTTTTTGTCTTGTCTTTTGTCAACAATAGTTTCAACCTAAAACTCCTGGAAAGCCATGAACAAAGACACAGAATTGGAGCAGTTGCTGTGCCAAATTTGTTTCATTTGCGTCTCCACATAGCCACTTCTTTCTGCCTCCAGTTCTCCACCAGGTTCTGCATATGGATGAGCCTATTCTACTTCATCGCACTGGTGTAGTAAAAATTGCTTGAAATAGCACCTACACCATGTGTTTTAGGCTCTCCACACTTACGCCCTTGTGGGACAGCTTGGGCTTTGTCTCATGACACATGATAGCTGGCTTAGTAACCTCAAGTGGGAGTAGCTAAATCCACGTCTCCTACACTCTGGTGTAACACAGAAAGCTTTCTACCTGCCTGTTCCTCTTTTTCTTTTTTAATTGTCATTGATACTGTGATTACATTGAATATTCTAAAGTTATTCCACTTTTAAAGTTATACTAGCTTACTTTTAATAACACACAAATCCCTTAACCCTGTATAGCTTCACCCCAATGATTTCCTTATTGAGTTGTCAAAATCATACCTTTATGCACTGTATGTCAAAAATGCAAGTTAGTGATATTAATTTTATTAAATCTATTTGTGTTTTAAATTACATGGGAAACAAATTATGGAGCTGTACAATCTTATTCTTTATGTTTTATAATGGCTTATATATTTATCTTTAGAGTAATATATATTCATTCATACTGCTCTTTATTGTCTGTTCATTTAACAATGAAGTATCCCATAGGGCATTTCTAAAAATGTAGTCTACTGGTAAAATGTCCCAGCTATTATCTGGAAATGTCATAATTTCTCCCTCATTTATAAGGGACAATGTTTTGAACATAACACTTCTGTTCAAATGTTTTTTCTTACATCATTTGGAATATGTTAATCTATTGCTTTCTGTCCTCTGAGTTTTCAGTAAAGATATCTGCTGATTATTTTTGAGGGTTCTTGAAACTTTACTACCCACTTCTTTTGTTGCTTTCAGGATTTTCTCTTTCTTTTGAAGACTTTAATTATCATATAATTTGAGTTTGTTTCTTTTTGTTTCCCTTACTTTGAGTTTGTTGCATTTGACATTCTTTACCATTATTGTTTCTAAATAAACTTCCTGATTCTTTTTCTCATCCTTTGGATTTCCAGTACACATAATATGGCTGCTTGATAGTGTTCCACAGCATTTTAGACTTTGTTCCCATTACCTTATTTTTTTCTATCCTTTCCTAATTTAATAATATCAACACCCTTTCCTTGGTTTGCTGATAGTTTGTTCTTCCTTTGGCTCAAGCCTGCTTTTAAATATCTGTAGTGAATTTTTTTTTTCTTTTTATCGCTAGACTTTTTTAGGTTTTAAAATAATTTTATATTTTTTATTAATTTTTTCCATAATTTCTTGTGCTTCTTTTGTTTCTTCTATTAGCTTACTCTGAAACTTAATTTTAAATATCATGTTTCAGTAAGACCACCAATTGGGCTGTCTAAAAATGTTTCAGATCATAATTTTTTTTAATTCTTAAAATTAGCCATAATTCTCTATTTCACTGTATGGTTTATCACTAGACTTTTTTAGGTTTTAAAATAATTTTACTCTTTTGATTAATAATTTTTGTTCATAATTGTTTGTGCTTCTTTTGTTAGCTCATTATGTAGCTTAATTTTAAATATTATATTTTAGTAAGGCTGCCATTTGAGCTGTGAAAAAAAGCTTATTTTTTCATAATTTTTTAGTAGTTGTTCTTAAAATGAGCCATACTTCTCTATTTCACTCTGTGGTTTGTGATTTTGATGGTGCTGAAAAAGAGCATTTAAATTTTAAAGTGCTGTAAGTTGAAAATAAGATTTTCTGCATCTGTGGTTTGGTAGAGTTTTATTTATTCATTGTATAGGTTCTTTCTCTCCTATAAATCCGCTGTATTGAGCTTCTTCTTGGGTCTTTTTTGAGGCACATATTTATGGGGCACATATTGTTAAAACCACAATTCACTATATATATATATGTGTGTGCATGTGTATATATATGTATATATACAGTATGCATATATGTGTATATATGTATGTATATATGTGTATATGTATATATGTATATAATGTATGTGTATAATATGTATGTATATAATGTATGTATATAATACATACATATATGTATGTGTATATCTAATTATATATATGATTAATTTTGAATGTTTTTGTCTACAAATGTCTTATGAGAAAAAGAACAATAAGGAAAAAATATTTTCACTTTTTAAATCTACTGAAAATTGGTTGCATAGAGGGACAAAGAGACTGCATAATGTTTGGGGAATAAAACAATGATTATTCATCTCTTTCGGGACCTCCATAAGCAGAAGCAGTAAACAGCAAGTGAGTCCTCATGAGATTTGAAGGACAGGGTCCCTTTTCTTTACCATGACTCTTGTAACCTGCTCCAGAAATATTTGCAAGGCAGCATCCCACAGTGGTGGTTAAAAAACAATAAGTAGCTGCTGTTGATCTGTGCTACAAAATTGATAAAATTTAATTTTTCTTTACTTTTCAAATCTTCTTTTGGAAGCTCTAAACCTTCAGGTGGACTTGGAATTCTATACTAATTGCATTATACTAATCCTGCCACTGCACCCACTGTATAGTTGAAGAGACGGATACACAGTGATCTGTTGTACATTGCAGAATTTTTCCAGAATCTACATTCATTTTACTCTGGCCTATTTGTCTTTGTACCTAAAGTATGCCTTGCATAGAAGTCACAAAAGTGACTCCTTTGTTTAAGGGTACACTTGCAACAATGTGTGTCTTTCTAAGCAAGAGCTCACTTTTACAGTTCTTACAAGTAAAATATTACATACTCTGACATTGCCTTACATGTTTTCCATATGCTCTTTCCCTTGCTTGATCCTCAATTTCTTTTTTGCTCATTTAAAAATTTGGCTAATTTTTCAAAACCTTCTGTTGTATTTTTGACATTACAGTTAGGTGTATTTGGGATTTCAACTATTATTGAAAACTTAAAATAGCCTACTATGAACAATACTAACTTGTGTGAATAATTTAGTGTTTAAGGTCGACAATATAAAAATATGCTGCTCTTGTAGTTGTCCACCCTTCTCTATTTTTATTATTGTATCTGATTATATCTGTGCGCATAGACTGTTCATTAACAGTTAAGTTTGCCAGGGTTGAAATAGTAATATCATTTTTCTCATAGAGAAGCTTTAGTCACAACTTCCTTTAGCTTTTATCTAGACATGTTTGCTTGAGTTTCATTTAACCAGTTATATATTTCAGGTTTGATAGCATTCTTCTGCTAAAACTTGGATATCTCACCACTTTCTGACTTCATGGTTTCAGCTGAACAATCATGTGTTAATTTTAATCAAGACCTTCTTGAACATAGCAAGTTGCTATTCCCTATCTGCTTTTACAATTTTCTTTGTATTGGCTCTTGATTGACTCTAATGTTTTCTGATGTGGTTATCACTGACTATATTGTGGTTAAAGATTTTTGTCCTCTTTCATCTTTTAGATTGAGATTTTTAAGTTCAGGAAATGTTCAGCCATTTTTACCTTAAAAATTTTTGGCCTCTGTTTTTCTTCATTTATAAGATGCCCATATTGCACGTACCAGTAGACCTCATGGTGTTCTATTTACTCTTTATTTTATTTTATTTTTTCACTTTTTAAAAAAAAATTTACTCCTGAGTCTGGGTTATTTCAGTTTTTATTCCTTCAGAATGAATGAATATTTACCTGCTCAAATGTGCAGTTAAACCCCTTTATTATAGATTTTACTTCAGTAGTTATCCCATTTTTTTTACGGGTTCTTTTATAATTTGTCTCACTGTTGCTCTCACGTTATTCTTTCATCATTTGTCTGTAATATCTCTTTAGCCCTACTTAAAACTGCTGTTTTTAGTTCTTTGTCTATAAAATTTGGGACACATTTAATTCCTGCTTTGGTTTACATTGTTCTTAACTTTCTGTTTGTTTTTGTGTTTTACCTTTTCAGAAAACTATATTTGAAATGTCATAATGTGCTAACACTGAATGTTACCTCTACATTTGAAATGTCATAATGTGATAACTCTGAATGCTTTTCCTTATTTCTGAAATGCAACTTGTTAGTTATTAAAAGCTTAGCTTGCATTCCATTAGCACTTTGAATAAGAGCAATGTGAAAACTATCACTTTTAAATTCAGGGTATGTATTAACACTCTCCTTTAACTCTCAGCGAGACTGTTATAATTCTCTCCTAACATTCACTTTGTTTTCACTCTGAATCTGTAGATAAACTTGAGGGTTAATGTATATTGCTTTACATTTCTTTTAGAATGTTACTGACATAAACATATGCATGATTATCTAACTGCTTCAGTATATTAAACTGCTTTTGAATATTCAGATTTTTGCAAATACAAATCTCGCCAACTTTTGTTCCTGTTTCTCCTTTGCCTAGTGTAAAAAATAACTGTATTTTTTGTACTCAGCAATTTATATGTTTGTGACCAATTCCTAGCATTTCAACCCGAGAGTGATTCCTGAGTTAGGCAAAGGAGAAATAAACGTTTATTTTGTCAAATTTTCATATATCCTCTAGAAAGACTGAAAAAAAAAAAACACACAGTAATTTAGCACATAAGGGTTTCTTTGCTTTTTCCAGAAGCAGGAATCAGGTCCTCATTTTGACAATGTGGATTTCAATTCTGAAGTCTTCATCTGTGCCTAGGAGGTGACATGGCAATCCTTAAAGAAAAAAAAATTATCATTTTATAATTGTCTTTCTGGATTAAATGTTTACTTGGTTGATATAAACTATTGATTTTCAGTGTCCAGAGTGTTTTTGATGGTTTCAATTTTTTTTCTTTTTTTGAATGGTTTGAAACTGCCATCCCTGCAGTTTGCTTTTATTTTTATCTATGAATCACTGAGTGTTTTCTAATTTCAGAGTTTATTGTTATTTATGAGGTTTATGTTTTGTCTCTTGTTTAAAATACTTAAAATCTATGTTACACTTCCAATTTTGAATCCCTGATGTTAGGTTTTTGTTTTAGTCGTTATGTTATAAAGCTTTTGGTTGTTTTTAAGTGAAATTATCAATTTTCTATAAAATATAAGAGGTAAGATTCACTGTTATAAAGTACATTTTGATTTTTGTAAAACAAATGTACAATAAGTGGCTTACAAAGTGACCTTCAAATAAATATCTAAAGAAAATAATGTAAGCATGCAGCAAGATCAATAAGTACAATGATTCCTGGTGGAAGCCTGTATAAATTGTTTTTAAAAAGCCAGCTACCTGTGGCTGCTGCAGACTTTAGAAGGTGAAAATTTATAGAGGAAAAGCTCTTAGAAGTAACTGACAGTCCATGTGATTGTCTAGGGTTTTTATAGGTCTGAAGATTTTACTTAGATTTCAGTCTAAACCTGGTTCATGACTGAAAGTGGAATTTGAAAGGTTGTTACTAGCATCTATTGCTGAGAGGTTAGAAATGCTGCTAAATATCCTAAAATCTTCAGTCTCAGGCACCTTTAAGAAGCTGACAGCGTTGAAACATCTTTTGAGAAAATTATTTTTAAAAGCTCACATTTAGAACAATTTGATATTATATTTTGAAGATTTCTTAACTCCAACTTTAGATTCCATAAAGCAGAAGGATTTGAAAAATTGTATATAAGTTACTTTGATTCAACTTAAGGTAAACATTACTAAAGTAAGGTCAGTTCATTTAATCAATGATTAGAAACTGAATGATATATTTTCTATTTCTCTGCTTTTCCCTCCAATTACTTTTTCAATGTTTTTGTAAAACATGAATGTCAAAAAATAAAACCCTAGTCAGCCTCTGTTTTGGAGGTACCAAGGGAGAAAACTTAATGAATGGCATTTGGGATAAGGCTAATCTTTAGTAGAGTTGAAAGGTGTAAATAATACACATGCATACAGGTGCATTGGCTCACTATGTTATGGATACACATTGTGCATTCAGAAAGCACAATGTGTTCCCATAATATAGACATGAATTGCCCCAGTCATAATATACTCATGAATGATCCTAGACTATTACAATAGGTAAGCCAAATGAAAACAAAATTTTCAAGGACTATAGCTGGGGTTAGAGGATTTTGAATTTTGCTAAAGTTGTTTAGTAGAAACAATGCTCAAGTATCTCCTACTTTTTAAAATTTATTTGATAGAAGTTTGCATACTGGGCATCTCTGGTCAGAATTATTTGTTCTCTGCCTTGTTCCAACATAATAAAATAATGCATTCACATAAATATGCATATTAGACAATATGAGAAAATAAAAATCAATGAATGAGGAAACTGATGTAATAGAAACAATTTTTGAAAATGTTAAGATAAATCCAAAAGAAGGTGAATTTCTACAATGGAAAATCTTTCCCGTTTGAATCAAAAATTTGTTTCAGAACATGAGCAAGTAGCAGCAACGTGGTAATTATCCAGTTTTACACTGCTTCCTTAGTTCCCTCTTAGAGCCTGAGTTGTAGCCTCTGTTTTTGATGCTAGAGCCTTCTCCATGAGGCCAAACTATGAGCCGTATAGGGCTTGCTTTTTCTCCAACATTAATAAAATGCCATTGAATACCTAAAAGGAAAAGGCAAGATTAATTTTTTTGCTTAATATACTAAAGGAGAGCTCTGCTGTTTAGACACATTCTTGGAACAATGCAGAGGCGTGAAATTGAGGCATTGGAGGACATGAAGTGGTGTACAGCAGCTAGCATTATTTGTAGAAACAAAGTTGTTTGGGTACAGCTTCTAGTGAAAGAGGAATATTAATTGAACTCTGTGACTGACCTGATTTTTCAAAGTGCTGGCACTGTTTTATTATTATTACTGTTGCTATTACTATTATTAACTGTAACAGCTTTTTCACTGATTACTTAAATTTAAACCTGATTTTAATGGGTACATTTTACAATGATTACAGAACCAGTATTTACTAAATATTCTGAAAATTTAAATTGTTGTTTTCTAAGATGATATAATACACCTTTGTTTTTAAAGAAATGAAGAGTATTTACTAATTGGCAACCAGTTGTTAAATAATTCCTCTGACATATGTTCTAGAGCCTTGGAAGTAAGTAAATAGAAAAATAAGTACTTCAAAAGTTTTTTCTTTTTTCTTTTTTTTTTTTTTTTTACATAGATGTCTATGGACCACAGAAGCACATATGCACATGTGTATATATGTCAGGATTTTTTGTACGGAATTAGTTTATAATGTCACCATCAAACAAGATGACTTATTAAAAGAAGGCTTACAGTTTTGGTATTTATTCAAAGAATGTTTTTTGGTTGTATCCTTGGGATAGTCATCAGCTCAAGACCTGAAGGAAGATGATGGGTGACTTCTCCATTTCCAACTGAGGTACAGGGTTCACCTCACTGTGGAGTGTTATCAAGTGGGTGCAGGACAGTGGGTGCAATGCATTGAGTATGACCCAAAGCAAGGTGAGGCATCACCTCACCCAGGAAGCAAAAGGAGTCAAGGAATTCCCTTTCCTAGTCAAAGAAAGGGCTGAGAGATGACACCTGGAAGATCAGGTCACTTGCACCATAATACTGCACATTTCCAATGGTCTTAGCAAATGGCACACCAGGAGATTATATCCCATGCATGGCTCACAGTGTCCTTTGCTCAAGGAGCCTCACTCATTGCTAGTATAGCGGTCGGATATCAAACTGCAAGGTGACAGTGAGGATGGGGGAGGGGCACCCATCATTGCTGAGGCTTGAGTAGGTAAACGAAGTGCCCCGGAAGGTCGAAGTGGGTGGTGCCCACCACAGCTCAAGGAGGCCTGCCTGCCTCTGTAGACTCCACCTGTTGGGGCAGGGCATAGCCAAACAAAAGGCAACAAAAACTTATGCAGACTTAAATATCCCTGTCTGACAACTTTGAAGAGAGTAATGGTTCTCTCAGCCCGCAGATGGATATCTGAGATCGGACAGACTGCCTCCTCAAGTTGGTCCTTGAACCCCAAGTAGCCTAACAGGAAGACATCTATCAGTAGGGGCAGACTGACACCTCATATGGCTGGGTACTCCCCTGAGACAAAACTTCCAGAGGAATGATCAGATAGCAACATTTGCTGTTCACCATTATCCGCTGTTCTGCAATCTCCACTTTTGATACCCAGGGAAACAGGGTCTGGGGTGGACCTCCAGCAAACTCCAACAGACCTTCAGCTGAGGGTCCTGACTGTTAGAAGGAAAATAGAAAGGACATCCACACCAAAATCCCATCTGTACGTCACCATCATCAAAGACCAAAGGTAGATAAAACCACATAGATGGGGGAAAAATGGAGAAGAAAAACTGGAAGCTCTAAAAATCAGAGCAAATCTCCTCCTCCAAGGGAACACAGCTCCTCACCAGCAATGGAGCAAAGCTGGATGGAGAATGGTTTTGAAGAGGTGAGAGAAGAAGGCTTCAGATCATCAAACTACACTGAGCTAAAGGATGAAGTTCCAACCCATGGCAAAGATGTTAAAACCTTGAAAATAATTAGAAGAATGGGTAACCAGAATAATCAATGCAGAGAAATTCTTAAAGGACTTGCTGGAGCTGAAAACCAAGGCACAAGAACTACTTGAAGAATGCACAAGCCTCAGTAGCTGATTCGATCAACTGGAAGAAAGAGTGGTATCAATGATGGAAGATCAAATGAATGAAATGAAGTGAGAGGAGAAGTTTAGAGAAAAAGAATAAAAAGAAGTGAACAAAGGCTTCAAGAAATATGGGACTATGTGAAAAGACCAAATCTACATCTCGTTGGTGTACCTGAAAGTGACAGGGAGAATGGAACCAAGATGGAAAACACTCTGCAGGATATTATCTAGGAGAACTTCCCCTATCTAGCAAGACAGTCCAAAATTAAAATTCAGGAAATACAGAGAACACCACAAAGATACTCCTTGAGAAGAGCAACTCCAAGACACAAAACTGTCAGATTTGCCAAAGTTGAAATAAAAGGAAAAAATGTTAATGGCAGCCAGAGAGAAAGGTCAGTTTACCCAGAAAGGGAAGCTCAACAGACTAACAGCTGATCTCTCAGCAGAAAGTCTACAAGCCAGAAAAGAGTGGGTGCCAATATTCAACATTCTTAAAGAAAATAATTTGCAATCTAGAATTTTATACCCAGCCAAACTAAGTTTCATAAGTGAAGGAGAAACAAAATCCTTTAAGGACAAGCACACTCTGGGAGATTTTGTCATCACCAGGCCTGCCCTAAAAGGGCTCCTGAAGGAAACATTAAACACAGAAAAGAACAACCAGCACCAGCCACTGCAAAAGCATGCCAAATTGTTAAGACCACTGAGCCTAGGAAGAAACTGCATCAACTAATGAGTAAAATAACCAGCTAACATCATAATAACAAGATGAAATTCACATATAACAATATTAACCTTAAATGTAAATGGGCTAAATGCTCCAATTAAAAGACACAGGCTGGCAAATTGGATAAAGTGTCAAGAACCGTCAGTGTGCTCCATTCAGGAAACCCATCTCAGATACAGAGACACACATCGGCTCAAAACAAAGGGATAGAGGAAGGTCTACCAAGCAAATGGAAGACAAAAAGGCAGGGGATTCAATCCTAGTCTCTGACAAAACAGATTTTTAACCAACAAAGATTAAAAGAGATGAAGAATGATCCCTTGTA
The DNA here is from genome assembly GCF_028885655.2 of Pongo abelii. Classification (NCBI taxonomy): domain Eukaryota; kingdom Metazoa; phylum Chordata; class Mammalia; order Primates; family Hominidae; genus Pongo; species Pongo abelii. The sequence goes on from NC_072009.2 coordinate 56,419,114, forward strand.
AAGGGATCAATTCAACAAGAAGAACTAACTATCCTAAATATATATGCACCCAATACAGGAGCACCCAGATTCATAAAGCAAGCACTGAGTGACCTACAAAGAGACTTAGACTCCCACGCAATAATAATGGGAGACTTTAACGCCCCACTGTCAACATTAGACAGATCAATGAGACAGAAGTTTCACAAGGATATCCAGGAATTGAACTCAGCTCTGCACCAAGTGGACCTAATGGACATCTACAGAACTCTCCATCTCAAATCAACAGAATATACATTCTTTTCGGCACCACATCACACCTATTCCAATATTTACCACATAGTTGGAAGGAAAACACTCCTCAGCAAATGTAAAACAACAGAAATTATAATAAACTGTCTATCAGAGCACAGTGCAATCAAACGAGAGCTCAGGATTAGGAAATTTACTCAAAACTGCTCCACTAAATGGAAATTGAACAATCTGCTCCTGAATGACTACAGGGTACATAATGAAATGAAGGCAGAAATAAAGATGTTCTTTGAAACCAATGAGAACAAAGACACAACATACCAGAATCTCTGGGACGCATTCAAAGCAGTGTGTAGAGGAAATTTATAGCACTAAATACCAACAAGAGAAAGCAGGCAAGATCTAAAAGTGACACTCTAACATCACAATTAAAAGAACTAGAGAAGCAATACCAGACACATTCAAAAGCTAGCAGAAGTCAAGAAATAACTAAAAGCAGAGCAGAACAGAAGGAGATAGAGATGCAAAGAATCCTTCAGAAAATCATTGACTCCAAGAGCTGTATTTTCTTAAAAAGAACAACAAAATTGATAGACTGCTAGCAAGACTAATACAGAAGAAAAGAGAGAAGAATCAAATAGATGCAATAAAAAATGTAAATGAAATATGACCACCGATCCCACAGAAATAAAACTACCATCAGAGAATAGTATAAACACCTCTACACGAATAAACTTGAAAATCTGGAAGTAATGCATAAATACCTCAACACATACAACCTCCCAAGACTAAACCAGGAAGAAGTTGAATCTCTGAATAGACCAATAACACGATCTGAAATTGAGGAAATAATTCGTAGCTCTCCAACCAAAAAAATTCCAGGACCAGATTGATTCACAGCTGAATTCTACCAGAGGTACAAGAAACAGCAGGTACCATTCTTTCTGAAATTACTGCAATCAATAGAAAAAGGTGGAATCCTCTCTAAATCATTTTATGAGGCCAGCATCATCTTCATACCAAAGCCTCGCAGAGACACAGCAAAAAAAGATAAATTTAGACCAATATCACTGATGAACATTGACGCAAATATCCTCAACAAAATACTGACAAACAGAATCCAGCAACACATCAAAATCTTATCCACTATGATAAATTGGGCTTTATCCCTGGGATGCAAGGCTCGCTTAACATATGCAAATCAATAAATATAATCCAGCATGTAAACAGAAGCAACAAAAGAAACCACTTGATTATCTCAATAGATGAAGAAAAGGTCTTTGACAAAATTCAACAATCCTTCATGCTAAAAACTCTCTTTAAATTAAGTATTGATGGCATGCATCTCAAAATAATAAGAGCTATCTATGACAAACCCACAGCCAATATCATACTAAATGGGCAAAAACTGGAAGCATTCCCTTTGAAAACTGGCACAAGACAGAGATGCCTTATCTCACCACTCCTATTCAACACAGTGTTGCAACTTCTGGCCAGGGCAATCAGGCAGGAGAAGTAAACAAATGGTATTCAATTAGGAAAATAGGAAGCCAAATTGTCCCTGTTTGCAGATGACTTGAGTGTATATCTAGAAAACCCCAACATCTCAGCCCAAAATCTCCTTTGGCTGATAGGCAACTTCAGCAATGTCTCAGGATACAAAATAATGTGCAAAAATCACAGACATTATTAAACACAAATAACAGACAAACAGAGATTCAAATCATGATTGAACTCCCATTCACAATTGCCTCAAACAGAATAAAATATGTAGGACTAGAACTTACAAGGGGTGTGCAGGACATCTTCTAGGAGAACTTAAAACAACTGCTGAATGAAATAAAGGGGGATACAAAGAAATGGAAGAACATTCCATGCTCATGGTTAGGAAGAATCAATGTCGTGAAAAATGGCCATAAAGTCCAAGGTAACTCACAGATTGAATGCCATCCCCATCAAGCTACAAATGACTTACTTCACAGAACTGGAAAAAAATATTTTAAAGTTCATATGGAACAAAAAAAGAGCCTGCATTGCCAAGACAATCCTAAGCCAAAAGAACAAATCTGGAGGCATCATGCTACCTGACTTCAAATTATACTACAAGTCTACAGTAGCCAAAACTGCATGGTACTGGTAGCAAAATGGAGATGCAGATCAATGGAACAGAATAGAGCCCTCGGAAATAATGCCACATATCTATGACTATCTGATCTTTGACAAACCTGACAAAAACAAGAAATGGGGAAATGATTCCGTATTTAATAAATGGTGCTGGGAAAACTGGCTAGCCATATGTAGAAAGCTGAAAATGGATCCCTTCCTTACACCTTATACAAAAATTAATTGAAGATGGAATAAGCACTTAAATATTAGACCTAAAACCATAAAAATATGGCAGGAAAACCTGGACAATACAATTCAGGACATAAGCATGGGCAAAGGCTTCATGGCTATAACACCAAAAGCAATGGCAACAAAAGCCAAAATTGACAAATGGGATCTAATTAAACTAGAGAGCCTCTGCACAACAAAAGAAACTACCATCAGAGTGAACAGGCAACCTAGAGAATCGGAGAAAATTTTTGCAATCTACTCATCTGACAAAGGGCTAATATCCAGAATCTACAATTTTTCCAACAAATTTACAAGAAAATAACAAACAACCCCATCGAAAAGTGGGTGAAGTATATGAAAAGACTCTTCTTGAAAGAAGACATTTTTGCAGCCAAAAGACACATGAAAAATGCTCATCATCACTGGCCATCAGAGAAATGCATATCAAAACCACAATGAGATACCATCTCATACCAGTTAGAATGGCATCATTAAAAAGTCAGGAAATAACAGGTGCTGGAGAGGATGTGGAGAAATAGGAACACTTTTACACTGTTGGTGGGACTGGAAACTAGTTCAACCATTGTGGAAGTCAGTGTGGTGATTCCTCAGGGATCTAGAACTAGAAATACCATTTGACCCAGCAACACCATTATTAGGTATATACCCAAAGGATTATAAATAATGCTGCTATAAAGACACATGCACACATATGTTTATTTTGGCACTATTCACAATAGCAAAGACTTGGAACCAACCCAAATCTCCAACAATGATAGACTGGATCAAGAAAATGTGGCACATATATGCCATGGAATACTATGCAGCCATAAAATATTATGAGTTCATATGATTTGTAGGGACATGGATGAAGCTGGAAACCATCATTCTCAGCGAACTATCTCAAGGACAAGAAACCAAACATCGCATGTTCTCACTCATAAGTGGGAATAGAACAATGAGAACACATGGACATGGGATGGGGAACATCACACACTGAAGCCTATTTTGGGGTGGGGGGAGTGGGGAAAGATAGCATTTGAAGATATACCTAATGTTAAATGATGAGTTGATGGGTACAACACACCAACATGGCATATGTATACATATGTAACTAACCTGCACCTTGTGCACATGTACCCTAAAACTTACAGTATAATAAAAAAGGGATACTTTTTGAGAATACTTACAAACTGTTTATTTTGCCATCCCTTTATATATGCATATATATATGTAGATGTGTGTGTGTATATACGTATATATATATATATAAATATGTAAGGGAGGTTATAACTACTTACGTACATGATCACAATAGGCTACCTGCAAGCTGAGGAACAAGGAGAGCAAGTGTGAGTCCCAAAGCTGAAGATCTTGAAGTCCACTGTCCGGCGAAAAGTGTATCCAGCATAGAAGAAAGACATATGCTTTGGAAGCTAGGCCCATCTTGCTTTTTGACATGTTTCTGTCTGCTTGATATTCACTAGAAGCTGATGAGATTGTGCCCACCAGATTAATGTAGATCTCCCCATTGACTCAAATGGGGACTTAATTTTTTTATGGGGAAACTCCCAAGAAACACATCCAGGATTAATACTCTGTATCCCTCAATCCAATGAATTAGACAATATTAACCATCACAAGTTTACCCCTTGTTAACTTGAATCAAAATGCATCTCCTGCTATAATACATAATCTTCAAATGCAGACAAAAATGAGGTAATAATTACACCTAACATAGTACAATTATCCTCTTACAACCAGAAATGCAACAATCTGCAATCCAAACATGATTTCATAATGTTTGCAATACGCAAATGTTGATAAGAACTCAACAAATCATATGTAGCATGATTAAGGAAAATAAAAGAAAAGATTTTCTTAGTACGTGTGTATACATGCATAAACTTTTTTTAACGAAAGAAGGAGGAAATACTTAAGACAATTAACGTCCTCATTGCTGCAGCTGGTCACGTGTTTATAATATGTATTGATGGCTAACTTCTTCTATTACCCATTCTGTGTTCCTTTCCTCTTCAGCAAGCACCTCGGATGTGGTTTTTATTTTTTTAATTTTTTTTGTTGTTGTTCATCTTGATAGTTCAGGTCAATCAACCCAGTCAACACTGTAACTGCCTTTTTAGAAAGTTGACATGAAGGTAGGAGGAGGCCCAAGTGTCCAGGTGGCAATCATGACTTCCACTTTAATGGAATCATTCTTGTTTCATCTTTTGGCAGCACTTTTCCTCAGGGAGTTAAGACCTCTAGGCCAGCAGCACATAATATTATAAAAAACAGGAAACAAATGTGTTGTTAGTGAAACACCAGCAGTGATAGTGAGTGGCAAAATTTCTACTTCCATCACTTGAATCCTGGACCAGTGAATTTTGGCTATGGAAGTAAGAACACCATATCTTGGATGCTGATTCAGAGAATACATGGTCTTCTGGAGAACTTTGCAATAGCCTTGCAAAGTATGGTCACATAGTTGACATTGCAATTGTAACTTCAAAAGACCACTTCACAATCTTATTAATTTAGTTGCTTCAGGATAATGAGAAACATGGTAAGACCAGTAGCTTTAATGAGCAGGAGCCCACTGCCACATTTCTTTAGCTGCAAAGTCAGTGTACTGGTCAGAGGCAATGTTGTGTTGAATACCATAATGGTGAATAAGGCATTTTGTGAGTCCATGAATGGTAATCTTATCCGAAGCATAGCTTGAAGAATGGGGAAACCCATATCCACAGTAAGTAGCTATTCCAGTGAGGATAAACCGCTGCCAATTCCTTGATGAAAGAGGTCCAATATAATTAATGTGTCACCAGGTAGCTGGCTGATCACCCCAAGAAACTGGGCCTTACTGAGTGCTAAGTTTTGGTCTCTGCTGCTGACAAATTGGGCACACAGTAGTGGCCATAGCCAGGTCAGCCTTTTCGAGTGGAAGTCCGTGTTGCTGAGCACATGTGTAACCTCAATTTCTGCCACCATGGCCACTTTGTTCATGGGTGCATCGGGCAATGACAGGGGTGGCTGGGGAAAGAGGCAGAGTGGTGTTGCCAGAACCAATGTTTTTATCCACTTGATTATTAAACTCTTTATCCATTAAGGCTGCTCGCTGGTTAGACCTCACATGGAATACAAATATATTGACAGCTTTTGACCATTCACAAAGTCCATCCACATACCTCTTCCCCAAATATCTTTGTCATCAATGTTCTAATCATGCATCTACCAAGTGCCTGAGACCCAGCCAAAACATTGGCTATGGACCATGAATCAGTATATAGTCAGAAATCTGGCCACTTGGGCATTGATACAGGCTGAAGGAGAGAAGGTGGGGTGGCTGTATTGGAGATTGTGAGCCACTTTCTTATGTAACTTAGTTGTGCCTTAGGACCAGCTCAGCCTAGGCACGTGTATACCACATCCATTTCATGATGAAATGCTGCTGCACACAACCCACTTTAAGACTCGATGGGTCAGAAAGCACCAAGTTCATGACAGGCAGTGTAGTTCACATGGTGACTTGATGGCCAATGTTCAAATATTCCACCAAAGTCCAGCAGTGGGCCAAGAGCTGTCTCTCCAAAGAATATTAGTAATCTGCAGAAAATAGCAGGGCCTTGCTTCAAAATCCTAGAGGTGTATGCTCTGATTCACCTGTGGGAGCACTGCAAACTATTGTCACATCGTTGGCATTGTAATTGTAACTTCAAAAAGCCATTTCACCGTTCTATTTAACCAGCTGCTTCAGGATAATGGGAAACATGGTAAGACAAGTAGATTTAATGAGCAGGACACTGCTGCCACAGTTCTTTAGCTGTGGGCTCCAAACAACATTCCTATCTGCCACTGAAACTTCAAGCACCATTGAATCTCCCGGTTCATATGGCCCAAAGAGTAGAGGTGTTTTCAATGCAGTCTGAAGTAGTTGCAGAGTCTTTTCCTGTTTTGGATGCCCCTGAAAGCTAGCAGCCCTTTGGGTCACTAATAAGTGGGCTTTGGGGACATATTCAAATGAGAAATGTGATGCTTCAAAAATCCAAATAGGCCTAGTAGTTATTATGCCTCTTTCTTGGTTATAAGAGGGGCCTCACATGACAACTTGTTCTTCACCCAGGAAAGTATATTTTGACAGGCTTCCCAAGACTGGACCTCTAGGAACATTATGGATGTAGAAGGTCTGTGAATTTTAGTCATATTTATTTTGCATCCTCTGGTACATAAATGTCTCACTAATAATTCAAGTATGCTTGCTACTTCTTGCTCACTCATCAAATCAGCCTAATTTTATCAATGAAATGGATCATTGTGATATTTTACAGAAGTGAAAAGCAATCAAATTCTCTCTGAATAAGATTATGATAGGAAGCCATAGAGTTAACATGCTCCTGAGCAAGGATAATAAATGCGTATTGCTGGCCTTGGCAGCTGAAGGCAAATTCCATCTGGTGGTCCTTATAGACAGGAATAAAGAAAAGGGCACTGGCCAAGTGAATGGCTGTATACCATGTAAGAGGAGATGTATTAATTTGCTCAAACAATAAACCACATCTAGTATATCAGCTGCAAGTTGATTCACAACTGTGTTAAGTTGTGATACTCCAATGTCATTATCCAAGGTCCATCTGACTTTTGCACAGGCCAAATTGTTGAGTTGAATTAAATGTGCTTGTAGTTACCAATCCAGCATTTTTGAAATTTTTGATGGTGGCACCCATCTTCACAATCTTCTCAGGGTTTTGATATCATTTCTTATTTACTATTTTTCTACGTAGGGACAGCTTCAGTGGCTGCCATTTGACCTTTTGTATTGTTGTAACCCTCACCTTGCAAGTCATGGAAATGTGGGATTCTGCCAGCTGATAAATATATCTATGCCAGTTATGCAACTTAGCACTGGGAAAATGACCACAGGATGACTGCAGGGACTCACTGGGCACTCTGTAAATCTGACCTAATAAGATAAAGCTCTATTAATTACCTGACCTCCCTGAGCTCCTACTTTAACTGTGGGACCACAATAACATTTTGGATCCTCTGGAACCCACATCAGCCCAGAGCTAGTGGCCAGTAGTTTCTGCAAAGTCTGATTATTTCCCTTTCCCTAATGCACAATTACCTTGGTAAAGCCTGGAGGTCTTCTTAGGGAAAGATGGTGTAAAGATTCACTGCAAAAATAGTCAGTTATGTTGTGGGTTTCTTGGTCAAGGAACCCAGCTTCCCTCTCATTCAATGGATTCTCAGTCTTTAAACTGTCTCCAGCCTGGTAATTGATGGAGGGGCTGTATTTCTCTGTTTTCATCACTCTGAATCATGTTTTGTCCTTTTGATCCAACGATTTCCGTATGTATAAAGTAAGTATGAATGCAGTAAGCTTTCCATCAATTTCATTTCCATGAACACTGTGAATAATCGACCAATGACAAAGACCTACAGGAGTCACATTATTTGACAGCCACTATCCATTAGCTGTGCCCACATTACCTTTGATGGTTGAGTGGTGCCACTTGACCCTGTCACATCGGGATCCAATTATTTTAATCATATTTATATTTTGTAGTTGAGTGACTGGTTTTCAAAGAAGAGCAATTACAGGGCAATTGTGCCCACCAGATTAAGGGTGGATCTACCTTCTCCAGCCCACTGACCCTAGTATTAATCTGTCTTAGGTAACACTCATGCAGACACATGCCAGACTAATACTCTGTATATCGCAATCCGGTTAAATTGATACTCAGTGTTAGCCATCACAGGCTTGTGGCAATAAATTTGCAGGTCCCCACTGAGGCTTCACCTTCAAGCCAGTTACAGCCTGAAGTCTAGGTCCTAGGCCGATGGACAAGAATGGGAATCACTGGTGCTGTTTTGAAATTCAGGTGTTGTTGCCAAATAATCCAATCAGCAAACATGTTCTTTCCTTGGAAGCACGTAGTATTCCTGGACTCAGTCAGATTTGAGGACTATTCAAACTACCAGCTGTGGAGAGGAGGTACCTACCCAAGGGTCATCCCTCTCCTGTGAGCTTAGGAGATGTCAGGACTATCAGTGGTGGGCTGGAGCTACCCGCTTTCAGTCTCTGCTGAAAGCTGGGGACATAATGGGATGACCAGCTAGAGTGAGCAGCTACCCAGTCGAGAGTCTTCTCTTTGCTGAAGGCTTAGCCAATCTTGGAACCACCAGGAGTGAAGTAGACCTACCCTGTGGACAGCTTAACATCTCATAGTATGATTAGCTGGATGGAGAAGCTACCAAGTCCAGGGTTTCTTTCCTGCTGAGAGCTGGACACTAATCCTTGACAGCTTGCCTGTAGAGATAAGCTGCCCGTTCTAAAGCCATCTCTCTGCTGAGAGCTGGACACTCATCAGAATATCCAGCCTGTGGAAAAGAGCTACCCAATCAGGATCTCTTTTGAGTTCTGTCCCTCAGTAAATCTTATCTATAAATTTCTCACTCTCCACGTGTCCATCTACCTCATTCATCCTGGATAAAGAACAATTATTTGAGAATCACTGAATTGTGGTGCTGAAAGAACTGTAACACAAACAGGGAAAAAAATGTCTCTTGCTCATCAATTGTAAAAGACAAAAATAAGAGGACATCTGTGACCCTTCAGGGTGCACAGACCTAGGGTATCTCAAAACCAGGGCTTTGACACCAAATTAAGGGCTTTGTTGTTTCTGGCATCCTGAAACTTCTGGGCACCACTACATTCCCAAGTATCAGCTGTGGAAGCTGCTTGCAGTATGCCTGGTCTAGCTGCTGCACCTCAGTGAGGTGGCACTTCTCTTGGCACCTAAAGTTTCCTGCTTTGTAACAGCTGGCAGGGCTGGCCATGTATAGCAACTGGACCCCACACTTGCTCAAACACCATTGCCACTCTACCTCATGTTTGCCCTTGGCAGGTGTTAAATCCTCGCCCATAACAAGCTGAGTGCAGCCTGTCAGACAGAGTGGGTAGAGCAAGCTTAGCAGGCCTGAGAAAACTCAGGCAAAGTCACCACTGGCCACAGAGGTTTTCAATTGGCAAGGTGACTCTCCCCAAATCCCATGACAAAAGGAGCATAGCTAGTTGTGTTTAAATGTCTTTCTTCTTTTGGATCTGGAAATACTTAAAATTCAGTCTCCTACAATTTGGAATGTTTAAACCTTATTTGAAAATCATTATATTTCAAAATATTTTAGAAATTATAGTTGAAAGATGGATTTTCCACTGACCACCCTATCCCTCTTACTTACACAGTCATCTAGTCTCTGAGAATGTACTTCTGTAATTCAGGGCATTGGGCTTCAGGTTGGCACCTTCCTCTGTATTATAAAGCTATCTAATAGAACAGAATTTCTGATTTTGACATTTTGTACTCAGATAATTTCTTTATGGGAGGAGCTTTTGCTGTGCACTGTAGGATGATGAGCAGCATTTAGGGCCTCTTCCATTCAGTGCCATTGTAGTCTCCTTGTTTTTCCCATGGAAGAAATACCCAGATAGTTTTGTGTCTTGTGGAAGCAAAATTGATGACTATCTTTATCGTATAAGTTAATACACATAAAAAACCGGTGGTAGTAATCTAGTGTAGTCATAGGAATGTTTTTACATTTTTTTCCGGAATGCAAACCATTACAGACAATGTGAAAAAGTGTGTGGTGATTCACACTTTTAGTGTTTTAGAATGACAATACCATTGGACTCAGCAATTTCATTACTGGGTATATAGCCCACAAAAAGTAAGTCATTCTATTACAAGGACACATGCATGTGTATGTGTATTATGGCACTATTCACAAAATCAAAGTTGTGGAATTAACCCAAATGCCCATGAATGACAGACTGGATAGAGAAAGTGGGAAAACAGCAGCTTCATGACAACTAGCTGATTTATGCTGAGGTAAATACTTAGCTGATGGGGTCATGGGTTCAGTGAACAACCATGGCACACATTTACCTGTGAAATAAATCTGCATGTCCCGCATATGTATCATGAAACTTAACATAAATAAAAATTAAATTAAATTAAAATGAAAAGGCTTTCATTTTTGTAGCAGTTATAGTAAATTTGAAATATGTGCGACACCTTTTTAAAGAGATTTTATAAAATAACTATAAATCACAGTTTTGACAAACTGCACTGAAAAGTAAACAAGTAGCATATTTCAATTCTTAGTTGATTGAATTTCTTTTCTTTCATTTTGAGGATAGAATCTTACACAGTCTCTTCAGCTGAAGTGTAGTGGTGCAATCTTGGCGTGCTTCAATCCCCTACCTCCCAGCTTCAAGGGATTAATCTGCCTCAGCCTTTTGATTAGCTGAGATTACACGTGTGCACCAACACAGCTGATGGGGTTTCACCGTGTTGGCCATACTAGTCCCAAACTCCTGATGTCAAGTAATCTCCCTGCCTCATCATCTGAAAGTCCTGGGATTATAGGTGTGAGTCAGGATGTCTGGAGGTTGAATGAATTTCTAATTGAGAAACATATCCATCTTGCAAAACTTTATTTTCTATATCATACTTTTATGAGTTCCTTCATATGTCTCATAAGTCAAGAAAAATAATATAATTTTAATTCATGCTCTTTGCATTGGAAATGAATGTATATCCATTGATGTGTAATTAAAAGAGTAAGTCTATTTAGAATGTCATTTTTCTTTTGTGTAAAACTCTCAGGTTTTAGAAATTTCTTTAATAATATAACTTTGGAAACTAATTACATTCATTGATATAAATGATTGTTTTTTAGGGATCTTTTATTGGTAAGAAAATTAAAAATTGTTTCAGGATGCAAAGAGATGTTTAATTATATCAAATAAACTGACAAGTATTTTCTTCGAGAAAACAGGTTTTTCTTAATTTAGGTTTTATATGACTAATATTATGATTAATTTCTCTTCCTAAAATTAATTTATGTTTCCATCTCCCCTGCATCAGTAGTTCACCTGCAATGTATAAGAAGAAAAAACTGCCAGCAGAACAGGCAGTTTCAAGATGCAGGTCACCCACTACCAGGAATCCTAGTTTGAGCTACTTGTAGTGCCAGCTATTGATGGTATAATAAAAATCTAAAAAAGAGAGTAGGTTCTTTGACTGCAGTATATGACACAGACAAAGCAATAACTAGTGAGTAGTTTAAATTATAAATATGCTTTTATTCATTAATATTCATTTACTTTGGTTTGAAATGTTATTTTTTTCATTTAGGAAAAGAAGTAACTCATTTTTTTTTGTTTGTTTTTGGTCAACTAGCCCAACATTTTGTAGTCATCAGGTGTGTAAGCAGAAGAGCTTTAGTGAGAGAACACAATTTTTTTGAAGGAGACGCTTTTTTTAATGTTTTCCTATAGATGGTTTGATAACTTAACACATGAGTTGTTTTTATCATATGAGAAAAAATACAAAAATGTTACATTAACAAGGGGCCAAACAAAGCTATAAAATGTTTTATTTAAAATATATGCACTGAAGTTTCCTGTTATTTTAGTTAAATTCTGAAAGAGGAATGGTTTTGAAAATCATATTAGAAGGGAACATTTGAGTGCATTTTATTACTTCTAAATGTCCAAATAAGTTCCAGAAAAAGGGTAGTAATGTTTAAACTTACAAAGAACTTAAACACAAACTGGGATTTAACGTAAGCAAGTTAACATATAGTAACACAAAACTTAGTGTATTTCAAGTTTAAACTAAGTGTTAAGTATGTAATTAACAAACATATTCAATATAAGCCTTTAATTAATAAATATGAAATTATATACATACATATTTCCATGTGAGTATGTTTTTAGCACATTGTAGGAGTTTCCAGCTAACTCACTCTTTAAAAGATCAGATCTTTATTTGAATTGTGAGATCTATATAGAGGGAAAAATTTGCTTTTAAAAAACACTTCTTTGTTAATTTATTTAATGATTGTACTGACACAGTAAATATATATTTGCAAATGAGATTTTTTAAAATTTATTTATTATTATTATTATACTTCAGGTTTTAGGGTGCATGTGTGCAATGTGCAGGTTAGTTACATATGTATACTTGTGCCATGCTGGTGCGCTGCACCCACTAACTCGTCATCTAGCATTAGGTATATCTCCCAATGCTATCCCTCCCCCACTCCCCCCCACACCACAACAGGCCCCAGAGTGTGATGTTCCCCTTCCTGTGTCCATGTGTTCTCATTGTTCAAATCCTACCTATGAGAATATGTGGTGTTTGGTTTTTTGTTCTTGTGATAGTTTACTGAGAATGATGATTTCCAATTTCATCCATGTACCTACAAAGGACAAGAACTCATCATTTTTTATGGCTGCATAGTATTCCACAGTGTATATGTGCCACATATTCTTAATCCAGTCTATCATTGTGGACATTTTGGTTGGTTCCAAGTCTTTGCTATTGTGAATAATGTCACAATAAACATATGTGTGCATGTGTCCTTATAGCAGCATGATTTATAGCCATTTGAGTATATACCCAGTAATGGGATGACTGGGTCAAATGGTATTTCTAGTTCTAGATCCCTGAGGAATCACCACACTGTCTTCCACAATGGCTGAACCGGTTTACATTCCCACCAACAGTATAAAAGTGTACCTATTTCTCCACATCCTCTCCAGCACCTCTTGTTTCCTAACTTTTTAATGATTGCCATTCTAACTGGTGTGAGATGGTATCTCACTGTGGTTTTGATTTGCATTTCTTTGATGGTCAGTGATGGTGAGCATTTTTTCATGTGTCTCTTGGCTGCATAAATGTCTTCTTTTGAGAAGTGTCTGTTCATGTCCTTTGCCCACTTTTTGATGAGGTTGTTTGTTTTTTTCTTGCAAATTTGATTGAGTTCATTGTAGATTCTGGATATTAGCCATTTGTCAGATGAGTGGTTGAGAAAATCTTCTCCAATTTTGTAGGTTGCCTGTTCACTTTGATGGTAGTTTCTTTTGCTGTGCAGTAGCTCTTTAGTTTAATTAGATCCCATTTGTCAATTGGCTTTTGTTGCCATTGCTTTTGGTGTTTTAGACATGAAGACCTTCCCCGTGCCTATGTCCTGAATGGTAATGCCTAGGTTTTATTGTAGGGTTTTTATGGTTTTAGGTCTAACGTTTAAGTGTTTAACCCATCTTGAATTGATTATTGTATAAGGCGTAAAGACGGGATCCATTTTCAGCTTTCCACATATGGCTAGCCAGTTTTCCCAGCACCATTTATTAAATAGGGAATACTGTCCCCATTACTTGTTTTTCTCTGGTTTCTCAAAGATCAGATAGTTGTAGATATGTGGCATGATTTCTGAAGGCTCTCTTTTGTTCCATTGATCTATATCTCTGTTTTGGTACCAGTACCATGCTGTTTTGGTTACTGTAGCCTTGTAGTATAGTTTGAAGTCAGGTAGTGTGATGCCTCCAGCTTTGTTCTTTTGGCTTAGGATTGACTTGGTGATGAAGGCTCTTTTCTGGTTCCATATGAACTTTAAAGTAGTTTTTTCCAATTCTGTGAAGAAAGTCATTGGTAGCTTCATGGGAATGGTATTGACTCTGTAAATTACCTTGGGCAGCATGGCCATTTTCATGATATTGATTCTTCCTACCCATGAGCGTGGAATATTCTTCCATTTGTTTGTATCCTCTTTTATTTCATTGAGCAGTGGTTTGTAGTTCTCCTTGAAGAGGTCCTTCACATCCCTTGTAAGTTGGTTTCCTAGGTATTTTATTCTCTTTGAAGCAATTGTGAATGGGAGTTCACTCATGATTTGGCTCTCTGTTTGTCTGTTGTTGGTGTATAAGAATGCTTGTGATTTTTGTACATTGATTTTGCATCCTGAGACTTTGCTGAAGTTGCTTATCAGATTAAGGAGATTTTTGGGCTGAGACAATGGGGTTTTTAGATATACAATCATGTTGTCTGCAAACAGGTACAATTTGAATTCCTCTTTTCCTAATTGAATACACTTTATTTCCTTCTCCTGCCTAATTGCCCTGGCCAGAACTTCCAACATTATATTGAAAAGGAGTGGTGAGAGAGATCATCCCTGTCTTGTCCGAGTTTTCAAAGGGAATGCTTCTAGTTTTTGCCCATTCAGTATGATATTGGCTGTGGGTTTGTCATAGATAGCTCTTATTATTTTGAGATACATCCCATCAATACATAATTTATTGAGAGTTTTTAGCATGAAGGTTTGTTGAATTTTGTCAAAGGACTTTTCTGCATCTATTGAGATAATCATGTGATTTTTGTCTTTGTTTCTGTTTTTATGCTGGATTACATTTACTGATTTGCATATATTGAACCAACCTTGCATCCCACGGATGAAGCCCGCTTGATCATGGTGGATAATCTTTTTGATGTGCTGCTGGATTCGGTTTGCCAGTATTTTATTGATGATTTTTTATCAGTGTTCATCAAGGATATTGGTCTAAAATTCTCTTTTTTGGTTGTGTCTCTGCCCGGCTTTGGTATCAGGATGATGCTGGCCTCATAAAATGAGTTAGGGAGGATTCCCTGTTTTTCTTTAGATTGGAATACTTTCAGAAAGAATGGTACCAGTTCGTCTTTGTACCTCTGGTAGAATTCAGCTGTGAATCCATCTGGTCCTGGACTCTTTTTGGTTTGGAAGCTATTCATTATTGCTGCAATTTCAGCTCCTATTATTGGTGTATTCAGAGATTCAACTTCTTCCTGGTTTAGTGTTGGGAGAGTGTTTGTGTCGAGGAATTTATCCATTTCTTCTAGATTTTCTAGTATATTTGCATAGAGGTGTTTTTAGTATTCTCTGATGGTAGTCTGTACTTCTGTGGGATCGGAGGTGATATCCCCTTTATCATTTTTTATTGCATCTATTTGATTCTTCTCTTTTTATTTCTTTGTTAGTCTTGCTAGCTGTCCAGCAATTGTGTTGATCCTTTTAAAAAACCAGCTCCTGAATTCATTAATTTTTTGAAGTGGTTTTTGTGTCTCTAATTCCTTCCATTCTGCTCTGATTTTAGTTATTTCTTGCCTTCTGCTAGCCTTTGAATGTGTTTGCTCTTCCTTTTCTAGTTCTTTTAATTGTGATGTTAGGGTGTCAATTTTGGATCTTTCCTGCTTTCTCTTGTGGGCAGTTTGTGCTGTAAATTTCCCTCTACACACTGCTTTGAATGTATCCCAGAGATTCTGGTATGTTGTGTCTTTGTTCTCGTTGGTTTCAAAGAACATCTTTATTTCTGCCTTCATTTCGTTATGTACCCAGTAGTCATTCAGGAACAGGTTGTTCAGTTTCCATGTAGCTGAGCGGTTTTGAGTGAGATTGTTAATGGTGAGTTCTAGCTTGATTGCCCTGTGATCTGAGAGATAGTTTGTTATAATTTCTGTTCTTTTACATTTGCTGAGGAGAGCTTTACTTCCAAGTATGTGGTCAATTTTGGAATAAATGTTGTGTGTTTCTGAAAAAATGTATATTCTGTTGATTTGTGGTGGAGAGTTCTGTGGATGTCTATTAGGTCCGCTTGGTGCAGAGCTGAGTTCAATTCTTGGGTATCCTTGTTGACTTTCTGTCTCGTTGATCTGTCTAATATTGACAGTGGGATGTTAAAATCTCTCATTATTAATGTGTGGGAGTCTAAGTGTCTTTTTTGGTCACTCAAGACTTGCTTTATGAATCTGGGTGCTCCTGTATTGGGTGCATATATATTTAGGATAGTTAGGTCTTCTTGTTGAATTGATCCCTTTACCATTATGTAATGGCCTTCTTTGTCTCTTTTGGTCTTTGTTAGTTTGAAGTCTGTTTTATCAGAGACTAAGATTGCAACTACTACCTATTTTTGCTTTCCGTTTGCTTGGTAGATCGTCCTCCATCCTTTTATTTTGAGCCTATGTGTGTCTCTGCACATGAGATGGCTTTCCTGAATACAGCACACTGATGGGTCTTGAATCTTTATCCAATTAGCCAGTCTGTGTCTTTTAATTGGAGCATTTCGTCCATTTACATTTAAAGTTAATATTGTTATGTGTGAACTTGTCCTTGTCATTATGATGTTAGCTTTTTACTTTGCTCGTTAGTTGATGCAGTCTCTTCCTAGTCTT
Source organism: Pongo abelii (assembly GCF_028885655.2). Taxonomy (NCBI): domain Eukaryota; kingdom Metazoa; phylum Chordata; class Mammalia; order Primates; family Hominidae; genus Pongo; species Pongo abelii. Next base: position 56,435,733 of record NC_072009.2, read on the forward strand.
GATGGTCTTTACATTTTGGCATGATTTTGCAGTGGCCGGTACCAGTTGTTCCTTTCCATGTTTAGCTCTTCCTTCAGGAGCTCTTTTAGGGCAGGCCTGGTGGTGACAAAGTCTCTCAGCATTTGCTTGTCTGTAAAGGATTTTATTTCTCCTCCACTTATGAAGTTATTTTGGCTGGATATGAAATTTTGGGATGAAAACTGTTTTCTTTAAGAATGTTGGATATTGGCCCCCATTCTCTTCTGGCCTGTATAGTTTCGGCTGAGAGACCCGCTGTTAGTCTTATGGGCATCCCTTTGAGGGTAACGCGATCTTTCTCTCTGGCTGTCCTTAATATATTTTTCTTCATTTCAACTTTGGTGAATCTGACAATTATGTATCTTGGAGTTGCTCTTGTCGAGGAGTATCTTTGTGATGTTGTCTAAATTTAATGAATATGAATGTTGGCCTGCCTTGCTAGATTGAGGAAGTTCTCCTGGATAATATCCTGCAGAGTGTTTTCCAACTTGATTCTATTCTCTCTATCACTTTCAGGTACACCAATCAGACGTAGATTTGGTCTTTTCACATAGTCCCATATTTCTTGGAGGCTTTTCTTGTTTCTTTTTACTCTTTTTTTCTCTAAACTTCCATTCTCACTTCATTGCATTCATTTCATCTTCCATCACTGATACCCTTTCTTCCAGTTGATAGCATTGGCTCCTGGCGCTTCTGCATTCTTTACGTAGTTCTCAAACCTTGGTTTTCAGCTCTGTCAGCTCCTTTAAGCACTTCTCTGTATTGGTTATTCCAAATATACATTCTTCTAAATTTTTTTCAAAGTTTTCAACTTCTTTGCCTTTTGTTTGAATATCCTCCCATAACTCAGAGTAATTTGATTGTCTGAAGACTTCTTCTTTCAGCTCATCAAAGTCATTCTCCTTCCAGCTTTGTTCCGTTGCTTGTGAGGAATGCGTTCCTTTGGAGGGGGAGAGGTGCTCTGCTTTTTAGAGTTTCCAGTTTTTCTGCTTTGTTTTTTTTCCCCATCTTTGTGGTTTTATCTACTTTTGGTCTTTGATGATGGTGACATACAGATGGGTTTTTCCTGTGGATGTCCTTTTTGTTAGTTTTCCATCTAACAGACAGGACCCTCAGCTGCAGGTCTGTTGGAGTACCCAGCCATGTGAGGTGTCAGTCTGCCCCTGCTGGGAGGTGCCTCCCATTTAGGCTGCTTGGGGGTCAGGGGTCAGGGACCCACTTGAGGAGGCAGTCTACCCATTCTCAGATCTCCAGCTGCATGCTGGGAGAACCACTTCTCTCTTCAAAGCTGTCAGACAGGGACATTTAAGTCTGCAGAGGTTGCTGCTGTCTTTTTGTTTGTTTGTGCCCTGCCCACAGAGGTGGAGCCTATAGAGGTAGGCAGGCAGGCCTCCTTGAGCTGTGGTGGGCTCCACCCAGTTCGAGCTTCCTGGCTGCTTTGTTTACCTAAGCAAGCCTGGACAATGGTGAACGTCAGTCTCCCAGCCTCACTCCCACCTTGCAGTTTGATCTCAGACTGCTGTGCTAGCAATCAGCAAGACTCCATGGGCGTTGGACCCTCTCAGCCAGGTGCAGGATATAATCTCCTGGTGCGCCGTTTTTTAAGCCCATCAGAAAAGTTCAGTATTTGGGTGGGAGTGACCCGATTTTCTTTGTGCTGTCTGTCACCCTTTTCTTTGACTAGGAAAGGGAACTCCCTGACCCCTTGCACTTCCCAAGTGAGGCAATGCCTAGCCCTTCTTCAGCTTGCTCATGGTATGTGCACCTACTGTCCTGCACCCATTGTCTGGCAGTCCCTAGTGAAGTGAACCTGGTACCACAGATGGAATTGCAGAAATCACCCATCTTCTGCGTCATTTATGCTGGGAGCTCTAGACTGGAGCTGTTCCTTTTCGGCCATCTTGGCTCCTCCCTTCCCGAGATTTTTTTTAAACAAACACTGCTGCTGTTAAACATTTTAGCCAACAGTTTTACATAGTTAATATATATATATATTTTCACTATATAGGATGATATGTACTAACAATTATTAACTGATCACCAATTTTATATTCCTGTTCCAGAAATTATCTCTGTGCCTCCAGTAATCCATACATGTAGCTATTTATTTTTTTACACAAATGAATGTATACAATAGACTATATTTTTAATGTTCTTTTGTACTTTGTCACAAATCTGTCAGTATATGAATATCCATTTAATTCTGTTTGTAGCTACATAACTTGCAGATCAATGTTCTCTAATTTATGCAGTCCACCTCTGAGATGGATTGACGTGTAAGTGGTATAAATTTTACACTAAATGAAGAAGAATTTACACTTCCACCATAATTTTAAACAAACCATTTCATTGACTTCATCTCACAACAAAATTCTGAGTGCAGGCAAAGTGATTATTGGTATTTGCTGAGGAAAGTAGCAGATATTTACATGAAATTTATAGCTCTTTGAGTCAGAACAATAACTTAAAGGAGATGCTCAACTAAAACTAGAAAAACTCTCATCTTTTCAATGTAAGTTCTTTTTTTATTATTATTATACTTTAAGTTTTAGGGTACATGTGCATAATGTGCAGGTTAGTTACATACGTATACATGTGCAATGCTGGTGTGCTGCACCCATTAACTCTTCATTTAGCATTAGGTATATCTCCTAATGCTATCCCTCACCCCTCCTCCAACCCCCAACAGTCCCCAGAGTGTGATGTTCCCCTTCTTGTGTCCATATGTTCTCATTTTTCAATTCCCACCTATGATTGAGAACAAGCAGTGTTTGGTTTTTTGTCTTTGTGATATTTTACTGAGAATAATGATTTCCAATTTCATCCATATCCCTACAAAGGACATGAAATCATCATTTTTTATGGCTGCATAGTATTCCATGGTGTATATGTGTCACATTTTCTTAATCCAGTCTATCATTGTTGGACATTTAGTTTGGTTCCAAGTCTTTGCTATTGTGAATAGATCCTCAATAAACACACGTGTGCACGTGTCTTTATAGCAGCATGATTTATAGTCCTTTGGGTATATACTGAGAAAAGGGATGGCTCAGTCCAATGGTATTTCTAGTTCTAGATCCCTGAGGAATCGCCACACTGTCTTCCACAATGTTTGAACTAGTTTACAGTCCCACAAAAGGGTAAAAGTGTTCCTATTTCTTCATATCCTCTCCAGCATCTGTTGTTTCCTGACTTTTTAGTGATTGCCATTCTAACTGGTGTGAGAATCTATCTCACTGTGGTTTTGATTTGCATTTCTCTGACGGTCAGTGATGGTGAGCATTTTTTCACGTTTTTTGGATGCAAAAATGTCTTCTTTTGAGAAGTGTCTGCTCATGTGCTTCACCCACTTGTGGATGGGGTTGTTTGTTTTTTTCTTGTAAATTTGTTTGAGTTCATTGTAGAGTCTGGATATTAGCCCTTTGTCAGATGAGTACATTGCAATAATTTTCTCCCATTTTGTAGGTTGCCTGTTCACTCTGATGGTAGTTTCTTTTGCTGTGCAGAAGCTCTTTAGATTAATTGAATCTCATTTGTCAATTTTGGCTTTTGTTGCCATTGCTTTTGGTGTTTTAGACATGAAGAACTTGCACATGCCTATGTACTGAATGATAATGCCTAGGTATTCTTCTAGGGTTTTTATGGTTTTAGGTCTAATGTTTAAGTCTTTAATCCATCCTGAATTAATTTTTCTATAAGTTCTAAGGAAGGGATCCAGTTTCAGCTTTCTACATGTGGCTAGCTATTTTTTCCAGCACCATTGATTAAATAGGGAATCCTTTCCCAATTGCTTATTTTTCTCTGGTTTGTCAAAGATCAGATAATTGTAGATATGCAGCATTATTTCTGAGGGCTCTGTTCTATTACATTGATCTATATCTCTGTTTTGGTACCAGTACCATGTTGTTTTGGTTATTGTAGCCTTGTAGTACAGTCTGAAGCCAGGTAGCGTGCTCCCTCCAGCATTGTTCTTTTGGCTTAGGATTGACTTGGTGATGCAGACTCTTTTTTGGTTCCATATGTATTTTAGTTTTTTCCAATTCTGTGAAGAAAGTCATTGGTAGCTTGATGGGGATGGCATTGAATCTATAACTTACCTTAGGCATTATGGCCATTTTCATGATATTGATTCTTCCTATCCATGAGCATGGAATGCTCTTCCATTTGTTTGTATCATCTTTTATTTCATTGAGCAGTGGTTTGTAGTTCTCCTTGAAGAGGTCCTTCACTTCCCTTGTAAGATGGACTCCTAATTATTTTATTATCTCTGAAGCAATTGTGAATGGGAGTTCACTCAGGATTTGGCTCTTTGTTTGTCTGTTATTGGTGTATCAGAATGCTTGTGATTTTTGTACCTTGATTTTGTGTCCTGAGACTTTGCTGAAGTTGCTTATCAGCTTAAGGAGATTTTGGGCTGACACAATGGGGTTTTCTAGATATACAATCATGTCATCTGCAAACAGGTACAGTTTGAATTCCTCCTTTCCTAATTGAATACCCTTTATTTCCTTCTCCTGCCTAATTGCCCTGGCCAGAACTTCCAACACTATGTTGAAAAGGAGTGGTGAGAGAGGGCATCCCTCTCTTGTGCCAGCTTTCAAAAGGAATGCTTCCAGTTTTTGCCCATTCAGTATGATATTGGCTGCAGGTTTGCCATAGATAGATCTTATTATTTTGAGATACATCCCATCAATACCTAATTTATTGAGAGTTTTTATCATGAAGAGTTGAATTTTTTCAAGGGCCTTTTCTGCATCTATTGAGATAATCATGTGGAATTTGTCTTTGGTTCTTTTTATATGCTAGATTACATTTATTGATTTGCAAATATTGAACAAGCCTTGCATCCCAGGGATGAAGCCCACTTGATCATGGTGGCTAAGCTTTTTGATGCGCTGCTGGATACGTTTTGCCAGTATTTCATTGAGGATTTTTGCATCAATATTCATCAAGGATGTTGGTCTAAAATTCTCTTTTTCGTTTGTGTCTCTGTCCTGCTTTGGTATCAGGATGATGCTGGCCTCATAAAATTTGTTAGGGAGGATTCCTTCTTTTTCCATTGATTGGAATACTTTCAGAAGGAATGGCACCAGTTCCTCCTTGTACCTCTGGTAGGAATCAGCTCTGAATCTGTCTGCTCCTGGACTCTTTTTGGTTGGTAAGCTGTTGATTGTTGCCACAATTTCAGAGCCTGTTATTGATCAATTCAGAGATTCATCTTCTTTCTGGTTTAGTCTTGGGAGAGTGTATTTGTTGAGGAATTTATCCCTTTCTTCTCAATTTTCTAGTTTATTTTGTAGAGGTTTTTGTGGTATTCTCTGATTGTAGGTAGTATTTCTGTGGGATTGGTAGTGATATCCCCTTTGTCATTTTTTACACGGTCTATTTGATTCTTCTCTCTTTTTTTCTTTGTTAGTCTTGCTAGTGGTCTATGAATTTTGTTGGTCTTCAAAAAACCGGCTCCTGGGTTCATTAATTTTTTAAAGGGCTTTTTGTGTCTCTATTTCCTTCAGTTCTGCTCTGATTTTAGTTGTTTTCTGCCTTCTGCTAGCTTCTGAATGTGTTTGCTCTGCTTTTCTAGTTCTTTTAATTGTGATGGTAGGGTGTCAATTTTGGATCTTTTCTACTTTCTCTTGTGGGCCTTTAGTGCTATACATTTCCCTCTACACACTGCTTTGAATATATCCCAGAGATTCTGGCATGTTGTGTCTCTGTTCTCATTGGTTTCAAAGAACATCTTTATTTCTGCCTTCATTTCATTATGTACCCCATAGTCATTCAGGAGCAGGTTGTTCAGTTTCCATGTAGTTGAGAGGTTTTGACTGACTTTCTTATTCCTGATTTTCAGTTTGATTCTACTGTGGTTTGCAAAACAGTTTGTCATAATTTCTCTTCTTTTCCACTTGCTGAGTAGAGCTTCACTTCCAACTATGTGGTCAATTTTGGCATAAGTGTGGTGATGAAAATAATGTATATTCTGTTGATTTGGGGTGGAGAGTTCTGTAGATGTCTATTAGGTCCGCTTGGTGCAGAGCTGAATTCAATTCCTGTGTATACTTGTTATCTTTCTGTCTCTTCGATCTGTCTAATGTAGACAGTGGGGTGTTAAAGTCTCCCATTATTATTGTGTGGGAGTCTGAATCTCTTTCTAGGTCACTCTGCACTTGCTATATGAATCTGGGTGCTCCTGTATTGGTGCATATATATTTAGGATAGTTAGGTCTTCTTGTCGAATTGATCCCTTTACCATTATGTGATGGCCTTCTTTGTCTCTTTTGATCTTTTTTGGTTTAAAGTCTGTTTTATCAGAGACTAGGATTACAACACCTACCTTTTTTGTTTTCCATTTGCTTGGTAGACCTTCCTCCATCCTTTTATTTTGAGCCTATGTGTCTCTGCAAGTGAGATGGCTTTCCTGTATACAGCACACTGATGGGTCTAGACTTTTTATCCAATTTGCCAGTGTGTGTCTTTTATTTGGAGCATTTAGTCCCTTACATTTAAAGTTAATATTGTTATATGTGAATTGGATCCTGGCATTATGATGTTAGCTGGTTATTTTGATCGTTAGTTGATGCAGTCTCTTTCTAATCTTGATGATCTTTACATTTTGGCATGATTTTGCAGCAGCTGGTACTGGTTTTTCCTTCCCATGTTTAATGCTTCCTTCAGGAGCTCTTTTAGGGCAGGTCTGGTGGTGACAAAATCTCTCAGCATTTGCTTGTCTGTAAAGATTTTGTTTCTCCTTCACTTATGAAGCTTAGTTTGGCTGGATATGAAATTCTGTGTTGAAAATTGTTTTCTTTAAGAATGTTGAATATTGGCCCCCACTCTCTTCTGGCTTGTAGAGTTTCTGCCAAGAGATCCACTGTTTGTCTATGGGCTTCCCTTTGGTGGTAACCTGACCTTTCTCTCTGGCTGCGCTTAACATATTTTCCTTCATTTCAACTTTGGTGAGTCTAACAATTATGTGTCTTGGAGTTGCTCTTCTCGAGGAGTAACTTTGTGGCATTCTCTGTATTTCCTGAATCGGAATGTTGGCCTGCCTTGCTAGATTGGGGAAGCTCTCCTGGATAATATTCTGCAGAGTGTTTTCCAACTCACTTCTATTCTCCCCGTCACTTTCAGGTACACCAATCAGATGTAGATTTGGTCTTTTCAAGTAGTCCTGTATTTCTGGGAGTCCTTGTTTGTTTCTTTTTATTTTTTTCTAAACTTCCGTTCTCACTTCACTTCATTCACTTTATCTTCCATCACTGATACCCTTTCTTCCAGTTGATTGCATCAGCTCCTGAGGCTCCTGCATTCTTGTCATAGATCTTGAGCCTTGACTTTCAGCTCCATCAGTTCCTTTAAGCATGTCTCTCTATTGGTTATTCTAGTTATTCATTCATCTAAATTTTTTTCAAAGTTTTCAACTTCTTTGCCTTTGGTTTGAATTTCCTCCTATAGCTCAGAGTAGTTTGATTGTCTGAAGCCTTCTTCTCTCAACTCATCAAAGTCATTCTCCGTCCAGCTTTGTTCTGTTGACAGTTAGGAACTGCATTCCTTTGGAGGAGCAGAGGTGCTCTGCATTTTAGAGCTTCCAGTTTTTCTGCTCTGTTTTTCCCCATCTTTGTACTTTTATCTACTTTTGGTCTCTGATAATGGTGATGTACAGACGGGTTTTTGGTTTGGATGTCCTTTCTGTTTGTTAGTTTTCCTTCTAACAGACAGGACCCTCAGCTGCAGGTCTGTGGGAGTTTGCTGAAGGTCCACTCCACACCCTGTTTGCCTGTGTATCAGCAGCAGTGGCTGCAGAACAGCAGATTTTCATGAACCGGGAATGCTGCTGTCTGGAGGTGTTAGTCTTCCCCTACTTGGGGATGCATCCCAGTTAGACTGCTCAGGGGTCCGGTGTCTGGGACCCATTTGAGGAGGCAGTGTGCCCATTCTCAGATCTCCAGCTGCATGCTGGGAGAACCCTTGCTCTCTTCAAAGCTGTCAGACTGGGACATTTAAGTCTGCAGAGGTTACTGCTGTCTTTTTGCTTTTCTGTGCCCTGCCCCCTGTGGTGGAGCCTACAGAGGCAGGCAGGCCTTCTTCAGCTGTGGTGAGCTTCAACCAGTTGGAGCTTCCTGGCTGCATTGTTTACCTAAGCAAGCCTGGGCAATGGCGGGCTCCCCTCCCCCAGCCTTGCGGCTGTGTTGCAGTCTGATCTCAGACTGCCGTGCTAGCAATCAGCGAGACTCCATGGGCATAGAAACCTCTGAGCCAGGTGCAGAATATAATCTCCTGGTGCAGCGTTTTTTAAGCCCATCAGAAAAGTGCAGTATTCGGGTGGGAATGACCCGATTTTCCAGGTGCCCTCTGCAGCCTTCTTTGACTAGGAAACGGAAGTCCCTGACACCTTGCCCTTCCCAAGTGAGGCAATGTCTTTCCCTGCTTTGGCTCACTCATGGCGCTCTGCACCCACTGTCCTGTGCCCACTGTCTGGCACTCCCTAGCGAGATGAACCAGGTACCTCAGATTGAAATGAAGAAATCACCCCTCTTCTGCGCCACTCATGCTGGGAGCTGTAGACTGGAGCTGTTCCTATCGGCCACCTGGGCCCCTCCCCTCTTTTTTATGTAAAGTTCTAATGACAATGAATTTAATACAATCTTTTTTGTGCAAAAGATTTTAATGAATACACTCTTAATGATCAAAGCTAAGCCTGTGTTTAACACATGAATATTTAATACTACACCATCTTCTATAACTGTTTCAAAGAAAGAATTTTTTTTTCTTATCTCTGCTTGTGAAACATTTACTGAGTGGGAATATCTGCCCCGGTTGGACCCCATCCAACAAAAGGATTTGTGGGACTCACAGACTCTGGTGCTACTTATCAAATACATTCTGTGATCCAGTAGGTATACCTGTTCTCTGTCATCGGCAACAGTATTTCTACCATTGGAAACACAGGTAGCAACATAGATGATGATTTTGGGGCTGGGAAATGAAGGTTTTCATCCTCTAGACTTCAGAATGGTTGGTCCATTGACAGCTTGATGGCTTGCCCAGAAAAGCCCATAGAAACTCAACGCCAGATGGTGAAAGCAGTTCGGAGGAAGGCTGTACCCCGTAAAGCCTCATCGGGGAATCTGCTCAAGACCATGGAAACCCACCTCTTGCATCAACATGACCTGGATATGAGATATTAAGTTAAAGATGATCATTCTGGAGCCTTAAACTTTTAGTGCCTCATTGGATTTCTGATATACTTAGGGTCTGTACTCCCTTTACTCTTGTCAGTTTGTCATATTTGGAATGCCTGTATTTTCCCAATGCCAGTACCCCCATTGTATCTAGCACATAACTAACTTGCTTTAATTTTTGCAGGTTCATAGGCAGGAAAACTTGCCCTGTCTCAGATAAAATATCAGATTTTGGACTACTGAGTTAATGCTTGAATGAGTTAAGACATTGCAGTACTATTGAAAAAGCATGACTGGTTTTGAAATGTGAGGATTTGAGATTTTGGAGGGGCCATGGTTCAAATGGTATGATTTTACTCTGTCCCCATTGAAATTTTATCTTGCATTTTTACATGTGGTGGAGGGGGATGAGATACAGAGTAACCATATTATGGGGGCAGGTTTTTTTTTGTGTGTGATCTGGTGCTAGTGAGTAAGTCTCATCAGATCTGATGGCTTTAAATATCAGTGTTTCCCTGAACAAGCACTCTCTTTGCTTGCTGCCATCCATACAAGATGTGACTTGCTCCTCTTTGTCTTGCCAGATACATAAATCTCTAAGTCCATAAACCAATCTTCCTTTTATAAACTGCTGAGTCTAGCATATGTCTTTATAAGTGCATGAAAATGTACTAATATAGTACAAATGTCATATTGACTAATAAAGCTCTGAAACTTTAGTTTGACAGTCAAGTTAAGAAGTAAATAAAATGCGACTATACATAGATCTCTGAAAATGAATATCAATCACGTTTTAGTTCAGTAACATTTTGTTAACATCTTTTAATAAAAACAATGCAAAAGAGGTTGTGAAGTCAAGTTATTATAATGAACTCTGTACTTTTATAATTTATACTAACTTTAGACAAAAGCCATTTTACTTTTTTTAAGAGACAATTTTCCAGTGCTTCAGTCAGAATGAATACAGTGGTGCCACCATCACTACCTGCAGCTCCTAACTCTTGGACTTATGTCATCCTGCTTCCTCAGCCTCCCAGTTAGCTGCATCTAAAGAAAAGGCCAGTAGGCTCAGCTGGTTATTTAACTTATGAATTTATTTTAATTTTTTCTCAGAATCAGAATCTTGCAGTGTTACTAAGGCTGGCCTCAAATTCTAGGACGAAAGTGATCCACTCATTTTGGCCTCATTAAGTGCTAATATTAAAAGTGTTAAGCCAGCACATCTTATAATTTTTAAAAACTTTTTGTAAAGATAGTGTTTCAGGATTTTGCCAAACTCTGTTCCAAATTCCTGGCCTCATCTGTCCTTTTTCCCTTGCCCTTCCAAATTATTGGAGCTATCAATATGAGAAACAAAATCTGATGTAAACAATGATCCACCTTTTAAATTATAAGTAAAGATTTTGTTTAGAATAGATAAAGCTTAATACTGAATGATAAAGTAGAATAAGCTGTGATACAAATTTTTTGAAGTCAGAGTCAATTTTTAAATAAAAAATGCATATTTAGATTAGAGAATTTTGTGTTTACCAAGAATTCTCACACAATTACTGCAAAAATGTTTTTCATGTGTTTAAAAATTGAAATAATACTTTTACTGTTAGGAAATATAAAGCAGTATAATAGACAACCAAACCAATTATAATTACATTATGAATGAAATCCAAAGCCATGTACCAGTCACTGGAAGGAATACAAATAATTTTTCATGCAAAATACTGTGGTAATGATGAATATAGAGGCAATTTGTATACTAATCAAAGTAAATTCTTTTCATTCATGCAGAAAATAATACTACTGTTCAAAAAAAATTATATATACAGTCAAAATCATTCATATTTTCAAGCTGTTCATAAAATATTTGTTAGCTAAGCTAAATCTTAGTGATTATATTACTGCTTCACTAACTCATTTTTCAAACTGCTTGGTAAAAAAAAATAATTAATATAATAAATAAATGCTCTTCCATATTTCCATGTATTAAAAACCAATATTCTAAGGTAAAGATATCTTAAATATTTTACCTTGAAATAACTAAACCAAAAAGGCAACACATTCATATAAATTAGACCTAATAATTTCTCAAAAGGAACAAGAAGACTGAGGAAAATGTTTAAACTTATTTGATATGTTGTAAAAACTCCTACAAGTCAAACACAAATTACTTATCATAAAAAGCAAATCTAAATCGTTACACTGAATACAGTTTAGGTCTTGAGAAATCTGTGTTTGCAGAATCTGTGGGTGTAAAAGGTCACTTATTTGTTGTAAATTAGACAACATTACTTACGCAGACACTGATGCTTATATGGTTCCTTATAGCCACTACTATCTGACGTTACTATTCTGATGTTTTCTTTTGTGCTATTAAGCATAATGTGCTGTAAATTGAAGATACATGATAAGCAATAATAATAGCAGCTGATATTTATAGCGCTTAAAGAAGAGGTAATACACTAAGAGACACACAGATACTAATGAGTTTAATTCTCACAGTTTTTTTCCTTTTCTTTTTTGTTTCTTTTTTTTCTTTTTTGAGATAGGGTTTTACTCTCTTCCCCTAGGCAGCAGTGCAATGGCAGAATCTCTGCTCACTGTAAAATATGCCTCCCAGATTTAAGAAATTCACCTGTCTCAGCATCCCCAGTAGCTAATTTCAAAGGCATCTGCCATGACGTATGGCTAACTTTCATATTTTTAGTAGAGAGTGGGTTTCACCCTCTTGGCCAGGCCAGTGTCACTGTCTTATTAAAAAAGTTAAGACCTGGCTGGGCAGGGTGGCCTGTAATCCCAATATGTTGGGAGGCTGAGGTGGGCAGGTCAGGAAGTCAGGAGATCCAGACCTTCCTGGCTAACATGGTGCAACCTTGTCTTCTACTAAAAATACAAAAAAAATTAGCCAGCAGTGGTGTCTGGCACCTCTAGTCCCAGCTACTCTGGAGGCTGAGGCAGGCGAATGGCATGAACCTGGAAGGTGGAGTTGCAGTGAGCCTAGAAAAGGCCACTGCACACCAGACTGGGTGACAGAGTGAGACTCTATATCAAATAAATAAATTAATTAATAACAAGTGAATAAAATAAAATAAAATAAAATACAATGTTAAGACCAATATATGGTTATTTCAAGAGGTTTGCATTAAGAGTGAGAGAAAGGGTGAAAATAAATTTTTTCATTTCTCAGAGATGTGAATAGTAGGCAGTATGATGTTACAAATGAACCACAAACTAAATGACAGCTAAGTTCACAACAATGCAGACAGCTTGGAAGTGAGAAGTTATGAAGGCCAAGAAAGACATCCATGTTATTTAACTTACAACATCTTCAAAGATAGCTCTTTATTCTGTCTCCCAAACAAGTTCCAAAGAGATAAAATGGCCTGGTTAGGCCTAAAGAATGAAATCTGTTTCTGAAACTACATGTGGTTGTTAAAACCTGTTGTAACCAAAAAAAATGAAGAGATATCTGTAATAGAAAAGGAATAACGTTTTCTTCTGTCAAGTCTTCAATATTCAATCATTAAATTGCAATTTATCTTAGATGACAGATGAAAACAATCTGTGAGATTTCTACATCAACAACTATTCATTTAATAAGAATCATTTTTCTTCAAGTCAGTCGCTGTATTTTGTCAATATCATTTTCCTTTAAACCAGTTATCATCTTAGCTACCTGTCTGATACCACTAAAACAGTAAAGAGAAACCAGAAGTTAATTTTTTGGATGAGCACAAACAACTCTAATATCTTCTGGTTTTGCTCAATGAGATTTTTATTTTTAAACTGAACAAAACATAGATTTTATCCCATTTTACAACAATGTGGATGTTCCCTTTGCATTGGATATACTGTTCCAAAGAATCAAGAAGATTTTGATGACTGCTAATGTCCACATTTTAAGTGTTAAAAGATTTTTCACATTTGTACCGAAAGATATTATTAAAGAAAGAAATTATAAACATATATTCTTTATGTTTTTGTTTTGTTTTGCTTGGTTTTCCAGTGAAGACAATAGAAAATTGTCTTTCACAAAACCGATTCCTTGTGCCAATTGTTTGCAAACAATCATAAATAGATGCATGCACACATAAATTATTGAGTGAAAGTTTTGAACACAGAAACTCATAGTGTTATATAAATTTGAATGAAAAAGAAGAGAAATTTGACTAGATTTCAGAAAAAAAATGTTTTGAGCAGATCAAACAAATGAAAATAACTTGTTGATGCAAGTAAAAAGGAGAGTTGGTCACACCTGAGGCTATGGAACTGAAATAGGTATATAAGAATTACATATGCAAATTACACTTACAACCCTACACTTACAGTTTAGCTATGGCATCTAGAACCTCATACTGAGAGATATAGTGGGGAGTCAGTGCATTATATGTGCACTTCAGACATTTAAAAAAATCTAAGTGATAATGCTAATGCAGAGAAGGGAGCTGCTGTGAGTGAAACAGAAGGAAGCCCAGAATTCAGAAGATCCCTTTTTCTTTCTAGCTCTGAGATATCTAAGAAGTACCTTCTTGAAAGAACAATATGCTCTCATGAGAGGCTGAAGCTTGTTTTAGAAACTAGAAAGAGCTATATGCCACAGTTTACAGTACAAAGTTGTGTGACAGTGTTTTATTGTCATGCATGCCACAAATTAGAACTTGATAAAATAAAGGAAAGAAAATCAAGGTGTTATTAAGCTTTGTGTGTGTGTAAGGGTGGGAAGGGGCAGCGATTCTCTTCATTGCACAGGTTGGAGTGCCGCAACACAGTAACAGCTCAGGAGATGTTTTCACCTCACTGTCCCAGGTAGCATGGACTACAGGTGCAGACAATTACACTCACCTAGGTCACTTTTTGCATCTTAATCGACATGAGATATCACCACATTAGTCGGGCTGTATTTGATCTGAAATCAAGTAATCTGGCTGTTTTGGCTTCACAAAATGTTAAAACTACCAGTGTGAAGAAACGTGCCTGGCACAAGCTTGCAAATATATACATATATATAATTCGTAAGTATATATTTACACACACACTTATATATGCATATATGTACATATACACATATATATTATATAAAGTTATACATTATATATGTATATATAAGTACATCACATATATATTTTCTTGCAGGTCTAGAAAGGGGTACTTTCTTGTCGTGATGAAAATGCTCATTAGATAAGAAAAAAAGGTTATTTGATGAAGAGTAATGTTGATCTTTGAGATACATAATCTCATGGATAAACATTACTCTAGAGACTAAAAGATGTCATTGATGCACTAATCTAATTTAAAAAGAGTAATGAAGGAACTTTAAGCATATACAAAAAGTCAGTGAATGAAATGGCATTTTACCTTCACAAGTAGCTGACACTACAGGCTCAAACCACCATACATGAATAATTTTTGCATTTTTTGTGGTGACAGGGTTTTGCCATGTTACCCAAGCTTATAAAATAATTTTTATTATGTGTGATGACAGCACCATCGTCAACGTTTTAAGGAAAAACTTTACAGATGCATTTAAACACTTATAGAGACAAAATTATGTACTTGAGATTTGCTTCATTAGAGAACTGTTAAATCAAGGAAATGGCTACATTTTAATGTTTAGTTTGTATATAGAGTATAAATTTTATTATACTAAAAATTTAATTATATCTAAAGAGATGAAAGAGTACATGGCCTGTCTGTGCTGTGACAACTTTACTCTTTTTCTATTGGGATAATACTAGTAGAAATGACCAAGAAGACAACTATAATATTACTTTTGTTTAAATATTTAACATCAAATACATTATGGATTTAAGATATATTTAAAAATTTTAGTTTGTGTAGAGTTGATTTCATCAAAATTAAATGATAACTCACCCATAATTTAACTGAACTGTTTCCAAAAACTTTTGGGTATGTAGAATTGTAGTCAGAAAGCAGCTAATCCAAAGATTGACCTGAAGGAGTCTTAGGACACCAATACTGTGGTCTTTTCTATCTTCTGTCTTGTTTAATGCTAATTTGTCTTCACATTTGTGATAATACCTGAATACATCATCGTGAGGATAAGCCTTACTCTAGAGGCCAAAAGGCAGTATCTTTAAAAGTATTATGAAAGTAGTTGAATGAAATGTATACCAAAACTGAGTTAATGACATGATATGCAATTTTTTGTAGTATTTTCAAAGAAATTATTGTTTTTAATGTTTAGCATTAGTATTTATTACACAGGTGAACCATCATAAAGAGTATACAGAAAAGTTATCAGTAGAAATAATAAAATAATAACATACCACACAGGTAAATAAATAGACTACAATCTTCTCAAGTAGACAGGATTGGAAAGAAACCAGTGCTCTGCCATAAATAACTTACGAGAACTATGTACTTTTTTCTCCTAGAATTCAGTGTCTTCTTGTGAGTATCATGCATTTTTGACATTTACATGATATAATTTATTTGATGTTTTGAGAATTATTACAGATCAATAAATATGGCCATTGAGAGTAACTGTGGAAGGATCGAGAGCATACACAGAAGCTCTAAAGGTCATAATTTCCTTGTAGCTAAAGAACAAAATACAGCTCTTTTACACATATGAAACATGTTTCTCTATGCTTTGGTATGCATCTGAGGTTTATTACAGAGAAATAAAAATTATCTACTTCATGTCCTGATGAAGTTCATCACTTAGAAAAAGTAACTAGGCAGACAAGCATGTCACAGTGAAGGGCTGAGACAACATAAAGCACAAGCAACTAAGCACAATGATGGGGACTTAATTTGAATGTTATATTCTGTCTACTTCGTTCACTTCTTGCCAGCACAATTTGTCATCTCTATCTGTTTTCAGTTCAAAACCCTAGGGAAAAACCAGCTAGAGGATTAGGACCCAAATTCTACCTTTTTGTGCAGTAGTAGCTGTTAAGCAAGTAAGAGTGGACATCCCATACAGAGATCCTACTAAAAGAAATGCTAGCCAAGTTGTAATGCCTGCATAGTGTGATCTGTCATATCTATAAAGGCAGAGACAAATGTTTGTTTTGTAATCTCTATAAACATTAAGTGCTAAGATGTTATTTGAAGGCCAAGTTATTTTTGATCACTGAGGAAAAGAAATGGAGAAATTTTGGAACTGTTTACTACAGTTAAAATATTCTAATTTCTTTCTTTAGTTTCTATCAATATCTCTGCAAAAAAAGTAAATGAATGATAAACAGTTTGTAAACATTTCAAAAACTCAGGTTTTCTATATTCACTTACTTGATAGCTACATCTTAAATATGTGATCTGCTACTAAAAACTAAATTTTTGCTGCCTTATTATCAACCACATACTTTTTATTTTCAACCAGGTTCTTTTATACCTTTAGCAGCCTTATTGTAATTGTGAAATAATGTTGATAACAGGTCCATATAGCATTATGAGAAAAATGATTTTTTCTTAAGCAGAAGAATACCTCATTTGAGAAAAATATACAGAAAATCCTAAAAATAAACACAACTTATATCATGCAAAGAAAATTAAATTTAAAAATTAAATAGCATATTTTAAATACAAGATGAGAATATACTTATTAAAATAAATATTTTTTATTCTTACAATTCTGAATTGCATTTACCATGTCATACAAATATGATTATATCAATGGTACTTTGAAAACAAACCAAAAATAATAATAATTGTCAAGTAAAATTTCAAGTTATTAGATACTGAGCATGAAAATATGCCATTCATAATATCTCAGACATTCTAGATATATTGTCAAAATGCAGTCCTGACAAAATCTCATGAAAGTACAGTAATCTCAGGAAGAAAAACAGTACCTGGTATTAGAAATTAAAAACAAATAAATAATCAAAATTTAACTCACATCTTTTTATTCATCTTTGAACAATCATTGTCTACATCACAGCATGTGTTTCCAGTTGCAGAAATACTGTTTCTAACCACTAACATTATGTATAGTTGCTAGATCACACAATTTATGTGACTAGTCACACCAGCCTCTTTGAGTCCCACAAGTCATTTTTGTGGGGAGGGTCCAATCGGGGGCAGATATTCCTACTAACTGAGTGTTTCACAACCTGAGAGAAGAAAAACTATGCTTATGCTCCAAAAATGATGATTCTGTCCATAGTTCTTCTAATCAGGCTGGTAAATTCATTTTATCAGGTGATCACAGCAATTTTCAAATGGTACTTTAAATTTGTACATCATCAGCAACGTGATCCAATATATGCACCATTAACTAGAAATATCTTAAATCTACATTTTTAATGACACTGCTTCTGTAACAGTTTCATTTAGAAAAATCATATAAGATGGTATAGTATTAAATTTCCACATGCTAACACAGACTTAGCTTTAATCATTATGTGTTTACTGATTGAAAAACTTTTGTACTTACAGCAAGTGTATTCAATAAACTGTCACCAGAAATTTATATAAATAGGACATTAGAATTTTCTCAGTTTAAACTGAGCACTTTATACAAGTCATTGTTCTTAAACCTAAAAACTCTAATCTTGACATAAATATCTGCTTTTTTCCTCATTATATGGTGATGATTACTTTATATTCATTTTATTGTGAGATAAAGTCAATTAGGTGGTGTATTTAAAATCCCTGTGTGTGAGAACTGGAAATATTTCTCTACTTTATGAAACTGAACACAACTTACACATCAATCCATCTTAGATGTGGACTGCATAAATTAGAGCACATGGGATGCCAAGTTATGTAGCTACAGGACAGAAATAAACAGATCATCATGTATTGACAGGTGTGTCACTAAGTAAAAACAAACAATTATATTGTGTAGTTTATATTCTCATTTCCATAAAAAAAGAAGAGGAGGAGAAGAAGAAGAGAAGAAGAAGAAGAAAGAAGAAGAGGAGGAAGAAGAAATAGCTCTATGTATGAAGAAGTGCATATACTTCAAAAAATATCTCTGGACCAGAAATACAATATGTGTGGTAAGTTAATACTTTTTATTGCATGGTATCTTATATATTTGGAAATATATATTAAACACAAGGAAAGAAAAGATTGACTTAATATTTCATAACAGTAGTCTTTGCTTAAAAAATCTCTTTTTAAAAATATATTTACTCTGCCAATACAAGAGTTAAATAAATTAACAAAAATACGTGTTTTTAAAAAGGAAACTCTCCTTTTTACATAGATCCCACAGGATAAGTAAAGATCTGTCCTTTTAAACAGTGAGTTTAGCTAGAAACTCCTGCAATGTGCCAAAAAATATACTCACAGAGAGAAAAAAGTAAACTAATATAATTTCACATTTTCAATTAAATATCTGTACAGAATACTGCTGTTAATTGTATTTGTAACCCTCTGATTTCCCATGAAATGAACTAAATTTTATGTTTGTTTGTATTTTTTTTTTTTTTTTTGAGATGGAGTCTCGCTCTGTTGCCTTGGCTGTGATCTAGTGGTGTGATCTCGGCTCACTGCAAGCTCCGGCTCTCGGGCTCACGCCATTCTCCTGCCTCAGCCTCCTGTGTAGCTGGGACTACAGGCACCCACCAGCGCACCTGGCTAATTTTTCTAATTTTAGTAGAGACTAGTTTCACCGTGTTAGCCAGGATGGTCTCGATATCCTGAACTTGTGATTTGCCCTCCTCAGCCTCCCAAAGTGCTGAGATTACAGGTGTGAGCCACCGCGCCCACCCTATTGTTTTTCAATTTAATTACATTACCTCTCGCTATGAGTTTCAGTTCCGTGTAAGGTTTGAACATTGCTATTCATTTCGTTTAATTGATGTGGATATTTAAAAGTAATAACATGCACTCAGATGATCTCTTTTCACATTATGATTTTAAAATAATACCTCTCTTGGAATTTAAATAAAACAACATTAAGCAAGTTAAACTTTTTAATGAATACATTTTAAATATACCGTTTTTGTACCACTAAATATGGTTTCTTCTTACTCAAAAGTCTTACTATTTTTTCGTATATGATTAAATCAATCCCACTGAGGTAAATTACCAAAAGCATATATGAGAACATTTAAGAAATATCTTATTTTTAAAAATAATATTCTCTATATAAATGGTTTTAATTATATACTTGATGGCTACAAAATGTTAAGCTAGTTGATTAAAAACAAAGCAAAACAGAAGCGATGTGTTAATTTTTTCTAAATGTAAATATACAATTCAAAAAAAGCTGTTATTAGCGATGAAAAATTTCTTTATGATTTTAAATACTCGCTACTTATTTCTTGGTCTATGTAATATATTTTCATCAAACAGACTGGTATCTTTTTGAGATTTTTTTACCCAGACAATCTCGTGCTGCAGGTAGCTCAAAACCAGGGTTGTTGGTAGCGGGTGAACTATGGACTAGAACAGCCTGCTCTGCTGGCAGTTCTTTTATATCTTAAATACTGCAGGTGAACTTTTGATGCTGGGAAGATTTAAACATCAATTCATTCCCAGTAACATACAAAAAGTAATCATACAGTATTGGTAAAAAACATAGCTTGAGAAAAAGTCTTTCAAAGAAAATACCTTTTAAGTTTATTTCACATAATTAAACATCTTATTGTATCTTGAAACAATTTAGAATACTCTTACAAAAGAAAATCCAAAGGAAATAATCACCAGTGTAGTCAATAAATGCAATGAGTTTTCCAAATGAGATATGTGAAGCAATTTCTAAGTTGCGAGCACTCTTCACCATAGAAAAATGACTTTCTAAATAAACCTACTCTTTTAATTATCTATTAATGGAAATAAATTCATTTCCAATAAAAAGGCAATGCACTTTAATTATCTTTTTGAATTACAAGACATAAAAAGAAACTCATCAAAAATATGATATAAAAAATAAGGTTTGTAAGATCAATTTTTTTTCTCAATTGGAAATTTAGTCGAGGGCCGGCAAGGCTTGGTGGCACATGCCTGTAACTCCACCACTTCTAGAGGCCAAAACTAGCAGAATACTTGAAGCCAGGAGTTTGAGACAAGCATGCCCAATACAGTGAAAACCCTTCGAGTGTGTTGGTGCACGCGTGTAATCTCAGCTATTCAAGAAGCTGAGGAAGAATAAACACTTGAACTTTGGAGGCAGGGTGCTGCAGTGTGCTAAAATTGCACCACTGCACTCCATCCAAAGATGCAGTGTGGGATTCCATTCTAAAAATAAAAGAAAATAAAATCAGTCAACTAAGAATTGAGATATCCTACTTATTTACTTTTCAATGCAATTTGTGAGAAGTCTGATTTGTAACTAGAAAGTGTCTTAAAGGGTGGAACACATTTCAGTTACTGTAACTTCACTTCTAAGAAAAGAAAGCTTTTCTAGTTATATTTAATTTATTTAACTTTGTTTTATAACAAGTTTCAGGGTACATGCAGGACATGCTGGTTCATTGCATAAGTGACAGGATATTAGAACAGCAGAAAGTTAGATAAAAATAAGATCTCATAGAAAATTTGCATATTTGCTATTTTTTTTGTTTGTTTTTTTTTTTTTTTTTTTGGTTTCCTTTTTTCTTTTTTAAGACAGAATTTCACTATTCTGATCCAGGCTGAACTCCAATAGCATGATCTCGGCTCATTCTCACCTCCTGGTTTCAATCACTTCTCCTGCCTCAACCTCCTGAGTAGCTGGGATTGCAGGTGACTGTCACCATGTCCAGCTAATTTGCTAATTTTATTTATTTATTTACTTATTGCATTTTTAGTAGAGACAGGGTTACACCATGTTGGCCAAACTGGTCTCGAATTCCTGACCTAGGGTGAATCACCCAATTTGGCCTCCCAGAGCGCTGGGATTACAGCTGTGAGCCACCCTGCACCACCTCTGAAAAATTGTTAAAAGTGTTTTTTTAATTCATTCTTCATAACTCTTTAGAATAGTCAATGTCAACAATTTAGCTTCCAGAAGACACTAAGATGTGTGGAAACTTCATCCATGGAAAGAGGATGTTATTATTGCACTTAGTGGAAAAGGTCAGAAATGCTGCTCATCTTCTTACAATGCATAGCAAAACCACCTCCACAAAAAATAAGTATATGAGTATATAATGTCAAAATCCAGGCATTAGAAATTGTGTTCCATTGGTCACTTTGCCAGATGAAAACCACTGTGGCCAGTGGTGCCTTTGCTGGAGTTTTTCCCAGGCCTGCTACATGTGTTCTACCCACTCTGCCTGACAGGCTGCACACAGCTTGCATTAAGTGCCCGGATTTATCACCTGCCAAGGGCAAGCATGGTGGAGTGGCACTTGTTGTGTGAGCAAGTGTGGGCCCCAACCACTAAACTCATCCAGGCATGCCAGCTGTGGCAAAGGAAGAAATTTCAGTTGCCAATAGAAGTTCCATCTCACTGAGAAGCAGCAGCTGGGCCAGGCACACTGCAGGCAGGATCCACAGCTGATATTGGGAAATGCAGTGGGGCCCAGAAGCTTGGAGATGGTAGAAAATGCAAAACCCCTAAGAGGGTGTCAGAGTCATGGCATTGAGAGCACCTCAGTCTGTGCACCCTGAAGGGCCACAGCTGTCCTCTTATTTTTGTGTTCCACAATACAATAAGCAATGGGGCAAGTTTTCTCCATAGTTGTGTTACAGATCATTCAGCCCTGATATTCAGCAGGTCTCAAATTATTGTTCTGCATCCCAGAAGAAAGAGGGACATGCTGCCTTCAGTCTTTCCACATCTACCTGTAGAGATAAAGCATGCGCTGGCTGAGGCCACAGTGATGGCCTCCCCTGAGTCAGTTTCCAGGTATGATAATGTTGATTCTTTTCTGAGGCCACCCCCAATATCTCTGTTTGGTTCTAAGCTTGTAACTAAAGTACTGGTAGGCTCTTTAAGGTGATATTGAGAGTGCCACCCATGAGAAGATGTGGTAAACTGAAAAACAATTATTTGAGTTCTATAATATATATGAAGAGCAGACTAGAGAACACAGAAGTAAATGGATATTAAGGGTATGGGATAATAGCAGCAGGAACAGAGAGTTGTATCAGGCTGAATTTATTGACCAGGGTTGACTTAGTAGGGACTCTGCACTTAAAGATGCAGCACAGGGAGCTAAAGATTTCTAACAGTTTATCTGCTTGGTTAGCTAAAATGTGGATTCAAAGATGGCCTTCAGTGACTGAGCTCTGTAAATGTCTACTCTCCATTGGTTTATTGTAAAGGATGAAACCCAAAGGCCTTGGGAGATTGGAATGGTGGAATGGATTAGTTCACTTTAGACTTTCTCATCACAGCTGAGAGAGTCCAGAGGATATACTCTTGATCAATGCCTTGTGAAGTAGAGCAGCACCTGAATCTTTGAACAGCTCTGTAATTACTCTTCTCTGTGTGTCAGATCTAAGGGTGAGAACTGCAGCCACTCACTATAAAATTTAAATACACTAGGGATAATTGAATCCCAAGGTGGCAGGAACTAAGTGTCAACACTCGACCATCAAAGGCAAGGTGGGTTTAGGTACCATAATGGACAGCTGTCACGAAGCAGCAATCAGAAGGGTCTGACCCCTGTAGAGCCATGACACTGGCTAATTAATCAAGCAAACAGATGAAGAACTATTCTAAATTATAAGAACAGAATCTCATCTTCTCAAGCTGTTCCCATATCAGAGCCAATTAAGAGACACAGAACCCCTTGAATGAAGGAGAGGCTGGGTCCCCTTGAGGAAAGACCTCCACTCCATTACCAACAATTTATGCAGTGAATCTTTCTCCCATCGTTCCTTAAGTAACTTCTGGAATTTTGTCAGGGTAACTGTGCATTGAAGAAAGGGAAATGATCAGAATTTCCGGCTACTGGACCCTGGATCTGAGTTGATACTGACTGCAGGAGACACACAACATCATTGTGGTTTTACAGTTAAAATAGAAACTTATGAAGGTAGGCAATTAATAAAGTTTTAGCTTCGGTCAGACTTACAGTGTGTACACTGTGTACCTAGACTCATCCTGAGGTCATTTTCCTAGTGCCAGAAGGCATTATTGACATAGACACACATAGCTGCTGGTAGAACCCCGCATTTACTTCCTGACCTGTAGGGTGAGGACTACTAAAATGGGAAGAGCAAATGGAAGCCATTTGAGCTGCCTCTATGTGGAAATATAGTAAATCAAAAACAATATCAGAACCCTGGAGAGATTGTGAAGTTTAGTACCATCATTAAGGACTTGAAAGATGCAGAATTGGTCATTACCAGCACATCTAAATGCAACTCACATTTAGCCTGTGCAGAACACAAGTGGATCTTGAAGAATGACAGGAGATTTTTGTAAGCTTAACCACGTGGTGACTCAAATTGCAGTTGCTGTACCAAATGTGGTTTTATTGCTTGAGCAAATAAATATATCTCCTGGCATCTGGTATGCAGCCATTGCCTGGGCAAATGCCTTTTTCTTCATTCCTGTCCATAAGACCCACCAGAGGCAATTTGCCTTCACCCGACAATACCAGCAATACACTTTTATTCTCCTACCTCAGGGATATACCAACTCTCTACCTTTCTGCCTTAATCTTGTTCAGAGAGACCTTGATTTCTTTTGGCTGCTGCAAGATATCACACTTGTCTGTGACATTGATGACATTATGCTGATTTGATCAAGTGAGCAAGAAGTAGCAAACAAACTGGACTTATTGGTGAGACATGTTCATACCATATTATAGTAAATAAATCTGACTAAAATTCAGGGACCTTCTACCTCAGTAAAGTTTCTATGGGTCCAGTGGGGTTGACATATTCCTTCTAAATTAAAGAAAAATTTGCTGGATTTGGCCCCTCATACAAATAAAAAAATGGGGGACAATGTCTAGTGGGTTTCTTTGGATATTGGAGAAAACATATTCCTTATGTGAGGTTGTTACTCTCCCCCATTTATTGAGTGACTTAAAAGGCTGCCAGGTGTGAGTAGTGTCTGCAACAGGAGAAAGCTCTGTAGAAGATCCAGGCAAGCTTTTTTTCTACTTAGGCCATATGACCCAGAAGCTATAATGGTGATGGAGGTGTCAGTGGTAGATAGCGGTGCTGTTTGGAGCCTAATGACGGGATCTCAGAGGTGAATCACAGCATAGGTCTCTAGGATTTTGAAATAAGGCCCTGCCATCTTCTGCAGATAACCACCCTCCTATTGAGAGATAGCTCTTGGCATGTTACTGGGTTTGGTGAAAACTGAATGCTTGTCTATAAGTCATGAAGTCACAAAGTGAACTGAAATGCCTATCATGAACTGGGTGCTTTCTGATCCATCTAGTCATAAAGTGGGTTGTCTATAGCAGAATTTCATCATCAAATGGTAGTGGTATGTACATGCCCAGTCTCAAGCCAGTCCTGAAGTCGTAAGTAAGTTACATGAGTAAGTAGCTCAAATGCTCATGGTCTCCAGTCTTGCCACCATGTCTTCTCCTCTCCAACCTGCACTGATGGTCTCATGGATAGTTCCCTATGATCCGTTGACAGAATAAGAGAAGATGATGGCCTGGCTCCAGATGGTTCTGTACAATATGTGGAGCCACCACCCAAAAAGGAACAGCTGCAGCAGTACAGCTTTTTGCTGGGATATCCGTGAAGAACAGTGGTGAAGGGACCTTTTCCCAGCAGACAGAACATCAAGGAGAGATAGCCAGATGTGTGATTACATATGGGTTCGTGGGCCATAACCAATGTTTTGGCTGGATGATCAGAAACTTGGAAGAAGCATTATCAGTAAACAGGTGGCAAAGTAATTTGAGAGAGAGTTATTAGATGAGCCTCTCTGAGTGGTCAAAAATTGTGAGGATAATTATATTTCATGTGAGTGTTCAACAATGTGGACCTCAGAAGAGGAAAAATTTTGTAAGCAGATGGATAGGATAAACCATCCTGTGGAAACCACTCAACCTCTCTCCTGACCTTCTACTGTAATCACACAGAGGGCCCATAAACAAAATGGTCATGATTGCAGGGATGGAGATTATGCATGGGTTCAGCAAAATGGACTTTTACTCAGCAAAACTAAGCTGGCTATGGCCACTGTTGAGCGCTCAATTTGCAAGCAACAGAGTCCAACACTGATCCATCCGTATGGCACCATTTCTCAGGGTGCTTATATTGGATATGCATTTGCCTATTCTGCATCCAATGCTTCTGCCAAGAAGACTACCAACTGTGGACACACTAAATACCTCATCCACCAACATAGCGTTCCGCACAGCATTCCCTCTGAAAAAGACACTCCCCTTGTAGCTAAAGAAGTGTGGCACTGGGCTCCTGCTCATGGAATTCTCTGGTCTTACCAAGTTTCCCATCATCCTAGGGCAGCTGGATTAATACAATGGAGTAATGGCCTTTTAAAGTTACAATTATGATACCAATGATGGGACAAGACTTTGCAAACCTGGGGCAAAGTTCTCCAGAAAGTAATCTATGTTCTGCAACTGTATTGAACATATAGTACTTTTCCCACAGCCAGAATTAATGGGTACAGAAATCAACGGGTGAAAGTGAAAATATCCCCACTCACCATCTCCCTTAGTGATCTACTAGCAAAATGTTTGCTTCCTGTTTCCTTTACATTATGTTCTGTGGGCTTACAGGTCTTAGTTCCAGAGGGAGAAATTCTGCCACCAGGAGACAGAACAACAATTCCATTAACCTACCAGTGAAGACTGCCTCCTTGGCATTTTCGGCTACTCCTATCTTTCAGTCAACAGGCTAAAGGAGTGGCAGTGTTGGCCATGGTGATTGACTTGAATTAGCAAGATAAAATCAGTCTACTATTTTACAAGAGAGGTACAGAAGAATATACATGGAACACAGGAGATCCATTAGGGTCCCTGATAGTACTTAAATGTCCTGAGATTAAGGTCAACGGAAAATTACAACAGCCTAATTTTGGCAGGACTCTAAATGATACAGAAACTTCAGGAATTTAGGTTTGGGTTACTCCAACAGAAAAGAAAGGAAGAAAGCAAGAAAGAAGAAAAGAGAGAGAGGGAGGAAGAAAGGAAGGAAGAAAAGAAGGAAGGAAGGAATAGAAGAAGTAAGGGAAGAATCAATGGAGGAAGGAAGGGAGGAAGCAAGGGAGGAAGGAAGGAAATAAGGAAGGAAGAAAAGAAAGAAGGAAGGAAGGAAGAAACGGGATTAAGGGATCTCAGCCGAGGTGCTTGTTGAACGCAAAGGCAACACATAAATTTTGGTAGAAGAAGGTAGACATCAACACCAGCTACAGCCATGTGACCAGCTGCAGAAATGAGGATTTTAATTGTTCTAAATGGTTTCTATTTTTGTTAAAAAAAAGTTTGCGTATGTATACACATGTAATAGTACCTTCATTTTTTCTTTTTCTTTATTATGTGACATAAGATTTACTGACGTCAAGTCAGCATTTGAGTATTCTTAACTTCACATAATAGTGTTTCGATTTGGGATTGGTGAATTACTGGTTGTAACAAAGATAGTTTTATTACGTTAGGTGTAATTATGATGTTATTATTTTCTTTACTTGAAGATTAAGTATGCACTTAGGAGATGTGTATGGGTTCAAGTTGTCAAGGGGTGAATTTGTGATGGTTAATACTGAACATCGACTTCATTGGATTGAGGTATACAGGCTATTAATCCTGGGTGCATCTGTTGGATGATTTCTCTGAAACAGTCTTTGAGTCAGTGAGCTGTGGAAGGCTGATCCACCTTAATCTGGTGGGCACAATCTAATCAGCTTTTAGTGAATATAAAATCAGGCAGAAAAATGTAAATTCATGAGTTGAGCCTAGCCTCCAAACCATGGCTAACTACCATGTTATTGCTAGCCGCTAAAGTTTGGAAACAAATCTTTTGATCAACTGTAAAAGATTTTACACTGTATAAACTAACCTCCTTTTTGGATTTATCTTAACATTTCCACATACATTTTTCTACTACAACTACTTCTTTATTCACTTGTTTTTATTTTCTCAAATTGGCTCATGTAAATTTTTGTGAATGTATTTATTTCTGGTTAATTTAGAACATGACAGAGCCTAACTAATTGTGATCAAAGATTCCCACTATAAAAATCTTCTATCACATAAAATTTTAGAATAGTAGAAGGCACATCAGTGTTAATTCTACTCAACAACTTTAGCAAAAGCAAGAGTTCTCTAACCGCAGCTATAATCTTTGAAATTTATGTTTTGATTTGGCTTGGTTATTATAATGGCTTAGCAACTTTTATGTCATAAGACATATTTAATTTTTGCCTTATGGTAAATATGATGCCCACTGTGTATGCATGATGTTGTGTGCCAATCCCCAGGTGTGTATATCTTTTCTGTATGCCTTCCAGCTGTAATTAAGTTTAGTTCTATCCCAAAAGCCATTCGTTGCATTTTCTTAATTGCCACCCCCAAAATAGAGGCTGCCTAGCTAGTGTTTTATGGAAATATTTAGAAAGTAATGGGAAAAGAAAAGGGGAGAAAGAAAAATACATGGTTTACTTTGTAATCATGGACTAACTGAACTGACTTCACTTTACTAACACTTATCTTAACTTGAATCAACAGAACTTTACAAAAGCTTCTTAAAATTCTTCTGATTTACAGAAACCAAAGATAGAGTTAAGTAATCTTGAAAATATAAAACCAAAATGTGCTTTTTTAATTTAAAAGTTTCTGGAGAGATGATTTATCACTGTTAATTTCTCAAAGAGAGGCCTGAGACTCTAGATTTTAAGATATTTGTCAGCTTTTCTAATCTCTCAGGGCTATATGCTGGTAACAACCTTACCAATTCCACTTCCAGTCATGAACCAAGTTCAAGGTAAAAAGAAAGTAAAATCTTTTGACTTATAGAAACCCTAGCCACTCACATGGACTGTCTGTTACCTCCATGAGCTCAATGTCTACAACTGTTTCAATTCCACAGTCTGCTCCAGTCACAGTGACCTAGCTTTTTTTCAAACAATTTAAGCAGGCTTCTGGTGGAGGTCATAAAACTTGTTGATCTTGATGCATGCTTGTGAGATTATTCCCTTATTATTTTATTTAGATATTTACTTCAAAGTCACTTTAGAGAGGAATTATTTTATGCTTGTCTCACTTGAGACCAAGCTGTACTCATGATAGAGAATTTTACCTCATGTATTTTATATGAAATTAATAGGATTAATTAATATAAAGCAAACAAAACACCTTACTTTATAACCACCAAAGCAAACAAGCAAAACATATAGAAACCCAAAATAAAAGTTTGACATTCAACTTCAGCATTTGAAACAACATTTTCATGGGACAAAACTTAGATCTCCTAAATAAAAATAAACTGAGATTAGAAAACAATTAGTGCCTCACAAATAAAACTGCAAGAAAATTACAGAGCAGGCAGCATCAAAGCATTCAAAGAAACCTCAAACAAATAAAAAACTGTCTACACCCAGGAAAACAACAGTTCACATCAACCAAGAAAACAATTAATCAAGAGAGACAATTTTAAAAGAGTTAATTTTTTGGATTGTCATACTGCCTCTCAGACACAGATGAAGCCTGCAAAACTGAAATCCACATTTTCAATTTGAGGCCCTGATTCCTGATTCTAGAAGGAGTAAAAGAGCCCTTATGTGTTAATTTATTGTGTTTGTTCCAGTCTTTCTAGAGGATAAATGATGAATTGATTAATCATTTTTATTTCTGTTTTGCCAAAGTCAGAAGTCACTCTTGGTTGAAAATGCCAGGAATTGGTCACAAACATTTAGGTTCCTGAGAACCAACAATGCAGTTACTTCACATAATTGACAATCTGTTAATACATATTCAGTTTTTTAAAATAATAGCTTGTATACTGCTCTTATAGAAAATTCTATTTAAGTGGATACTAAGCTGCCAATAACTAAGAAGACATCTTGAAGAAATGAAGAAAATTTATAATTTGTAAAATAATACACAAGCAGAAAATATCTAGATAAAAAGAAGCTAAAGAAATATTGTCTAAACATCCCCCCACCAAAACAAAGCTATTACTATTACCTAGCAAAGATAATCATTACTATTACATTTATTATAGGTAGCTATTACATAAAAAATTACAAATCTAATTTCATGGACACTCTGTGCATGGAGACATAATCTGAGACAATAATGTAATTTGAGAAGGAAACAGAAGTACAGGAGCAGAGTACTTTTATGTTGTTGAACTTAGACTTTAGATTATTTAAACAAGGTAGTATTATCCAACGTAGGCTGTTTTAAGTTTAGAATATTTCTTGAGGTGCCAAATGTAAATAATTATTGTATAAAATATATAGAAAAGGGAAGTTTTGAGAAATTAAGGATTTTTTCTGAAAGATCAAAGGAGAAATTAAAAAATCAAATAAGATAAAGAACATACAGAAAGCAAGTAATTAAATATCAGAGTGAATAGTTTTTTACTTTTAATAACTTTAAATGTGAGCTCCTTCATAAAAAGGCGCAGAATGATGCAAATGCACCTTTAAAAGAAGGGTTCACATATATGATTTCCCTGCAAGTGTCACTTTAGGTGCAAAGAGAGAGATTGAAAGTAAAATGATACAGGTTCTTGGAAAAATGTGACAATGGACTACAGAGCACTAAGTATCTGTGTCTTCAACGATTCAATATGTGCAGTGGCAGAATCTCTATGATGCAAATATTTTGGAATTATAGATCCTATCTGAAGTTTTGAAGCTTTCAAAAGATGATTTGTAAAGTAAACAACAATTAAATTCGATCGGTTTTGTAGCATAGGTCCACAGCAGTTATTTATTCTTATCAAATACTGCAGTGGCGTGCAGCCTTGCAAATACTTCTGGAGCAGCTGGCATTAGCCATGATAGACAAAAATGACCTTAACCTCCAAATCTAAGGAGGACTTCTAACCGATTGCTGTTTCTTATTACAGAGGTCTTGCGAGTTGTGAGCAGTTATTGTTTCATTTTCCAAACTTTTTGCAGGCTTTTTCTCCTCCTACTCTAGTAACTTTCAGGCAATTTAAAAAGGCGTAGACTTTCTTTCCTAATTTTTCTTTTTTTTCTCTTTAGAGGTCACAGAATGATAGACAAAGCATTCAAAGTAAAACATATGTAAGTGAAAATTCAGAATAAAATTTGTTGCTAAACATCTGTGCTCCAAAATGATGCAGCCTCAAGCAAAACCCCCAACAAAATCAGTACGACTGATTGTCATGACAGAAATAGCCTAGATGATCAATAAACAAACCCCTAGCAAGCTATAGAGGGAGAAAATCGGATTTTCAAAGGTACAGCACTTAAAAATTTATATGACTGTTTTTGACACCACAGAATCACACAGCATAAAGTGAAATAAGAAAGTATGGATCACCCTAAAAAGAAAAAAAAATCACTAACAGAAGCTTTTCCCAGGTGGTTCAAATGGCAGGCTAACTAAAAAATAATTTTCAAAATTAACAATTTTTTAGAAAGCAAATGCAATGAAGAAAAGCACAGAAAGCCATGAACAGAAAAAAAATTTAATAGACAGTAAACTTAAAATAAACTAAACTTACAATATAGTAAACACAGTAAAACTAACAAGAAAATTCTAGGCCAGGTTCAGTGGTTCTGTCTCTCTCTCATATATATATATGTATATAAGAGATATATAGATATCTTACACTTTAGATTATGTTAGACTTTAGATTATCTAAATATATATAAAATAGATATAAAATATAGTTCTATATTATATATTTATATAGAACATATAATATAAATATATATGTGTATGTATATGTGTGTGTATGTGTGTGTGTGTGTGTGTGTATATATATGTATATTTGGAGCTGAAGATTTAAACAACTGTCACTAAAATTTACCACAGCCTGGCACAGTGGCTCACAGCTGCAATCTTAGCAGTTTGGGTGGCCAAATTGGTTAGATCATGAGGTCAAATGATGAAGATTATCCTGGCCAATATGGTGAAACCCTGTCTTTACTAAAAATACAAAAATTAGCAGGGTGTGGTGGCATGAGCCTGTAGTCCCAAATACTTGAGAGGCTGAAGCAGGATTATTGTTTGAAATCAGGAGGCCGAAGTTGCAGTCAGCTGAGGTTGCTTCACTGAACTCCACCCTGGTGACAGAGAAAAATTCATTTAAAAAAAAAAAAACTCTACAGAGATTTAAAAGGACATTTGAGCAGATAGAAGAACAAAATATCAGCAGATCTCAGAAAAGGGCAGTTGAAACTATTAAGTCAAGAAGGCAATAAATAAATAAATAATAACTGTTAAAACAACCTAGAAATCAGTGGGACATCATCAAGCTGACCTCCTAAAGGAGACTGAAATGGTAGTAGTCCAGAAGCTCACAAATTTGAGGAATTAAATAAACACCAAAGAAGTTCAACAAACTCCAAGCAGCATAAACTCAAACACATTCAAACTTACTTGATAATTAACGTATCTAAATCAAAAACAACTTGAAACTAGAAAGCAGCAAGAGAATTGCCTGGTCATGTAAAAAGAACCCTTATGAGTAATCAGTGGATTTCTTTTCTGAAAATTCAGAGGTCAGAAAGTAGTAGACTAATATATTCCAAATGCGGTATGAAAAAAAACTTTTAACAAAAATCTTATGTTTACACTAAATGCCCATCAAAAGTGAGAGAGATATTATAAAATTCCCACCTAAAAGCTGAAGTATTTTACAAGTAGACTACTCTTTAAGGAATGTTTTTCGAGTATTTTAGGATAAAATGAACAGACATGAAACAGCAGTGTGAATAAGTAAAGATTAAGATAAAGATAAATATTTAAACAATATAAAAGATAAAAAAATTAATGTGCACCTCCACAATTGGTTTTCCACATAATTAAACCACTATTATATATTTTAAAAACTCATTAGCTTGTGTTTTTGGCATACAGTGCCTAAAGGCATAATTCTGTGAACTCAATAAGTGAAATAAGAGTGGTCATGCTGTAAATGAGTAGTGGCTTTTTTATGTTAGTGAGAGTAAAGTGACATGGATTTAGAAGTGTTTTCACTTTAGAATGTTTAATGTAATCATTAGAAGAGCCACAAAGGAAAAGTACCAGGCAGGTAGAAGCTTTCCGCACTACACCAGCAAATTAAGAGTAGTGGATTCATCCGCTTTTACCTGAGACTACATAGCCAGCCATCTTGGCACCCTAAAGGAAAGCTTGAGCTGTCCAACCATGAGTAAATGTAGAGAGCCTAACGGACATAGCATAGTTGCTTCTTCACACAACTCTTTCTACACCATAGGCAAAAAAGTGGAAGAGGCTTATCCATACCCAAGGTCTGCTGAAACACTGGAGGCAGAATGCAGTGACTATATAGAGACTCAACTGATAGAAAGATGACACAGCAGCTGCTTCAATACCATCTCTTTCTTCCTAGCTTCTCAAAAGGTTGAGGTTCAAAATATTGTTGACAAAAGACAAGACAAACTCGGGAAGACACAGTATTTCATTCAGTGGAAATCTACGACAAACAGGATGACACACGGCAACCAGAACAGAACCTCATAAATTGTAAGAAATATTATATCTTTAACAGATGACAGAAAAACAGAGACAAAGGACATGGGACAGGGTGTGGTGGCTGATGCCTATAATCACAGAACATTGGGAAATTGAGGCAGGCAGATTATGTGGTCATGAGTTCCAGATCAGCCTGAACAACATGGTGAAACCACATCTCTACTAAAAATACAAAAATTAGCTGAGCATGGTGGCATACATCTGTAATCCCAGCTACTCAGGAGGCTAAGGCAGGAGAATCCCTTAAATTCAGGAGGCGGAGATTGCAGTGAGCTGAGATTGTGCCACTGAACTCCAGAATGAGTGACAGAGTGGGATCCCATCTGAAAAAGAAAAAAAAAAAAGACATGGAATGGAATGAGTAGAAATATTTCAAACAATGCCAGAAAAGGAACATCCAAATCTACCTACAATAACTTTTCTAAGAACGTTTCGAAAATACTAATGACTCCCAAACACCACAATTCCAAACACAGCCAGATATATGCTGCTGGCCACAATGTTAGGATAAAAGCAGCTTTACCTTTCTTTGACCCACAAGTATGAAGTTAGGAAGTTAACCCCTCAAGACAATTGCACTTCAGAGCCCATTTATCAGCAAGAACTCAATGAATGGCTTTCAGGAACTTGAGAAACTGGACCCTATTGTGTCACATAACCTGGACACAGAGGTGCACAAGATGACAGCAGAGAAGCCCATCAGAGATTTCTCAGATTCAAGTGCAGAAGAGGCTGGAAGAAAAGATAGGCCCCAGATACACCCACTAATGTCTCTGGTATCTGTCTCAATTACCACTACAGGCTCAGCTAACAAGGAAGGTACATTGGTATTAATGAATCCATTAACAGCCAATGGAACAAAAAACATTCATATTGCTGTTTGAAGAGTGAGAGATGGGAAAAGAAAGATGATTGATGATTGAAAAAAAACAGCATTTTATCAAAAGGATGTGCTTTACCCTAAGGTTAACAGAAAATGCCAGCAGATTCAGAGACACTGTGGTGAGGAAACAGAGTGTCATTACCCAGAAATTGCCATCAACTAGATTTACACAGAATACCTCACTAAATACAGAGGGAATGAAAGAAATTGAAAATGCCCTGAATAGGGCTGCTGTGGATGACAGAAAATGTGTGCTCCCTGCTCAGTGCAGCTGGCCGTGTCCTTTGCTGTGGTCTTGATTTTTTGTGCATTTAAGAAATGACAGAAAGAGAGCAAACATGGAAATGGTGGACATCACAAAGACCTAGCACATAGTTTTATTCAGTTTAAGGAACCTATTTTTGCATCAGGCAATAGCGCAGTAATTTGACTAGGTGTATCCATATTGCCTCTTTGTGATTTGCTTTGGGGCTAACAGACAGGCTTGGCTTGAGACCTCTTTTGTGACATTTGGACAGAGTTCAGGTGGCTTGTTCTACCGTTACATTTCCCAAGATGATGGGTGAAGCATCAGCCAGTAAAATGTGGTTTGGTGGGAGAAAGCTGACAGCACTGGATGCATGTGCCAAGGGCCTGGTCTCTTATGTGTCTTGGACTGAAACTTTCACTCAAGAGGTTGTGATCCAAATTAAAGAGGTTTCCTCTTGTAATCCAGTTGTTCTGGAAAAATATAAGGCTTTTGTTCACTGTAAAATTAAAATGATGTTGGAACAGGCCAAGGAGAGAGTGTGAAATGCTGAAAAAAATTCTGGAGCTGAGCACAAGGGATAGAATCCATGGCCAAATATATACAAAGAAAAATTGATGAATTCTAATAGTCAGTCTGCTCAGGAGCCAAGAACTGAGCTAAGCAGAATACATCATTAGCTGCGAGATGCCCTAATCCATCTTCATAGCCCCCAAAAAATTTCACGCCTAGCTAAGACTTGAAAGGAGACTGAAAATATCCAAGGCACTTATTTAATATTATCAATTCACTTCAAGCACTGTAACTGTAAAATAAATGATGAAACAGCTTTTTTGTCCAAATGTCATTACAGTATGCACAAGTACAAATATAAGAGCAGACAGGTGAATATTAGAATGTTCTTGCAAGCTCTATTTTTTTTTTCTTTTTCTGAGACAGAATCTCACTCTGTCACCCAAGCTAGAATGCAGTGGCATGGTCTCCGCTCTCAGCAACCTCTGACTCTCGGGTTCACGTCATTCTCCTGCCTTAGCCTCTCAAGTAGTTGGGACAACCGGCACTTGCCACCATGCCTGCCTTTTTTTTTTTTTTCTATCCTTACCAGAGATGATATTTCACCATGTTAGCTAAAATGATCTCGATCTCCTGACATTGTGATTCACCTGCCTCAGCCCCCAAAGTGCTGGGATTACAAGTGTTGCCGCCGCGCCTGGAAGAGCTCTAATTTTTATCTATGACTACTACTACATAAAAGACCAGAGTTGTTTTTTATTAGATTTGGATGACTGAAAGTCTGTAGTAGTGTTTTTTATTATTATTATTTTATTTTAAGAATCCCAGAATGCAGAGACTATTGGGGTATGAGGCAGTTTCTTCTGCCCTCCCCTGAACAGAGACACAAATACAACTGAGATGGTTATTTGAATTCACCAAGTCACAAATATCTCAGAGACAAAAAATTCTAAGCTGAACATATGGTTAGAATTTTTGCTGAGATATCAATTTATTTATATTTTGTTTTTTGCATAAGGCTCTAGATCTTCCACTGTTAACATGAATAAACAGCTAACTCTTTAAAGTAAAGCTTGAACAGGATTAGTCAATCATGGAATCATTTTGGTAGAAATATCTAAGTTTTAATGGTCTTAAAGTGTGCTTTTAGATTAATATGGATTATATTCTATTTAATGAGCTAAAATTCTGGACACATGATTAAATGCAGAAACTTCCTTCAAAACAAAGGAAAAACACATACATATTCTTAGACGTTTAAAATTATTAATGTCTGGTTTTATGTGCACACAATTTTCTAGGATACTCCATAAGCTCAGGTTTCCAGAAGCTCTGTGAACCCTGCCATTTTGGGTTATTATGCAGGATCCGTTATATGGGCATGATTGAATAATCTTCTTGTCCTTGGTGATCACACTGAGTTTTGTTGCAGGATGTATAGATTATCCCTTTCCCAGCCAAAAATCTCAGTGGACGGTAGCACTTTTGCCGAAATTTCTCTTGGGACTGCTGGGCTAAATTTGCCACTCATTTTGACAGTTTGCACTCACCTCAAACTATGTGCTCAGATTCTATTTTTACTATGGGTGAGACAGGCCCAGAACAGAGAGAGAAACTCAGTGAGTGACCGTTGAGTCCAGCCACATCACACAGCTGAATATGTTGGCTATGATAAGGTGTAAAGCCCAGGTGATGCCAGCTCCCTGCAAGCCTTGGGATGAATCAACATAGCAAAAGCCTTTTTTTCCTCACCACTCAGAAATACAGTGGCATCCAGAAGATTAAAAATGCCAGAAACTGCAAAGTCCCCAAAATGGTATCACAGTGCTGGCTTTGAAAATGTTTATGTCTGGGCTCCTTTAAGGACTGAACCTCTCCTATCCTTTTTTATTTTTTAAATCCCAGTAATAAAAAATGTGGCAAGTGGGGGTTTGTGTGTTTCAGACCCATTTTTGTTACTAATCTTATAGTTTTGTCCTTAAGTGGGTTCTGAGCTCTTCTCCCATGTCTAGGAAGAATAAGATTTGTGGCCAACTGGAGAATAATTAAGGTAAACAGAGGCTTTATTGAGTGGAGGTACAGCTCTCAGGAGACAGAAAGTAGGTAACTCCATTTCACAAACAGGACATACCTGCAGCCATTCAACACTCAGTTAAGAGAAGACCTAGAGTGACCAAGTGCAGTTGGCTGACAGGTTGCTACAATGTCTCTGAAGCCCTCAGTGGAGAGGCGATTCAGAGTGGGCAGCTTCTATATGCAGGAAGTTTGTTGAATTGTGTCCTCAGATTTAAGTTGAGAGATGACAAATCTGTCTGCCGATGTGCAATACCAATAAGTGTACAACTCTCAGTGAAGAGAGGCTACTCAGGAGGCTAATGCAGGAGAATCACTTGAACACGGGAGGTGGAGGTTGAAGTGAGCTGAGTTCACACCACTGCACTTCAGGCTGGTGACAGAGTGAGATTCCATCTCAAAAATAATGATAATTATTATTTTCACTAGTTTAGAGGAAAATATAAATGTCCTGATGGAGCTAAAAAACACAGGGCAAGAACTTTGCACAGTATACCCAAGGATCAATAGCTGAATTGATCAAGGAGAAGGAAAAATATCACAGATTGAAGATAAACTTAATGAAATAAAGCATGAAGACAAGATTAGATAAAAAAGAATGAAAAAGAAGAAACAAAGCCTCCCAGAAATATGGGATTATGTGAGAAGACCAAACCTGTTATTGATTCGTCTACCCAAAAGTGATGAGGACAATTGAACCAATTTGAAAAACAAACCTGAGGATGTTATGCAGGAGGACTTCCCCAATCAACAAAGACAGGCCAACGTACAAATTCAGGATATATAGAGAACACCACCGAGATACTTCACGAGAAGACAACCCCCAAGACACACAGCCAGCAGATTCTCCAAGGAAGAAAAAAAGGAAAAAATAATGCTTAGAGCAGCCAGAGAGAAAGATCAGGTTACCTACAAAGAGAAGCCCATTAGACAAAAGGCAGATATTTCTGCAGAAACTCTGAAAGCCACAAGAGAGAAGCAGCAAATATTCACTGATTTTAAAGGAAAGAATTTTCAGACCAGAATTTTGTATCCATCCAAACTAAGCTGTATGACCAAAGGAGAAAGAAAATAATTTTTAGACAAGTAAATTTAGAAACATTTTGTCACCACCATGAGTGCCTTACAAGAGCTCCTAAGGGAAATATCAAACATGGAAAGGGACACCTGGTAACAGCTACTGCAAAAAAATAACAAATATAAAGTCCAATAACTCCGTGAAGAAACTGCATCAAGAATATGCAACATAACCAGCTAGCATCATCATACCAGGATCAAATTGACACATAATAATATTAACCTTAAATATAAATAAACTAAGTATGCTTTATTCAGGAGACACTTCTGATGTGCAAAGGCACACATAGGCTCAAAATAAAAAGATGGAAGTATATTTTTTCTTTTTTTTATTGTACTTTACATTTTAGGGTACATGTGCACAACGTGCAGGTTTGTTTCATATGTATACATGTGACATGTTGGTGTCCTGCACGCAGTAATTCGTCATTTACATTAGATATGTCTCCTAATGCTATCCCTACCCCCACCCCACAATAGGCCCCAGTATGTGATGTTCCCCTTCCTGTGTCCACGTGTTCTCATTGTTCAATTCCCACTTATGAGTGAGAACATGCGGTGTTTGGTTTTCTGTCCTTGAGATAGTTTGCTGACAATGATGGTTTACAGATTCATCTATGTCCCTAAAAAGACATGAACTCATCCTTTTTTATGGCTGCATAATATTCCATGGTGTATATGTGCCACATTTTCTTAATCCAGTCTATCATTGTTGGACGTTTGTGTTGGTTCCAAGTCTTTGCGATTGTGAATGATGCCACAATAAACATACGTGTGCATGTGTCTTTATGGCAGCATGATTTATCATCCTTTGGGTATATACCCAGTAATGGGATTGCTGGGACAAATGGTATTTCTAGTTCTAGATCTCTGAGGAATCCCCACACTGACTTCCACAATGGTTGAACTAGTTTACACTCCCACAGACACTGTAAAAATATTCCTATTTCTCCACATCCTCTCCAGCACCTGTTTTTTCCTAATATTTTAATAATCACCATTCTAGCAGGTGTGAGATGGTGTCTCATTGTGGTGCTGATTTGCGTTTCTCTGATGGCCAGTGATGATGAGCATTTTTTCATGTGTCTTTTGGATGCATAAATGTCTTCTTTTGAGAAGTGTCTGTTCATATCTTTTGCCCACTTTTTGATGGGGTTGTTTGTTTTTTTTTCTTGTAAATTTGTTGGAGTTCTTTGTAGATTCTGGATATTAGTCTTTTGTCAGATGAGTAGATTGCAAAAATTTTCTCCCATTCTGCAGGTTGCCTGTTCACTCTGATGGTAGTTTCTTTTGCTGTGCTGAAGCTCTTTAGTTTCTTTTTAGCTCTTGAATTTCCGAGCCTGTTATTTGTCTATTCAGAGATTCAACTTGTTCCTGGTTTAGTCTTAGGAGGACGTATGTGTCAAGGAATTTATCCATTTCTTCTAGATTTTCTACTTCATTTGTGTAGAGGTGTTTATAGTATTATCTGATGGTAGTTTGTATTTATGTGGGATCAGTGATGATATCCCTTTCATCATTTTTTATGTCAATTTTGCTGATCTTTTCAAAAAACCAGCCCCTGGATTCATTGATTTTTTTGAAGGGGTTTTTGTGTCTCTACTTCCTTCAATTCTGCTCTGATCTTAATTATTTCTTGCCTTCTGCTAGCTTTTGAATGTGTTTGGTCTTGCTTCTCCAGTTCTTTATTTCTCATGTTAGGGTGTCAATTTTAGATCTTTCCTGCTTTCTCCTGTGGGCATTTAGTGCTATAAATTTCCCTCTACACTCTGCTTTGAACGTGTCCCAGAGATTTTTGTGTATTGTATCTTTGCTCTCATTGGTTTCAAGGAACATCTTTGTTTCTGCCTTCATTTCATTATGTACCCAGTAGTCATTCAGGAGCAGGTTGTTCAGTTTCCATGTAGTTGAGTGGTTTTGAGTGAGTTTCTTAATCCTGAGTTCTAGTTTGATTGCACTGTGATCTGAGAGACAGTTTTTAGTAATTTCTGTTCTTTTACATTTGCTGGGGAGTGCATTACTTCCAACTACGTGGTCAACTTTGGAATAGGTGTGGTTTGATGCTGAAAAGAAGGTATATTCTGTTGATTTGGAGTGGAGAGTTCTGTAGATGTCTATTAGGTCCACTTGGTGAAGAGCTAAGTTTAATTACTGGATGTCCTTGTGAACTTTCTGTCTCGTTGATCTGTCTAATGTGACAGTGTGGTGTTAAAGTCTCCCATTATTATTTTGTAGGAGTCTAAGTCTCTTTGTAGGTCTCTAAGGAGTTGCTTTATGAATCTGGGTGTTCATGTATTGAATACATATATATTTAAGATAGTTAGCTCTTCTTGTTGATTTGATCCCTTTACCATAATGTAATGGCCTCATCTTTTTTGATCTTTATTCATTTAAAGTCTGTTTTATCGGAGAGTAGGATTGCAACCCCTGCCTTTTTTTGTCTTCCATTTGCTTGGTTGATCTTCATCCCTTTATTCTGAGCCTATGTGTGTCTCTGCACGTGAGATGGCTTTCCTGAATACAGCACACTGAGGAGTCTTGACTATTTATCCAATTTGCCAGTTTGTGTCTTTTAATTGGAGCATTTAGCCCATTTACATTTAAGGTTAATATTGTTATGTGTGAATTTGATTCTATCATTTTGATGGTAGCTGGTTATTTTGCTCGTTAGTTTATGCAGTTTCTTCCTAGTCTTGATGGTCTGTACAATTAGATATGTCTTTGTAGTGGCTGCTACTGGTTGTTCCTTTCCATGCTTAGTGCTTCCTTCAGGGGCTCTTTTAGGGCAGGCTTTGTGATGACAAAATCTCTCAGCATTTGCTTGTCTGTAAAGGATTTTATTTCTCCTTCACTTATGAAGCTTAGTTTGGCTAGATATTAAATTCTGGGTTGAAAATTCTTTTCTTTAAGAATATTGAATATTGGCCCTTATTCTGTGGCTTGTAAAGTTTCTACAAGAGATCAGCTGGTAGTCTGATGGGCTTCCCTTTGTGGGTGACCTGACCTTCTCTCTGGCTACCCTTAACATTTTTTCATTCATTTCAGCTTTAGTGAATCTGAGAGTTATGTGTCTTGGAGTTGCTCTTCTCGAGGTGTATCCTTGTGGCATTCTCTATATTTCCTGAATCTGAATGTTGCTCTGCTTACTAGGTTTGGGAAGTTCTCCTGGATAATAGTTCCATTCTCCCCATCACTTTCAGTTACACCAATCAGATGTAGATTTGGTCTTTTCACATAGTCCCATATTTTTTGGAGGCTTTGTTCATTTCTTTGTGTTCTTTTTTCTTTAATCTTCTCTTCTCGCTTCATTTCATTAATTTGATCTTCCTTCACTGATACCCTTTCTTCCAGATGATCAAATCGGCTACTGAGGCTTGTGCATTCATCACGCAGTTCTCATGCCATGGTTTTCAGCTCCATCATGTCCTTTAAGGACTTCTCTGAATTGGTTATTCTAGTTAGCCATTCTTCTAATTTTTTTTCAAGGTTTTTAACTTTTTTACCATGGGTTCACACTTCCTTCTTTAGCTCGGAGTAGTTTGATCATCTGAAGCCTTCTTCTCTCAAGTTGTCAAAATCATTCTCCATCCATCTTTGTTCCATGGCTGATGGGGAGCTGCATTCCTTTGAAGGAGGAGAAGTGCTCTGATTTTTAGAGTTTCCGGGTTTCTGCTCTGTTTTTTCCCAATCTTTGTGGTTTTATCTACTTTTGGTCTTTGATGATGGTGACGTACAGAAGCGGTTTTGGTGTGGATGTCCTTCCTGCTTATTATTTTCCTTCTAACAGTCAGGACCCTCAACTTCAGGTCTGTTGGAAATTGCTGGAGGTCCACTCCAGACCCTGTTTCCCTGGGTATCAGCAGCAGAGGCTGCAGAACAGTGGATATTGGTGAACAGCAAATATTGCTGCCTGATCATTCTTCTGAAAGTTTTGACTCAGAAGAGTACCCAGTCATGTGAGCTGTCAGTCTGCAGTTACTGGGGGATGCCTCCCAGTTAGGCTACTTGGGGTGCAGGGACCCACTTGGGGAGGCAGTCTATCCGTTCTCAGATCCCAAGCTGCATGCTGGAAGAACCACTATTCTCTTCAAAGCTGTCAGACAGGGACATTTAAGTCTGCATAGGTTTCTGCTGCCTTTTATTTGGCTATGCCCTGCCTCCAGAGGTGGAGTCTACAGAGGCAGGCAAGCCTCCTTGAGCTGCAGTGGGCTCCACCCAGTTCGAGCTTCCCAGACACTTTATTTACCTACTCAAGCCTCAGCAATGATGGTTTCCCTCCCACAGCCTCACTGTCGCTTTGCAGTTTGATCTCAGACTGCTGTGCTAGCAATGAATGAGGCTCCATGGGTGTAGGCCATCCAAGTCTGGTGTGTGATATAATCTCCTGGTGTACCGTTTGCTAACACCATTGGAAAACTGCAGTATTACTGTGGGAGTGACCTCATTTTCCAGGTGCTGTCTGTCACCCCTTTCTTTCCATAGGAAAGGGAATTCCCTGACTTCTTGTGCTCCCTGGGTGAGGTGATGCCTCGCTGTACTTTGGCTCATGCTCGGTGCACTGCACCCACTGTCTGACATGCCCCAGTGAGATGTATCCTGTACCTCAGTTGGAAACGCAGAAATCCCCTTTCTTCTGTGTAGCTCATGGTGGGAGCTGTAGACTGGAGCTGTTCCTATTTGGCTATCTTGACTCCACCCACCTTCTCTATCTTTTGACAGAAAAGTGTTTGGAATCAGAGTTTTTATCTAATTTTGCAGATCCTACAGTGCCACATTGTAAGATAGGATTTTTCTCTGTGTAGAGCCTTGTCAGCCCTTTGCCTAAAATGTCTAGTTTCTAACTTTCTCTTCCTCCTGTGTCCTGCTAATAATTATAAGACTCTATGTCCCATCTGTAAGCAGAAAATTTCCAATTTCAACAGTCAAGAAGATGCTGTCCTTGAGAGACAAATTCCAACCTCTTTGCTGAAGTTTTTATAAAAGAAGGAAGGGAGTGGAATCTTTTTGTTATATTTCTTGAGGCAACTGTTCTGCATCCAGCTACATTGATACCTAAATAAGAAGAGAATGTTAAGTTTCAAAGTCAATCTGTCTTATTTATGAGGATGTCAATGTTTTGCTAGGACCGTAGTAAGGGAAGCCAGGATAGCATAATAACTCAAACTCTATTAAAGACTCTTGCTGCAATCTAACTACTGCATAATCTCTCTTTGGCTTCCCAAATATCTGGAAGTTTTTGGGTTGAATGGGCTTAGGAGACAAACAAAAAATTACATATATATATGTGTGTGTATATATATATGTATAATTTTATATATGTATAAGGAATTAGGAATTATATATACACACACATATATACACATATATATATACACATACACACATGTGTGTATATATTTAAATATGTATGCAATATATGTGTGTGTATATATATATACACACATTTATAGACAGAGTATGCTTGTGTACATGTATACACACTCATATATATGTGTCTGTATGTGTGCATATACGTGTGTATATATATACACGTGTGTTATATATACACATACATATGTGCGCGTATGTGTATACTTATATACATAAACATGCACATACCATCTATATACACATACAGGAGTGTAAACGTATACATCCATAAACTCTGGGTATTACATATGTACCCATTACATATGTGCATGTTACATATATATATACACACACATACATATGTGTGTGTATGTGTATATGCATATGTATATATATATACACATATAGATATATATACACACATGTATGAACACAAGTGTAAATTTTCAGCAAACTTTTAGTGTATAAAAACAGACCATTTTGCCAGCAAATTACTACATGATTTGAGAGCTATTAATGCACAGATTAAATCAATGGGTGCATTACAGCACGGTCTGCCATTCCTGGCAGCCATTCCAAGTGACTTACCTCCCATAGTAGTAGATCTTAAAGATTATTTCCTTACTATACCCTTACAGGAGGATAAGCAAAATTTTACCCAAAAGCATGCTCACCGCTCCTATGCTATTTCAGCGTTTTGTAGGACAATCCTTAAAGGAGCCTCAGAATATATTTCCTACTGCCTACATCATTCATTATACGGATGAAATTCTTTTGGCCGCTTCAATGGAAGAGTCATTACACCAATTGTCGAGAGAAGCAAAACACGGGGAAATCTCAAAATAGTTAAAGAAAAGGTAGAAACAACCTCCCCATACCAATACTTAGGCACTATTGTTACTGAAAAAAGTGTTCGAAGTCAGAAAGTAGTCCTCTGTAGGGACAGATTACAAACCTTCAATGATTTCCAACAACTATTAGGAGACATAAATTGGCTGTGTCCAATCCTAGGTATTGCTACTCATCAACTCAAACACTCAGACCCTCCATGGAAATTCTTCATTAGGAGCAATGGGCTTAGGGGACAAACTCGTTGCTCCAGCATCTTACTAAGGAGGCAGAAGCTGAGTTACAGCTTGTAGAGCAGATTCTTC
This sequence comes from Pongo abelii, assembly GCF_028885655.2. Classification (NCBI taxonomy): domain Eukaryota; kingdom Metazoa; phylum Chordata; class Mammalia; order Primates; family Hominidae; genus Pongo; species Pongo abelii. Next base: position 56,479,715 of record NC_072009.2, read on the forward strand.
AGCAAACACATGCCTCCTGGCTAAGCCAAAAAGGCTTTGATTCCCTTTATTCTTTCTACTCCTCATTCTGCAACAGGAATTTTAGGCCAGAACATAGAAAATTATACAATTGTAATAGAATGGCTTTTGTTGAAATTCAATCAGAGAGTAAAATCTCTGCAAGTTTATCTTTTTTAACTACTCAATTTATAACAAGGGTTAGGAATAGATCAATATCACTTAAGAGATATGATTGAGACAAAATTACTGTTCTTCTTTTAGAGTCAGTCTAAGTGTATGAGGAGAA